>NC_083104.1:79003978-80203978 GCF_949774975.1 Lagenorhynchus albirostris | reverse complement strand
CACACGTCCCCTAATCCTAACCCGTACGCTAACACTAACCCGTGCCCTCACACGTACGCTCCCCCTAAAGCATTGTCGTAACCTCACCTGGACCCTAAACCGTCCCCGTCCCCTAACCATAACCCTAGCCCGAACCCTAACCCTAACCCTTCCCCGAAGCCTGACCCTCACCCGTCCCCTCATCCTAACCCGTACGCTAACACTGACCCGCACCCACACATGTACGCTCCCCCTAAAGCGTTGTCCTACCCTCACCTGGACCCTACACCCTCCCGTCCCCAAATCCTAACCCTAGCCCGAACCCTAACACTAACCCTTCCCCGAAGCCTGACCCTCACCCGTCCCCTAATCCTAACCCGTACGCTAACACTAACCCACGCCCTCACACGTACCCTCCTCGTAAAGTGTTGTCGTACCCTCACCTGTACCCGAAACCGTCCCCGTCCCCGTCCCCTAACCCTAGCCCGAACCCTAACCCTAACCCTTCCCAGAAGCCTGACCCTCACCCGTCACCTAATCCTAACCCGTACGCTAACACTAACCCGCGCCCTCACACGTACGCTCCCCCTAAAGCGTTGTCGTACCCTCACCTGGACCCTAAACCCTCCCGTCCCCTAACCCTAACCCTAGCCCGAACCCTAACCCTAACCCTTCCCCGACCTGACCCTCACCGGTCCCCTAATCATAACCCGTACGCTAACACTAACCCGCGCCCTCACACGTACGCTCCCCCTAAAGCGTTGTCGTACCCTCACCTGGACCCTAAACCCTCCCCGTCCCCTAACCCTAACCCTAGCCCGAACCCTAACCCTAACCCTAACCCTTCCCCGAAGCCTGACCCTCACCCGTCCCCTTATCCTAACCCGTACGCTAACACTAACCCGCGCCCTCACACGTACGCTCCCCCTAAAGCATTGTCGTAACCTCACATGGACCCTAAATTGTCCCCGTCCCCTAACCCTAACCCTAGCCCGAACCCTAACCCTAACCCTTCCCCGAAGCCTGACCCTCACCCGTCCCCTCATCCTAACCCGTACGCTAACTCTAACCCGCACCCTCACACGTACGCTCCCCCTAAAGCGTTGTCGTACCCTCACCTGGACCCTAAACCCTCCCCGTCCCCTAACCCTAACCCTAGGCCTAACCCTAACCCTAACCCTTCCCCGAAGCCTGACCCTCACCCGTCCCCTAATCCTAAACCGTACGCTAACACTAACCCGCGCCCTCACACGTACGCTCCCCCTAAAGCGTTGTCGTACCCTCACCTGGACCCTAAGAGGTCCGCGTCCCCTAACCATAACCCTAGCCCGAACCCTAACCCTAACTCTAACCCTTCCCCGAAGCCTGACCCTCACACGTCCCCTTATGCTAACCCGTACGCTAACACTAACCCGTGCCCTCACACGTACGCTCCCCCTAAAGCATTGTCGTAACCTCACCTGGACCCTAAACCGTCCCCGTCCCCTAACCCTAACCCTAGCCCGAACCCTAACCCTAACCCTTCCCCGAAGCCTGACCCTCACCCGTCCCCTAATCCTAACCCGTACGCTAACACTAACCCACGCCCTCACACGTACCCTCCTCGTAAAGTGTTGTCGTACCCTCACCTGGACCCGAAACCGTCCCCGTCCCCGTCCCCTAACCCTAGCCCGAACCCTAACCCTAACCCTTCCCCGAAGCCTGACCCTCACCCGTCCCCTAATCCTAAACTGTATGCTAACACTAACCCGCGCCCTCACACGTACGCTCCCCCTAAAGCGTTGTCGTACCCTTACCTGGACCCTAAACCCTCCCCGTCCCCTAACCCTAACCCTAGCCCGAACCCTAACCCTAACCCTTCCCGAAGCCTGACCCTCACCTGTCCCCTAATCCTAAACCGTACGTTAACACTAACCCGCGTCCTCACACGTACGCTCCCTTAAACCGTTGTCGTACCCTCACCTGGACCCTAAACCGTCCTCGTCCCCTAACCCTAACCCTAGCTCGAACGCTAACCCTAACCCTTCCCCGAAGCCTGACCCTCACCCGTCCCATAATCCTAACCCGTACGCTAACACTAAGCTGAGCCCTCACACGTACGCTCCCCCTAAAGCGTTGTCGTACCCTCACCTGTACCCTAAACCGTCCCTGTCCCCTAACACTAACCCTAGCCCGAACCCTAACCCTAACCCTTCCCCGAAGCCTGACCCTCACCCGTCCCGTAATCCTAACCCGTACGCTAACACTAACCCGCGCCCTCACACGAACGCTCCCCCTAAAGTGTTGTCGTACCCTCACCTGGACCCTAAACCCTCGCCGTCCCCTAACCCTAACCCTAGCCCGAACCCTAACCCTAACACTTCCCCGAAGCCTGACCCTCACCCGTCCCCTAATCCTAACCCGAACGCTAACAGTGACCCGCGCCCTCACACGTACGCTCCCCCTAAAGCGTTGTCGTACCCTCAACTGGACCCTAAGACGTCCCCGTCCCCTAACCCTAACCCTAGCTCGAACCCTAACCCTAACCCTAACCCAACCCCGAAGCCTGACCCTCACCCGTCCCCTAATCCTAACCCGTACGCTAACACTAACCCACGCCCTCACACGTATGCTCCACCTAAAGCGTTGTCGTGCCCTCACCTGGACCCTAAACCCTCCCCGTCCCCTAACCCTAACCCTAGCCCGAGCCCTAACCCTAACCCTTCCCGAAGCCTGACCCTCACACGTCCCCTAATCCTAAACTGTACTTTAACACTAACCGGCGCCCTAACACGTACGCTCCCCCTAAAGCGTTGTCGTACACTCACCTGGACCCTAAACCGTCCCCGTCCCTTAACCCAAACTCTAGCCCGAACCCTAAACCTAACCCTTCCCCGAAGCCTGACCCTCACCCGTCCCCTAATCCTAACCCGTACGCTAACACTAACCCGCACCCTCACACGTACGCTCCCCCTAAAGCGTTGTCGTACCCTCACCTGGACCCTAAACCCTCCCCGTCCCCTAAACCTAACCCTAGCCCGAACCCTAACCCTAACCCTTCCCACAAGCCTGACCCTCACCCGTCCCCTAATCCTAACCCGTACGCTAACACTAACCCGCACCCTCATCGTACCCTCCCCATAAAGTGTTCTCGTACCCTCACCTGGACCCGAAACCGTCCCCGTCCCCGTCCCCTAACCCTAGCCCGAACCCTAACCCTAACCCTTCCCCGAAGCCTGACCCTCACCCGACCCTTAATCCTAACCCGTACGCTAACACTAACCAGCGCCCTCACACGTACGCTCCCCCTAAAGCGTTGTCGTACCCTCACCTGGACCCTAAACCGTCCCCGTCCCCTAACACTAACCCTAGCCCGAACCCTAACCCTAACCCTTCCCCGAAGCCTGACCCTCACCCGTCCCCTAATTCTAACCCGTACGCTAACACTAACCCACGCTCTCACACGTACACTCCCCCTAAAGCGTTGTCGTACCCTCACCTGGACCCTAAACCGTCCCCATCCCCTAACCCTAAGCCTAGCCCGAACCCTAACCCTAACCCTTCCCCGAAGCCTGACCCTCACCCGTACCCTAATCCTAACCCGTACGCTAACACTAACCCACGCCGTCACACGTACGCTCCCCCTAAAGCGTTGTCGTATCCTCACCTGGACCCTAAACCATCACGTCCCCTAACCCTAACCCTAGCCGGAACCCTAACCCTAAACCTTCCCCGAAGCCTGACCCTCACCCGTCCCCAATCCTAACCCGTACGCTAACACTAACCCGCGCCCTCACACGTACGCTCCCCCTAAAGCGTTGTCCTACCCTCACCTGGACCGTAAACCCTCCCCGTCCCCTAATCCTAACCCTAGCCCGAACCCTAACCCTAACCCTTCCCGAAGCCTGACTCTCACCCGTCTCCTAATCCTAACCCGTACGTTAACACTAACCCGCGCCCTCACACGTACGCTCCACCTAAAGCGTTGTCGTACCCTCACCTGGACCCTAAGACGTCCCCGTCCCCTAACAATAACCCTAGCCCGAAACCTAACCGTAACCCTCCCCGAAGCTTGACCCTCACACGTCCCCTAATCCTAACCCGTACGCTAACACTAACCCGCGCCCTCACACGTACGCTCCCCCTAAAGCGTACTCGTACCCTCACCTGGACCCTAAACCGTCCCCGTCCCCTAACCCTAACCCTAGCCCCAACCCTAAACCTAACCTTAACCCTTCCCCGAAGCCTGACCCTCACCCGTCCCCTAATCGTAAACCGTACACTAACACTAACCCGCGCCCTCACACGTACGCTCCCCCTAAAGCGTTGTCGTACCCTCACCTGGACCCTAAATCCTCCCCATCCCCTAACCCTAACCCTAGCCCGAACCCTAACCCTAACCCTTCCCCGAAGCCTGACCCTCACCCGTCCCCTAATCCTAACCCGTACGCTAACACTAACCCACGCCCTCACACGTACGCTCCCCCTAAAGCGTAGTCGTACCCTCACCTGGACCCTAAACCGTCCCCGTCCCCTAACCCTAACCCTAGCCCCAACCCTAAACCTAACCTTAACCCTTCCCCGAAGCCTGACCCTCACCCGTCCCCTAATCGTAAACCGTACACTAACACTAACCCGCGCCCTCACACGTATGCTCCCCCTAAAGCGTTGTCGTACCCTCACCTGGACCCTAAATCCTCCCCGTCCCCTAACCCTAACCCTAGCCCGAACCCTAACCCTAACCCTTCCCCGAAGCCTGACCCTCACCCGTCCCCTAATCCTAACCCGTACGCTAACACTAACCCGCGCCCTCACACGTACGCTCCCCCTAAAGCGTAGTCGTACCCTCACCTGGACCCTAAAACGTCCCCGTCCCCTAACCCTAACCCTAGCCCCAACCCTAACCCTAACCCTAAACCTTCCCCGAAGCCTGACCCTCACCCGTCCCCTTATCCTAACCCGAACGCTAACACTAACCCGCGCCCTCACACGTACGCTCCCCATAAAGCATTGTCGTAACCTCACATGGACCTTAAACCGTCCCCGTCCCCTAACCCTAACCCTAGCCCGAACCCTAACCCTAACCCTTCCCCGATGCCTGACCCTCACCCGTCCCCTCATCCTAACCCGTACGCTAACTCTAACCCGCGCCCTCACACGTACGCTCCCCCTAAAGCGTTGTCGTACCCTCACCTGGACCCTAAACCCTCCCCGACCCCTAACCCTAACCCTAGGCCTAACCCTAACCCTAACCCTTCCCCGAAGCCTGACCCTCACCCGTCCCCTAATCCTAAACCGTACGCTAACACTAACCCGCGCCCTCACACGTACGCTCCTCCTAAAGCGTTGTCGTACCCTCACCTGGACCCTAAGACATCCGCGTCCCCTAACCATAAGCCTAGCCCGAACCCTAACCCTAACCCTAACCCTTCCCCGAAGCCTGACCCTCACACGTCCCCTTATCCTAACCCGTACGCTAACACTAACCCGTGCCCTCACACGTACGCTCCCCCTAAAGCATTGTCGTAACCTCACCTGGACCCTAAACCGTCCCCGTCCCCTAACCATAACCCTAGCCCGAACCCTAACCCTAACCCTTCCCCGAAGCCTGACCCTCACCCGTCCCCTCATCCTAACCCGTACGCTAACACTGACCCGCAACCACACATGTACGCTCCCCCTAAAGCGTTGTCCTACCCTCACCTGGACCCTACACCCTCCCGTCCCCAAATCCTAACCCTAGCCCGAACCCTAACCCTAACCCTTCCCCGAAGCCTGACCCTCACCCGTCCCCTAATCCTAACCCGTACGCTAACACTAACCCACGCCCTCACACGTACCCTCCTCGTAAAGTGTTGTCGTACCCTCACCTGTACCCGAAACCGTCCCCGTCCCCGTCCCCTAACCCTAGCCCGAACCCTAACCCTAACCCTTCCCAGAAGCCTGACCCTCACCCGTCACCTAATCCTAACCCGTACGCTAACACTAACCCGCGCCCTCACACGTACGCTCCCCCTAAAGCGTTGTCGTACCCTCACCTGGACCCTAAACCCTCCCGTCCCCTAACCCTAACCCTAGCCCGAACCCTAACCCTAACCCTTCCCCGACCTGACCCTCACCGGTCCCCTAATCATAACCCGTACGCTAACACTAACCCGCGCCCTCACACGTACGCTCCCCCTAAAGCGTTGTCGTACCCTCACCTGGACCCTAAACCCTCCCCGTCCCCTAACCCTAACCCTAGCCCGAACCCTAACCCTAACCCTAACCCTTCCCCGAAGCCTGACCCTCACCCGTCCCCTTATCCTAACCCGTACGCTAACACTAACCCGCGCCCTCACACGTACGCTCCCCCTAAAGCATTGTCGTAACCTCACATGGACCCTAAATTGTCCCCGTCCCCTAACCCTAACCCTAGCCCGAACCCTAACCCTAACCCTTCCCCGAAGCCTGACCCTCACCCGTCCCCTCATCCTAAACCGTACGCTAACTCTAACCCGCACCCTCACACGTACGCTCCCCCTAAAGCGTTGTCGTACCCTCACCTGGACCCTAAGAAGTCCGCGTCCCCTAACCATAACCCTAGCCCGAACCCTAACCCTAACTCTAACCCTTCCCCGAAGGCTGACCCTCACACGTCCCCTTATGCTAACCCGTACGCTAACACTAACCCGTGCCCTCACACGTACGCTCCCCCTAAAGCATTGTCGTAACCTCACCTGGACCCTAAACCGTCCCCGTCCCCTAACCCTAACCCTAGCCCGAACCCTAACCCTAACCCTTCCCCGAAGCCTGACCCTCACCCGTCCCCTTATCCTAACCCGTAGGCTAACACTAACCCGCACCCTCACATGTACGCTCCCCCTAAAGCGTTGTCCTACCCTCACCTGGACCCTAAACCCTCCCGTCCCCAAATCCTAACCCTAGCCCGAACCCTAACCCTAACCCTTCCCTGAAGCCTGACCCTCACCCGTTCCCTAATCCTAACCCGTACGCTAACACTAACCCGCGCCCTCACACGTACGCTACCCCTAAAGCGTTGTCGTGCCCTCACCTGGACCCTAAACCCTCCCCGTGCCCTGACCCTAACCCTAGCCCGAGCCCTAACCCTAACCCTTCCCGAAGCCTGACCCTCAACCGTCCCCTAATCCTAAACCGTACGTTAACACTAACCCGCGCCCTAACATGTACGCTCCCCCTAAAGCGTTGTCGTACCCTCACCTGGACCCTAAATCCTCCCCGTCCCCTAAACCTAACCCTAGCCCGAACCCTAACCCTAACCCTTCCCCGAAGCCTGACCCTCACCTGTCCCCTAATCCTAACCCGTACGCTAACACTAACCCGCGCCCTCACACGTACACTCCCCCTAAAGCGTTGTCATACCCTCACCTGGACCCTTAGCCGTCCTCGTTCCCTAAACCTAACCCTAGCCCGAACCCTAACCCTAACCCTTCCCCGAAGCCTGACCCTCACCCGTCCCCTAATCCTAACCCGTACGCTAACACTAACCCGCGCCCTCACACATACGCTCCCGCTAAAGCGTTGTCGTACCCTCACCTGGACCCTAAGCCGTCCCCGTCCCCTAACCCTAACCCTAGCCCGAACCCTAACCCTAACACTTCCCCGAAGCCTGACCCTCACCCGTCCCCTAATCCTAACCCGTACGCTAACACTAACCCATGCCCTCACACGTACGCTCCCCCTAAAGCGTTGTCGTACCCTCACCTGGACCCTAAACCCTCCCTGTCCCCTAACCCTAACCCTAGCCCGAACCCTAACCCTAACACTTCCCGGAAGCCTGACCCTCACCCGTCCCCTAATCCCAACCCGTACGCTAACACTAACCCGCGCCCTCACACGTAAGCTCCCCCTAAAGCGTTGTCGTGCCCTCACCTGGACTCTAAACCCTCCCCGTCCCCTAACCCTAACCCTAGCCCGAAACCTAACCCTAACCCTTCCCGAAGCCTGACCCTCACCCGTCCCCTAATCCTAACCCGTACGCTAACACTAACCCGCGCACTCACACGTACGCTCCCCCTAAAGCGTTGTCGTACCCTCACCTGGACCCTAAACCCTCCCGTCCCCTAACCCTAACCCTAGCCCGAACCCTAACCCTAACCCTTCCCCGACCTGAACCTCACCGGTCCCCTAATCATAACCCGTACGCTAACACTAACCCGCGCCCTCATACGTACGCTCCCCCTAAAGCGTTGTCGTACCCTCACCTGGACCCTAAACCCTCCCCGTCCCCTAACCCTAACCCTAGCCCGAACCCTAACCCTAACCCTAACCCTTCCCCGAAGCCTGACCCTCACCCGTCCCCTTATCCTAACCCGTACGCTAACACTAACCCGCGCCCTCACACGTACGCTCCCCCTAAAGCATTGTCGTAACCTCATATGGACCCTAAACCGTCCCCGTCTCCTAACCATAACCCTAGCCCGAACCCTAACCCTAACCCTTCCCCGAAGCCTGACCCTCAACCGTCCCCTCATCATAACCCGTACGCTAACTCTAACCCGCACCCTCACACGTATGCTCCCCCTAAAGCGTTGTCGTACCCTCACCTGGACCCTAAACCCTCCCCGTCCCCTAACCCTAACCCTAGCACGAACCCTAACCCTAACCCTTCCCCGAAGCCTGACCCTCACCCGTCCCCTAATCCTAAACCGCACGCTAACACTAACCCGCGCACTCACACGTACGCTCCCCCTAAAGCGTTGTCCTACCCTCACCTGGACCCTAAGACGTCCGCGTTCCCTAACCATAACCCTAGCCCGAACCCTAACCCTAACCCTAACCCTTCCCCGAAGCCTGACCCTCACACGTCCCCTTATCCTAACCCGTACGCTAACACTAACCCGCGCCCTCACACGTACGCTCCCCCTAAAGCATTGTCGTAACCTCACCTGGACCCTAAATCGTCCCCGTCCCCTAACCATAACCCTAGCCCGAACCCTAACCCTAACCCTTCCCCGAAGCCTGACCCTCACCCGTCCCCTCATCCTAACCCGTACGCTAACACTGACCCGCACCCTCACATGTACGCTCCCCCTAAAGCGTTGTCCTACCCTCACCTGGACCCTAAACCCTCCCGTCCCCAAATCCTAACCCTAGCACGAACCCTAACCCTAACCCTTCCCCGAAGCCTGACCCTCACCCGTCCCCTAATCCTAACCCGTACGCTAACACTAACCCGCGCCCTCACACGTACGCTCCCCCTAAAGCATTGTCGTAACCTCACCTGGACCCTAAACCGTCCCCGTCCCCTAACCCTAACCCTAGCCCGAAACCTAACCCTAACCCTTCCCCGAAGCCAGACCCTCACCCGTTCCCTAATCCTAACCCGTACGCTAACACTAACCCGCGCCCTCACACGTACGCTACCCCTAAAGCGTTGTCGTGCCCTCACCTGGACCCTAAACCCTCCCCGTGCCCTAACCCTAACCCTAGCCCGAGCCCTAACCCTAACCCTTCCCGAAGCCTGACCCTCAACCGTCCCCTAATCCTAAACCGTACGTTAACACTAACCCGCGCCCTAACACGTACGCTCCCCCTAAAGCATTGTCGTACCCTCACCTGGACCCTAAACCGTCCCCGTCCCCTAACCCTAACTCTAGCCCGAACCCTAAACCTAACCCTTCCCCGAAGCCTGACCCTCACCCGTCCCCTAATCCTAACCCGTACGCTAACACTAACCCGCGCCCTCACACGTACGCTCCCCCTAAAGCGTTGTCGTGCCCTCACCTGGACCCTAAACCCTCCCCGTCCCCTAACCCTAACCCTAGCCCGAGCCCTAACCCTAACCCTTCCCGAAGCCTGACCCTCACCCGTCCCCTAATCCTAAACCGTACGTTAACACTAACCCGCACCCTCACATGTACGCTCCACCTAAAGCGTTGTCCTACCCTCACCTGGACCTTAAACCGTCCCTGTCCCCTAACCCTAACTCTAGCCCGAACACTAAACCTAACCCTTCCCCGAAGCCTGACCCTCACCCGTCCCCTAATCCTAACACGTACGCTAACACTAACGCGCGCCCTCACACGTACGCTCCTTCTAAAGCGTTGTACCCTCATCTGGACCCTAAACCCTCCCCGTCCCCTAACCCTAACCGTAGCCCTAACCCTAACCCTAACCCTTCCCCGAAGCCTGACCCTCACCCGTCCCCTCATCCTAACCCGTACGCTAACACTAACCCGCGCGCTCACACATACGCTCCCCCTAAAGCATTGTCGTACCCTCACCTGGACCTTAAACCCTCCCCGTCCCCTAACCCTAACCCTAGCCCTAACCCTAACCCTAACCCTTCCCCGAAGCCTGACCCTCACCCGTCCCCTAATCCTAACCCGTACACTAACACTAACCCGCGCCCTCACACCTACGCTCCCCCTAAAGCGTTGTCGTACCCTCACCTGGACCCTAAACCGTCCCCGTCCCCTAACACTAACCCTAGCCCGAACCCTAACCCTAACACTTCCCCGAAGCCTGACCCTCACCCGTCCCGTAATCCTAACCCGTACGCTAACACTAACCCGCGCCCTCACACGTACGCTCCCCCTAAAGCGTTGTCGTACCCTCACCTGGACCCTAAACCCTCCTCGTCCCCTAACCCTAACCCTAGCCCGAACCCTAACCCTACCCTTCCCCGAAGCCTGACCCTCACCCGTCCCCTAATCCTAACCCATAGGATAACACTAACCCGTGCCCTCACACGTACGCTCCCCCTAAAGCGTTGTCGTACCCTCACCTGGACGCTAAACCGTCCCCGTCCCCTAAACCTAACCCTAGCCCGAACCCTAACCCTAACCCTTCCCCGAAGCCTGACCCTCACCCGTCCCCTAATCCTAACCCGTACGCTAACACTAACCCGCGCCCTCACACGTACGCTCCCCCTAAAACGTTGTCGTACACTCACCTGGACCCTAAACCCTCCCCGTCCCCTAACCCTAACCCTAGCCCGAACCCTAACCCTAACCCTTCCCCGAAGCCTGACCCTCACCCGTCCCGTAATCCTAACCCTTACGCTAACACTAACACGCACCCTCACATGTACGCTCCCCCTAAAGCGTTGTCGTACCCTCACCTGGACGCTAAACCGTCCCCGTCCCCTAAACCTAACCCTAGCCCGAACCCTAACCCTAACCCTTCCCCGAAGCCTGACCCTCACCTGTCCCCTAATCCTAACCCGTACGCTAACACTAACCCGCGCCCTCACACGTACGCTCCCCCTAAAACGTTGTCGTACACTCACCTGGACCCTAAACCCTCCCCGTCCCCTAACCCTAACCCTAGCCCGAACCCTAAACCTAACCCTTCCCCGAAGCCTGACCCTCACCCGTCCCGTAATCCTAACCCTTACGCTAACACTAACACGCACCCTCACATGTACGCTCCCCCTAAAGCGTTGTCGTACCCTCACCTGGACCCTAAACCCTCCCGTCCCCAAATCCTAACCCTAGCCCGAGCCCTAACCCTAACCCTTCCCGCAGCCTAACCCTCACGGGTCCCCTAATCCTAACCCGTACGCTAACACTAACCCGCGCCCTCACACGTACACTCCCCCTAAAGCGTTGTCGTGCCCTCACCTCGACCCTAAACCCTCCCCGTCCCCTAACCCTAACCCTAGCCCGAGCCCTAAACCTATACCTTCCCGAAGCCTGACCCTCACCGTCCCCTAATCCTAAACCGTACGTTAACACTAACCCGCGCCCTAACACGTACGCTCCCCCTAAAGCGTTGTCGTACCCTCACCTGGACCCTAAACCTTCCCCGTCACCTAACCATAACTCTAGCCCGAACCCTAAACCTAACCCTTCCCCGAAGCCTGACACTCACCCGTCCCCTAATCCTAACCCGTACACTAACACTAACCCGCGCCCTCACACGTACGCTCCCCCTAAAGCGTTGTCGTACCCTCACCTGGACCCTAAGACGTCCCCGTCCCCTAACCCTAACCCTAGCCCGAACCCTAACCCTAACCCTAACCCTTCCCCGAAGCCTGACCCTCACCCGTCCCCTTATCCTAACCCGTACGCTAACACTAACCCGCGCCCTCACACGTACGCTCCCCCTAAAGCATTGTCGTAACCTCACCTGGACCCTAAACACTCCCCGTCCCCTAACCCTAACCCTAGCCTGAACCCTAACCCTAACCCTTCCCGAAGCCTGACCCTCACCCGTCCCCTAATCCTAACCCGTACGCTAACACTAACCCGCACCCTCACATGTACGCTCCACCTAAAGCGTTTTCCTACCCTCACCTGGACCTTAAACCGTCCCTGTCCCCTAACCCTAACTCTAGCCCGAACCCTAAACCTAACCCTTCCCCGAAGCCTGACCCTCACCCGTCCCCTAATCCTAACACGTACGCTAACACTAACCCGCGCCCTCACACGTACGCTCCTTCTAAAGCGTTGTACCCTCATCTGGACCCTAAACCCTCCCCGTCCCCTAACCCTAACCGTAGCCCGAACCCTAACCCTAACCCTTCCCCGAAGCCTGACCCTCACCCGTCCCGTAATCCTAACCCGTACGCTAACACTAACCCGCGCCCTCACACGTACGCTCCCCCTAAAGCGTTGTCGTACCCTCACCTGGACCCTAAACCCTCCCCGTCCCCTAACCCTAACCCTAGCCCGAACCCTAACCCTACCCTTCCCCGAAGCCTGACCCTCACCCGTCCCCTAATCCTAACCCATTCGATAACACTAACCCGTGCCCTCACACGTACGCTCCCCCTAAAGCGTTGTCGTACCCTCACCTGGACCCTAAACCGTCCCCGTCCCCTAACCCTAACCCTAGCCCGAACCCTAACCCTAACCCTTCCCCGAAGCCTGACCCTCACCTGTCCCCTAATCCTAACACGTACGCTAACACTAACCCACACCCTCACACGTACGCTCCCCCTAAAGTGTTGTCGTACCCTCACCTGGACCCTAAACCCTCCCCGTCAACTAACCCTAACCCTAGCCCGAACCGTAACCCTGACCCTTCCCCGAAGCCTGACCCTCACCCATCCCCAAATCCTAACCCGTACGCTAACACTAACCCACTCCCTCAAACCTACGCTCCCCCTAAAGCGTTGTCGTACCCTCACCTGGACGCTAAACCGTCCCCGTCCCCTAACCCTAACCCTATCCCGAACCCTAACCCTAACCCTTCCCCGAAGCCTGACCCTCACCCGTCCCCTAATCCTAACCCGTACGCTAACACTAACCCGCGCCCTCACACGTACGTTTCCCCTAAAGCGTTGTCGTACCCTCACCTGGACCCTAAACCCTCCCCGTCCCCTAACTCTAACCCTAGCCCGAACCCTAACCCTAACCCTTCCCCGAAGCCTAACCCTCACCCATCCCCTAATCCTAACCCGTACGCTAACACTAACCCACTCCCTCACACCTACGCTCCCCCTAAAGCGTTGTCGTACCCTCACCTGCACGCTAAACCGTCCCCGTCCCCTAAACCTAACCCTAGCCCGAACCCTAACCCTAACCGTTCCCCGAAGCCTGACCCTCACCCGTCCCCTAATCCTAACCCGTACGCTAACACTAACCCGCGCCCTCACACGTACGCTCCCCCTAAAACGTTGTCGTACACTCACCTGGACCCTAAACCCTCCCCGTCCCCTAACCCTAACCCTAGCCCGAACCCTAACCCTAACCCTTCCCCGAATCCTGACCCTCACCCGTCCCGTAATCCTAAGCCGTACGCTAACACTAACACGCACCCTCACATGTACGCTCCCCCTAAAGCGTTGTCGTACCCTCACCTGGACCCTAAACCCTCCCGTCCCCAAGTCCTAAACCTAGCCCGAACCCTAACCCTAACCCTTCCCCGAAGCCTGACCCTCACCCGTCCCCTAATCCTAACCCGTACGCTAACACTAACCCGCACCCTCACACGTACACTCCCCCTAAAGCGTTGTCGTGCCCTCACCTGGACCCTAAACCCTCCCCGTCCCCTAAACCTAACCCTAGCCCGAGCCCTAACCCTAAACCTTCCCGAAGCCTGACCCTCACCCGTCCCCTAATCCTAAACCGTACGTTAACACTAACCCGCGCCCTAACACGTACGCTCCACCTAAAGCATTGTCGTACCCTCACCTGGACCCTAAACCGTCCCCGTCACCTAACCCTAACTCTAGCCCGAACCCTAAACCTAACCCTTCCCCGAAGCCTGACCCTCACCCGTCCCCTAATCCTAACCCGTACACTAACACTAACCCGCGCCCTCACACGTACGCTCCCTCTAAAGCATTGTCGTACCCTCACCTGGACCCTAAACACTCCCCGTCCCCTAAGCCTAACCCTAGCCCGAACCCTAACCCTAACCCTTCCCCGAAACCTGACCCTCACCCGTCCCCTAATCCTAACCCGTACGCTAACACTAACCCGCGCCCACACACGTACCCTCCCCGTAAAGTGTTGTCGTACCCTCACCTGGAGCCGAAACTGTCCCCGTCTCCGTCCCCTAACACTAGCCCGAACCCTAACCCTAACACTTCCCTGAAGCCTGACCCTCACCTGTCCCCTAATCCTAACCCGTACGCTAACACTAACCCGCGCCCTCACACGTACACTCCCCCTAAAGCGTTGTCGTGCCCTCACCTGGACCCTAAACCCTCCCCGTCCCCTAACCCTAACCCTAGCCCGAGCCCTAAACCTAAACCTTCCCGAAGCCTGACCCTCACCGTCCCCTAATCCTAAACCGTACGTTAACACTAACCCGCGCCCTAATACGTACGCTCCCCCTAAAGCGTTGTCGTACCCTCACCTGGACCCTAAACCGTCCCCGTCACCTAACCATAACTCTAGCCCGAACCCTAAACCTAACCCTTCCCCGAAGCCTGACACTCACCCGTCCCCTAATCCTATCCCGTACACTAACACTAACCCGCGCCCTCACACGTACGCTCCCCCTAAAGCGTTGTCGTACCCTCACCTGGACCCTAAGACGTCCCCGTCCCCTAACCCTAACCCTAGCCCGAACCCTAACCCTAACACTTCCCCGAAGCCTGACCCTCACCCGTCCCGTAATCCTAACCCGTACGCTAACACTAACCCGCGCCCTCACACGTACGCTCCCCCTAAAGCATTGTCGTAACCTCACCTGGACCCTAAACACTCCCCGTCCCCTAACCCTAACCCTAGCCTGAACCCTAACCCTAACCCTTCCCCGAAGCCTGACCCTCACCCGTCCCCTAATCCTAACCCGTACCTTAACACTAACCCGCACCCTCACATGTACGCTCCCCCTAAAGCGTTGTCGTACCTTCACCTAGACCCTAAACCCTCCCGTCCCCAAATCCTAACCCTAGCCCGAAACCTAACCCTAACACTTCCCCGAAGCCTGACCCTCACCCGTCCCCTAATCCTAACCCGTACGCTAACACTAACCCGCGCCCTCACACGTACGCTCCCCCTAAAGCGTTTTCGTGCCCTCACCTGGACCCTAAACCCTCCCCGTCCCCTAACCCTAACCCTAGCCCGAACCCTAACCCTAACCCTTCCCCGAAGCCTGACCCTCACCCGTCCCCTAATGCTAACCCGTACGCTAACACTAACCCGCGCCCTCACACGTACGCTCCCCCTAAAGCGTTGTCGTACCCTCACCTGTACCCTAAACCCTCCCCATCCCCTAACCCTAACCCTAGCCCGAACCCTAACCCTAACACTTCCCCGAAGCCTGACCCTCACCCGTCCCGTAATCCTAACCCGTACGCTAACACTAACCCGCACCCTCACATGTACGCTCCCCCTAAAGCGTTGTCGTACCCTCACCTGGACCCTAAACCCTCCCGTCCCCAAATCCTAACCCTAGCCCGAACCCTAACCCTAACCCTTCCCCGAAGCCTGACCCTCACCCGTCCCCTAATCCTAACCCGTACGCTAACACTAACCCGCGCCCTCACACGTACACTCCCCCTAAAGCGTTGTCGTGCCCTCACCTCGACCCTAAACCCTCCCCGTCCCCTAACCCTAACCCTAGCCCGAGCCCTAAACCTAAACCTTCCCGAAGCCTGACCCTCACCGTCCCCTAATCCTAAACCGTACGTTAACACTAACCCGCGCCCTAACACGTACGCTCCCCCTAAAGCGTTGTCGTACCCTCACCTGGACCCTAAACCCTCCCCGTTCCCTAAGCCTAACCCTAGCCCGAACCCTAACCCTAACCCTTCCCCGAAGCCTGACCTTCACCGGTCCCCTAATCCTAACCCGTACGCTAACACTAACCCGCCCCCTCACACGTACCCTCCCCGTAAAGTGTTGTCGTACCCTCACCTGGACCCGAAACTGTCCCCGTCTCCGTCCCCTAACCCTAGCCCGAACCCTAACCCTAACCCTTCCCCGAAGCCTGACCCTCACCCGTCCCATAATCCTAACCCGTACGCTAACACTAACCCGCGCCCTCACACGTAAGCTCCCCTTAAAGCGTTGTCGTACCCTCACCTGGACCGTAAGACGTCCCCGTCCCCTAACCCTAACCCTAGCCCGAACCCTAACCCTAACCCTAACGCTTCCCCGAAGCCTGACCCTCACCCGTCCCCTTATCCTAACCCGTACGCTAACACTAACCCGCGCCCTCACACGTACGCTCCCCCTAAAGCATTGTCGTAACCTCACCTGGACCCTAAACCCTCCCCGTCCCCTAAGCCTAACCCTAGCCCGAACCCTAACCCTAACCCTTCCCCGAAACCTGACCCTCACCCGTCCGCTCATCCTAACACGTACGCTAACACTAACCCTCACCCTCACATGTACGCTCCCCCTAAAGCGTTGTCCTACCCTCACCTGGACCCTAAACCCTCCCGTCCCCTAACCCTAACCCTAGCCCGAACCCTAACCCTAACCCTTCCCCGACCTGACCCTCACCTGTCCCCTAATCCTAACCCGTACGCTAACACTAACCCACGCCCTCACACGTACGCTCCCCCTAAAGCATTGTCGTACCCTCACCTGGACCCTAAACCCTCCCCGTCCCCTAACCCTAACCCTAGCCCGAACCCTAACCCTAACCCTTCCCGAAGCCTGACACTCACCTATCCTCTAATCCTAAACCGTGCGTTAACACTAACCCGCGCCCTCACACGTACGCTCCCTTAAAGCGTTGTCGTACCCTCACCTGGACCCTAAACCCTCTCCGTCCCCTAACCCTAACCCTAGCCCGAACCCTAACCCTAACACTTCCCCGAAGCCTGACCCTCACCCGTCCCCTAATCCTAACCCGTACGCTAACACTAACCCGCGCCCTCACACGTACGCTCCCCTTAAAGCGTTATCGTGCCCTCACCCGGACCCTAAACCTTCTGCGTCCCCTAACCCTAACCCTAGCCCGAACCCAAACCCTAACCCTTCCCGAAGCCTGACCCTCACCCATCCCGTAATCCTAACCCGTACGCAAACACTAAGCTGAGCCCTCACACGTACGCTCCCCCTAAAGCGTTGTTGTACCCTCACCTGGACTGTAAACCGTCCCTGTCCCCTAACACTAACCCTAGCCCGAACCCTAACCCTAACCCTTCCCCGAAGTCTGACCCTCACCCGTCCCGTAATCCTAACCCGTACGCTAACACTAACCCGCGCCCTCACACGTACGCTCCCCCTAAAGTGTTGTAGTACCCTCACCTGGACCCTAAACCCTCCCCATCCCCTAACCCTAACCCTAGCCCGAACCCTAACCCTAACCCTTCCCCGAAGTCTGACCCTCACGCGTCCCGTAATCCTAACCCGTACGCTAACACTAACCCGCGCCCTCACACGTACGCTCCCCCTAAAGTGTTGTCGTACCCTAACCTGGACCCGAAACCGTCCCCGTCCCCGTCCCCTAACACTAGCCCGAACCATAACCCTAACCCATCCCCGAAGCCTGACCCTCACCCGTCCCCTAATCCTAACCCGTACGCTAACACTAACCCGCGCCCTCACACGTACGCTCCCCCTAAAGCGTTGTCGTACCCTCACCTGGACCCTAAACCGTCCCCGTCCCCTAACCCTAAGCCTAGCCCGAACCCTAACCCTAACACTTCCCCGAAGCCTGACCCTCACCCGTCCCCTAATCCTAACCCGTACGCTAACACTAACCCGCGCCCTCACACGTACGCTCCCCCTAAAGCGTTGTCGTACCCTCACCTGGACACTAAGACGTCCCCGTCCCCTAACAATAACCCTAGCCCGAAACCTAACCGTAACCCTCCCCGAAGCCTGACACTCACACGTCCCCTAATCCTAACCCGTACGCTAACACTAACCCGCGCCCTCACACGTACGCTCCCCTTAAAGCGTAGTCGTACCCTCACCTGGACCCTAAACTGTCCCCGTCCCCTAACCCTAACCCTAGCCCCAACCCTAAACCTAACCCTAACCCTTCCCCGAAGCCTGACCCTCACCCGTCCCCTAATCGTAAACCGTACACTAACACTAACCCGCGTCCTCACACGTACGCTCCCCCTAAAGCGTTGTCGTACCCTCACCTGGACCCTAAACCCTCCCCGTCCCCTAACCCTAACCCTAGCCCGAACCCTAACCCTAACCCTTCCCGAAGCCTGACCCTCACTCGTCCCCTAATGCTAACCCGTACGCTAACACTAACCCGCGCCCTCACACGTACGCTCCCCCTAAAGCGTTGTCGTACCCTCACCTGGACCCGAAACCGTCCCCGTCCCCGTCCCCTAACCCTAGCCCGAACCCTAACCCTAACCCTTCCCAGAAGCCTGACCCTCACCCGTCCCCTAATCCTAACCCGTACGCTAACACTAACCCGCGCCCTCACACGTACGCTCCCCCGAAAGCGTTGTCGTACCCTCACCTGGACCCTAAACCCTCCCGTCCCCTAACCCTAACCCTAGCCCGAACCCTAACCCTAACCCTTCCCCGACCTGAACCTCACCGGTCCCCTAATCATAACCCGTACGCTAACACTAACCCGCGCCCTCATACGTACGCTCCCCCTAAAGCGTTGTCGTACCCTCACCTGGACCCTAAACCCTCCCCGTCCCCTAACCCTAACCCTAGCACGAACCCTAACCCTAACCCTTCCCCGAAGCCTGACCCTCAACCGTCCCCTCATCCTAACCCGTACGCTAACTCTAACCCGCACCCTCACACGTATGCTCCCCCTAAAGCGTTGTCGTACCCTCACCTGGACCCTAAATCCTCCCCGTCCCCTAACCCTAACCCTAGCACGAACCCTAACCCTAACCCTTCCCCGAAGCCTGACCCTCACCCGTCCCCTAATCCTAAACCGTACGCTAACACTAACCCGCGCCCTCACACGTACGCTCCCCCTAAAGCGTTGTCGTACCCTCACCTGGACCCTAAGACGTCCGCGTCCCCTAACCATAACCCTAGCCCGAACCCTAACCCTAACCCTAACCCTTCCCCGAAGCCTGACCCTCACACGTCCCCTTATCCTAACCCGTACGCTAACACTAACCCGCGCCCTCACACGTACGCTCCCCCTAAAGCATTGTCGTAACCTCACCTGGACCCTAAACCGTCCCCGTCCCCTAACCATAACCCTAGCCCGAACCCTAACCCTAACCCTTCCCCGAAGCCTGACCCTCACCCGTCCCCTAATCCTAACCTGTACGCTAACACTAACCCGCGCCCTCACACATACCCTCCCCGTAAAGTGTTGTCGTACCCTCACCTGGACCTGAAACTGTCCCCGTCCCCATCCCCTAACCCTAGCCCGAACCCTAACCCTAACACTTCCCCGAAGCCTGACCCTCACCCGTCCCCTAAACCTAACACGTACGCTAACACTAACCCGCGCCCTCACACGTACGCTCCCCCAAAAGCGTTGTTGTACCCTCACCTGGACCCTAAACCCTCCCCGTCCCCTAAACCTAACCCTAGCCCGAACCTTAACCCTAACCCTTCCCCGAAGCCTGACCCTCACCCGACCCCTAATCCTAAACCGTACGTTAACACTAACCCGCGCCCTAACACGTACGCTCCCCCTAAAGCGTTGTCGTACCCTCACCTGGACCCTAAACCGTCCCCGTCCCCTAACCCTAACTCTAGTCCGAACCCTAACCCTAACCCTTCCCCGAAGCCTGACCCTCACCCGTCCCGTAATCCTAACCCTTACGCTAACACTAACCCGCACCCTCACACGTACGCTCCCCCTAAAGCGTTGTCGTACCCTCACCTGGACCCTAAACCCTCCCCGTACCCTAACCCTAACCCTAGCCCGAACCCTAACCCTAACCCTTCCCCGAAGCCTGACCCTCACACGTCCCCTATTCCTAACCCGTACGATAACACTAACCCGCGCCCTCACACGTACGCTCCCCCTAAAGCGTTGTCGTACCCTCACCTGGACCCTAAACCGTCCCCGTCCCCTAACCCTAACCCTAGCCCGAACCCTAACCCTAACCCTAACCCTTCCCCGAAGCCTGACCCTCAACCGTCCCCTAATCCTAACTCGTACGCTAACACTAACCCGCGCCCTCACACGTACACTCCCCCTAAAGCGTTGTCGTGCCCTCACCTGGACCCTAAATCCTCCCCGTCCCCTAACCCTAACCCTAGCCCGAGCCTTAACCCTAACCCTTCCCGAAGCCTGACCCTCACCCGTCCCCTAATCCTAAACCGTACGTTAACACTAACCCGCGCCCTAACACGTACGCTCCCCCTAAAGCGTTGTCGTACCCTCACCTGGACCCTAAACCGTCCCCGTCCCCTAACCCTAACTCTAGCCCGAACCCTAAACCTAACCCTTCCCCGAAGCCTGACCCTCACCCGTCCCCTAATCCTAACCCGTACGCTAACACTAACCCGCGCCCTCACACGTACGCTCCCCCTAAAGCGTTTTCGTACCCTCACCTGGACCCTAAACCCTCCCCGTCACCTAACCCTAACTCTAGCCCGAACCCTAACCCTAACCCTTCCCCGAAGCCTGACCCTCACCCGTCCCCTAATCCTAACCTGTACGCTAACACTAACCCGCGCCCTCACACATACCCTCCCCGTAAAGTGTTGTCGTACCCTCACCTGGACCTGAAACTGTCCCCGTTCCCGTCCCCTAACCCTAGCCCGAACCCTAACCCTAACACTTCCCCGAAGCCTGACCCTCACCCATCCCCTCATCCTAACCCGTACGCTAACTCTAACCCGCACCCTCACACGTACGCTCCCCCTAAAGCATTGTCGTACCCTCACCTGGACCCTAAACCGTCCCCGTCCCCTAACACTAGCCCTAGCCTGAACCCTAACCCTAACCCTTCCCCGAAGCCTGACCCTCACCCGTCCCGTAATCCTAACCCGTACGCTAACACTAACCCGCGCCCTCACACGTACGCTCCCCCTAAAGCGTTGTCGTACCCTCACCTGGACCCTAAACCCTCCCCGTCCCCTAACCCTAACCCTAGCCCTAACCCTAACCCTAACCCTTCCCCGAAGCCTGACCCTCACCCGACCCCTAATCCTAACACGTACGCTAACACTAACCCGCGCCCTCACACGTACCCTCCCCGTAAAGTGTTGTCGTACCCTCACCTGGACCCGAAACCGTCCCCGTCCCCGTCCCCTAACCTTAGCCCGAACCCTAACCCTAACCCTTCCCCGAAGCCTGACCCTCACCCGTCCCCTAATCCTAACCCGTACGCTAACACTAACCCGTGCCCTCACACGTACGCTCCCCCTAAAGCGTTGTCCTACCCTCACCTGGACCCTAAACCGTCCCCGTCCCCTAAACCTAACCCTAGCCCGAACCCTAACCCTAATCCTTCCCCGAAGCCTGACCCTCACCTGTCCCCTAATCCTAACCCTTACGCTAACACTAAACCGCGCCCTCACACGTACGCTCCCCCTAAAGCGTTGTCGTACCCTCACCTGGACCCTAAACCCTCCCCGTCCCCTAACCCTAACCCTAGACCGAACCCTAACCCTAACCCTTCCCCGTAGCCTGACCCTCACCCGTCCCCTAATCCTAACCCGTACGCTAACACTAACCCGCGCTCTCACACGTACGCTCCCCCTAAAGCGTTGTCGTACCCTCACCTGGACCCTAAACCCTCCCGTCCCCTAACCCTAACCCTAGCCCGAACCCTAACCCAACCCTTCCCCGAAGCCTGACCCTCACCCGTCCCCTAATCCTAACCCGTACGCTAACACTAACCCGCGCCCTCACACGTACGCTCCCTCTAAAGCATTGTCGTGCCCTCACCTAGATCCTAAACCCTCCCCATCCCCTAACCCTAACCCTAGCCCGAACCCTAACCCTAAAACTTCCCGAAGCCTGACCCTCACCCGTCCCCTAATCCTAACCCATACGCTAACACTAACCCACGCCCTCACACGTACGCTCCCCCTAAAGCGTTGTCGTACCCTCACCTGGACCCTAAGACGTCCCCGTCCCCTAACCCTAACCCTAGCCCGAACCCTAACCCTAACCCTAACCCTTCCCCGAAGCCTGACCCTCACCCGTCCCCATATCCTAACCCGTACGCTAACACTAACCCGCGCCCTCACACGTACGCTCCCCCTAAAGCATTGTCGTAACCTCACCTGGACCCTAAACCGTCCCCGTCCCCTAACAATAACCCTAGCCCGAACCCTAACCCTAACCCTTCCCCGAAGCCTGACCCTCACCCATCCCCTCATCCTAACCCGTACGCTAACTCTAACCCGCACCCTCACACGTACGCTCCCCCTAAAGCGTTGTCGTAACCTCACCTGGACCCTAAACCGTCCCCGTCCCCTAACACTAGCCCTAGACTGAACCCTAACCCTAACCCTTCCCCGAAGCCTGACCCTCACCCGTCCCCTAATCCTAAACCGTACGCTAACACTAACCTTCGCCCTCACACGTACGCTCCCCCTAAAGCGTTGTCGTGCCCTCACCTGGACCCTAAACCCTCCCCTAACCCTAACCCTAGCCCGAGCCCTAATCCTAACACTTCCCGAAGCCTGATTCTCAACCGTCCCCTAATACTAAACCGTACGTTAACACTAACCCGTGCCCTAACACGTACCCTCCCCCTAAAGCGTTGTCTTACCCTCACCTGGACCCTAAACTCTCCCCGTCCCCTAACCCTAACTCTAGCCCGAACCCTAAACCTAACCCTTCCCCGAAGCCTGACCCTCACCCGTCCCCTAATCCTAACCCGTACGCTAACACTAACCCACGCCCTCACACTTACGCTCCCCCTAAAGCGTTGTCGTACCCTCACCTGGACCCTAAGACGTCCCCGTCCCCTAACCATAACCCTAGCCCGAACACTAACCCTAACCCTAACACTTCCCCGAAGCCTGACCCTCACCTGTCCCCTTATCCTAACCCGTACGCTAACACTAACCCGCGCCCTCACACGTACGCTCCCCCTAAAGCATTGTCGTAACCTCACCTGGACCCTAAACCGTCCCCGTCCCCTAACAATAACCCTAGCCCGAACCCTAACCCTAACCCTTCCCCGAAGCCTGACCCTCACCCGTCCCCTAATCCTAACCCGTACGCTAACACTAACCCGCGCCCTCAAACGTACGCTCCCCCTAAAGCGTTGTCGTACCCTCACCTGGACCCTAAGACGTCCCCGACCCCTAACCATAAACCTAGCCCGAACCCTAACCCTAACCCTAACCCTTCCCCGAAGCCTGACCCTCACCCATCCCCTTATCCTAAACCGTACGCTAACACTAACCCGCGCCCTCACACGTACACTCCCCCTAAAGCATTGTCGTAACCTCTCATGGACCCTAAACCGTCCCCTAACCCTAACCCTAAACCTAGCCCGAACCCTAACCCTAACAATTCCCCGAAGCCTGAACCTCACCCGTCCCCTCATCCTAACCCGTACGCTAACACTAACCCGCACCCTCACATGTACGCTCCCCCTAAAGCGTTGTCCTACCCTCACCTGGACCCTAAACCCTCCCGTCCCCAAATCCTAAGCCTAGCCCGAACCCTAACCCTAACCCTTCCCCGAAGCCTGACCCTCACCCGTCCCCTAATCCTAACCCGTACGCTAACACTAACCCGCGCCCTCACTCGTACGCTACCCCGAAAGCGTTGTCGTGCCCTCACCTGGACCCTAAACCCTCCCCGTGCCCTAACCCTAACCCTAGCCCGAGCCCTAACCCTAAACCTTCCCGAAGCCTGACACTCAACCGTCCCCTAATCCTAAACCGTACGTTAACACTAACCCGCGCCCTAACACGTACGCTCCCCCTAAAGCGTTGTCGTACCCTCACCTGGACTCTAAACCGTCCCCGTCCCCTAACCCTAACTCTAGCCCGAACCCTAAACCTAACCCTTCCCCGAAGCCTGACCCTCACCCGTCCCCTAATCCTAACCCGTACGCTAACACTAACCCGCGCCCTCACACGTACGCTCCCCCTAAAGCGTTTTCGTACCCTCACCTGGACCCTAAACCCTCCCCGTCACCTAACCCTAACTCTAGCCCGAACCCTAACCCTAACCCTTCCCCGAAGCCTGACCCTCACCCGTCCCCTAATCCTAACCTGTACGCTAACACTAACCCGCGCCCTCACACATACCCTCCCCGTAAAGTGTTGTCGTACCCTCACCTGGACCTGAAACTGTCCCCGTTCCCGTCCCCTAACCCTAGCCCGAACCCTAACCCTAACACTTCCCCGAAGCCTGACCCTCACCCATCCCCTCATCCTAACCCGTACGCTAACTCTAACCCGCACCCTCACACGTACGCTCCCCCTAAAGCATTGTCGTACCCTCACCTGGACCCTAAACCGTCCCCGTCCCCTAACACTAGCCCTAGCCTGAACCCTAACCCTAACCCTTCCCCGAAGCCTGACCCTCACCCGTCCCGTAATCCTAACCCGTACGCTAACACTAACCCGCGCCCTCACACGTACGCTCCCCCTAAAGCGTTGTCGTACCCTCACCTGGACCCTAAACCCTCCCCGTCCCCTAACCCTAACCCTAGCCCTAACCCTAACCCTAACCCTTCCCCGAAGCCTGACCCTCACCCGACCCCTAATCCTAACACGTACGCTAACACTAACCCGCGCCCTCACACGTACCCTCCCCGTAAAGTGTTGTCATACCCTCACCTGGACCCGAAACCGTCCCCGTCCCCGTCCCCTAACCTTAGCCCGAACCCTAACCCTAACCCTTCCCCGAAGCCTGACCCTCACCCGTCCCCTAATCCTAACCCGTACGCTAACACTAACCCGTGCCCTCACACGTACGCTCCCCCTAAAGCGTTGTCCTACCCTCACCTGGACCCTAAACCGTCCCCGTCCCCTAAACCTAACCCTACCCCGAACCCTAACCCTAATCCTTCCCCGAAGCCTGACCCTCACCTGTCCCCTAATCCTAACCCTTACGCTAACACTAAACCGCGCCCTCACACGTACGCTCCCCCTAAAGCGTTGTCGTACCCTCACCTGGACCCTAAACCCTCCCCGTCCCCTAACCCTAACCCTAGACCGAACCCTAACCCTAACCCTTCCCCGTAGCCTGACCCTCACCCGTCCCCTAATCCTAACCCGTACGCTAACACTAACCCGCGCTCTCACACGTACGCTCCCCCTAAAGCGTTGTCGTACCCTCACCTGGACCCTAAACCCTCCCGTCCCCTAACCCTAACCCTAGCCCGAACCCTAACCCAACCCTTCCCCGAAGCCTGACCCTCACCCGTCCCCTAATCCTAACCCGTACGCTAACACTAACCCGCGCCCTCACACGTACGCTCCCTCTAAAGCATTGTCGTGCCCTCACCTAGATCCTAAACCCTCCCCATCCCCTAACCCTAACCCTAGCCCGAACCCTAACCCTAAAACTTCCCGAAGCCTGACCCTCACCCGTCCCCTAATCCTAACCCATACGCTAACACTAACCCACGCCCTCACACGTACGCTCCCCCTAAAGCGTTGTCGTACCCTCACCTGGACCCTAAGACGTCCCCGTCCCCTAACCCTAACCCTAGCCCGAACCCTAACCCTAACCCTAACCCTTCCCCGAAGCCTGACCCTCACCCGTCCCCATATCCTAACCCGTACGCTAACACTAACCCGCGCCCTCACACGTACGCTCCCCCTAAAGCATTGTCGTAACCTCACCTGGACCCTAAACCGTCCCCGTCCCCTAACAATAACCCTAGCCCGAACCCTAACCCTAACCCTTCCCCGAAGCCTGACCCTCACCCATCCCCTCATCCTAACCCGTACGCTAACTCTAACCCGCACCCTCACACGTACGCTCCCCCTAAAGCGTTGTCGTAACCTCACCTGGACCCTAAACCGTCCCCGTCCCCTAACACTAGCCCTAGACTGAACCCTAACCCTAACCCTTCCCCGAAGCCTGACCCTCACCCGTCCCCTAATCCTAAACCGTACGCTAACACTAACCTTCGCCCTCACACGTACGCTCCCCCTAAAGCGTTGTCGTGCCCTCACCTGGACCCTAAACCCTCCCCTAACCCTAACCCTAGCCCGAGCCCTAATCCTAACACTTCCCGAAGCCTGATTCTCAACCGTCCCCTAATACTAAACCGTACGTTAACACTAACCCGCGCCCTAACACGTACCCTCCCCCTAAAGCGTTGTCTTACCCTCACCTGGACCCTAAACTCTCCCCGTCCCCTAACCCTAACTCTAGCCCGAACCCTAAACCTAACCCTTCCCCGAAGCCTGACCCTCACCCGTCCCCTAATCCTAACCCGTACGCTAACACTAACCCACGCCCTCACACTTACGCTCCCCCTAAAGCGTTGTCGTACCCTCACCTGGACCCTAAGACGTCCCCGTCCCCTAACCATAACCCTAGCCCGAACACTAACCCTAACCCTAACACTTCCCCGAAGCCTGACCCTCACCTGTCCCCTTATCCTAACCCGTACGCTAACACTAACCCGCGCCCTCACACGTACGCTCCCCCTAAAGCATTGTCGTAACCTCACCTGGACCCTAAACCGTCCCCGTCCCCTAACAATAACCCTAGCCCGAACCCTAACCCTAACCCTTCCCCGAAGCCTGACCCTCACCCGTCCCCTAATCCTAACCCGTACGCTAACACTAACCCGCGCCCTCAAACGTACGCTCCCCCTAAAGCGTTGTCGTACCCTCACCTGGACCCTAAGACGTCCCCGACCCCTAACCATAAACCTAGCCCGAACCCTAACCCTAACCCTAACCCTTCCCCGAAGCCTGACCCTCACCCATCCCCTTATCCTAAACCGTACGCTAACACTAACCCGCGCCCTCACACGTACACTCCCCCTAAAGCATTGTCGTAACCTCTCATGGACCCTAAACCGTCCCCTAACCCTAACCCTAAACCTAGCCCGAACCCTAACCCTAACAATTCCCCGAAGCCTGAACCTCACCCGTCCCCTCATCCTAACCCGTACGCTAACACTAACCCGCACCCTCACATGTACGCTCCCCCTAAAGCGTTGTCGTACCCTCACCTGGACCCTAAACCCTCCCCGTCCCCTAACCCTCACCCTAGCCCGAACCCTAACCCTAACCCTTCCCCGAAGCCTGACCCTCATCCGTCCCCTAATCCTAACCCGTACGCTAACACTAACCTGCACCCTCACATGTACGCTCCCCCTAAAGCGTTGTCGTGCCCTCACCTGGACCCTAAACCCTCCCCGTCCCCTAACCCTAACCCTAGCCCGAACCCTAACCCTAACCGTTCCTGAAGCCTGACCCTCACCCGTCCCCTAATCCTAACCCGTACGCTAACACTAACCCGCGCCCTCACACGTACGCTCCCCCTAAAGCGTTGTCGTACCCTCACCTGGACCCTAAGACGTCTCCGTCCCCTAACCCTAACCCTAGCCCGAACCCTAACCCTAAACCTTCCCGAAGCCTGACCCTCACCCGTCCCCTAATTCTAAACCGTACGTTAACACTAACCCGCGCCCTAACATGTACGCTCCCCCTAAAGCGTTGTCGTACCCTCACCTCGACCCTAAACCGTCCCAGTCCCCTAACCCTAACTCTAGCCCGAACTCTAAACCTAACACTTCCCCGAAGCCTGACCCTCACCCGTCCCCTAATCCTAACCCGTACGCTAACACTAACCCGCGCCCTCACACGTACCCTTCCCGTAAAGTGTTGTCGTACCCTCACCTGGACCCGACACCGTCCCCGTCCCCATCCCCTAACCCTAGCCCGAATCCTAACCCTAACACTTCCCCGAAGCCTGACCCTCACCCGTCCCCTAATCCTAACCCGTACGCTAACACTAACCCGCGCCCTCACACGTACGCTCCCCCTAAAGCGTTGTCGTACCCTCACCTGGACCCTAAACCCTCCCGTCCCCTAACCCTAACCCTAGCCCGAACCATAACCCTAACCCTTCCCCGACCTGACCCTCACTGGTCCCCTAATCATAACCCGTACGCTAACACTAACCCTTGCCCTAACACATACGCTCCCCCTAAAGCGTTGTCGTACCCTCACCTGGAACCTAAAACCTCCCCGTCCCCTAACCCTAACCCTAGCCCGAACCCTAACCCTAACCCTTCCTGAAGCCTGACCCTCACCCGTCCCCTAATCCTAACACGTACGCTCACACTAACCCACGCCCTCACACGTACGCTCCCTTAAAGCGTTGTCGTACCCTCACCTGGACTCTAAACATTCTCCGTTCCCTAACCCTAACCCTAGCCCGAACCCTAAACCTAACCCTTCCCCAAAACCTGACCCTCACCCGTCCCCTAATCCTAAACCGTACGCTAACACTAACCCGCGCCCTCACACTTACGCTCCCCCTAAAGCGTTGTCGTACCCTCACCTGGACCCTAAGACGACCCCGTCCCCTAACCCTAACCCTAGCCCGAAAACTAACCCTAACCCTAACACTTCCCCGAAGCCTGACCCTCACCTGTCCCCTTATCCTAACCCGTACGCTAACACTAACTCGCGCCCTCACATGTACGCTCCCCCTAAAGCATTGTCGTAACCTCACCTGGACCCTAAACCGTCCCCGTCCCCTAACAATAACCCTAGCCCGAACCCTAACCCTAACACTTCCCCGAAGCCTGACCCTCACCCGTCCCCTCATCCTAACCCGTACGCTAACTCTAACCTGCACCCTCCCACGTACGCTCCCCCTAAAGCGTTGTCGTACCCTCACGTGGACCCTAAACCCTCCCCGTCCCTTAACCCTAACCATAGCCCTAGCCCTAACCCTAACCCTTTCCCGAAGCCTGACCCTCACCCGTCCCCTAATCCTAACCCGTACGCTAACACTAACCTGAGCCCTCATACGTACGCTCCCCCTAAAGCGTTGTCGTAACCTCACCTGGACCCTAAACCGTCCCCGTCCCCTAACACTAACCCTAGCCAGAACCCTAACTCTAACACTTCCCCGAAGCCTGATCCTCACCCGTCCCGTAATCCTAACCCGTACGCTAACACTAACCCGCGCCCTCACACGTACGCTCCCCCTAAAGCATTGTCGTACCCTCACCTGGACCCTAAACCCTCCCCGTCCCCTAACCCTAACCCTAGCCCTAACCCTAACCCTAAACCTTCCCCGAAGCCTGACCCTCACCCGTCCCGTAATCCTAACCCGTACGCTAACACTAACCCGCGCCCTCACACGTACGCTCCCCCTAAAGCGTTGTCGTACCCTCACCTGGACCCTAAGACGTCCCCATCCCCTAACCATAAACCTAGCCCGAACCCTAACCCTAACCCTAACCCTTCCCCGAAGCCTGACCCTCACCCATCCCCTTATCCTAACCCGTACGCTAACACTAACCCGCGCCCTCACACGTACGCTCCCCCTAAAGCATTGTCGTAACCTCACATGGACCCTAAACCGTCCCCTAACCCTAACCCTAAACCTAGCCCGAACCCTAACCCTAACCCTTCCCCGAAGCCTGAACCTCACCCGTCCCCTCATCCTAACCCGTACGCTAACACTAACCCGCACCCTCACATGTACGCTCCCCCTAAAGCGTTGTCCTACCCTCACCTGGACCCTAAACCCTCCCGTCCCCAAATCCTAAGCCTAGCCCGAACCCTAACCCTAACCCTTCCCCGAAGCCTGACCCTCACCCGTCCCCTAATCCTAACCCGTACGCTAACACTAACCCGCGCCCTCACTCGTACGCTACCCCTAAAGCGTTGTCGTGCCCTCACCTGGACCCTAAACCCTCCCCGTGCCCTAAACCTAACCCTAGCCCGAGCCCTAACCCTAAACCTTCCCGAAGCCTGACACTCAACCGTCCCCTAATCCTAAACCGTACGTTAACACTAACCCGCGCCCTAACACGTACGCTCCCCCTATAGCGTTGTCGTACCTTCACCTGGACCCTAAACTGTCCCCGTCCCCTAACCCTAACTCTAGCCCGAACCCTAAACCTAACACTTCCCCGAAGCCTGACACTCACCCTTCCCCTAATCCTAACCCGTACGCTAACACTAACCCGGGCCCTCACACGTACGCTCCCCCTAAAGCGTTGTCGTACCCTCACCTGGACCCTAAACCCTCCCCGTCCCCTAACCCTAACCCTAGCCCGAACCCTAACCCTAACCCTTCCCCGAAGCCTGACCCTCACACGTCCCCTAATCCTAACCCGTACGCTAACACTAACCTGCGCCCTCACACGTACGCTCCCCGTAAAGCGTTGTCGTACCCTCACCTGGACCCTAAGACGTCCCCGTCCCCTAACCCTAACCCTAGCCCGAACCCTAACACAAACCCTAACCCTTCCCCGAAGCCTGACCCTCACCAGTCCCCTTATCCTAACCCGTACGCTAACACTAACCCGCGCCCTCACATGTACGCTCCCCCTAAAGCATTGTCGTAACCTCACCTGGACCCTAAACCCTCCCCGTCCCCTAACGCTAACAATAGACCTAACCCTAACCCTAACCCTTCCCCGAAGCCTGACCCTCACCCGTCCCCTCATCCTAACCCGTACGCTAACACTAACCCGCGCGCTCACACATACGCTCCCCCTAAAGCGTTGTCGTACCCTCACCTGGACCCTAAACCGTCCCCGTCCCCTAAACCTAACCCTAGCCCGAACCCTAACCCTAACCCTTCCCCGAAGCCTGAGCCTCACCTGTCCCCTAATCCTAACCCGTACGCTAACACTAACCCGCGCCCTCACACGTACGCTCCCCCTAAAGCATTGTCGTACCCTCACGTGGACCCTAAACCCTCCCCGTCAACTAACCCTAACCCTAGCCCGAACCCTAACCCTAACCCTTCCCCGAAGCCTGACCCTCACCCGTCCCCTAATCCTAAACCGTACGCTAACACTAACCCACGCCCTCACTCGTACGCTACCCCTAAAGCGTTGTCGTGCCCTCACCTGGACCCTAAACCCTCCCCGTGCCCTAACCCTAACCCTAGCCCGAGCCCTAACCCTAAACCTTCCCGAAGCCTGACACTCAACCGTCCCCAATCCTAAACCGTACGTTAACACTAACCCGCGCCCAAACACGTACGCTCCCCCTATAGCGTTGTCGTACCTTCACCTGGACCCTAAACCGTCCCCGTCCCCTAACCCTAACTCTAGCCCGAACCCTAAACCTAACCCTTCCCCGAAGCCTGACACTCACCCTTCCCCTAATCCTAACCCGTACGCTAACACTAACCCGGGCCCTCACACGTACGCTCCCCCTAAAGCGTTGTCGTACCCTCACCTGGACCCTAAACCCTCCCCGTCCCCTAACCCTAACCCTAGCCCGAACCCTAACCCTAACCCTTCCCCGAAGCCTGACCCTCACACGTCCCCTAATCCTAACCCGTACGCTAACACTAACCCGGGCCCTCACACGTACGCTCCCCCTAAAGCGTTGTCGTACCCTCACCTGGACCCTAAACCGTCCCCGTCCCCTAACCCTAACTCTAGCCCGAACCCTAAACCTAACCCTTCCCCGAAGCCTGACACTCACCCTTCCCCTAATCCTAACCCGTACGCTAACACTAACCCGGGCCCTCACACGTACGCTCCCCCTAAAGCGTTGTCGTAACCTCACCTGGACCCTAAACCCTCCCCGTCCCCTAACGCTAACCCTAGACCTAACCCTAACCCTAACCCTTCCCCGAAGCCTGACCCTCACCTGTCCCCTAATCCTAACCCGTACGCTAACACTAACCCGCACCCTCACACGTACGCTCCCCCTTAAGCGTTGTCGTACCCTCACCTGGACCCTAAACCCTCCCCGTCCCCTAACCCTAACCCTAGCCTGAACACTAACCCTAACCCTTCCCGGAAGCCTGACCCTCACCCGTCCCCTCATCCTAACCCGTACGCTAACATTAACCCGCGCGCTCACACGTACGCTCCCCCTAAAGCGTTGTCGTACCCTCACCTGGACCCTAAACCGTCCCCGTCCCCTAAACTTAACCCTAGCCCGAACCCTAACCCTAACCCTTCCCCGAAGCCTGAGACTCACCTGTCCCCTAATCCTAACCCGTACGCTAACACTAACCCGCGCCCTCACACGTACGCTCCCCCTAAAGCATTGTCGTACCCTCACGTGGACCCTAAACCCTCCCCGTCAACTAACCCTAACCCTAGCCCGAACCGTAACCCTAACACTTCCCCGAAGCCTGACCCTCACCCATCCCCTAATCCTAACCCGTACGCTAACACTAACCCACTCCCTCACACCTACGCTCCCCCTAAAGCGTTGTCGTACCCTCACGTGGACCCTAAACCGTCCCCGTCCCTTAACACTAACCCTGGCCCTAACCCTAACCCTAACCCTTCCCCGAAGCCTGACCCTCACCCTTCCCCTAATCCTAACCCATACGCTAACACTAACCCGCGCCCTCACACGTACCCTTCCCGTAAAGTGTTGTCGTACCCTCACCTGGACCCGACACCGTCCCCGTCCCCATCCCCTAACCCTAGCCCGAATCCTAACCCTAACACTTCCCCGAAGCCTGACCCTCACCCGTCCCCTAATCCTAACCCGTACGCTAACACTAACCCGCGCCCTCACACGTACGCTCCCCCTAAAGCGTTGTCGTACCCTCACCTGGACCCTAAACCCTCCCGTCCCCTAACCCTAACCCTAGCCCGAACCATAACCCTAACCCTTCCCCGACCTGACCCTCACTGGTCCCCTAATCATAACCCGTACGCTAACACTAACCCTTGCCCTAACACATACGCTCCCCCTAAAGCGTTGTCGTACCCTCACCTGGAACCTAAAACCTCCCCGTCCCCTAACCCTAACCCTAGCCCGAACCCTAACCCTAACCCTTCCTGAAGCCTGACCCTCACCCGTCCCCTAATCCTAACACGTACGCTCACACTAACCCACGCCCTCACACGTACGCTCCCTTAAAGCGTTGTCGTACCCTCACCTGGACTCTAAACATTCTCCGTTCCCTAACCCTAACCCTAGCCCGAACCCTAAACCTAACCCTTCCCCAAAACCTGACCCTCACCCGTCCCCTAATCCTAAACCGTACGCTAACACTAACCCGCGCCCTCACACTTACGCTCCCCCTAAAGCGTTGTCGTACCCTCACCTGGACCCTAAGACGACCCCGTCCCCTAACCCTAACCCTAGCCCGAAAACTAACCCTAACCCTAACACTTCCCCGAAGCCTGACCCTCACCTGTCCCCTTATCCTAACCCGTACGCTAACACTAACTCGCGCCCTCACATGTACGCTCCCCCTAAAGCATTGTCGTAACCTCACCTGGACCCTAAACCGTCCCCGTCCCCTAACAATAACCCTAGCCCGAACCCTAACCCTAACACTTCCCCGAAGCCTGACCCTCACCCGTCCCCTCATCCTAACCCGTACGCTAACTCTAACCTGCACCCTCCCACGTACGCTCCCCCTAAAGCGTTGTCGTACCCTCACGTGGACCCTAAACCCTCCCCGTCCCTTAACCCTAACCATAGCCCTAGCCCTAACCCTAACCCTTTCCCGAAGCCTGACCCTCACCCGTCCCCTAATCCTAACCCGTACGCTAACACTAACCTGAGCCCTCATACGTACGCTCCCCCTAAAGCGTTGTCGTAACCTCACCTGGACCCTAAACCGTCCCCGTCCCCTAACACTAACCCTAGCCAGAACCCTAACCCTAACACTTCCCCGAAGCCTGATCCTCACCCGTCCCGTAATCCTAACCCGTACGCTAACACTAACCCGCGCCCTCACACGTACGCTCCCCCTAAAGCATTGTCGTACCCTCACCTGGACCCTAAACCCTCCCCGTCCCCTAACCCTAACCCTAGCCCTAACCCTAACCCTAAACCTTCCCCGAAGCCTGACCCTCACCCGTCCCGTAATCCTAACCCGTACGCTAACACTAACCCGCGCCCTCACACGTACGCTCCCCCTAAAGCGTTGTCGTACCCTCACCTGGACCCTAAGACGTCCCCATCCCCTAACCATAAACCTAGCCCGAACCCTAACCCTAACCCTAACCCTTCCCCGAAGCCTGACCCTCACCCATCCCCTTATCCTAACCCGTACGCTAACACTAACCCGCGCCCTCACACGTACGCTCCCCCTAAAGCATTGTCGTAACCTCACATGGACCCTAAACCGTCCCCTAACCCTAACCCTAAACCTAGCCCGAACCCTAACCCTAACCCTTCCCCGAAGCCTGAACCTCACCCGTCCCCTCATCCTAACCCGTACGCTAACACTAACCCGCACCCTCACATGTACGCTCCCCCTAAAGCGTTGTCCTACCCTCACCTGGACCCTAAACCCTCCCGTCCCCAAATCCTAAGCCTAGCCCGAACCCTAACCCTAACCCTTCCCCGAAGCCTGACCCTCACCCGTCCCCTAATCCTAACCCGTACGCTAACACTAACCCGCGCCCTCACTCGTACGCTACCCCTAAAGCGTTGTCGTGCCCTCACCTGGACCCTAAACCCTCCCCGTGCCCTAACCCTAACCCTAGCCCGAGCCCTAACCGTAAACCTTCCCGAAGCCTGACACTCAACCGTCCCCTAATCCTAAACCGTACGTTAACACTAACCCGCGCCCTAACACGTACGCTCCCCCTATAGCGTTGTCGTACCTTCACCTGGACCCTAAACTGTCCCCGTCCCCTAACCCTAACTCTAGCCCGAACCCTAAACCTAACACTTCCCCGAAGCCTGACACTCACCCTTCCCCTAATCCTAACCCGTACGCTAACACTAACCCGGGCCCTCACACGTACGCTCCCCCTAAAGCGTTGTCGTACCCTCACCTGGACCCTAAACCCTCCCCGTCCCCTAACCCTAACCCTAGCCCGAACCCTAACCCTAACCCTTCCCCGAAGCCTGACCCTCACACGTCCCCTAATCCTAACCCGTACGCTAACACTAACCTGCGCCCTCACACGTACGCTCCCCGTAAAGCGTTGTCGTACCCTCACCTGGACCCTAAGACGTCCCCGTCCCCTAACCCTAACCCTAGCCCGAACCCTAACACAAACCCTAACCCTTCCCCGAAGCCTGACCCTCACCAGTCCCCTTATCCTAACCCGTACGCTAACACTAACCCGCGCCCTCACATGTACGCTCCCCCTAAAGCATTGTCGTAACCTCACCTGGACCCTAAACCCTCCCCGTCCCCTAACGCTAACAATAGACCTAACCCTAACCCTAACCCTTCCCCGAAGCCTGACCCTCACCCGTCCCCTCATCCTAACCCGTACGCTAACACTAACCCGCGCGCTCACACATACGCTCCCCCTAAAGCGTTGTCGTACCCTCACCTGGACCCTAAACCGTCCCCGTCCCCTAAACCTAACCCTAGCCCGAACCCTAACCCTAACCCTTCCCCGAAGCCTGAGCCTCACCTGTCCCCTAATCCTAACCCGTACGCTAACACTAACCCGCGCCCTCACACGTACGCTCCCCCTAAAGCATTGTCGTACCCTCACGTGGACCCTAAACCCTCCCCGTCAACTAACCCTAACCCTAGCCCGAACCCTAACCCTAACCCTTCCCCGAAGCCTGACCCTCACCCGTCCCCTAATCCTAAACCGTACGCTAACACTAACCCACGCCCTCACTCGTACGCTACCCCTAAAGCGTTGTCGTGCCCTCACCTGGACCCTAAACCCTCCCCGTGCCCTAACCCTAACCCTAGCCCGAGCCCTAACCCTAAACCTTCCCGAAGCCTGACACTCAACCGTCCCCAATCCTAAACCGTACGTTAACACTAACCCGCGCCCAAACACGTACGCTCCCCCTATAGCGTTGTCGTACCTTCACCTGGACCCTAAACCGTCCCCGTCCCCTAACCCTAACTCTAGCCCGAACCCTAAACCTAACCCTTCCCCGAAGCCTGACACTCACCCTTCCCCTAATCCTAACCCGTACGCTAACACTAACCCGGGCCCTCACACGTACGCTCCCCCTAAAGCGTTGTCGTACCCTCACCTGGACCCTAAACCCTCCCCGTCCCCTAACCCTAACCCTAGCCCGAACCCTAACCCTAACCCTTCCCCGAAGCCTGACCCTCACACGTCCCCTAATCCTAACCCGTACGCTAACACTAACCCGGGCCCTCACACGTACGCTCCCCCTAAAGCGTTGTCGTACCCTCACCTGGACCCTAAACCGTCCCCGTCCCCTAACCCTAACTCTAGCCCGAACCCTAAACCTAACCCTTCCCCGAAGCCTGACACTCACCCTTCCCCTAATCCTAACCCGTACGCTAACACTAACCCGGGCCCTCACACGTACGCTCCCCCTAAAGCGTTGTCGTAACCTCACCTGGACCCTAAACCCTCCCCGTCCCCTAACGCTAACCCTAGACCTAACCCTAACCCTAACCCTTCCCCGAAGCCTGACCCTCACCTGTCCCCTAATCCTAACCCGTACGCTAACACTAACCCGCACCCTCACACGTACGCTCCCCCTTAAGCGTTGTCGTACCCTCACCTGGACCCTAAACCCTCCCCGTCCCCTAACCCTAACCCTAGCCTGAACACTAACCCTAACCCTTCCCGGAAGCCTGACCCTCACCCGTCCCCTCATCCTAACCCGTACGCTAACATTAACCCGCGCGCTCACACGTACGCTCCCCCTAAAGCGTTGTCGTACCCTCACCTGGACCCTAAACCGTCCCCGTCCCCTAAACTTAACCCTAGCCCGAACCCTAACCCTAACCCTTCCCCGAAGCCTGAGACTCACCTGTCCCCTAATCCTAACCCGTACGCTAACACTAACCCGCGCCCTCACACGTACGCTCCCCCTAAAGCATTGTCGTACCCTCACGTGGACCCTAAACCCTCCCCGTCAACTAACCCTAACCCTAGCCCGAACCGTAACCCTAACACTTCCCCGAAGCCTGACCCTCACCCATCCCCTAATCCTAACCCGTACGCTAACACTAACCCACTCCCTCACACCTACGCTCCCCCTAAAGCGTTGTCGTACCCTCACGTGGACCCTAAACCGTCCCCGTCCCTTAACACTAACCCTGGCCCTAACCCTAACCCTAACCCTTCCCCGAAGCCTGACCCTCACCCTTCCCCTAATCCTAACCCATACGCTAACACTAACCCGCGCCCTCACACGTACGCTCCCCCTAAAGCGTTGTCGAAGCCTCACCTGGACCCTAAACCCTCCCGTCCCCTAACCCTAACCCTAGCCCGAACCCTAACCCTAACCCTAACCCTTCCCCGAAGCCTGACCCTCACCCGTCCACTTATCCTAACCCGTACGCTAACACTAACCCGTGCCCTCACACGTACGCTCCCCCTAAAGCATTGTCGTAACCACACCTGGACCCTAAACCGTCCCCGTCCCCTAACCCTAACCCTAACCCTAGCCCGAACCCTAACCCTAACCCTTCCCCGAAGCCTGACCCTCAACCGTCCCCTCATCCTAACCCGTACGCTAACACTAACCCGCGCCCTCACACGTACGCTCCCCCTAAAGCGTTGTCGTACCCCCACCTGGACCCTAAACCCTCCCCGTCCCCTAACCCTAGCCCTAGCCCTAACCCTAACCCTAACACTTCTCTGAAGCCTGACCCTCACCCGTCCCCTAATCCTAACCCGTACGCTAACACTAACCCGAGCCCTCACACGTACGCTCCCCCTAAAGCGTTGTCGTACCCTCACCTGGACCCTAAACCGTCCCCGTCCCCTAACACTAACCGTAGCCCGAACCCTAACACTAACACTTCCCCGAAGCCTGACTCTCAACCGTCCCGTAATCCTAACCCGTACGCTAACACTAACCCGCGCCCTCACACGTACGCTCCCCTAAATCGTTGTCGTACCCTCACCTGGACCCTAAACCCTCCCCGTCAACGAAACCTAACCCTAGCCCGATCCGTAACCCTAACCCTTCCCCGAAACCTGACCCTCACCCATCCCCTAATCCTAACCCGTACGCTAACACTAACGCACTCCCTCACACCTACGCTCCCCCTAAAGCGTTGTCGTACCCTCACCTGGACCCTAAACCGTCCCCGTCCCCTAACCCTAACCCTAGCCCGAACCCTAACCCTAACACTTCCCCGAAGCCTGACCCTCACCCGTCCCCTAATCCTAACCCGTACGCTAACACTAACCCGCACCCTCACATGTACGCTCCCCCTAAAGCATTGTCGTACCCTCACCTGGACCCAAAACCCTCCCGTCCCCTTACCCTAACCCTAGCCCGAACCCTAACCCTAACCCTTCCTCGACCTGACCCTCACCAGTCCCCTAATCATAACCCGTACGCTAACACTAACCCGCGTCCTCACACGTACGCTCCCCCTAAAGCGTTGTCGTACCCTCACCTGGACCCTAAACCCTCCCCGTCCCCTAACCCTAACCCTAGCCCGAACCCTAACCCTAACCCTTCCCGAAGCCTGACTCTCACCCGTCCCCTAATCATAACCCGTACGCTAACACTAACCCGCGCCCTCACACGTACGCTCCCCCTAAAGCGTTGTCGTATCCTCACCTGGACCCTAAGACGTCCCCGTCCCCTAACCCTAACCCTAGCCCGAACCCTAACCCTAACCCTAACCCTTCCCCGAAGCCTGACCCTCAACCGTCCCCTCATCCTAACCCGTACGCTAACACTAACCCGCGCCCTCACACGTCCGCTCCCCCTAAAGCGTTGTCGTACCCTCACCTGGACCCTAAACCCTCCCCGTCCCCTAACCCTAACCCTAGCCCTAACCCTAACCCTAACCCTTCCCCGAAGCCTGACCCTCACCTGTCCCCTAATCCTAACCCGTACGCTAACACTAACCCGAGCCCTCACACGTACGCTCCCCCTAAAGCGTTGTCGTACCCTCACCTGGACCCTAAACCCTCCCGTCCCCTAACCCTAACCCTAGCCCGTACCCTAACCCTAACCCTTCCCGGACCTGACCCTCACCGGTCCCCTAATCCTAACCCGTACGCTCACACTAGCCGGCGCCGTCACACGTACGCTCCCCCTAAAGCGTTGTCGTACCCTCACCTGGACCCTAAACCCTCCCCGTCCCCTAACCCTAACCCTAGCCCGAACCCTAACCCTTCCCGAAGCCTGACCTTCACCCGTCCCCTAATCCTAAACCGTACGTTAACACTAACCCGCGCCCTCACACGTACGCTCCCTTAAAGCGTTGTCGTACCCTCACCTGGACCCTAAAACCTCTGCGTCCCCTAACCCTAACCCTAGCCCGAACCCTAACCCTAACCCTAACCCTTCCCCGAAGCCTGACCCTCACCCGTCCCCTAATCCTAACCCGTACGCTAACACTAACCCGTGCCCTCACACGTACGCTCCCCCTAAAGCGTTGTCGTACCCTCACCTGGACCCGAAACCATCCCCGTCCCCTAACCCTAACCCTAGCCCGAACCCTAACCCTAACCCTTCCTTGAAGCCTGACCCTCACCCGTCCCCTAATCCTAAACCGTACACTAATACTAACCCGCGCCATCACAGGTACGCTCCCCCTAAAGCGTTGTCGTACCCTCACCTGGACCCTAAAACCTCCCCGTCCCCTAACCCTAATCCCAGCCCGAACCCTAACCCTAACCCTTCCCCGAAGCCTGACCCTCACCCGTCCCCTAATTCTAAACCGTACGTTAACACTAACCCGCGCCCTAACATGTACGCTCCCCCTAAAGCGTTGTCGTACCCTCACCTCGACCCTAAACCGTCCCAGTCCCCTAACCCTAACTCTAGCCCGAACCCTAAACCTAACCCTTCCCCGAAGCCTTACCCTCACCCGTCCCCTAATCCTAACCCGTACGCTAACACTAACCCGCGCCCTCACACGTACGCTCCCCCTAAAGCGTTGTCGTACCCTCACCTGGACCCTAAACCCTCCCCGTCCCCTAACCCTAACCCTAGCCCGAACCCAAACCCTAACCCTTCCCCGAAGCCTGACCCTCACCCGTCCCCTAATCCTAACCCGTACGCTAACACTAACCCGCGCCCTCACACGTACCATTCCCGTAAAGTGTTGTCGTACCCTCACCTGGACCCGAAACCGTCCCCGTCCCCATCCCCTAACCCTAGCCCGAATCCTAACCCTAACACTTCCCCGAAGCCTGACCCTCACCCGTCCCCTAATCCTAACCCGTACGCTAACACTAACCCGCGCCCTCACACGTACGCTCCCCCTAAAGCGTTGTTGTACCCTCACCTGGACCCTAAACCCTCCCGTCCCCTAACCCTAACCCTAGCCCGAACCCTAACCCTAACCCTTCCTGAAGCCTGACCTTCACCCGTCCCCTAATCCTAACACGTACGCTCACACTAACCCGCGCCCTCACACGTACGCTCCCTTAAAGCGTTGTCGTACCCTCACCTGGACTCTAAACCCTCTCCGTTCCCTAACCCTAACCCTAGCCCGAACCCTAACCCTAACCCTTCCCCAAAACCTGAACCTCACCCGTCCCATAATCCTAACCCGTACGCTAACACTAACCCGCGCCCTCACACTTACGCTCCCCCTAAAGCGTTGTCGTACCCTCACCTGGACCCTAAGACGACCCCGTCCCCTAACCCTAACCCTAGCCCGAACACTAACCCTAACCCTAACACTTCCCCGAAGCCTGACCCTCACCTGTCCCCTTATCCTAACACGTACGCTAACACTAACCCTCCCCCTCACACGTACGCTCCCCCTAAAGCATTGTCGTAACCTCACCTGGACCCTAAACCGTCCCCGTCCCCTAACAATAACCCTAGCCCGAACCCTAACCCTAACCCTTCCCCGAAGCCTGACCCTCACCCGTCCCCTCATCCTAACCCGTACGCTAACTCTAACCTGCACCCTCACACGTACGCTCCCCCTAAAGCTTTGTCGTACCCTCACCTGGACCCTAAACCCTCCCCGTCCCCTAACCCTAACCATAGCCCTAGCCCTAACCCTAACCCTTTCCCGAAGCCTGACCCTCACCCGTCCCCTAATCCTAACCCGTACGCTAACACTAACCTGAGCCCTCATACGTACGCTCCCCCTAAAGCGTTGTCGTAACCTCACCTGGACCCTAAACCGTCCCCGTCCCCTAACACTAACCCTAGCCAGAACCCTAACCCTAACACTTCCCCGAAGCCTGATCCTCACCCGTCCCGTAATCCTAACCCGTACGCTAACACTAACCTGCGCCCTCACACGTACGCTCCCCCTAAAGCATTGTCGTATCCTCACCTGGACCCTAAACCCTCCCCGTCCCCTAACCCTAACCCTAGCCCGAACCATAACCCTAACCCTTCCCCGAAGCCTGACCCTCACCCGTCCCCTCATCCTAACCCGTACGCTAACACTGACCCGCACCCTCACATGTACGCTCCCCCTAAAGCGTTGTCCTACCCTCACCTGGACCCTAAACCCTCCCGTCCCCAAATCCTAACCCTAGCCCGATCCCTAACCCTAACCCTTCCCCGAAGCATGACCCTCACCCGTCCCCTAATCCTAACCCGTACGCTAACACTAAACCACGCCCTCACACGTACGCTCCCCCTAAAGCATTGTCGTAACCTCACCTGGACCCTAAACCGTCCCCGTCCCCTAACCCTAACCCTAGCCCGAACCCTAACCCTAACACTTCCCCGAAGCCTGACCCTCACCCGTCCCCTTATCCTAACCCGTACGCTAACACTAACGCACACCCTCACATGTACGCTCCCCCTAAAGCGTTGTCCTACCCTCACCTGGACCCTAAACCCTCCCGTTCCCAAATCCTAACCCTAGCCCGAACCCTAACCCTAACCCTTCCCCGAAGCCTGACCCTCACCCGTTCCCTAATCCTAACCCGTACGCTAACACTAACCCGCACCCTCACACGTACGCTACCCCTAAAGCGTTGTTGTGCCCTCACCTGGACCCTAAATCCTCCCCGTCCCCTAACCCTAACCCTAGCCCGAACCGTAACCCTAACCCTTTCCGAAGCCTGACCCTCACCCGTCCCCTAATCCTAACCCGTACGCTAACACTAACCCACGCCCTCACACGTACGCTCCCCCTAAAGCGTTGTCGTAGCCTCACCTGGACCGTAAGACGTCCCCGTCCCCTAACCCTAACCCTAGCCTGAACCCTAACCCTAACCCTAACCCTTTCCCGAAGCCTGACCCTCACCCGTCCCCTTATCCTAACCCGTACGCTAACACTAACCCGCGCCCTCACACGTACGCTCCCCCTAAAGCGTTGTCGTACCCTCACCTGGACCCTAAGACGTCCGCATCCCCTAACCATAACCCTAGCCCGAACCCTAACCCTAACCCTAACCCTTCCCCGAAGCCTGACTCTCACACGTCCCCTTATCCTAACCCGTACGCTAACACTAACCCGCGCCCTCACACGTACGCTCCCCCTAAAGCATTGTCGTAACCTCACCTGGACCCTAAACCGTCCCCGTCCCCTAACCATAACCCTAGCCCGAACCCTAACCCTAACACTTCCCCGAAGCCTGACGTTCACCCGTACCCTCATCCTAACCCGTACGCTAACACTGACCCGCACCCTCACATGTACGCTCCCCCTAAAGCGTTGTCCTACCCTTACCTGGACCCTAAACCCTCCCGTCCCCAAATCCTAACCCTAGCCCGAACCCTAACCCTAACCCTTCCCCGAAGCCTGACCCTCACCCGTCCCCTAATCCTAACCCGTACGCTAACACTAACCCGCGCCCTCACACGTACGCTCCCCCTAAAGCATTGTCGTAACCTCACCTGGACCCTAAACCGTCCCCGTCCCCTAACCCTAACCCTAGCCCGAACCCTAACCCTAACCCTTCCCCGAAGCCTGACCCTCACCCGTCCCCTAATCCTAACCCGTACGCTAACACTAACCCGCGCCCTCACACGTACGCTCCCCCTAAAGCGTTGTCGTACCCTCACCTGGACCGTAAGACGTCCCCGTCCCCTAACCCTTACCCTAGCCCGAACCCTAACCCTAACCCTAACCCTTCCCCGAAGCCTGACCCTCACCCGTCCACTTATCCTAACCCGTACGCTAACACTAACCCGCGCCCTCACACGTACGCTCCCCCTAAAGCATTGTCGTAACCTCACCTGGACCCTAAACCGTCCCCGTCCCCTAACCCTAACCCTAGCCCGAACCCTAACCCTAAAACTTCCCCGAAGCCCGACCCTCACCCGTCCCCTCATCCTAACCCGTACGCTAACACTAACCTGCACCCTCACATGTACGCTCCCCCTAAAGCGTTGTCCTACCCTCACCTGGACCCTAAACCCTCCCGTCCCCAAATCCTAACCCTAGCCCGAACCCTAACCCTAACCCTTCCCCGAAGCCTGACCCTCACCCGTCCCCTAATCCTAAACCGTACGCTAACACTAACCCGCGCCCTCACACGTATGCTCCCCCTAAAGCGTTGTCGTGCCCTCACCTGGACCCTAAACCCTCCCCGTCCCCTAACCCTAACCCTAGCCCGAGCCCTAACCCTAACCCTTCCCGAAGCCTGACCCTCACCCGTCCCCTAATCCTAAACCGTACGTTAACACTAACCCGCGCCCTAACACGTACGCTCCCCCTAAAGCGTTGTCGTACACTCACCTGGACCCTAAACCGTCCCCGTCCCCTAACCCTAACTCTAGCCCGATACCTAAACCTAACCCTTCCCCGAAGCCTGACCCTCACACGTCCCCTAATCCTAACCCGTACGCTAACACTAACCCGCGCCCTCACACGTACGCTCCCCCTAAAGCGTTGTCATACCCTCACCTGGACCCTAAACCGTCCCCGTCCCCTAACTCTAACCCTAGCCCGAACCCTAACCCTAACCCTTCCCCGAAGCCTGACCCTCACCCGTCCCCTAATCCTAAACCGTACGCTAACACTAACCCGCGCCCTCACAGGTACGCTCCCCCTAAAGCGTTGTAGTGCCCTCACCTGGACCCTAAACCCTCCCCGTCCCCTAACCCTAACCCTAGCCCGAACCCTAACCCTAACCCTTCCCGAAGCCTGACCCTCACCCGTCACCTAATCCTAACCTGTATGCTAACACTAACCCGCGCCCTCACACGTACGCTCCCCCTAAAGCGTTGTCGTGCCCTCACCTGGACCCTAAACCCGCCCCGAACCCTAAACCTAACCCTTCCCGAAGCCTGACACTCACCCGTCCCCTAATCCTAACCCGTACGCTAACACTAACCCGCGCCCTCACACGTACGCTCCCCCTAAAGCGTTGTCGTACCCTCACCTGGACCCGAAGACGTCCCCATCCCCTAACCCTAACCCTAGCCCGAACCCTAACCCTAACCCTTCCCGAAGCCTGACCGTCACCCGTCCCCTAATCCTTAACCGTACGTTAACAGTAACCCGCGCCCTCACACGTACGCTCCCTTAAAGCGTTGTCGTACCCTCACCTGGACCCTAAACCCTCTCCGTCCCCTAACCTTAACCCTAGCCCGAACCCTAACCCTAACCCTTCCCCGAAGCGTGACCCTCACCCGTCCCCTAATCCTAACCCGTACGCTAACACTAACCCGCGCCCTCACACGTAGGCTCCCCCTAAAGCGTTGTCGTGCCCTCACCTGGACCCTAAACCCTCCCCGTCCCCTACCCTAACCCTAGCCCGTACCCTAACCCTAACCCTTCCCGAAGCCTGACCCTCACCCGTCCCCTAATCCTAACCCGTACGCTAACACTAACCCGCACCCTCACACGTACGCTCCCCCTAAAGCGTTGCCGTACCCTCACCTGGACCCTAAGACGTCCCCGTCCCCTAACCCTAACCCTAGCCCGAACCCTAACCCTAACCCTAACCCTTCCCCGAAGCCTGACCCTCACCCGTCCCCTTATCCTAAACCGTACGCTAACACTAACCCGCGCCCTCATACGTACGCTCCCCCTAAAGCATTGTCGTAACCTCACCTGGACCCTAAAACGTCCCCGTCCCCTAACCCTAACCCTAGCCCGAACCCTAACCCTAACCCTTCCCCGAAGCCTTACCCTCACCCGTCCCCTCATCCTAACACGTACGCTAACTCTAACCAGCACCCTCACACGTACGCTCCCCCTAAAGCGTTGTCGTGCCCTCACCTGGACCCTAAACCCTCCCCGTCCCCTAACCCTAACCCTAGCCCTAACCCTAATCCTAACCCTTCCCCGAAGCCTGACCCTCACCCGTCCCCTAATCCTAACCCGTACGCTAACACTAACCCGCGCCCTCACACGTACGCTCCCCCTAAAGCGTTGTCGTACCCTCACCTGGACCCTAAGACGTCCGCATCCCCTAACCATAACCCTAGCCCGAACCCTAACCCTAACCCTAACCCTTCCCCGAAGCCTGACTCTCACACGTCCCCTTATCCTAACCCGTACGCTAACACTAACCCGCGCCCTCACACGTACGCTCCCCCTAAAGCATTGTCGTAACCTCACCTGGACCCTAAACCGTCCCCGTCCCCTAACCATAACCCTAGCCCGAACCCTAACCCTAACACTTCCCCGAAGCCTGACGTTCACCCGTACCCTCATCCTAACCCGTACGCTAACACTGACCCGCACCCTCACATGTACGCTCCCCCTAAAGCGTTGTCCTACCCTTACCTGGACCCTAAACCCTCCCGTCCCCAAATCCTAACCCTAGCCCGAACCCTAACCCTAACCCTTCCCCGAAGCCTGACCCTCACCCGTCCCCTAATCCTAACCCGTACGCTAACACTAACCCGCGCCCTCACACGTACGCTCCCCCTAAAGCATTGTCGTAACCTCACCTGGACCCTAAACCGTCCCCGTCCCCTAACCCTAACCCTAGCCCGAACCCTAACCCTAACCCTTCCCCGAAGCCTGACCCTCACCCGTCCCCTAATCCTAACCCGTACGCTAACACTAACCCGCGCCCTCACACGTACGCTCCCCCTAAAGCGTTGTCGTACCCTCACCTGGACCGTAAGACGTCCCCGTCCCCTAACCCTTACCCTAGCCCGAACCCTAACCCTAACCCTAACCCTTCCCCGAAGCCTGACCCTCACCCGTCCACTTATCCTAACCCGTACGCTAACACTAACCCGCGCCCTCACACGTACGCTCCCCCTAAAGCATTGTCGTAACCTCACCTGGACCCTAAACCGTCCCCGTCCCCTAACCCTAACCCTAGCCCGAACCCTAACCCTAAAACTTCCCCGAAGCCCGACCCTCACCCGTCCCCTCATCCTAACCCGTACGCTAACACTAACCTGCACCCTCACATGTACGCTCCCCCTAAAGCGTTGTCCTACCCTCACCTGGACCCTAAACCCTCCCGTCCCCAAATCCTAACCCTAGCCCGAACCCTAACCCTAACCCTTCCCCGAAGCCTGACCCTCACCCGTCCCCTAATCCTAACCCGTACGCTAACACTAACCCGCGCCCTCACACGTATGCTCCCCCTAAAGCGTTGTCGTGCCCTCACCTGGACCCTAAACCCTCCCCGTCCCCTAACCCTAACCCTAGCCCGAGCCCTAACCCTAACCCTTCCCGAAGCCTGACCCTCACCCGTCCCCTAATCCTAAACCGTACGTTAACACTAACCCGCGCCCTAACACGTACGCTCCCCCTAAAGCGTTGTCGTACACTCACCTGGACCCTAAACCGTCCCCGTCCCCTAACCCTAACTCTAGCCCGATACCTAAACCTAACCCTTCCCCGAAGCCTGACCCTCACACGTCCCCTAATCCTAACCCGTACGCTAACACTAACCCGCGCCCTCACACGTACGCTCCCCCTAAAGCGTTGTCGTACCCTCACCTGGACCCTAAACCGTCCCCGTCCCCTAACTCTAACCCTAGCCCGAACCCTAACCCTAACCTTTCCCCGAAGCCTGACCCTCACCCGTCCCCTAATCCTAAACCGTACGCTAACACTAACCCGCGCCCTCACAGGTACGCTCCCCCTAAAGCGTTGTAGTGCCCTCACCTGGACCCTAAACCCTCCCCGTCCCCTAACCCTAACCCTAGCCCGAACCCTAACCCTAACCCTTCCCGAAGCCTGACCCTCACCCGTCACCTAATCCTAACCTGTATGCTAACACTAACCCGCGCCCTCACACGTACGCTCCCCCTAAAGCGTTGTCGTGCCCTCACCTGGACCCTAAACCCGCCCCGAACCCTAAACCTAACCCTTCCCGAAGTCTGACACTCACCCGTCCCCTAATCCTAACCCGTACGCTAACACTAACCCGCGCCCTCACACGTACGCTCCCCCTAAAGCGTTGTCGTACCCTCACCTGGACCCGAAGACGTCCCCATCCCCTAACCCTAACCCTAGCCCGAACCCTAACCCTAACCCTTCCCGAAGCCTGACCGTCACCCGTCCCCTAATCCTTAACCGTACGTTAACAGTAACCCGCGCCCTCACACGTACGCTCCCTTAAAGCGTTGTCGTACCCTCACCTGGACCCTAAACCCTCTCCGTCCCCTAACCTTAACCCTAGCCCGAACCCTAACCCTAACCCTTCCCCGAAGCGTGACCCTCACCCGTCCCCTAATCCTAACCCGTACGCTAACACTAACCCGCGCCCTCACACGTACGCTCCCCCTAAAGCGTTGTCGTGCCCTCACCTGGACCCTAAACCCTCCCCGTCCCCTACCCTAACCCTAGCCCGTACCCTAACCCTAACCCTTCCCGAAGCCTGACCCTCACCCGTCCCCTAATCCTAACCCGTACGCTAACACTAACCCGCACCCTCACACGTACGCTCCCCCTAAAGCGTTGCCGTACCCTCACCTGGACCCTAAGACGTCCCCGTCCCCTAACCCTAACCCTAGCCCGAACCCTAACCCTAACCCTAACCCTTCCCCGAAGCCTGACCCTCACCCGTCCCCTTATCCTAAACCGTACGCTAACACTAACCCGCGCCCTCATACGTACGCTCCCCCTAAAGCATTGTCGTAACCTCACCTGGACCCTAAAACGTCCCCGTCCCCTAACCCTAACCCTAGCCCGAACCCTAACCCTAACCCTTCCCCGAAGCCTTACCCTCACCCGTCCCCTCATCCTAACACGTACGCTAACTCTAACCAGCACCCTCACACGTACGCTCCCCCTAAAGCGTTGTCGTGCCCTCACCTGGACCCTAAACCCTCCCCGTCCCCTAACCCTAACCCTAGCCCTAACCCTAATCCTAACCCTTCCCCGAAGCCTGACCCTCACCCGTCCCCTAATCCTAACCCGTACGCTAACACTAACCCGCGCCCTCACACCTACGCTCCCCCTAAAGCATTGTCGTGCCCTCACCTGGACCCTAAACCCTCCCGTCACCTAACCCTAACCCTAGCCCGAACCCTAACCCTAACCCTTCCTCGACCTGACCCTCACTGGTCCCCTAATCCTAACCCGTACGCTAACACTAACCCGCGCCCTCACACGTACGCTCCCCCTAAAGCGTTGTCGTACCCTCACCTGTACCCTAAACCCTCCCCGTCCCCTAACCCTAACTCTAGCCCGAACCCTAACCCTAAACCTTCCCGAAGCCTGACCCTCACCCGTCCCCTAATCCTAAACCGTACGTTAACACTAACCCGCACCCTCACACGTACGCTCAGTTAAACCGTTGTCGTACCCTCACCTGGACCCTAAACCCTCTCCGTCCCCTAACCCTAACCCTAGCCCGAACCCTAACCCTAACCCTTCCCCGAAGCCTGACCCTCACCCGTCCCCTAATCTTAAACCGTACGCTAACACTAACCCGCGCCCTCACACGTACGCTCCCCTTAAAGCGTTCTCGTGCCCTCACCTGGACCCTAAACCGTCCCCGTCCCCTAACCCTAACCCTAGCCCGAACCCTAACCCTAACCCTTCCCGAAGCCTGACCCTCACCCGTCCCCTAATCCTAACCCGTACGCTAACACTAAGCTGAGCCCTCACACGTACGCTCCCCCTAAAGCGTTGTCGTACCCTCACCTGGACCCTAAACCGTCCCTGTCCCCTAACACTAACCCTAGTCCGAACCCTAACCCTAACCCTTCCCCGAAGTCTGACCCTCACCCGTCCCGTAGTCCTAACCCGTACGCTAACACTAACCCGCGCCCTCACATGTACGCTCCCCCTAAAGTGTTGTCGTACCCTCACCTGGACCCTAAACCCTCCCGGTCCCCTAACCCTAACCCTAGCCCGAACCCTAACCCTAACCCTTCCCCGAAGCCTGACCCTTACCCGTCCCCTAATCCTAACCCGAACGCTAACAGTAACCCGCGCCCTCACACGTACGCTCCCCCTAAAGCGTTGTCGTACCCTCACCTGGACCCTAAGACGTCCCCGTCCCCTAACCCTAACCCTAGCTCGAACCCTAACCCTAACCCTAACCCTTCCCCGAAGCCTGACCCTCACCCGTCCCCTAATCCTAACCCGTACGCTAACACTAACCCGCACCCTCACATGTACGCTCCCCCTAAAGCGTTGTCGTACCCTCACTTAGACCCTAAACCCTCCCGTCCCCAAATCCTAACCCTAGCTCTAACCCTAACCCTAACCCTTCCCCGAAGCCTGACCCTCACCCGTCCCCTAATCCTAACCCGTACGCTAACACTAACCCGCGCCCTCACACGTACGCTCACCCTAAAGCGTTGTCGTGCCCTCACCTGGACCCTAAACCCTCCCCGTCCCCTAACCCTAACCCTAGCCCGAACCCTAACCCAAACCCTTTCCGAAGCCTGACCCTCACCCGTCCCCTAATCCTAACCCGTACGCTAACACTAACCCGCGCCCTCACACGTACGCTCCCCCTAAAGCGTTGTCGTACCCTCACCTGGACCCTAAACCGTCCCCGTCCCCTAACCCTAACTCTAGCCCGAACCCTAAACCTAACCCTTCCCCGAAGCCTGACCCTCACCCGTCCCCTAATCCTAACCCGTACGCTAACACTAACCCGCGCCCTCACACGTACGCTCCCCCTAAAGCGTTGTCGTAACCTCACCTGGACCCTAAAACCTCCCCGTCCCCTAAACCTAACCCTAGCCCGAACCCTAAACCTAACCCTTCCCAGAAGCCTGACCCTCACCCGTCCCCTAATCCTAACCCGTACGCTAACACTAACCCGCACCCTCATCGTACCCTCCCCGTAAAGTGTTGTCGTACCCTCACCTGGACCGTAAACCGTCCCCGTCCCCTAACCCTAACCCTAGACCCAACCCTAAACCTAACCCTAACCCTTCCCCGAAGCCTGACCCTCACCCGTCCCCTAATCGTAAACCGTACACTAACACTAACCCGCGCCCTCACACGTACGCTCCCCCTAAAGCGTTGTCGTACCGTCACCTGGACCCTAAATCCTCCCCGTCCCCTAACCCTAACCCTAGCCCTAGCCCGAACCCTAACCCTAACCCTTCCCCGAAGCCTGACCCTCACCTGTCCCCTAATCCTAACCCGTACGCTAACACTGACCCGCACCCTCACATGTACGCTCCCCCTAAAGCGTTGTCCTACCCTCACCTGGACCCTAAACCCTCCCGTCCCCAAATCCTAACCCTAGCCCGAACCCTAACCCTAACCCTTTCCCGAAGCCTGACCCTCACCCGTCCCCTAATCCTAACCCGTACGCTAACACTAACCCGCGCCCTCACACGTACGCTCCCCCTAAAGCATTGTCGTAACCGCACCTGGACCCTAAACCGTCCCCGTCCCCTAACCCTAACCCTAGCCCGAACCCTAACCCTAACCCTTCCCCGAAGCCTGACCCTCACCCGTCCCCTAATCCTAACCCGTACGCTAACACTAACCCGCACCCTCACATGTACGCTCCCTCTAAAGCGTTGTCCTACCCTCACCTGGACCCTAAACCCTCCCATCCCCAAATACTAACCCTAGCCCGAACCCTAACCCTAACCCTAACCCTTTCCTGAAGCCTGAACCTCACCCGTCCCCTTATCCTAACCCGTACGCTAACACTAACCCGCGCCCTCACACGTACGCTCCCCCTAAAGCATTGTCGTAACCTCACCTGGACCCTAAACCCTCCCTGTCCCTTAACCCTAACCCTAGCCCGAACCCTAACCCTAACCCTTCCCCGAAGCCTGACCCTCACCCGTCCCCTAATCCTAACCCGTACGCTAACACTAACCCGCGCCCTCACATGTACGCTCCCCCTAAAGCGTTGTCATACCCTCACCTAGACCCTAAACCCGCCCGTCCCCAAATCCTAACCCTAGCTCTAACCCTAACCCTAACCCTTCCCCGAAGCCTGACCCTCACCCGTCCCCTAATCCTAACCCGTACTCTAACACTAACCCGCGCCCTCACACGTACGCTCACCCTAAAGCGTTGTCGTGCACTCACCTCGACCCTAAACCCTCCCCGTCCCCTAACCCTAACCCTAGCCCGAACCCTAACCCTAACCCTTTCCGAAGCCTGACCCTCACCCATCCCCTAATCCTAACCCGTACGCTAACACTAACCCGCGCCCTCACACGTACGCTCCCCCTAAAGCGTTGTCGTACCCTCACCTGGACCGTAAGACGTCCCCGTCCTCTAACCCTTACCCTAGCCCGAAACCTAACCCTAACCCTAACCCTTCCCCGAAGCCTGAACCTCACCCTTCCAATTATCCTAACCCGTACGCTAACACTAACCCGCGCCCTCACACGTACGCTCCCTTAAAGCGTTGTCGTACCCTCACCTGGACCCTAAACCCTCTCCGTCCCCTAACCCTAACCCTAGCCCGAACCCTAACCCTAACCCTTCCCCGAAGCCTGACCCTCACCCGTCCCCTAATCCTAACCCGTACGCTAACACTAACCCGCGCCCTCACACGTACGCTCCCCCTAAAGCGTTGTCGTGCCCTCACCTGGACCCTAAACCCTCCCCGTCCCCTAACCCTAACCCTAGCCCGAACCCTAACCCTAACCCTTCCCGAAGCCTGACCCTCACCCGTCCCCTAATCCTAACCCGTACGCTAACACTAACCCGCGCCCTCACACGTACGCTCCCCCTAAAGCGTTGTCGTACCCTCACCTGGACGCTAAGACGTCCCCGTCCCCTAACCCTAACCCTAGCCCGAACCCTAACCCTAACGCTAACCCTTCCCCGAAGCCTGACCCTCACCCGTCCCCTTATCCTAACCCGTACGCTAACACTAACCCGCGCCCTCATACGTACGCTCCCCCTAAAGCATTGTCGTAACCTCACCTGGACCCTAAACCGTCCCCGTCCCCTAACCCTAACCCTAGCCCGAACCCTAACCCTAACCCTTCCCCGAAGCCTGACCCTCACCCGTCCCCTCATCCTAACACGTACGCTAACTCTAACCAGCACCCTCACACGTACGGTCCCCCTAAAGCGTTGTCGTGCCCTCACCTGGACCCTAAACCCTCCCCGTCCCCTAACCCTAACCCTAGCCCTAACCCTAATCCTAACCCTTCCCCGAAGCCTGACCCTCACCCGTCCCCTAATCCTAACCCGTACGCTAACACTAACCCGCGCCCTCACACATACGCTCCCCCTAAAGCGTTGTCGTACCCTCACCTGGACCCTAAGACGTCCCCGTCCCCTAACCATAACCCTAACCCGAACCCTAATCCTAACCCTAACCCTTCCCCGAAGCCTGACCCTCATCCGTCCCCTTATCCTAACCCGTACGCTAACACTAACCCGCGCCCTCACCCGTACGCTCCACCTAAAGCATTGTCGTAACCTCACCTGGACCCTAAACCGTCCCCGTCCCCTAACCCTAACCCTAGCCCGAACCCTAACCCTAACCCTTCCCCGAAGCCTGACCCTCACCCGTCCCCTCATTCTAACCCGTACGCTAACACTAACCCGCACCCTCACATGTACGCTCCCCCTAAAGCGTTGTCCTAACCTTACCTCGACCCTAAACCGTCCCTGTCCCCTAACCCTAGCTCTAGCCCGAACCCTAAACCTAACCCTTCCCCGAAGCCTGACCCTCACCCGTCCCCTAATCCTAACACGTACGCTAACACTAACCCGCGCCCTCACACGTACGCTCCTTCTAAAGCGTTGTCGTACCCTCATCTGGATCCTAAACCCTCCCCGTCCCCTAACCCTAACCCTAGCCCGAACCCTAACCCTAACCCTTCCCCGAAGCCTGACCCTCACCCGTCCCCTAATCCTAAACCGTACGCTAACACTAACCCGCGCCCTCACACGTACGCTCCCCCTAAAGCGTTGTCGTACCCTCACCTGGACCCTAAACCCTCCCGTCCCCTAACCCTAACCCTAGCCAGAACCCTAACCCTAACACTTCCCGAAGCCTGACCCTCACCCGTCCCCTAATCCTAACCCGTAAGCTAACATTAACCCGTGCCCTCACACGTACGCTCCCCCTAAAGCGTTGTCGTACCCTCACCTGGACCCTAAACCCTCCCCGTCCCCTAACCCTAACCCTGGCCCGAACCCTAAACCTAACCCTAACCCTTCCCCGAAGCCTGACCCTCACCCGTCCCTTATCCTAAACCGTACGCTAACACTAACCAGCGCCCTCACACGTACGCTCCCCCTAAAGCATTGTCGTAACCTCACCTGGACCCTAAACCGTCCCCGTCCCCTAACCCTAACCCTAGCCCGAAATCTAACCCTAACCCTTCCCCGAAGCCTGACCCTCACCCGTCCCCTCATCCTAACACGTACGCTAACACTAACACGCGCCCTCACACGTACGCTCCCCCTAAAGCGTTGTCGTACCCTCACCTGGACCCTAAGACGTCCCTGTCCCCTAACCCTAACCCTAGCCCGAGCCCTAACCCTAACCCTTCCCGAAGCCTGACCCTCACACGTCCCCTAATCCTAAACTGTACGTTAACACTAACCCGCGCCCTAACACGTACGCTCCCCCTAAAGCGTTGTCGTACCCTCACCTGGACCCTAAACCGTCCCCATCCCCTAACCCTAACTCTAGCCCGAACCGTAAACCTAACCCTTCCCCGAAGCCTGACCCTCACCCGTCCCCTAATCCTAACCCGTACGCTAACACTAACCCGCGCCCTCACACGTACGCTCCCCCTAAAGCGTTGTCGTACCCTCACCTGGACCCTAAACCCTCCCCGTCCCCTAAACCTAACCCTAGCCCGAACCCTAACCCTAACCCTTCCCACAAGCCTGACCCTCACCCGTCCGCTAATCCTAACCCGTACGCTAACACTAACCCGCACCCTCATCGTACCCTCCCCGTTAAGTGTTCTCGTACCCTCAAGTGGACCCGAAACCTTCCCCGTCCCCGTCCCCTAACCCTAGCCCGAACCCTAACCCTAACCCTTCCCCGAAGCCTGACCCTCACCCGTCCCTTAATCCTAACCCGTACGCTAACACTAACCCACGCTCTCACACGTACGCTCCCCCTAAAGCGTACTCGTACCCTCACCTGGACCCTAAACCGTCCCCGTCCCCTAACCCTAACCCTAGCCCCAACCCTAAACCTAAACTTAACCCTTCCCCGAAGCCTGACCCTCACCCGTCCCCTAATCGTAAACCGTACACTAACACTAACCCGCGCCCTCACACGTACGCTCCCCCTAAAGCGTTGTCGTACCCTCACCTGGACCCTAAATCCTCCCCGTCCCCTAACCCTAACCCTAGCCCGAACCCTAACCCTAACCCTTCCCCGAAGCCTGACCCTCACCCGTCCCCTAATCCTAACCCGTACGATAAAACTAACCCACGCCCTCACACGTACGCTCCCCCTAAAGCGTAGTCGTACCCTCACCTGGACCCTAAACCGTCCCCGTCCCCTAACCCTAACCCTAGCCCCAACCCTAAACCTAACCTTAACCCTTCCCCGAAGCCTGACCCTCACCCGTCCCCTAATCGTAAACCGTACACTAACACTAACCCGCGCCCTCACACGTATGCTCCCCCTAAACCGTTGTCGTACCCTCACCTGGACCCTAAATCCTCCCCGTCCCCTAACCCTAACCCTAGCCCGAACCCTAACCCTAACCCTTCCCCGAAGCCTGACCCTCACCCGTCCCCTAATCCTAACCCGTACGCTAACACTAACCCGCGCCCTCACAGGTACGCTCCCCCTAAAGCGTAGTCGTACCCTCACCTGGACCCTAAAACGTCCCCGTCCCCTAACCCTAACCCTAGCCCCAACCCTAACTCTAACCCTAACCCTTCCCCGAAGCCTGACCCTCACCCGTCCCCTTATCCTAACCCGTACGCTAACACTAACCCGCGCCCTCACACGTACGCTCCCCATAAAGCATTGTCATAACCTCACATGGACTTTAAACCGTCCCCGTCCCCTAACCCTAACCCTAGTCCGAACCCTAACCCTAACCCTTCCCCGATGCCTGACCCTCACCCGTCCCCTCATCCTAACCCGTACGCTAACTCTAACCCGCGCCCTCACACGTACGCTCTCCCTAAAGCGTTGTCGTACCCTCACCTGGACCCTAAACCCTCCCCGACCCCTAACCCTAACCCTAGGCCTAACCCTAACCCTAACCCTTCCCCGAAGCCTGACCCTCACCCGTCCCCTAATCCTAACCCGTACGCTAACACTAACCCGCGCCCTCACACGTACGCTCCCCCTAAAGCATTGTCGTAACCTCACCTGGACCCTAAACCGTCCCCGTCCCCTAACCCTAACCCTAGCCCGAACCCTAACCCTAAAACTTCCCCGAAGCCCGACCCTCACCCGTCCCCTCATCCTAACCCGTACGCTAACACTAACCTGCACCCTCACATGTACGCTCCCCCTAAAGCGTTGTCCTACCCTCACCTGGACCCTAAACCCTCCCGTCCCCAAATCCTAACCCTAGCCCGAACCCTAACCCTAACCCTTCCCCGAAGCCTGACCCTCACCCGTCCCCTAATCCTAACCCGTACGCTAACACTAACCCGCGCCCTCACACGTACGCTCCCCCTAAAGCGTTGTCGTGCCCTCACCTGGACCCTAAACCCTCCCCGTCCCCTAACCCTAACCCTAGCCCGAGCCCTAACCCTAACCCTTCCCGAAGCCTGACCCTCACCCGTCCCCTAATCCTAAACCGTACGTTAACACTAACCCGCGCCCTAACACGAACGCTCCCCCTAAAGCGTTGTCGTACACTCACCTGGACCCTAAACCGTCCCCGTCCCCTAACCCTAACTCTAGCCCGATACCTAAACCTAACCCTTCCCCGAAGCCTGACCCTCACCCGTCCCCTAATCCTAACCCGTACGCTAACACTAACCCGCGCCCTCACACGTACGCTCCCCCTAAAGCGTTGTCGTACCCTCACCTGGACCCTAAACCCTCTCCGTCCCCTAACCCTAACCCTAGCCCGAACCCTAACCCTAACCCTTCCCCGAAGCCTGACCCTCACCCGTCCCCTAATCCTAACCCGTACGCTAACACTAACCCGCGCCCTCACACGTACGCTCCCCCTAAAGCGTTGTCGTGCCCTCACCTGGACCCTAAACCCTCCCTGTCCCCTAACCCTAACCCTAGCCCGAACCCTAACCCTAACCCTTCCCCGAAGCCTGACCCTCACCCGTCCCCTAATCCTAACCCGTACGCTAACACTAACCCGCGCCCTCACACGTACGCTACCCCTAAAGCGTTGTCGTGCCCTCACCTGGACCCTAAACCCTCCCCGTCCCCTAACCCTAACCCTAGCCCGAACCCTAACCCTAACCCTAACCCTTCCCCGAAGCCTGACCCTCACCCGTCCCCTTATCCTAACCCGTACGCTAACACTAACCCGCGCCCTCATACGTACGCTCCCCCTAAAGCATTGTCGTAACCTCACCTGGACCCTAAACCGTCCCCGTCCCCTAACCCTAACCCTAGCCCGAACCCTAACCCTAACCCTTCCCCGAAGCCTGACCCTCACCCGTCCCCTCATCCTAACACGTACGCTAACTCTAACCAGCACCCTCACACGTACGGTCCCCCTAAAGCGTTGTCGTGCCCTCACCTGGACCCTAAACCCTCCCCGTCCCCTAACCCTAACCCTAGCCCTAACCCTAATCCTAACCCTTCCCCGAAGCCTGACCCTCACCCGTCCCCTAATCCTAACCCGTACGCTAACACTAACCCGCGCCCTCACACCTACGCTCCCCCTAAAGCGTTGTCGTACCCTCACCTGGACCCTAAGACGTCCCCGTCCCCTAACCATAACCCTAACCCGAACCCTAATCCTAACCCTAACCCTTCCCCGAAGCCTGACCCTCATCCGTCCCCTTATCCTAACCCGTACGCTAACACTAACCCGCGCCCTCACCCGTACGCTCCACCTAAAGCATTGTCGTAACCTCACCTGGACCCTAAACCGTCCCCGTCCCCTAACCCTAACCCTAGCCCGAACCCTAACCCTAACACTTCCCCGAAGCCTGACCCTCACCCGTCCCCTCATTCTAACCCGTACGCTAACACTAACCCGCACCCTCACATGTACGCTCCCCCTAAAGCGTTGTCCTACCCTTACCTCGACCCTAAACCGTCCCTGTCCCCTAACCCTATCTCTAGCCCGAACCCTAAACCTAACCCTTCCCCGAAGCCTGACCCTCACCCGTCCCCTAATCCTAACACGTACGCTAACACTAACCCGCGCCCTCACACGTACGCTCCTTCTAAAGCGTTGTTGTACCCTCATCTGGATCCTAAACCCTCCCCGTCCCCTAACCCTAACCCTAGCCCGAACCCTAACCCTAACCCTTCCCCGAAGCCTGACCCTCACCCGTCCCCTAATCCTAAACCGTACGCTAACACTAACCAGCGCCCTCACACGTACGCTCCCCCTAAAGCGTTGTCGTACCCTCACCTGGACCCTAAACCCTCCCGTCCCCTAACCCTAACCCTAGCCAGAACCCTAACCCTAACCCTTCCCGAAGCCTGACCCTCACCCGTCCCCTAATCCTAACCCGTAAGCTAACATTAACCCGTGCCCTCACACGTACGCTCCCCCTAAAGCGTTGTCGTACCCTCACTTGGACCCTAAACCCTCCCCGTCCCCTAATCCTAACCCTAGCCCGAACCCTAAACCTAACCCTAACCCTTCCCCGAAGCCTGACCCTCACCCGTCCCTTATCCTAACCCGTACGCTAACACTAACCAGCGCCGTCACACGTACGCTCCCCCTAAAGCATTGTCGTAACCTCACCTGGACCCTAAACCCTCCCTGTCCCCTAACCCTAACCCTAGCCCGAACCCTAACCCTAACCGTTCCTGAAGCCTGACCCTCACCCGTCCCCTAATCCTAACCCGTACGCTAACACTAACCCGCGCCCTCACACGTACGCTCCCCCTAAAGCGTTGTTGTACCCTCACCTGGACCCTAAGACGTCCCCGTCCCCTAACCCTAACCCTAGCCCGAACCCTAACCCTAACCCTTCCCGAAGCCTGACCCTCACCCGTCCCCTAATCCTAAACCGTACGTTAACACTAACCCGCGCCCTAACACGTACGCTCCCCCTAAAGCGTTGTCGTACCCTCACCTCGACCCTAAACCGTCCCCGTCCCCTAACCCTAACTCTAGCCCGAACCCTAAACCTAACCCTTCCCCGAAGCCTGACCCTCACCCGTCCCCTAATCCTAACCCGTACGCTAACACTAACCCGCGCCCTCACACGTACGCTCCCCCTAAAGCGTTGTCGTACCCTCACCTGGACCCTAAACCCTCCCCGTCCCCTAACCCTAACCCTAGATCGAACCCAAAACTTAACCCTTCCCCGAAGCCTGACCCTCACCCGTCCCCTAATCCTAACCCGTACGCTAACACTAACCCGCGCCCTCACACGTACCCTCCCCGTAAAGTGTTGTCGTACCCTCACCTGGACCCGAAACCTTCCCCGTCCCCTTCCCCTAACCCTAGCCCGAACCCTAACCCTAACCCTTCCCCGAAGCCTGACCCTCACCCGTCCGCTTATACTAACCCGTACGCTAACACTAACCCGCGCCCTCACACGTACGCTCCCCCTAAAGCGTTGTCGTACCCTCACCTGGACCCTAAACCCTCCCGTCCCCTAACCCTAACCCTAGCCCGAACCCTAACCCTAACCCTTCCCCGACCTCACCCTCACCGGTCCCCTAATCATAACCCGTACGCTAACACTAACCCGCGCCCTAACACATACGCTCCCCCTAAAGCGTTGTCGTACCCTCACCTGGACCCTAAACCCTCCCCGTCCCCTAACCCTAACCCTAGCCCGAAACCTAACCCTAACCCTAGCCCGAACCCTAACCCTAACCCTTCCTGAAGCCTGACCCTCAGCCGTCCCCTAATCCTAAACCGTACGTTAACACTAACCCGCGCCCTCACACGTACGCTCCCTTAAAGCGTTGTCGTACCCTCACCTGGACTCTAAACCCTCTCCGTTCCCTAACCCTAACCCTAGCCCGAACCCTAACCCTAACCCTTCCCCGAAACCTGACCCTCACCCGTCCCCTAATCCTAACACGTACGCTAACACTAACCCGCGCCCTCACACTTACGCTCCCCCTAAAGCGTTGTCGTACCCTCACCTGGACCCTAAGACTTCCCCGTCCCCTAACCCTAACCCTAGCCCGAACACTAACCCTAACCCTAACACTTCCCCGAAGCCTGACCCTCACCTGTCCCCTTATCCTAACCCGTACGCTAACAATAACCCGTGCCCTCACACGTACGCTCCCCCTAAAGCGTTGTCGTACCCTCACCTGGACCCTAAACCGTCCCCGTCCCCTAACAATAACCCTAGCCCGAACCCTAACCCTAACACTTCCCGAAGCCTGACCCTCACCCGTCCCCTAATCCTAACCCGTTCGCTAACACTAAACTGAGCCCTCACACGTACGCTCCCCCTAAAGCGTTGTCGTAACCTCACCTGGACCCTAAACCGTCCCCGTCCCCTAACACTAACCCTAGCCCGAACCCTAACCCTAACCCTTCCCGAAGCCTGACCCTCACCCGTCCCATAATCCTAACCCGTACGCTAACACTAAGCTGAGCCCTCACACGTACGCTCCCCCTAAAGCGTTGTCGTACCCTCACCTGGACCCTAAACCGTCCCTGTCCCCTAACACTAACCCTAGCCCGAACCCTAACCCTAACCCTTCCCCGAAGCCTGACCCTCACCCGTCCCGTAATCCTAACCCGTACGCTAACACTAACCCGCGCCCTCACACGAACGCTCCCCCTAAAGTGTTGTCGTACCCTCACCTGGACCCTAAACCCTCCCCGTCCCCTAACCCTAACCCTAGTCCGAACCCTAACCCTAACACTTCCCCGAAGCCTGACCCTCACCCGTCCCCTAATCCTAACCCGAACGCTAACAGTAACCCGCGCCCTCACACGTACGCTCCCCCTAAATCGTTGTCGTACCCTCACCTGGACCCTAAGACGTCCCCGTCCCCTAACCCTAACCCTAGCCCGAGCCCTAACCCTAACCCTTCCCGAAGCCTGACCCTCACACGTCCCCTAATCCTAAACTGTACGTTAACACTAACCCGCGCCCTAACACGTACGCTCCCCCTAAAGCGTTGTCGTACCCTCACCTGGACCCTAAACCGTCCCCATCCCCTAACCCTAACTCTAGCCCGAACCCTAAACCTAACCCTTCCCCGAAGCCTGACCCTCACCCGTCCCCTTATCCTAACCCGTACGCTAACACTAACCCGCGCCCTCACACGTACGCTCCCCCTAAAGCGTTGTCGTACCCTCACCTGGACCCTAAACCCTCCCCATCCCCTAAACCTAACCCTAGCCCGAACCCTAACCCTAACCCTTCCCACAAGCCTGACCCTCACCCGTCCCCTAATCCTAACCCGTACGCTAACACTAACCCGCACCCTCATCGTACCCTCCCCGTTAAGTGTTCTCGTACCCTCAAGTGGACCCGAAACCTTCCCCGTCCCCGTCCCCTAACCTTAGCCCGAACCCTAACCCTAACCCTTCCCCGAAGCCTGACCCTCACCCGTCCCTTAATCCTAACCCGTACGCTAACACTAACCCACGCTCTCACAGGTACACTCCCCCTAAAGCGTTGTCGTACCCTCACCTGGACCCTAAACCGTCCCCATCCCCTAACCCTAAGCCTAGCCCGAACCCTAACCCTAACCCTTCCCCGAAGCCTGACCCTCACCCGTACCCTAATCCTAACCCGTACGCTAACACTAACCCGCGCCCTCACACGTACGCTCCCCCTAAAGCGTAGTCGTACCCTCACCTGGACCCTAAAACGTCCCCGTCCCCTAACCCTAACCCTAGCCCCAAACCTAACCCTAACCCTTCCCCGAAGCCTGACCCTCACCCGTCCCCTTATCCTAACCCGTACGCTAACACTAACCCGCGCCCTCACACGTACGCTCCCCATAAAGCATTGTCATAACCTCACATGGACTTTAAACCGTCCCCGTCCCCTAACCCTAACCCTAGTCCGAACCCTAACCCTAACCCTTCCCCGATGCCTGACCCTCACCCGTCCCCTCATCCTAACCCGTACGCTAACTCTAACCCGCGCCCTCACACGTACGCTCCCCCTAAAGCGTTGTCGTACCCTCACCTGGACCCTAAACCCTCCCCGACCCCTAACCCTAACCCTAGCCCGAACCCTAACCCTAACCCTTCCCGAAGCCTGACCCTCACCCGTCACCTAATCCTAACCTGTATGCTAACACTAACCCGCGCCCTCACACGTACGCTCCCCCTAAAGCGTTGTCGTGCCCTCACCTGGACCCTAAACCCGCCCCGAACCCTAAACCTAACCCTTCCCGAAGCCTGACACTCACCCGTCCCCTAATCCTAACCCGTACGCTAACACTAACCCGCGCCCTCACACGTATGCGCCCCCTAAAGCGTTGTCGTACCCTCACCTGGACCCGAAGACGTCCCCATCCCCTAACCCTAACCCTAGCCCGAACCCTAACCCTAACCCTTCCCGAAGCCTGACCGTCACCCGTCCCCTAATCCTTAACCGTACGTTAACAGTAACCCGCGCCCTCACACGTACGCTCCCTTAAAGCGTTGTCGTACCCTCACCTGGACCCTAAACCCTCTCCGTCCCCTAACCCTAACCCTAGCCCGAACCCTAACCCTAACCCTTCCCCGAAGCCTGACCCTCACCCGTCCCCTAATCCTAACCCGTACGCTAACACTAACCCGCGCCCTCACACGTACGCTCCCCCTAAAGCGTTGTCGTGCCCTCACCTGGACCCTAAACCCTCCCCGTCCCCTACCCTAACCCTAGCCCGAACCCTAACCCTAACCCTTCCCGAAGCCTGACCCTCACCCGTCCCCTAATCCTAACCCGTACGCTAACACTAACCCGCGCCCTCACACGTACGCTCCCCCTAAAGCGTTGCCGTACCCTCACCTGGACCCTAAGACGTCCCCGTCCCCTAACCCTAACCCTAGCCCGAACCCTAACCCTAACCCTAACCCTTCCCCGAAGCCTACCCTCACCCGTCCCCTTATCCTAAACCGTACGCTAACACTAACCCGCGCCCTCATACGTACGCTCCCCCTAAAGCATTGTCGTAACCTCACCTGGACCCTAAAACGTCCCCGTCCCCTAACCCTAACCCTAGCCCGAACCCTAACCCTAACCCTTCCCCGAAGCCTTACCCTCACCCGTCCCCTCATCCTAACACGTACGCTAACTCTAACCAGCACCCTCACACATACGCTCCCCCTAAAACGTTGTCGTGCCCTCACCTGGACCCTAAACCCTCCCCGTCCCCTAACCCTAACCCTAGCCCTAACCCTAATCCTAACCCTTCCCCGAAGCCTGACCCTCACCCGTCCCCTAATCCTAACCCGTACGCTAACAATAACCCGCGCCCTCACACCTACGCTCCCCCTAAAGTGTTGTCGTGCCCTCACCTGGACCCTAAACCCTCCCGTCCCCAAATCCTAACCCTAGCTCTAACCCTAACCCTAACCCTTCCCCGAAGCCTGACCCTCACCCGTCCCCTAATCCTAACCCGTACGCTAACACTAACCCGCGCCCTCACACGTACGCTCACCCTAAAGCGTTGTCGTGCCCTCACCTGGACCCTAAACCCTCCCCGTCCCCTAACCCTAACCCTAGCCCGAACCCTAACCCTAACCCTTTCCGAAGCCTGACCCTCACCCGTCCCCTAATCCTAACCCGTACGCTAACACTAACCCGCGCCCTCACACGTACGCTCCCCCTAAAGCGTTGTCGTACCCTCACCTGGACCCTAAACCGTCCCTGTCCCCTAACCCTAACTCTAGCCCGAACCCTAAACCTAACCCTTCCCCGAAGCCTGACCCTCACCGTCCCCTAATCCTAACCCGTACGCTAACACTAACCCGCGCCCTCACACGTACGCTCCCCCTAAAGCGTTGTCGTAACCTCACCTGGACCCTAAAACCTCCCCGTCCCCTAAACCTAACCCTAGCCCGAACCCTAAACCTAACCCTTCCCAGAAGCCTGACCCTCACCCGTCCCCTAATCCTAACCCGTACGCTAACACTAACCCGCACCCTCATCGTACCCTCCCCGTAAAGTGTTGTCGTACCCTCACCTGGACCGTAAACCGTCCCCGTCCCCTAACCCTAACCCTAGCCCCAACCCTAAACCTAACCCTAACCCTTCCCCGAAGGCTGACCCTCACCCGTCCCCTAATCGTAAACCGTACACTAACACTAACCCGCGCCCTCACACGTACGCTCCCCCTAAAGCGTTGTCGTACCGTCACCTGGACCCTAAATCCTCCCCGTCCCCTAACCCTAACCCTAGCCCTAGCCCGAACCCTAACCCTAACTCTTCCCCGAAGCCTGACCCTCACCTGTCCCCTAATCCTAACCCGTACGCTAACACTAACCCACGCCCTCACACGTACGCTCCCCCTAAAGCGTTGTCGTACCCTCACCTGGACCCTAAGCCGTCCCCGTCCCCTAACCCTAACCCTAGCCCGAACCCTAACCCTAACACTTCCCCGAAGCCTGACCCTCACCCGTCCTCTAATCCTAACCCGTACGCTAACAATAACCCGTGCCCTCACACGTACGCTCCCCCTAAAGCGTTGTCGTACCCTCACCTGGACCCTAAACCCTCCCCGTCCCCTAACCCTAACCCTAGCCCGAACCCTAACCCTAATCCTTCCCGGAAGCCTGACCCTCACCCGTCCCCTAATTAACCCGTACGCTAACACTAACCCGCACACTCACATGTACGCTCCCCCTAAAGCGTTGTCGTACCCTCACCTAGACCCTAAAACCTCCCGTCCCAAAATCCTAACCCTAGCCCGAAACCAACCCTAACACTTCCCCGAAGCCTGACCCTCACCCGTCCCCTAATCCTAACCCGTACGCTAACACTAACCCACGCCCTCACACGTACGCTCCCCCTAAAGCGTTGTCGTGCCCTCACCTGGACCCGAAACCGTCCCCGTCCCCGTACCCTAACCCTAGCCCGAACCCTAACCCTAACCCTTCCCCGAAGCCTGACCCTCACCCGTCCCCTAATCCTAACCCGTACGCTAACACTAACCCGCGCCCTCACACGTACGCTCCCCCTAAAGCGTTGTCGTACCCTCACCTGGACCCTAAACCCTCCCGTCCCCTAACCCTAACCCTAGCCCGAACCCTAACCCTAACCCTTCCCCGACCTGAACCTCACCGGTCCCCTAATCATAACCCGTACGCTAACACTAACCCGCGCCCTCACACGTACGCTCCCCCTAAAGCGTTGTCGTACCCTCACCTGGGCCCTAAACCCTCCCCGTCCCCTAACCCTAACCCTAGCCCGAACCCTAACCCTAACTCTAACCCTAACCCTTCCCCGAAGCCTGACCATCACCCGTCCCCTTATCCTAACCCGTACGCTAACACTAACCCGCGCCTTCACACGTACGCTCCCCCTAAAGCATTGTCGTAACCTCACATGGACCCTAAACCGTCCCCGTCCCCTAACCCTAACCCTAGCCCGAACCCTAACCCTAACACTTCCCCGAAGCCTGACCCTCACCCGTCCCCTCATCCTAACCCGTACGCTAACTCTAACCCGCACCCTCACACGTACGCTCCCCCTAAAGCGTTGTCGTACCCTCACCTGGACCCTAAACCCTCCCCGTCCCCTAACCCTAACCCTAGGCCTAACCCTAACCCTAACCCTTCCCCGAAGCCTGACCCTCACCCGTCCCCGAATCCTAAACCGTACGCTAACACTAACCCGCGCCCTCACACGTACGCTCCCCCTAAAGCGTTGTCGTACCCTCACCTGGACCCTAAGACGTCCGCATCCCCTAACCATAACCCTAGCCCGAACCCTAACCCTAACCCTAACCGTTCCCCGAAGCCTGACTCTCACACGTCCCCTTATCCTAACCCGTACGCTAACACTAACCCGCACCCTCACACGTACGCTCCCCCTAAAGCATTGTCGTAACCTCACCTGGACCCTAAATCGTCCCCGTCCCCTAACCATAACCCTAGCCCGAACCCTAACCCTAACACTTCCCCGAAGCCTGACGTTCACCCGTCCCCTCATCCTAACCCGTACGCTAACACTGACCCGCACCCTCACATGTACGCTCCCCCTAAAGCGTTGTCCTACCCTCACCTGGACCCTAAACCCTCCCGTCCCCAAATCCTAACCCTAGCCCGAACCCTAACCCTAACCCTTTCCCGAAGCCTGACCCTCACCCGTCCCCTAATCCTAACCCGTACGCTAACACTAACCCGCGCCCTCACACGTACGCTCCCCCTAAAGCATTGTCGTAACCGCACCTGGACCCTAAACCGTCCCCGTCCCCTAACCCTAACCCTAGCCCGAACCCTAACCCTAACCCTTCCCCGAAGCCTGACCCTCACCCGTCCCCTAATCCTAACCCGTACGCTAACACTAACCCGCACCCTCACATGTACGCTCCCTCTAAAGCGTTGTCCTACCCTCACCTGGACCCTAAACCCTCCCGTCCCCAAATACTAACCCTAGCCCGAACCCTAACCCTAACCCTAACACTTTCCTGAAGCCTGAACCTCACCCGTCCCCTTATCCTAACCCGTACGCTAACACTAACCCGCGCCCTCACACGTACGCTCCCCCTAAAGCATTGTCGTAACCTCACCTGGACCCTAAACCCTCCCCGTCCCTTAACCCTAACCCTAGCCCGAACCCTAACCCTAACCCTTCCCCGAAGCCTGACCCTCACCCGTCCCCTAATCCTAACCCGTACGCTAACACTAACCCGCGCCCTCACATGTACGCTCCCCCTAAAGCGTTGTCGTACCCTCACCTAGACCCTAAACCCGCCCGTCCCCAAATCCTAACCCTAGCTCTAACCCTAACCCTAACCCTTCCCCGAAGCCTGACCCTCACCCGTCCCCTAATCCTAACCCGTACGCTAACACTAACCCGCGCCCTCACACGTACGCTCACCCTAAAGCGTTGTCGTGCACTCACCTGGACCCTAAACCCTCCCCGTCCCCTAACCCTAACCCTAGCCCGAACCCTAACCCTAACCCTTTCCGAAGCCTGACCCTCACCCATCCCCTAATCCTAACCCGTACGCTAACACTAACCCGCGCCCTCACTCGTACGCTCCCCCTAAAGCGTTGTCGTACCCTCACCTGGACCGTAAGACGTCCCCGTCCCCTAACCCTTACCCTAGCCCGAACCCTAACCCTAACCCTAACCCTTCCCCGAAGCCTGAACCTCACCCTTCCAATTATCCTAACCCGTACGCTAACACTAACCCGCGCCCTCACACGTACGCTCCCCCTAAAGCGTTGTCGTACCCTCACCTGGACCCTAAACCGTCCCCGTCCCCTAACTCTAACCCTAGCCCGAACCCTAACCCTAACCCTTCCCCGAAGCCTGACCCTCACCCGTCCCCTAATCCTAACCCGTACGCTAACACTAACCCGTGCCCTCACACGTACGCTCCCCCTAAAGCGTTGTAGTGCCCTCACCTGGACCCTAAACCCTCCCCGTCCCCTAACCCTAACCCTAGCCCGAACCCTAACCCTAACCCTTCCCGAAGCCTGACCCTCACCCGTCACCTAATCCTAACCCGTACGCTAACACTAACCCGCGCCCTCACACGTACGCTCCCCCTAAAGCGTTGTCGTGCCCTCACCTGGACACTAAACCCGCCCCGAACCCTAAACCTAACCCTTCCCGAAGCCTGACACTCACCCGTCCCATAATCCTAACCCGTACGCTAACACTAACCCGCGCCCTCACACGTACGCTCCCCCTAAAGCGTTGTCGTACCCTCACCTGGACCCTAAGACGTCCCCATCCCCTAACCCTAACCCTAGCCCGAACCCTAACCCTAACCCTTCCCGAAGACTGACCGTCACCCGTCCCCTAATCCTAAACCGTTCGTTAACAGTAACCCGCGCACTCACACGTACGCTCCCTTAAGGCGTTGTCGTACCCTCACCTGGACCCTAAACCCTCTCCGTCCCCTAACCCTAACCCTAGCCCGAACCCTAACCCTAACCCTTTCCCGAAGCCTGACCCTCACCCGTCCCCTAATCCTAACCCGTACGCTAACACTAACCCACGCCCTCACACGTACGCTCCCCCTAAAGCGTTGTCGTGCCCTCACCTGGACCCTAAACCCTCCCCGTCCCCTAACCCTAACCCTAGCCCGAACCCTAACCCTAACCCTTCCCGAAGCCTGACCCTCACCCGTCCCCTAATCCTAACCCGTACGCTAACACTAACCCGCGCCCTCACACGTACGCTCCCCCTAAAGCGTTGTCGTACCCTCACCTGGACGCTAAGACGTCCCCGTCCCCTAACCCTAACCCTAGCCCGAACCCTAACCCTAACCCTAACCCTTCCCCGAAGCCTGACCCTCACCCGTCCCCTTATCCTAACCCGTACGCTAACACTAACCCGCGCCCTCATACGTACGCTCCCCCTAAAGCATTGTCGTAACCTCACCTGGACCCTAAACCGTCCCCGTCCCCTAACCCTAACCCTAGCCCGAACCCTAACCCTAACACTTCCCCGAAGCCTGACCCTCACCCGTCCCCTCATCCTAAACCGTACGCTAACTCTAACCAGCACCCTCACACGTACGGTCCCCCTAAAGCGTTGTCGTGCCCTCACCTGGACCCTAAACCCTCCCCGTCCCCTAACCCTAACCCTAGCCCTAACCCTAATCCTAACCCTTCCCCGAAGCCTGACCCTCACCCGTCCCCTAATCCTAACCCGTACGCTAACACTAACCCGCGCCCTCACACCTACTCTCCCCCTAAAGCGTTGTCGTACCCTCACCTGGACCCTAAGACGTCCCCGTCCCCTAACCATAACCCTAACCCGAACCCTAATCCTAACCCTAACCCTTCCCCGAAGCCTGACCCTCATCCGTCCCCTTATCCTAACCCGTACGCTAACACTAACCCGCGCCCTCACCCGTACGCTCCACCTAAAGCATTGTCGTAACCTCACCTGGACCCTAAACCGTCCCCGTCCCCTAACCCTAACCCTAGCCCGAACCCTAACCCTAACCCTTCCCCGAAGCCTGACCCTCACCCGTCCCCTCATTCTAACCCGTACGCTAACACTAACCCGCACCCTCACATGTACGCTCCCCCTAAAGCGTTGTCCTACCCTTACCTCGACCCTAAACCGTCCCTGTCCCCTAACCCTATCTCTAGCCCGAACCCTAAACCTAACCCTTCCCCGAAGCCTGACCCTCACCCGTCCCCTAATCCTAACACGTACGCTAACACTAACCCGCGCCCTCACACGTACGCTCCTTCTAAAGCGTTGTCGTACCCTCATCTGGATCCTAAACCCTCCCCGTCCCCTAACCCTAACCCTAGCCCGAACCCTAACCCTAACCCTTCCCCGAAGCCTGACCCTCACCCGTCCCCTAATCCTAAACCGTACGCTAACACTAACCCGCGCCCTCACACGTACGCTCCCCCTAAAGCGTTGTCGTACCCTCACCTGGACCCTAAACCCTCCCGTCCCCTAACCCTAACCCTAACCAGAACCCTAACCCTAACCCTTCCCGAAGCCTGACCCTCACCCGTCCCCTAATCCTAACCCGTAAGCTAACATTAACCCGTGCCCTCACACGTACGCTCCCCCTAAAGCGTTGTCGTACCCTCACCTGGACCCTAAACCCTCCCCGTCCCCTAACCCTAAACCTAGCCCGAACCCTAACCCTAACCCTTCCCCGAAGCCTGACCCTCATCCGTCCCCTAATCCTAACCCGTACGCTAACACTAACCTGCACCCTCACATGTACGCTCCCCCTAAAGCGTTGTCGTACCCTCACCTAGACCCTAAACCCTCCCGTCACCAAATCCTAACCCTAGCCCGAACCCTAACCCTAACCCTTCCCCGAAGCCTGACCCTCACCCGTCAAATAATCCTAACCCGTACGCTAACACTAACCCGCGCCCTCACACGTACGCTCCCCCTAAAGCGTTGTCGTGCCCTCACCTGGACCCTAAACCCTCCCTGTCCCCTAACCCTAACCCTAGCCCGAACCCTAACCCTAACCGTTCCTGAAGCCTGACCCTCACCCGTCCCCTAATCCTAACCCGTACGCTAACACTAACCCGCGCCCTCACACGTACGCTCCCCCTAAAGCGTTGTCGTACCCTCACCTGGACCCTAAGACGTCCCCGTCCCCTAACCCTAACCCTAGCCCGAACCCTAACCCTAACCCTTCCCGAAGCCTGACACTCACCCGTCCCCTAATCCTAAACCGTACGTTAACACTAACCCGCGCCCTAACACGTACGCTCCCCCTAAAGCGTTGTCGTACCCTCACCTCGACCCTAAACCGTCCCCGTCCCCTAACCCTAACTCTAGCCCGAACCCTAAACCTAACCCTTCCCCGAAGCCTGACCCTCACCCGTCCCCTAATCCTAACCCGTACGCTAACACTAACCCGCGCCCTCACACGTACGCTCCCCCTAAAGCGTTGTCATACCCTCACCTGGACCCTAAACCCTCCCCGTCCCCTAACCCTAACCCTAGCCCGAACCCAAACCTTAACCCTTCCCCGAAGCCTGACCCTCACCCGTCCCCTAATCCTAACCCGTACGCTAACACTAACCCGCGCCCTCACACGTACCCTCCCCGTAAAGTGTTGTCGTACCCTCACCTGGACCCGAAACCTTCCCCGTCCCCTTCCCCTAACCCTAGCCCGAACCCTAACCCTAACCCTTCCCCGAAGCCTGACCCTCACCCGTCCCCTTATACTAACCCGTACGCTAACACTAACCCGCGCCCTCACACGTACGCTCCCCCTAAAGCGTTGTCGCACCCTCACCTGGACCCTAAACCCTCCCCGTCCCCTAACCCTAACCCTAGCCCGAAACCTAACCCTAACCCTAGCCCGAACCCTAACCCTAACCCTTCCTGAAGCCTGACCCTCAGCCGTCCCCTAATCCTAAACCGTACGTTAACACTAACCCGCGCCCTCACACGTACGCTCCCTTAAAGCGTTGTCGTACCCTCACCTGGACTCTAAACCCTCTCCGTTCCCTAACCCTAACCCTAGCCCGAACCCTAACCCTAACCCTTCCCCGAAACCTGACCCTCACCCGTCCCCTAATCCTAACCCGTACGCTAACACTAACCCGCGCCCTCACACTTACGCTCCCCCTAAAGCGTTGTCGTACCCTCACCTGGACCCTAAGACTTCCCCGTCCCCTAACCCTAACCCTAGCCCGAACACTAACCCTAACCCTAACACTTCCCCGAAGCCTGACCCTCACCTGTCCCCTTATCCTAACCCGTACGCTAACATTAACCCGCGCCCTCACAACTACGCTCCCCCTAAAGCATTGTCGTAACCTCACCTGGACCCTAAACCGTCCCCGTCCCCTAACAATAACCCTAGCCCGAACCCTAACCCTAACATTTCCCGAAGCCTGACCCTCACCCGTCCCCTAATCCTAACCCGTACGCTAACACTAAACTGAGCCCTCACACGTACGCTCCCCCTAAAGCGTTGTCGTAACCTCACCTGGACCCTAAACCGTCCCCGTCCCCTAACACTAACCCTAGCCAGAACCCTAACCCTAACACTTCCCCGAAGCCTGACCCTCACCCGTCCCGTAATCCTAACCCATACGCTAACACTAACCCGCGCCCTCACACGTACGCTCCCCCTAAAGCATTGTCGTACCCTCACCTGGACCCTAAACCCTCCCCGTCCCCTAACCCTAACCCTAGCCCTAACCCTAACCCTAACCCTTCCCCGAAGCCTGACCCTCACCCGTCCCCTAATCCTAACCCGTACGCTAACACTAACCCGCGCCCTCACACGTACGCTCCCCGTAAAGCGTTGTCGTACGCTCACCTGGACCCTAAGACGTCCCCGTCCCCTAACAATAACCCTAGCCCGAACCCTAACCCTAACCCTAACCCTTCCCCGAAGCCTGACCCTCACCCATCCCCTTATCGTAACCCGTACGCTAACACTAACCCGCGCCCTCACACGTACGCTCCCCCTAAAGCATTGTCATAACCTCACATGGACCCTAAACCGTCCCCTAACCCTAACCCTAAACCTAGCCCGAACCCTAACCCTAACCCTTCCCCGAAGCCTGAACCTCACCCGACCCCTCATCCTAACCCGTACGCTAACACTAACCCGCACCCTCACATGTACGCTCCCCCTAAAGCGTTGTCCTACCCTCACCTGGACCCTAAACCCTCCCGTCCCCAAATCCTAACCCTAGCCCGAACCCTAACCCTAACCCTTCCCCGACCTGACCCTCACCGGTCCCCTAATCCTAACACGTACGCTAACACTAACCAGCGCCCTCACACGTACGCTCCCCCTAAAGCGTTGTCGTACCCTCACCTGGACCCTAAACCCTCCCCGTCCCCTAACCCTAACCCTAGCCCGAACCCTAACCCTTCCCGAAGCCTGACCTTCACCCGTCCCCTAATCCTAAACCGTACGTTAACACTAACCCGCGCCCTCACACGTACGCTCCCTTAAAGCGTTGTCTTAACCTCACCTGGACACTAAACCCTCTCCGTCCCCTAAACCTAACCCTAGACCGTACCCTAACCCTAAACCTTCCCCGAAGCCTGACCCTCACCCATCCCCTAATCCTAACCCGTACGCTAACACTAACCCGTGCCCTCACACGTACGCTCCCCCTAAAGCGTTGTTGTACCCTCACCTGGACCCTAAACCCTCCCCGTCCCCTAACCCTAACCCTAGCACCAACCCTAACCCTAAGCCTTCCCCGAAGCCTGACACTCACCCGTCCCCTAATCCTAACCCGTACGCTAACACTAACCCGCGCCCTCACACGTTCCCTCCCCGTAAAGTGTTGTCTTACCCTCACCTGGACCCGAAACTGTCCCCGTCCCCGTCTCCTAACCCTAGCCCGAACCCTAACACTAACCCTTCCCCGAAACCTGACCCTCACCCGTCCCCTAATCCTAACCCGTACGCTAACACTAACCCGCGCCCTCACACGTACGCTCCCCCTAAAGCGTTGTCGTACCCTCACCTGAACCCTAAACTCTCCCGTCCCCTAACCCTAACCCTAGCCCGAACCCTAACCCTAACCCTTCCCCGACCTGACCCTCACCGGTCCCCTAATCCTAACCCGTACGCTAACACTAACCCGCGCCCTCACACGTACGCTCCCCTTAAAGCGTTCTCGTGCCCTCACCTGGACCCTAAACCGTCCCCGTCCCCTAACCCTAACCCTAGCCCGAACCCTAACCCTAACCCTTCCCGAAGCCTGACCCTCACCCGTCCCATAATCCTAACCCGTACGCTAACACTAAGCTGAGCCCTCACACGTACGCTCCCCCTAAAGCGTTGTCGTACCCTCACCTGGACCCTAAACCGTCCCTGTCCCCTAACACTAACCCTAGCCCGAACCCTAACCCTAACCCTTCCCCGAAGCCTGACCCTCACCCGTCCCCTAATCCTAACCCGTACGCTAACACTAACCCACGCCCTCACATGTACGCTCCCCCTAAAGGGTTGTCGTACTCTCACCTGGACCCTATAGCCTCCCCGTCCCCTAACCCTAAACCTAGCCCGAACCCTAACCCTAACCCTTCCCCGAAGCCTGACCCTCACCCGTCCCGAATCCTAACCCGTACGCTAACACTAACCCGCGCCCTCACACGTACGCTCCCCCTACAGCGTTGTCGTACCCTCACCTGGACCCTAAACCCTCCCCGTCCCCTAATCCTAACCCTAGCCCAAACCCTAACCCTAACCCTTCCCGAAGCCTGACTCTCACCCGTCTCCTAATCCTAACCCGTACGTTAACACTAACCCGCGCCCTCACACGTACGCTCCACCTAAAGCGTTGTCGTACCCTCACCTGGACCCTAAGACGTCCCCGTCCCCTAACAATAACCCTAGCCCGAAACCTAACCGTAACCCTCCCCGAAGCCTGACCCTCACACGTGTCCTAATCCTAACCCGTATGCTAACACTAACCCGCGCCCTCACACGTACGCTACCCCTAAAGCGTACTCGTACACTCACCTGGACCCTAAACCGTCCCCGTCCCCTAACCCTAACCCTAGCCCCAACCCTAAACCTAACCTTAACCCTTCCCCGAAGCCTGACCCTCACCCGTCCCCTAATCGTAAACCGTACACTAACACTAACCCGCGCCCTCACACGTACGCTCCCCCTAAAGCGTTGTCGTACCCTCACCTGGACCCTAAATCCTCCCCGTCCCCTAACCCTAACCCTAGCCCGAACCCTAACCCTAACCCTTCCCCGAAGCCTGACCCTCACCCGTCCCCTAATCCTAACCCGTACGCTAACACTAACCCACGCCCTCACACGTACGCTCCCCCTAAAGCGTAGTCGTACCCTCACCTGGACCCTAAACCGTCCCCGTCCCCTAACACTAACCCTAGCCCCAACCCTAAACCACACCTTAACCCTTCCCCGAAGCCTGACCCTCACCCGTCCCCTAATCGTAAACCGTACACTAACACTAACCCGCGCCCTCACACGTATGCTCCCCCTAAACCGTTGTCGTACCCTCACCTGGACCCTAAATCCTCCCCGTCCCCTAACCCTAACCCTAGCCCGAACCCTAACCCTAACCCTTCCCCGAAGCCTGACCCTCACCCGTCCCCTAATCCTAACCCGTACGCTAACACTAACCCGCGCCCTCACACGTACGCTCCCCCTAAAGCGTAGTCGTACCCTCACCTGGACCCTAAAACGTCCCCGTCCCCTAACCCTAACCCTAGCCCCAACCCTAACCCTAACCCTAACCCTTCCCCGAAGCCTGACCCTCACCCGTCCCCTTATCCTAACCCGTACGCTAACACTAACCCGCGCCCTCACACGTACGCTCCCCATAAAACATTGTCATAACCTCACATGGACTTTAAACCGTCCCCGTCCCCTAACCCTAACCCTAGTCCGAACCCTAAACCTAACTCTTCCCCGATGCCTGACCCTCACCCGTCCCCTCATCCTAACCCGTACGCTAACTCTAACCCGCGCCCTCACACGTACGCTCCCCCTAAAGCGTTGTCGTACCCTCACCTGGACCCTAAACCCTCCCCGACCCCTAACCCTAACCCTAGGCCTAACCCTAACCCTAACCCTTCCCCGAAGCCTGACCCTCACCCGTCCCCTAATCCTAAACCGTACGCTAACACTAACCCGCGCCCTCACACGTACGCTCCCCCTAAAGCGTTGTCGTACCCTCACCTGGACCCTAAGACGTCCGTGTCCCCTAACCATAAGCCTAGCCCGAACCCTAACCCTAACTCTAACCCTTCCCCGAAGCCTGACCCTCACACGTCCCCTTATCCTAACCCGTACGCTAACACTAACCCGTGCCCTCACACGTACGCTCCCCCTAAAGCATTGTCGTAACCTCACCTGGACCCTAAACCGTCCCCGTCCCCTAACCATAACCCTAGCCCGAACCCTAACCCTAACCCTTCCCCGAAGCCTGACCCTCACCCGTCCCCTCATCCTAACCCGTACGCTAACACTGACCCGCACCCTCACATGTACGCTCCCCCTAAAGCGTTGTCCTACCCTCACCTGGACCCTACACCCTCCCGTCCCCAAATCCTAACCCTAGCCCGAACCCTAACCCTAACCCTTCCCCGAAGCCTGACCCTCACCCGTCCCCTAATCCTAACCCGTACGCTAACACTAACCCACGCCCTCACACGTACCCTCCTCGTAAAGTGTTGTCGTACCCTCACCTGGACCCGAAACCGTCCCCGTCCCCGTCCCCTAACCCTAGCCCGAACCCTAACCCTAACACTTCCCAGAAGCCTGACCCTCACACGTCCCCTAATCCTAACCCGTACGCTAACACTAACCCGCGCCCTCACACGTACGCTCCCCCTAAAGCGTTGTCGTACCCTCACCTGGACCCTAAACCCTCCCGTCCCCTAACCCTAACCCTAGCCCGAACCCTAACCCTAACCCTTCCCCGACCTGACCCTCACCGGTCCCCTAATCATAACCCGTACGCTAACACTAACCCGCACCCTCACACGTACGCTCCCCCTAAAGCGTTGTCGTACCCTCACCTGAACCCTAAACCCTCCCCGTCCCCTAACCCTAACCCTAGCCCGAACCCTAACCCTAACCCTAACCCTTCCCCGAAGCCTGACCCTCACCCGTCCCCTTATCCTAACCCGTACGCTAACACTAACCCGCGCCCTCACACGTACGCTCCCCCTAAAGCATTGTCGTAACCTCACATGGATCCTAAACCGTCCCCGTCCCCTAACCCTAACCCTAGCCCGAACCCTAACCCTAACCCTTCCCCGAAGCCTGACCCTCACCCGTCCCCTCATCCTAACCCGTACGCTAACTCTAACCCGCACCCTCACACGTACGCTCCCCCTAAAGCGTTGTCGTACCCTCACCTGGACCCTAAACACTCCCTGTCCCCTAACCCTAACCCTAGGCCTAACACTAACCCTAACCCTTCCCCGAAGCCTGACGCTCACCCGTCCCCTAATCCTAAACCGTACGCTAACACTAACCCGCGCCCTCACACGTACGCTCCCCCTAAAGCGTTGTCGTACCCTCACCTGGAGCCTAAGACGTCCGCGTCCCCTAACCATAACCCTAGCCCGAACCCTAACCCTAACTCTAACACTTCCCCGAAGCCTGACCCTCACACGTCCGGTTATGCTAACCCGTACGCTAACACTAACCCGTGCCCTCACACGTACGCTCCCCCTAAAGCATTGTCGTAACCTCACCTGGACCCTAAACCGTCCCCGTCCCCTAACCATAACCCTAGCCCGAACCCTAACCCTAACCCTTCCCCGAAGCCTGACCCTCACCCGTCCCCTCATCCTAACCCGTACGCTAACAGTAACCCGCACCCTCACATGTACGCACCCCCTAAAGTGTTGTCCTACCCTCACCTGGACCCTAAACCCTCCCGTCCCCAAATCCTAACCCTAGCCCGAACCCTAACCCTGACCCTTCCCTGAAGCCTGACCCTCACCCGTTCCCTAATCCTAACCCGTACGCTGACACTAACCCGCGCCCTCACACGTACGCTACCCCAAAAGCGTTGTCGTGCCCTCACCTGGACCCTAAACCCTCCCCATGCCCTAACCCTAACCCTAGCCCGAGCCCTAACCCTAACCCTTCCCGAAGCCTGACCCTCAACCGTCCCCTAATCCTAAACTGTACGTTAACACTAACCCGCGCCCTAACATATACGCTCCCCCTAAAGCGTTGTCGTACCCTCACCTGGACCCTAAACCCTCCCGTCCCCTAACCCTAACCCTAGCCCGAACCCTAACCCTAACCCTTCCTCGACCTGACACTCACTGGTCCCCTAATCCTAACCCGTACGCTAACACTAACCCGCGCCCTCACACGTACGCTCCCTCTAAAGCGTTTTCGTACCCTCAAATGTACCCTAAACCGTCCGCGTCCCCTAACCCTAACCCTAGCCCGAACCCTAACCCTAACCCTTCCCGAAGCCTGACCCTCACCCGTCCCCTAATCCTAACCCGTACGCTAACACTAAGCTGAGCCCTCACACGTACGCTCCCCCTAAAGCGTTGTCGTACCCTCATCTGGACCCTAAACCGTCCCTGTCCCCTAACACTAACCCTAGCCCGAACCCTAACCCTAACCCTTCCCCGAAGTCTGACCCTCACCCGTCCCGTAATCCTAACCCGTACGCTAACACTAACCCGCGCCCTCACACGTACGCTCCCCCTAAAGTGTTGTCGTACCCTCACCTGGACCCTAAACCCTCCCCGTCCCCAAACCCTAACCCTAGCCCGAACCCTAACCCTAACCCTTCCCCGAAGTCTGACCCTCACCCGTCCCGTAATCCTAACCCGTACGCTAACACTGACCCGCGCCCTCACACGTACGCTCCCCCTAAAGTGTTGTCGTACCCTCACCTGGACCCTAAACCCTCCCTGTCCCCTAACACTAACCCTAGCCCGAACCCTAACCCTAACCCTTCCCCGAAGTCTGACCCTCACCTGTCCCCTAATCCTAACCCGTACGCTAACACTAACCCGCGCCCTCACACGTACGCTCCCCCTAAAGCGTTGTCGTACCGTCACCTGGACCCTAAACCCTCCCCGTCCCCTAACCCTAACTCTAGCCCGAACCCTAAACCTAACCCTTCCCCGAAGCCTGACCCTCACCCGTCCCCTAATCCTAACCTGTACGCTAACACTAACCCGCGCCCTCACACGTACGCTCCCCCTAAAGCGTTGTCGTACCCTCACCTGGACCCTAAACCCTCCCTGTCCCCTAAACCTAACCCTAGCCCGAACCCTAACCCTAACCCTTCCCAGAAGCCTGACCCTCACCCGTCCCCTAATCCTAACCCGTACGCTAACACTAACCCGCACCCTCATCATACCCTCCCCGTAAAGTGTTGTCGTACCCTAACCTGGACCCGAAACCGTCCCCGTCCCCGTCCCCTAACCCTAGCCCGAACCCTAACCCTAACCCTTCCCCGAAGCCTGACCCTCACCCGTCCCCTAATCCTAACCCGTACGCTAACACTAACCCGCGCCCTCACACGTACGCTCCCCCTAAAGCGTTGTCGTACCCTCACCTGGACCCTAAACCGTCCCCGTCCCCTAACCCTAAGCCTAGCCCGAACCCTAACCCTAACCCTTCCCCGAAGCCTGACCCTCACCCGTCCCCTAATCCTAACCCGTACGCTAACACTAACCCGCGCCCTCACACGTACGCTCCCCCTAAAGCGTTGTCGTACCCTCACCTGGACCCTAAGACGTCCCCGTCCCCTAACAATAACCCTAGCCCGAAACCTAACCGTAACCCTCCCCGAAGCCTGACCCTCACACGTCCCCTACTCCTAACCCGTACGCTAACACTAACCCGCGCCCTCACACGTACGCTCCCCTTAAAGCGTAGTCGTACCCTCACCTGGACCCTAAACCGTCCCCGTCCCCTAACCCTAACCCTAGCCCCAACCCTAAACCTAACCCTAACCCTTCCCCGAAGCCTGACCCTCACCCGTCCCCGAATCGTAAAACGAACAGTAACACTAACCCATGTCCTCACACGTACGCTCCCCATAAAGCGTTGTCGTACCCTCACCTGGACCCTAAATCCTCCCCGTCCCCTAACCCTAACCCTAGCCCGAACCCTAACCCTAACCCTTCCCCGAAGCCTGACTCTCACCCGTCCCCTAATCCTAACCCGTACGCTAACACTAACCCGCGCCCTCACACGTACGCTCCCCCTAAAGCGTTGTCATACCCTCACCTGGACCCTTAGCCGTCCTCGTCCCCTAAACCTAACCCTAGCCCGAACCCTAACCCTAACCCTTCCCCGAAGCCTGACCCTCACCCGTCCCCTAATCCTAACCCGTACGCTAACACTAACCTGCGCCCTCACACGTACCCTCATCGAATAGTGTTGTCGTACCCTCACCTGGACCCGAAACCTTCCCCGTCCCCGTCCCCTAACCCTAGCCCGAACCCTAACCCTAACCCTTCCCAGAAGCCTGACCCTCACCCGTCCCCTAATCCTAACCCGTACGCTAACACTAACCCGCGCCCTCACACATACGCTCCCCCTAAAGCGTTGTTGTACCCTCACCTGGACCCTAAACCCTCCCGTCCCCTAACCCTAACCCTAGCCCGAACCCTAACCCTAACCCTTCCCCGACCTGAACCTCACCGGTCCCCTAATCATAACCCGTACGCTAACACTAACCCGCGCCCTCACACGTACGCTCCCCCTAAAGCGTTGTCGTACCCTCACCTGGACCCTAAACCCTCCCCGTCCCCTAACCCTAACCCTAGCCCGAACCCTAACCCTAACCCTAACCCTTCCCCGAAGCCTGACCCTCACCCGTCCCCTTATCCTAACCCGTACGCTAACACTAACCCGCGCCCTCACACATACGCTCCCCCTAAAGCATTGTCGTAACCTCACATGGACCCTAAACCGTCCCCGTCTCCTAAACATAACCCTAGCCCGAACCCTAACCCTAACCCTTCCCCGAAGCCTGACCCTCACCCGTCCCCTCATCCTAACACGTACGCTAACTCTAACCCGCACCCTCACACGTATGCTCCCCCTAAAGCGTTGTCGTACCCTCACCTGGACCCTAAACCCTCCCCGTCCCCTAACCCTAACCCTAGCCCTAACCCTAACCCTAACCCTTCCCCGAAGCCTGACCCTCACCCGTCCCCTAATCATAACCCGTACGCTAACACTAACCCGCGCCCTCACACGTACGCTCCCCCTAAAGCGTTGTCGTACCCTCACCTGGACCCTAAACCCTCCCCGTCCCCTAACCCTAACCCTAGCCCGAGCCCTAACCCTAACCCTTCCTGAAGCCTGACCCTCAACCGTCCCCTAATCCTAAACCGTACGTTAACACTAACCCGCGCCCTAACACGTACGCTCCCCCTAAAGCATTGTCGTACCCTCACCTGGACCCTAAACCGTCCCCGTCCCCTAACCCTAACTCTAGCCCGAACCCTAAACCTAACCCTTCCCCGAAGCCTGACCCTCACCCGTCCCCTAATCCTAACCCGTACGCTAACACTAACCCGCGCCCTCACACGTACGCTCCCCCTAAAGCGTTGTCGTGCCCTCACCTGGACCCTAAACCCTCCCCGTCCCCTAACCCTAACCCTAGCCCGAGCCCTAACCCTAACCCTTCCCGAAGCCTGACCCTCACCCGTCCCCTAATCCTAAACCGTACGTTAACACTAACCCGCGCCCTAACACGTACGCTCCCCATAAAGCGTTGTCGTACACTCACCTGGAACCTAAACCGTCCCCGTCCCCTAACCCTAACTCTAGCCCGAACCCTAAACCTAACCCTTCCCCGAAGCCTGACCCTCACCCGTCCCCTAATCCTAACACGTACGCTAACACTAACCCGCGCCCTCACACGTACGCTCCCCCTAAAGCGTTGTCGTACCCTCACCTGGACCCTAAACCGTCCCCGTCCCCTAACTCTAACCCTAGCCCGAACCCTAACCCTAACCCTTCCCCGAAGCCTGACCCTCACCCGTACCCTCATCCTAACCCGTACGCTAACATTAACCCGCGCCCTCACACGTACGTTCCCCCTAAAGCGTTGTAGTGCCCTCACCTGGACCCTAAACCCTCCCCATCCCCTAACCCTAACCCTAGCCCGAACCCTAACCCTAACCCTTCCCGAAGCCTGACCCTCACCCGTCCCCTAATCCTAACCCGTACGCTAACACTAACCCGCGCCCTCACACGTACACTCCCCCTAAAGCGTTGTAGTGCCCTCACCTGGACCCTAAACCCTCCCCGTCCCCTAACCCTAACCCTAGCCCGAACCCTAACCCTAACCCTTCCCGAAGCCTGACACTCACCCGTCCCCTAATCCTAACCCGTACGGTAACACTAACCCGCGCCCTCACACGTACGCTCCCCCTAAAGCGTTGTCGTACCCTCACCTGGACCCTAAGACGTCCCCGTCCCCTAACCCTAAACCTAGCCCGAACCCTAGCCCTAACCGTAACCCTTTCCCGAAGCCTGACCCTCACCCGTCCCCTAATCCTAACCCGTACGCTAACACTAAACTGAGCCCTCACACGTACGCTCCCCCTAAAGCGTTGTCGTAACCTCACCTGGACCCTAAACCGTCCCCGTCCTCTAACACTAACCCTAGCCAGAACCCTAACCCTAACACTTCCCCGAAGCCTGACCCTCACCCGTCCAGTAATCCTAAGCCGTACGCTAACACTAACCCGCGCCCTCACACGTACGCTCCCCCTAAAGCATTGTCGTAACCTCACATGGACCCTAAACCGTCCCCTAACCCTAACCCTAAACCTAGCCCGAACCCTAACCCTAACACTTCCCCGAAGCCTGAACCTCACCCGTCCCCTCATCCTAACCGGTACGCTAACACTAACCCGCACCCTCACATGTACGCTCCCCCTAAAGCGTTGTCCTACCCTCACCTGGACCCTAAACCCTCCCGTCCCCAAATCCTAACCCTAGCCCGAACCCTAACCCTAAACCTTCCCCGAAGCCTGACCCTCACCCGTCCCCTAATCCTAACCCGTACGCTAACACTAACCCGTGCCCTCACTCGTACGCTACCCCTAAAGCGTTGTCGTGCCCTCACCTGGACCCTAAACCCTCCCCGTGCCTTAACCCTAACCCTAGCTCGAGCCCTAACCCTAAGCCTTCCCGAAGCCTGACACTCAACCGTCCCCTAATCCTAAACCGTACGTTAACACTAACCCGCGCCCTAACACGTACGCTCCCCCTAAAGCGTTGTCCTACCCTCACCTGGATCCTACACCCTCCCGTCCCCAAATCCTAACCCTAGCCCGAACCCTAACCCTAACCCTTCCCCGAAGCCTGACCCTCACCCGTCCCCTAATCCTAACCCGTATGCTAACACTAACCCACGCCCTCACACGTACCCTCCTCGTAAAGTGTTGTCGTACCCTCACCTGGACCCGAAACCGTCCCCGTCCCCGTCCCCTAACCCTAGCCGGAACCCTAACCCTAACCCTTCCCAGAAGCCTGACCCTCACCCGTCCCCTAATCCTAACCCGTCCGCTAACACTAACCCGCGCCCTCACACGTACGCTCCCCCTAAAGCGTTGTCGTACCCTCACCTGGACCCTAAACCCTCCCGTCCCCTAACCCTAACCCTAGCCCTAACCCTAACCCTTCCCCGACCTGACCCTCACCGGTCCCCTAATCGTAACCCGTACGCTAACACTAACCCGCGCCCTCACACATACGCTCCCCCTAAAGCGTTGTCGTACCCTCACCTGGACCCTAAACCCTCCCCGTCCCCTAACCCTAACCCTAGCCCGAACCCTAACCCTAACCCTAACCCTTCCCCGAAGCCTGACCCTCACCCGTCCCCTTATCCGAACCCGTACGCTAACACTAACCCGCGCCCTCACACGTACGCTCCCCCTAAAGCATTGTCGTAACCTCACATGGACCCTAAACTGTCCCCGTCCCCTAACCCTAACCCTAGCCCGAACCCTAACCCTAACCCTTCCCCGAAGCCTGACCCTCACCCGTCCCATAATCCTAAACCGTACGCTAACACTAACCCGCGCCCTCACACGTACGCTCACCCTAAAGCGTTGTCGTACCCTCACCTGGACCCTAAGACGTCCGCGTCCCCTAACCATAACCCTAGCCCGAACCCTAACCCTAACTCTAACCCTTCCCCGAAGCCTGACCCTCACACGTCCCTTTATGCTAACCCGTACGCTAACACTAACCCGTGCCCTCACACGTACGCTCCCCCTAAAGCATTGTCGTAACCTCACCTGGACCCTAAACCGTCCCCGTCCCCTAACCATAACCCTAGCCCGAACCCTAACCCTAACCCTTCCCCGAAGCCTGACCCTCACACGTCCCCTCATCCTAACCCTTACGCTAACACTGACCCGCACCCTCACATGTACGCTCCCCCTAAAGCGTTGTCGTACCCTCACCTGGACCCTAAACCCTCCCGTCCCCAAATCCTAACCCTAGCCCTAACCCTAACCCTAACCCTTCCCCGAAGCCTGACCCTCACCCGTCCCCTAATCCTAACCCGTACGCTAACACTAAACCGTGCCCTCACACGTACGCTCCCCCTAAAGCATTGTCGTAACCTCACCTGGACCCTAAACCGTCCCCGTCCCCTAACCCTAACCCTAGCCCGAACCCTAACCCTAACCCTTCCCCGAAGCCTGACCCTCACCCGTCCCCTTATCCTAACCCGTACGCTAACACTAACCCGCACCCTCACATGTACGCTCCCCCTAAAGCGTTGTCCTACCCTCACCTGGACCCTAAACCCTCCCGTCCCCAAATCCTAACCCTAGCCCGAACCCTAACCCTAACCCTTCCCTGAAGCCTGACCCTCACCCGTTCCCTAATCCTAACCCGTACGCTAACACTAACCCGCGCCCTCACACGTACGCTCCCCCTAAAGCGTTGTCGTGCCCTCACCTGGACCCTAAACCCTCCCCGTTCCCTAACCCTAACCCTTCCCCGAAGCCTGACCCTCAACCGTCCCCTCATCCTAACCCGTACGCTAACTCTAACCCGCACCCTCACACGTATGCTCCCCCTAAAGCGTTGTCGTACCCTCACCTGGACCCTAAACCCTCCCCGTCCCCTAACCCTAACCCTAGCACGAACCCTAACCCTAACCCTTCCCCGAAGCCTGACCCTCACCCGTCCCCTAATCCTAAACCGTACGCTAACACTAACCCGCGCCCTCACACGTACGCTCCCCCTAAAGCGTTGTCCTACCCTCACCTGGACCCTAAGACGTGCGCGTCCCCTAACCATAACCCTAGCCCGAACCCTAACCCTAACCCTAACCCTTCCCCGAAGCCTGATCCTCACACGTCCCCTTATCCTAACCCGTACGCTAACACTAACCCGCGCCCTCACACGTACGCTCCCCCTAAAGCATTGTCGTAACCTCACCTGGACCCTAAACCGTCCCCGTCCCCTAACCATAACCCTAGCCCGAACCCTAACCCTAACCCTTCCCCGAAGCCTGACCCTCACCCGTCCCCTCATCCTAACCCGTACGCTAACACTAACCCGCACCCTCACATGTACGCTCCCCCTAAAGCGTTGTCCTACCCTCACCTGGACCCTAAACCCTCCCGTCCCCAAATCCTAACCCTAGCACGAACCCTAACCCTAACCCTTCCCCGAAGCCTGACCCTCACCCGTCCCCTAATCCTAACCCGTACGCTAACACTAACCCGCGCCCTCACACGTACGCTCCCCCTAAAGCATTGTCGTAACCTCACCTGGACCCTAAACCGACCCCGTCCCCTAACCCTAACCCTAGCCCGAAACCTAACCCTTCCCCGAAGCCTGACCCTCACCCGTTCCCTAATCCTAACCCGTACGCTAACACTAACCCGCGCCCTCACACGTACGCTACCCCTAAAGCGTTGTCGTGCCCTCACCTGGACCCTAAACCCTCCCCGTGCCCTAACCCTAACCCTAGCCCGAGCCCTAACCCTAACCCTTCCCGAAGCCTGACCCTAAACCGTCCCCTAATCCTAAACCGTACATTAACACTAACCCGCGCCCTAACACGTACGCTCCCCCTAAAGCATTGTCGTACCCTCACCTGGACCCTAAACCGTCCCCATCCCCTAACCCTAACTCTAGCCCGAACCCTAAACCTAACACTTGCCCGAAGCCTGACCCTCACCCGTCCCCTAATCCTAACCCGTACGCTAACACTAACCCGCGCCCTCACACGTACGCTCCCCCTAAAGCGTTGTCGTGCCCTCACCTGGACCCTAAACCCTCCCCGTCCCCTAACCCTAACCCTAGCCCGAGCCCTAACCCTAACCCTTCCCGAAGCCTGACCCTCACCCGTCCCCTAATCCTAAACCGTACGTTAACACTAACCCGCGCCCTAACACGTACGCTCCCCATAAAGCGTTGTCGTACACTCACCTGGAACCTAAACCGTCCCCGTCCCCTAACCCTAACTGTAGCCCGAACCCTAAACCTAACCCTTCCCCGAAGCCTGACCCTCACCCGTCCCCTAATCCTAACCCGTACACTAACACTAACCCGCTCCCTCACACGTACGCTCCCCCTAAAGCGTTGTCGTACCCTCACCTGGACCCTAAACCGTCCCCGTCCCCTAACTCTAACCCTAGCCCGAACCCTAACCCTAACCCTTCCCCGAAACCAGACCCTCACCCGTCCCCTAATCCTAACCCGTACGCTAACACTAACCTGCGCCCTCACACGTACGCTCCCCCTAAAGCGTTGTCGTACCCTCACCTGAACCCTAAACCCTCCCGTCCCCTAACCCTAACCCTAGCCCGAACCCTAACCCTAAACCTTCCCCGACCTGACCCTCACCGGTCCCCTAATCCTAACCCGTACGCTAACACTAACCCGTGCCCTCACACGTACGCTCCCCCTAAAGCGTTGTCGTACCCTCACCTGGACCCTAAACCCTCCCCGTCCCCTAACCCTAACCCTAGCCCGAACCCTAACCCTAACCCTTCCCGAAGCCAGACCCTCACCCATCCTCTAATCCTAAACCGTACGCTAACACTAACCCGCGCCCTCACACGTACGCTCCCTTAAAGCGTTGTCGTACCCTCACCTGAACCCTAAACCCTCCTGTCCCCTAACCCTAACCCTAGCCCGAACCCTAACCCTAACCCTTCCCCGACCTGACCTTCACCGGTCCCCTAATCCTAACCCGTACGCTAACACTAACCCGTGCCCTCACACGTACGCTCCCCCTAAAGCGTTGTCGTACCCTCACCTGGACCCTAAACCCTCCCCGTCCCCTAACCCTAACCCTAGCCCGAACCCTAACCCTAACCCTTCCCGAAGCCAGACCCTCACCCATCCTCTAATCCTAAACCGTACGTTAACACAAACCCGCGCCCTCACACGTACGCTCCCTTAAAGCGTTGTCGTACCCTCACCTGGACCCTAAACCCTCTCCGTCCCCTAACCCTAACCCTAGCCCGAACCCTAACCCTAACCCTAACCCTTCCCCGAAGCCTGACACTCACCCATCCCCTAATCCTAACCCGTACGCTAACACTAACCCGTGCCATCACACGTACACTCCCCCTAAAGCGTTGTCGTACCCTCACCTGGACCCGAAACCATCCCCGTCCCCTAACCCTAACCCTAGCCCGAACCCTAACCCTAACCCTTCCCCGAAGCCTGACCCTCACCAGTCCCCTAATCCTAAACCGTACACTAATACTAACCCGCGCCATCACAGGTACGCTCCCCGTAAAGCGTTGTCGTACCCTCACCTGGACCCTAAACCCTCCCCGTCCCCTAACCCTAACCCCAGCCCGAACCCTAACCCGAACCCTTCCCCGAAGCCTGACCCTCACCCGTCCCCTAATCCTAACCCGTACGCTAACACTAACCCGCGCCCTCACACGTACGCTCCCCCTAAAGCGTTGTCGTACCCTCACCTGGACCCTAAACCCTACCCGTCCCCTAACAGTAACCCTAGCCCGAAACCTAACCCTAACCCTTCCCCGAAGCCTGACCCTCACCCGTCCCCTAATCCTAACCCGTACGCTAACACTAACCCGCGCCCTCACACGTACCCTCCCCGTAAAGTGTTGTCGTACCCTCACCTGGACCCGAAACCGTCCCCGTCCCCGTCCCCTAACCCTAGCCCGAACCCTAACCCTAACCCTTCCCCGAAGCCTGACCCTCACCCGTCCCCTAATCCTAAACTGTATGCTAACACTAACCCGCGCCCTCACACGTACGCTCCCCCAAAGCGTTGTCGTACCCTCACCTGGACCCTAAACCCTCCCCGTCCCCTAACCCTAACCCTAGCCCGAACCCTAACCCTAACCCTAACCCTTCCCCGAAGCCTGACCCTCACCCGTCCCCTTATCCTAACCCGTACGCTAACACTAACCCGCGCCCTCACACGTACGCTCCCCCTAAAGCATTGTCGTAACCTCACATGGACCCTAAATTGTCCCCGTCCCCTAACCCTAACCCTAGCCCGAACCCTAACCCTAACCCTTCCCCGAAGCCTGACCCTCACCCGTCCCCTCATCCTAACCCGTACGCTAACTCTAACCCGCACCCTCACACGTACGCTCTCCCTAAAGCGTTGTCGTACCCTCACCTGGACCCTAAACCCTCCCCGTCCCCTAACCCTAACCCTAGGCCTAACCCTAACCCTAACCCTTCCCCGAAGCCTGACCCTCACCCGTCCCCTAATCCTAAACCGTACTCTAACACTAACCCGCGCCCTCACACGTACGCTCCCCCTAAAGCGTTGTCGTACCCTCACCTGGACCCTAAGACGTCCGCGTCCCCTAACCATAACCCTAGCCCGAACGCTAACCCTAACTCTAACCCTTCCCCGAAGCCTGACCCTCACACGTCCCCTTATGCTAACCCGTACGCTAACACTAACCCGTGCCCTCACACGTACGCTCCCCCTAAAGCATTGTCGTAACCTCACCTGGACCCTAAACCGTCCCCGTCCCCTAACCATAACCCTAGCCCGAACCCTAACCCTAACCCTTCCCCGAAGCCTGACCCTCACCCGTCCCCTCATCCTAACCCGTACGCTAACACTGACCCGCACCCTCACATGTACGCTCCCCCTAAAGCGTTGTCCTACCCTCACCTGGACCCTAAACCCTCCCGTCCCCAAATCCTAACCCTAGCCCGAACCCTAACCCTAACCCTTCCCCGAAGCCTGACCCTCACCCGTCCCCTAATCCTAACCCGTACGCTAACACTAAACCGTGCCCTCACACGTACGCTCCCCCTAAAGCATTGTCGTAACCTCACCTGGACCCTAAACCGTCCCCGTCCCCTAACCCTAACCCTAGCCCGAACCCTAACCATAACCCTTCCCCGAAGCCTGACCCTCACCCGTCCCCTTATCCTAACCCGTACGCTAACACTAACCCGCACCCTCACATGTACGCTCCACCTAAAGCGTTTTCCTACCCTCACCTGGACCTTAAACCGTCCCTGTCCCCTAACCCTAACTCTAGCCCGAACCCTAAACCTAACCCTTCCCCGAAGCCTGACCCTCATCCGTCCCCTAATCCTAACACGTACGCTAACACTAACCCGCGCCCTCACACGTACGCTCCTTCTAAAGCGTTGTACCCTCATCTGGACCCTAAACCCTCCCCGTCCCCTAACCCTAACCGTAGCCCGAACCCTAACCCTAACCCTTCCCCGAAGCCTGACCCTCACCCGTCCCCTCATCCTAACCCGTACGCTAACACTAACCCGCACGCTCACACGTACGCTCCCCCTAAAGCGTTGTCGTACCCTCACCTGGACCTTAAACCCTCCCCGTCCCCTAACCCTAACCCTAGCCCTAACACTAACCCTAACCCTTCCCCGAAGCCTGACCCTCACCTGTCCCCTAATCCTAACACGTACGCTAACACTAACCCACACCCTCACACGTACGCTCCCCCTAAAGCGTTGTCGTACCCTCACCTGGACCCTAAACCCTCCCCGTCAACTAACCCTAACCCTAGCCCGACCCGTAACCCTAACCCTTCCCCGAAGCCTGACCCTCACCCATCCCCAAATCCTAACCCGTACGCTAACACTAACCCACTCCCTCACACCTACGCTCCCCCTAAAGCGTTGTCGTACCCTCACCTGGACGCTAAACCGTCCCCGTCCCCTAAACCTAACCCTATCCCGAACCCTAACCCTAACCCTTCCCCGAAGCCTGACCCTCACCCGTCCCCTAATCCTAACCCGTACGCTAACACTAACCCGCGCCCTCACACGTACGTTTCCCCTAAAGCGTTGTCGTACCCTCACCTGGACCCTAAACCCTCCCCGTCCCCTAACTCTAACCCTAGCCCGAACCCTAACCCTAACCCTTCCCCGAAGCCTAACCCTCACCCATCCCCTAATCCTAACCCGTACGCTAACACTAACCCACTCCCTCACACCTACGCTCCCCCTAAAGTGTTGTCGTACCCTCACCTGGACGCTAAACCGTCCCCGTCCCCTAAACCTAACCCTAGCCCGAACCCTAACCCTAACCGTTCCCCGAAGCCTGACCCTCACCCGTCCCCTAATCCTAACCCGTACGCTAACACTAACCCGCGCCCTCACACGTACGCTCCCCCTAAAACGTTGTCGTACACTCACCTGGACCCTAAACCCTCCCCGTCCCCTAACCCTAACCCTAGCCCGAACCCTAACCCTAACCCTTCCCCGAAGCCTGACCCTCACCCGTCCCGTAATCCTAACCCGTACGCTAACACTAACCCGCGCCCTCACACGTACACTCCCCCTAAAGCGTTGTCGTGCCCTCACCTGGACCCTAAACCCTCCCCGTCCCCTAAACCTAACCCTAGACCGAGCCCTAACCCTAAACCTTCCCGAAGCCTGACCCTCACCCGTCCCCTAATCCTAAACCGTACGTTAACACTAACCCGCGCCCTAACACGTACGCTCCCCCTAAAGCATTGTCGTACACTCACCTGGACCCTAAACCGTCCCCGTCACCTAACCCTAACTCTAGCCCGAACCCTAAACCTAACCCTTCCCCGAAGCCTGACCCTCACCCGTCCCCTAATCCTAACCCGTACACTAACACTAACCCGTGCCCTCACACGTACGCTCCCTCTAAAGCGTTGTCGTACCCTCACCTGGACCCTAAACACTCCCCGTCCCCTAAGCCTAACCCTAGCCCGAACCCTAACCCTAACCCTTCCCCGAAACCTGACCCTCACCCGTCCCCTAATCCTAACCCGTACGCTAACACTAACCCGCGCCCACACACGTACCCTCCCCGTAAAGTGTTGTCGTACCCTCACCTGGAGCCGAAACTGTCCCCGTCTCCGTCCCCTAACACTAGCCCGAACCCTAACCCTAACCCTTCCCCGAAGCCTGACCCTCACCCGTCCCCTAATCCTAACCCGTACGCTAACACTAACCCGCGCCCTCACACGTACACTCCCCCTAAAGCGTTGTCGTGCCCTCACCTGGACCCTAAACCCTCCCCGTCCCCTAACCCTAACCCTAGCCCGAGCCCTAAACCTAAACCTTCCCGAAGCCTGACCCTCACCGTCCCCTAATCCTAAACCGTACGTTAACACTAACCCGCGCCCTAACACGTACGCTCCCCATAAAGCGTTGTCGTACCCTCACCTGGACCCTAAACCGTCCCCGTCACCTAACCAAAACTCTAGCCCGAACCCTAAACCTAACCCTTCCCCGAAGCCAGACACTCACCCGTCCCCTAATCCTAACCCGTACACTAACACTAACCCGCGCCCTCACACGTACGCTCCCCCTAAAGCGTTGTCGTACCCTCACCTGGACCCTAAGACGTCCCCGTCCCCTAACCCTAACCCTAGCCCGAACCCTAACCCTAACCCTAACCCTTCCCCGAAGCCTGACCCTCACCCGTCCCCTTATCCTAACCCGTACGCTAACACTAACCCGCGCCCTCACACGTACGCTCCCCCTAAAGCATTGTCGTAACCTCACCTGGACCCTAAACACTCCCCGTCCCCTAACCCTAACCCTAGCCTGAACCCTAACCCTAACCCTTCCCCGAAGCCTGACCCTCACCCGTCCCCTAATCCTAACCCGTACCTTAACACTAACCCGCACTCTCACATGTACGCTCCCCCTAAAGCGTTGTCGTACCCTCACCTAGACCCTAAACCCTCCCGTCCCCAAATCCTAACCCTAGCCCGAAACCTAACCCTAACCCTTCCCCGAAGCCTGACCCTCACCCGTCCCCTAATCCTAACCCGTACGCTAACACTAACCCGCGCCCTCACACGTACGCTCCCCCTAAAGCGTTTTCGTGCCCTCACCTGGACCCTAAACCCTCCCCGTCCCCTAACCCTAACCCTAGCCCGAACCCTAACCCTAACCCTTCCCGAAGCCTGACCCTCACCCGTCCCCTTATCCTAACCCGTACGCTAACACTAACCCGCGCCCTCACACATACGCTCCCCCTAAAGCGTTGTCGTACCCTCACCTGGACCCTAAGACGTCCCCGTCCCCTAACCCTAACCCTAGCCCGAACCCTAACCCTAACCCTAACACTTCCCCGAAGCCTGACCCTCACCCGTCCCCTTATCCTAACCCGTACGCTAACACTAACCCGCGCCCTCACACGTATGCTCCCCCTAAGCATTGTTGTAACCTCACCTGAACCCTAAACCGTCCCCGTCCCCTAACCCTAACCCTGGCCCGAACCCTAACCCTAACCCTTCCCCGAAGCCTGACCCTCACCCGTCCCCTCATACTAACCCGTACGCTAACACTAACCCGCGCCCTCACACGTACGCTCCCCCTAAAGCGTTGTCGTACCCTCACCTGGACCCTAAACCCTCCCCGTCCCCTATCCCTAACCCTAGCCCGAACCCTAACCCTAACCCTTCCCCGAAGCCTGACCCTCACCCGTCCCCTAATCCTAACCCGTACGATAACACTAACTCGCGCCCTCACACGTACCCTCCCCGTAAAGTGTTGTCGTACCCTCACCTGGACACGAAACTGTCCCCGTCTCCGTCCCCTAACCCTAGCCCGAACCCTAACCCTAACCCTTCCCCGAAGCCTGACCCTCACCCGTCCCCTAATCCTAACCCGTACGCTAACACTAACTCGCGCCCTCACACGTACGCTCCCCCTAAAGCGTTGTCGTACCCTCACCTGGACCCTAAACCCTCCCCGTCCCCTAACCCTAACCCTAGCACGAACCCTAACCCTAACCCATCCCGAAGCCTGACCCCCACCCGACCCCTAATCCTAAACCGTACGTTAACACTAACCCGCGCCCTCACACGTACACTCCCTTAAAGCGTTGTCGTACCCTCACCTGGACCCTAAACTCTCTCCGTCCCCTAAACCTAACCCTAGCCCTAACCCTAACCCTAACCCTTCCCCGAAGCCTGACCCTCACCCATCCCCTAATCCTAACCCGTACGCTAACACTAACCCGTGCTCTCACACGTACGCTCCCCCTAAAGCGTTGTCGTACCCTCACCTGGACGCTAAAACGTCCCCGTCCCCTAACCCTAACCCTAGCCCGAACCCTAACCCTAACCCTTCCCCGAAGCCTGACCCTCACCCGTCCCCTAATGCTAACCCGTACGCTAACACTAACCCGCGCCCTCACACGTACGCTCCCCCTAAAGCGTTGTCGTACCCTCACCTGTACCCTAAACCCTCCCCATCCCCTAACCCTAACCCTAGACCGAACCCTAACCCTAACCCTTCCCCGAAGCCTGACCCTCACCCGTCCCGTAATCCTAACCCGTACGCTAACACTAACCCGCACCCTCACATGTACGCTCCCCCTAAAGCGTTGTCGTACCCTCACCTGGACCCTAAACCCTCCCGTCCCCAAATCCTAACCCTAGCACGAACCCTAACCCTAACCCTTCCCCGAAGCCTGACCCTCACCCGTCCCCTAATCCTAACCCGTACGCTAACACTAACCCGCGCCCTCACACGTACACTCCCCCTAAAGCGTTGTCCTGCCCTCACCTGGACCCTAAACCTTCCCCGTCCCCTAACCCTAACCCTAGCCCGAGCCCTAAACCTAAACCTTCCCGAAGCCTGACCCTCACCGTCCCCTAATCCTAAACCGTACGTTAACACTAACCCGCGCCCTAACACGTACGCTCCCGCTAAAGCGTTGTCGTACCCTCACCTGCACCCTAAACCCTCCCCGTTCCCTAAGCCTAACCCTAGCCCGAACCCTAACCCTAACCCTTCCCCGAAGCCTGACCCTCACCCGTCCCCTAATCCTAACCCGTACGCTAACACTAACCCGCCCCCTCACACGTACCCTCCCCGTAAAGTGTTGTCGTACCCTCACCTGGACCCGAAACTGTCCCCGTCTCCGTCCCCTAACCCTAGCCCGAACCATAACCCTAACCCTTCCCCGAAGCCTGACCCTCACCCGTCCCATAATCCTAACCCGTACGCTAACACTAACCCGCGCCCTCACACGTAAGCTCCCCCTAAAGCGTTGTCGTACCCTCACCTGGACCCTAAACCCTCTCCGTCCCCTAAACCTAACCCTAGCCCGAACACTAACCCTAACCCTTCCCCGAAGCCTGACCCTCACCCGTCCCCTAATCCTAACCCGTACGTAACACTAACCCACGCCCTCACACGTACGCTCCCCCTTTAACGTTGTCGTACCCTCACCTGGATCCTAAACCCTCCCCGTCCCCTAACCCTAAACCTAGACCGAACCCTAACCGTAACACTTACCCGAAGCCTGACCCTCACCCGTCCCCTAATCCTAACCCGTACGCTAACACTAACCCACGCCCTCACACGTACGCTCCCCCTAAAGCGTTGTTGTACCCTCACCTGGACCCTAAACCCTCCCCGTCCCCTAACCCTAACCCTAGCCCGAACCCTAACCCTAACCCTTCCCCGAAGCCTGACCCTCACCCGTCCCCTCATCCTAACCCGTACGCTAACACTAACCCGCGCCCTCACACGTACGCTCCCCCTAAAGCGTTGTCGTACCCTCACCTGGACCGTAAGACGTCCCCGTCCCCTAACCATAACCCTAGCCCGAACCCTAACCCTAACCCTAACGCTTCCCCGAAGCCTGATCCTCACCCGTCCCCTTATCCTAACCCGTACGCTAACACTAACCCGCGCCCTCACACGTACGCTCCCCCTAAAGCATTGTCGTAACCTCACCTGGACCCTAAACCCTCCCCGTCCCCTAAGCCTAACCGTAGCCCGAACCCTAACCCTAACCCTTCCCCGAAACCTGACCCTCACCCGTCCGCTCATCCTAACACGTACGCTAACACTAACCCTCACCCTCACATGTACGCTCCCCCTAAAGCGTTGTCCTACCCTCACCTGGACCCTAAACCCTCCCGTCCCCTAACCCTAACCCTAGCCCGAACCCTAACCCTAACCCTTCCCCGACCTGACCCTCACCGGTCCCCTAATCCTAACCCGTACGCTAACACTAACCCACGCCCTCACACGTACGCTCCCCCTAAAGCATTGTCGTACCCTCACCTGGACCCTAAACCCTCCCCGTCCCCTAACCCTAACCCTAGCCCGAACCCTAACCCTAACCCTTCCCGAAGCCTGACCCTCACCTATCCTCTAATCCTAAACCGTACGTTAACACTAACCCGCGCCCTCACACGTACGCTCCCTTAAAGCGTTGTCGTACCCTCACCTGGACCCCAAACCCTCTCCGTCCCCTAACCCTAACCCTAGCCCGAACCCTAACCCTAACCCTAACACTTCCCCGAAGCCTGACCCTCACCCATCCCATAATCCTAACCCGTACGCTAACACTAACCCGCGCCCTCACACGTACCCTCCCCGTAAATTGTTGTCGTACCCTCACCTGGACCCGAAACCGTCCCCGTCCCCGTCCCCTAACCCTAGCCTGAACCCTAACACTAACCCTTCCCCGAAACCTGACCCTCACCCGTCCCCTAATCCTAACCTGTACGCTAACACTAACCCGCGCCCTCACACGTACGCTACCCCTAAAGCGTTGTCGTACCCTCACCTGGACCCTAAACCCTCCCGTCCCCTAACCCTAACCCTAGCCCGAACCCTAACCCTAACCCTTCCTCGACCTGACCCTCACTGGTCCCCTAATCCTAACCCGTACGCTAACACTAACCCGCGCCCTCACACGTACGCTCCCCCTAAAGCGTTTTCGTACCCTCACCTGTACCCTAAACCCTCCCCGTCCCCTAACCCTAACCCTAGCCCGAACCCTAACCCTAACCCTTCCCGAAGCCTGACCCTCACCCGTCCCCTAATCCTAAACCGTACGTTAACACTAACCCGCGCCCTCATCGTACGCTCCCTTAAACCGTTGTCGTACCCTCACCTGGACCCTAAACCCTCTCCGTCCCCTAACCCTAACCCTAGCCCGAACCCTAACCCTAACCCTTCCCCGAAGCCTGACCCTCACCCGTCCCCTAATCCTAACCCGTACGCTAACACTAACCCGCGCCCTCACACGTACGCTCCCCTTAAAGCGTTATCGTGCCCTCACCTGGACCCTAAACCGTCTGCGTCCCCTAACCCTAACCCTAGCCCGAACCCTAACCCTAACCCTTCCCGTAGCCTGACCCTCACCCGTCCCGTAATCCTAACCCGTACGCAAACACTAAGCTGAGCCCTCACACGTACGCTCCCCCTAAAGCGTTGTCGTACCCTCACCTGGACTGTAAACCGTCCCTGTCCCCTAACACTAACCCTAGCCCAAACCCTAACCCTAACCCTTCCCCGAAGTCTGACCCTCACCCGTCCCGTAATCCTAACCCGTACGCTAACACTAACCCGCGCCCTCACACGTACGCTCCCCCTAAAGTGTTGTAGTACCCTCACCTGGACCCTAAACCCTCCCCATCCCCTAACCCTAACCCTAGCCCAAACCCTAACCCTGACCCTTCCCCGAAGTCTGACCCTCACCCGTCCCGTAATCCTAACCCGTACGCTAACACTAACCCGCGCCCTCACACGTACGCTCCCCCTAAAGTGTTGTCGTACCCTAACCTGGACCCGAAACCGTCCCCGTCCCCGTCCCCTAACCCTAGCCCGAACCATAACCCTAACCCTTCCCCGAAGCCTGACCCTCACCCGTCCCCTAATCCTAACCCGTACGCTAACACTAACCCGCGCCCTCACACGTACGCTCCCCCTAAAGCGTTGTCGTACCCTCACATGGACCCTAAACCCTCTCCGTCCCCTAACCCTAAGCCTAGCCCGAACCCTAACCCTAACCCTTCCCCGAAGCCTGACCCTCACCCGTCCCCTAATCCTAACCCGTACGCTAACACTAACCAGCGCCCTCACACGTACGCTCCCCCTAAAGCGTTGTCGTACCCTCACCTGGACCCTAAGACGTCCCCGTCCCCTAACAATAACCCTAGCCCGAAACCTAACCGTAACCCTCCCCGAAGCCTGACCCTCACACGTCCCCTAATCCTAACCCGTACGCTAACACTAACCCGCGCCCTCACACGTATGCTCCCCTTAAAGCGTAGTCGTACCCTCACCTGGACCCTAAACTGTCCCCGTCCCCTAACCCTAACCCTAGCCCCAAACCTAAACCTAACCCTAACCCTTCCCCGAAGCCTGACCCTCACCCGTCCCCTAATCGTAAACCGTACACTAACACTAACCCGCGTCCTCACACGTACGCTCCCCCTAAAGCGTTGTCGTACCCTCACCTGGACCCTAAACCCTCCCCGTCCCCTAACCCTAACCCTAGCCCGAACCCTAACCCTAACCCTTCCCGAAGCCTGACCCTCACCCGTCCCCTAATCCTAACCCGTACGCTAACACTAACCCGCGCCCTCACACGTACGCTCCCCCTAAAGCGTTGTCGTACCCTCACCTGGACCCTAAACCCTCCCCGTCCCCTAACCCTAACCCTAGCCCGAACCCTAACCCTAACACTTCCCCGAAGCCTGACCCTCACCCGTCCCTTAATCCTAACCCGTGCGCTAACACTAACCTGCGCCCTCACACGTACCCTCCTCGTAAAGTGTTGTCGTACCCTCACCTGGACCCGAAACCGTCCCCGTCCCCGTCCCCTAACCCTAGCCCGAACCCTAACCCTAACCCTTCCCAGAAGCCTGACCCTCACCCGTCCCCTAATCCTAACCCGTACGCTAACACTAACCCGCGCCCTCACACGTACGCTCCCCCTAAAGCGTTGTCGTACCCTCACCTGGACCCTAAACCCTCTCCGTCCCCTAACCCTAACCCTAGCCCGAACCCTAACCCTAACCCTTCCCCGACCTGAACCTCACCGGTCCCCTAATCATAACCCGTACGCTAACACTAACCCGCGCCCTCATACGTACGCTCCCCCTAAAGCGTTGTCGTACCCTCACCTGGACCCTAAACCCTCCCCGTCCCCTAACCCTAACCCTAGCCCGAACCCTAACCCTAACCCTAACCCTTCCCCGAAGCCTGACCCTCACCCGTCCCCTAATCCTAAACCGTACGCTAACACTAACCCGCGCCCTCACACGTACGCTCCCCCTAAAGCGTTGTCCTACCCTCACCTGGACCCTAAGACGTCCGCGTCCCCTAACCATAACCCTAGCCCGAACCCTAACCCTAACCCTAACCCTTCCCCGAAGCCTGACCCTCACACGTCCCCTTATCCTAACCCGTACGCTAACACTAACCCGCGCCCTCACACGTACGCTCCCCCTAAAGCATTGTCGTAACCTCACCTGGACCCTAAACCGTCCCCGTCCCCTAACCATAACCCTAGCCCGAACCCTAACCCTAACCCTTCCCCGAAGCCTGACCCTCACCCGTCCCCTCATCCTAACCCGTACGCTAACACTGACCCGCACCCTCACATGTACGCTCCCCCTAAAGCGTTGTCCTACCCTCACCTGGACCCTAAACCCTCCCGTCCCCAAATCCTAACCCTAGCACGAACCCTAACCCTAACCCTTCCCCGAAGCCTGACCCTCACCCGTCCCCTAATCCTAACCCGTACGCTAACACTAACCCGCGCCCTCACACGTACGCTCCCCCTAAAGCATTGTCGTAACCTCACCTGGACCCTAAACCCTCCCCGTCCCCTAACCCTAACCCTAGCCCGAACCCTAACCCTAACCCTTCCCCGAAGCCTGACCCTCACCCGTTCCCTACTCCTAACCCGTACGCTAACACTAACCCGCGCCCTCACACGTACGCTACCCCTAAAGCGTTGTCGTGCCCTCACCTGGACCCTAAACCCTCCCCGTGCCCTAACCCTAACCCTAGCCCGAGCCCTAACCCTAACCCTTCCCGAAGCCTGACCCTCACCCGTCCCCTTATCCTAACCCGTACACTAACACTAACCCGCCCCCTCACACGTACCCTCCCCGTAAAGTGTTGTCGTACCCTCACCTGGACCCGAAACTGTCCCCGTCTCCGTCCCCTAACCCTAGCCCGAACCCTAACCCTAACCCTTCCCCGAAGCCTGACCCTCACCCGTCCCATAATCCTAACCAGTACGCTAACACTAACCCGCGCCCTCACACGTAAGCTCCCCCTAAAGCGTTGTCGTACCCTCACCTGGACCCTAAACCCTCTCCGTCCCCTAAACCTAACCCTAGCCCGAACCCTAACCCTAACCCTTCCCCGAAGCCTGACCCTCACCCGTCCCCTAATCCTAACCCGTAAGTAACACTAACCCACGCCCTCACACGTACGCTCCCCCTAAAGCGTTGTTGTACCCTCACCTGGACCCTAAACCCTCCCCGTCCCCTAACCCTAACCCTAGCCCGAACCCTAACCCTAACCCTTCCCCGAAGCCTGACCCTCACCCGTCCCCTCATCCTAACCCGTACGCTAACACTAACCCGCGCCCTCACACGTACGCTCCCCCTAATGCGTTGTTGTACCCTCACCTGGACCCTAAACCGTCCCCGTCCCCTAAACCTAACCCTCGCCCGAACCCTAACCCTAAACCTTCCCCGAAGCCTGACCCTCACCCGTCCCCTAATCCTAACCCGTACGCTAACACTAACCCGCGCTCTCATACGTACGCTCCCCCTAAAGTGTTGTCGTGCCCTCACATGGACTCTAAACCCTCCCCGTCCCCTAACCCTAACCCTAGCCCGAACCCTATCCCTAACCCTTCCCGAAGCCTGACCCTCACCCGTCCCCTAATCCTAACCCGTACGCTAACACTAACCCGCGCCCTCACACTTACGCTCCCCCTAAAGCGTTGTCGTACCCTCACCTGGACCCTAAGACGTCCCCGTCCCCTAACCCTAACCCTAGCCCGAACCCTAACCCTAACCCTAACCCTTTCCCGAAGCCTGACCCTCACCCGTCCCCTTATCCTTACCCGTACGCTAACACTAACCAGCGCCCTCACACGTACGCTCCCCCTAAAGCATTGTCGTAACCTCACCTGGACCCTAAACCCTCCCCGTCCCTTAACCCTAACCCTAGCCCGAACCGTAACCCTAACCCTTCCCCAAAGCCTGACCCTCACCCGTCCCCTAATCCTAACCCGTACGCTAACACTAACCCGCACCCTCACATGTACGCTCCCCCTAAAGCGTTGTCGTACCCTCACCTAGACCCTAAACCCTCCCGTCCCCAAATCCTAACCCAAGCTCTAACCCTAACCCTAACCCTTCCCCGAAGCCTGACCCTCACCCGTCCCCTAATCCTAACCCGTACGCTAACACTAACCCGCGCCCTCACACGTACGCTCACCCTAAAGCGTTGTCGTGCCCTCACCTGGACCCTAAACCCTCCCCGTCCCCTAACCCTAACCCTAACCCTAGCCCGAACCCTAACCCTAACCCTTTCCGAAGCCTGACCCTCACCCGTCCCCTAATCCTAACCCGTACGCTAACACTAACCCGCGCCCTCACACGTACGCTCCCCCTAAAGCGTTGTCGTACCCTCACCTGGACCGTAAGACGTCCCCGTCCCCTAACCCTAACCCTAGCCCGAACCCTAACCCTAACCCTAACGCTTCCCCGAAGCCTGACCCTCACCCGTCCCATTATCCTAACCCGTACGCTAACACTAAACTGCGCCCCCACACGTACGCTCCCCCTAAAGCATTGTCGTAACCTCACCTGGACCCTAAACCGTCCCCGTCCCCTAAACCTAACCCTAGTCCGAACCCTAACCCTAACCCCTCCCCGAAACCTGACCCTCACCCGTCCGCTCATCCTAACACGTACGCTAAAACTAACCCTCACCCTCACATGTACGCTCCCCCTAAAGCGTTGTCCTACCCTCACCTGGACCCTAAACCCTCCCGTCCCCTAACCCTAACCATAGCCCGAACCCTAACCCTAACCCTTCCCCGACCTGACACTCAGCGGTCCCCTAATCCTAACCCGTAAGCTAACACTAACCCGTGCCCTCACACGTACGCTCCCCCTAAAGCGTTGTCGTACCCTCACCTGGACCCTAAACCCTCCCCGTCCCCTAACCCTAACCCTAGCCCGAGCCCTAAACCTAAACCTTCCCGAAGCCTGACCCTCAGCGTCCCCTAATCCTAAACCGTACGTTAACACTAACCCGCGCCCTAACACGTACGCTCCCCCTAAAGCGTTGTCGTACCCTCACCTGGACCCTAAACCGTCCCCGTCACCTAACCCTAACTCTAGCCCGAACCCTAAACCTAACCCTTCCCCGAAGCCTGACCCTCACCCGTCCCCTAATCCTAACCTGTACACTAACACTAACCCGCGCCCTCACACGTACGCTCCCCCTAAAGCGTTGTCGTACCCTCACCTGGACCCTAAACCCTCCCCGTCCCCTAAGCCTAACCCAAGCCCGAACCCTAACCCTAACCCTTCCCCGAAGCCTGACCCTCACCCGTCCCCTAATCCTAACCCGTACGCTAATACTAACCTGCGCCCTCACACGTACCCTCCCCGTAAAGTGTTGTCGTACCCTCACCTGGACCCGAAACTGTCCCCGTTTCCGTCCCCTAACCCTAGCCCGAACCCTAACCCTAACCCGTCCCCGAAGCCTGACCCTCACCCGTCACCTAATCCTAACCCGTACGCTAACACTAACCCGCGCCCTCACACGTAAGCTCCCCCTAAAGCGTTGTCGTACCCTCACCTGGACCCTAAACCCTCTCCGTCCCCTAAACCTAACCCTAGCCCGAACACTAACCCTAACCCTTCCCCGAAGCCTGACCCTCACCCGTCCCCTAATCCTAACCCGTATGTAACACTAACCCACGCCCTCACACGTACGCTCCCCCTTAAGCGTTGTCGTACCCTCACCTGGATCCTAAACCCTCCCCGTCCCCTAACCCGAAACCTAGCCCGAACCCTAAACGTAACACTTACCCGAAGCCTGACCCTCACCCGTCCCCTAATCCTAACCCGTACGCTAACACTAACCCACGCCCTCACACGTACGCTCCCCATAAAGCGTTGTTGTACCCTCACCTGGACCCTAAACCCTCCCCGTCCCCTAACCCTAACCCTAGCCCGAACCCTAACCCTAACCCTTCCCCGAAGCCTGACCCTCACCCGTCCCCTCATCCTAACCCGTACGCTAACACTAACCCGCGCCCTCACACGTACGCTCCCCCTAATGCGTTGTTGTACCCTCACGTGGACCCTAAACCGTCCCCGTCCCCTAAACCTAACCCTCGCCCGAACCCTAACCCTAAACCTTCCCCGAAGCCTGACCCTCACCCGTCCCCTAATCCTAACCCGTACGCTAACACTAACCCGCGCTCTCATACGTACGCTCCCCCTAAAGTGTTGTCGTGCCCTCACATGGACTCTAAACCCTCCCCGTCCCCTAACCCTAACCCTAGCCCGAACCCTATCCCTAACCCTTCCCGAAGCCTGACCCTCACCCGTCCCCTAATCCTAACCCGTACGCTAACACTAACCCGCGCCCTCACACTTACGCTCCCCCTAAAGCGTTGTCGTACCCTCACCTGGACCCTAAGACGTCCCCGTCCCCTAACCCTAACCCTAGCCCGAACCCTAACCCTAACCCTAACCCTTTCCCGAAGCCTGACCCTCACCCGTCCCCTTATCCTTACCCGTACGCTAACACTAACCAGCGCCCTCACACGTACGCTCCCCCTAAAGCATTGTCGTAACCTCACCTGGACCCTAAACCCTCCCCGTCCCTTAACCCTAACCCTAGCCCGAACCCTAACCCTAACCCTTCCCCAAAGCCTGACCCTCACCCGTCCCCTAATCCTAACCCGTACGCTAACCCTAACCCGCACCCTCACATGTACGCTCCCCCTAAAGCGTTGTCGTACCCTCACCTAGACCCTAAACCCTCCCGTCCCCAAATCCTAACCCTAGCTCTAACCCTAACCCTAACCCTTCCCCGAAGCCTGACCCTCACCCGTCCCCTAATCCTAACCCGTACGCTAACACTAACCCGTGCCCTCACACGTACGATCACCCTAAAGCGTTGTCGTGCCCTCACCTGGACCCTAAACCCTCCCCGTCCCCTAACCCTAACCCTAACCCTAGCCCGAACCCTAACCCTAACCCTTTCCGAAGCCTGACCCTCACTCGTCCCCTAATCCTAACCCGTACGCTAACACTAACCCGCGCCCTCACACGTACGCTCCCCCTAAAGCGTTGTCGTACCCTCACCTGGACCGTAAGACGTCCCCGTCCCCTAACCCTAACCCTAGCCCGAACCCTAACCCTAACCCTTCCCCGAAGCCTGACCCTCACACGTCCCCTAATCCTAACCCGTACGCTAACACTAACCCGCGCCCTCACACGTACGCTCCCCTTAAAGCGTAGTCGTACCCTCACCTGGACCCTAAACCCTCCCCGTCCCCTAACCCTAACCCTAGCCTGAACCCTAACCCTAACCCTAACCCTTCCCCGAAGCCTGACCCTCACCCGTCCCCTTATCCTAACCCGTACGCTAACACTAAACCGCGCCCTCACACGTACGCTCCCCCTAAAGCGTTGTCCTACCCTCACCTGGACCCTAAGACGTCCGCGTCCCCTAACCATAACCCTAGCCCGAAACCTAACCCTAACCCTTCCCCGAAGCCTGACCCTCAACCGTCCCCTCATCCTAACCCGTACGCTAACTCTAACCCGCACCCTCACACGTATGCTCCCCCTAAAGCGTTGTCGTACACTCACCTGGACCCTAAACCCTCCCCGTCCCCTAACCCTAACCCTAGCCCGAACCCTAACCCTAACCCTTCCCCGAAGCCTGACCCTCACCCGTCCCCTAATCCTAAACCGTACGCTAACACTAACCCGCGCCCTCACACGTACGCTCCCCCTAAAGCGTTGTCCTACCCTCACCTGGACCCTAAGACGTCCGCGTCCCCTAACCATAACCCTAGCCCGAACCCTAACCCTAACCCTAACCCTTCCCCGAAGCCTGACCCTCACACGTCCCCTTATCCTAACCCGTACGCTAACACTAACCCGCGCCCTCACACGTACGCTCCCCCTAAAGCATTGTCGTAACCTCACCTGGACCCTAAACCGTCCCCGTCCCCTAACCATAACCCTAGCCCGAACCCTAACCCTAACCCTTCCCCGAAGCCTGACCCTCACCCGTCCCCTCATCCTAACCCGTACGCTAACACTGACCCGCACCCTCACATGTACGCTCCCCGTAAAGCGTTGTCCTACCCTCACCTGGACCCTAAACCCTCCCGTCCCCAAATCCTAACCCTAGCACGAACCCTAACCCTAACACTTCCCCGAAGCCTGACCCTCACCCGTCCCCTAATCCTAACCCGTACGCTAACACTAACCCGCGCCCTCACACGTACGCTCCCCCTAAAGCATTGTCGTAACCTCACCTGGACCCTAAACCGTCCCCGTCCCCTAACCCTAACCCTAGCCCGAACCCTAACCCTAACCCTTCCCCGAAGCCTGACCCTCACCCGTTCCCTAATCCTAACCCGTACGCTAACACTAACCCGCGCCCTCACATGTACGCTCCCCCTAAAGCGTTGTCGTGCCCTCACCGGGACCCTAAACCCTCCGCGTCCCCTAACCCTAACCCTAGCCCGAGCCCTAACCCTAACCCTTCCAGAAGCCTGACCCTCACCGTCCCCTAATCCTAAACCGTACGTTAACACTAACCCGCGCCCTAACACGTACGCTCCCCATAAAGCGTTGTCGTACACTCACCTGGAACCTAAACCGTCCCCGTCCCCTAACCCTAACTCTAGCCCGAACCCTAAACCTAACCCTTCCCCGAAGCCTGACCCTCACCCGTCCCCTAATCCTAACCCGTACACTAACACTAACCCGCGCCCTCACACGTACGCTCCCCCTAAAGCGTTGTCGTACCCTCACCTGGACCCTAAACCGTCCCCGTCCCCTAACCCTAACTCTAGCCCGAACCCTAAACCTAACCCTTTCCCGAAGCCTGACCCTCACCCGTCCCCTAATCCCAACCCGTACACTAACACTAACCCACCCCCTCACACGTACCCTCCCCGTAAAGTGTTGTCGTACCCTCACCTGGACCCGAAACTGTCCCCGTCTCCGTCCCCTAACCCTAGCCCGAACCCTAACCCTAACCCTTCCCCGAAGCCTGACCCTCACCCGTCCCATAATCCTAACCCGTACGCTAACACTAACCCGCGCCCTCACACTTAAGCTCCCCCTAAAGCGTTGTCGTACCCTCACCTGGACCCTAAACCCTCTCCGTCCCCTAAACCTAACCCTAGCCCGAACACTAACCCGAACCCTTCCCCGAAGCCTGACCCTCACCCGTCCCCTAATCCTAACCCGTAAGTAACACTAACCCACGCCCTCACACGTACGCTCCCCCTAAAGCGTTGTTGTACCCTCACCTGGACCCTAAACCCTCCCCGTCCCCTAACCCTAACCCTAGCCCGAACCCTAACCCTAACCCTTCCCCGAAGCCTGACCCTCACCCGTCCCCTCATCCTAACCCGTACGCTAACACTAACCCGCGCCCTCACACGTACGCTCCCCCTAATGCGTTGTTGTACCCTCACCTGGACCCTAAACCGTCCCCGTCCCCTAAACCTAACCCTCGCCCGAACCCTAACCCTAAACCTTCCCCGAAGCCTGACCCTCACCCGTCCCCTAATCCTAACCCGTACGCTAACACTAACCCGCGCTCTCATACATACGCTCCCCCTAAAGCGTTGTCGTGCCCTCACATGGACTCTAAACCCTCCCCGTCCCCTAACCCTAACCCTAGCCCGAACCCTAACCCTAACCCTTCCCGAAGCCTGACCCTCACCCGTCCCCTAATCCTAACCCGTACGCTAACACTAACCCGCGCCCTCACACGTACGCTCCCCCTAAAGCGTTGTCGTACCCTCACCTGGACCCTAAGACGTCCCCGTCCCCTAACCCTAACCCTAGCCCGAACCCTAACCCTAACCCTAACACTTTCCCGAAGGCTGACCCTCACCCGTCCCCTTATCCTTACCCGTACGCTAACACTAACCAGCGCCCTCACACGTACGCTCCCCCTAAAGCATTGTCGTAACCTCACCTGGACCCTAAACCCTCCCCGTCCCTTAACCCTAACCCTAGCCCGAACCCTAACCCTAACCCTTCCCCAAAGCCTGACCCTCACCCGTCCCCTCATCCTAACCCGTACGCTAACACTAACCTGCACCCTCACATGTACGCTCCCCCTAAAGCGTTGTCCTACCCTCACCTGGACCCTAAACCCTCCCGTCCCCAAATCCTAACCCTAGCCCGAACCCTAACCCTAACCCTTCCCCGAAGCCTGACCCTCACCCATCCCCTAATCCTAACCCGTACGCTAACACTAACCCGCACCCTCACATGTACGCTCCCCCTAAAGCGTTGTCGTACCCTCACCTAGACCCTAAACCCTCCCGTCCCCAAATCCTAACATTAGCTCTAACCCTAACCCTAACCCTTCCCCGAAGCCTGACCCTCACCCGTCCCCTAATCCTAACCCGTACGCTAACACTAACCCGCGCCCTCACACGTACGATCACCCTAAAGCGTTGTCGTGCCCTCACCTGGACCCTAAACCCTCCCCGTCCCCTAACCCTAACCCTAACCCTAGCCCGAACCCTAACCCTAACCCTTTCCGAAGCCTGACCCTCACCCATCCCCTAATCCTAACCCGTACGCTAACACTAACCCGCGCCGTCACACGTACGCTCCCCCTAAAGCGTTGTCGTACCCTCACCTGGACCGTAAGACGTCCCCGTCCCCTAACCCTAACCCTAGCCCGAACCCTAACCCTAACCCTAACGCTTCCCCGAAGCCTGACCCTCACCCGTCCCCTTATCCTAACCCGTACGCTAACACTAACCCGCGCTCTCACACGTACGCTCCCCCTAAAGCATTGTCGTAAACTCACCTGGACCCAAAACCCTCCCCGTCCCCTAACCCTAACCGTAGCCCGAACCCTAACCCTAACACTTCCCCGAAGCCTGACCCTCACCCGTCCCCTAATCCTAAACCGTACGCTAACACTAACCCGCGCCCTCACACGTACGCTCCCCCTAAACATTGTCGTAACCTCACCTGGACCCTAAACCGTCCCCGTCCCCTAACCCTAACCCTAGCCCGAACCCTAACCCTAAACCTTCCCCGAATCCCGACCCTCACCCGTCCCCTCATCCTAACCTGTACGCTAACACTAACCTGCACCCTCACATGTACGCTCCCCCTAAAGCGTTGTCCTACCCTCACCTAGACCCTAAACCCTCCCGTCCCCAAATCCTAACCCTAGCCCGAACCCTAACCCTAACCCTTCCCCGAAGCCTGACCCTCACCCGTCCCATAATCCTAACCCGTACGCTAACACTAACCCGCGCCCTCACACGTACGCTACCCCTAAAGCGTTTTTGTGCCCTCACTTGGACATTAAACCCTCCCCGTCCCCTAACCCAAACCCTAGCCCGAGCCCTAACCCTAACCCTTCCCGAAGCCTGACCCTCACCCGTCCCCTAATCCTAAACTGTACGTTAACACTAACCCGCGCCCTAACACGTACGCTCCCCCTAAAGCGTTGTCGTACCCTCACCTGGACCTTAAACCGTCCCCATCCACTAACCCTAACTCTAGCCCGAACCCTAAACCTAACACTTCCCCGAAGCCTGACCCTCACCCGTCCCCTTATCCTAACACGTACGCTAACACTAAACTGCGCCCCCACACGTACGCTCCCCCTAAAGCATTGTCGTAACCTCACCTGGACCCTAAACCGTCCCCGTCCCCTAAACCTAACCCTAGCCCGAACCCTAACCCTAACCCTTCCCCGAAACCTGACCCTCACCCGTCCGCTCATCCTAACACGTACGCTAAAACTAACCCTCACCCTCACATGTACGCTCCCCCTAAAGCGTTGTCCTACCCTCACCTGGACCCTAAACCCTCCCGTCCCCTAACCCTAACCCTAGCCCGAACCCTAACCCTAACCCTTCCCCGACCTGACCCTCAGCGGTCCCCTAATCCTAACCCGTACGCTAACACTAACCCGCGCCCTCACACGTACGCTCCCCCTAAAGCGTTGTCGTACCCTCACCTGGACCCTAAACCCTCCCCGTCCCCTAACCCTAACCCTAGCCCGAACCCTAACCCTAACCCTTCCCGAAGCCTGACCCTCACCTATCCTCTAATCCTAAACCGTACGTTAACACTAACCCGCGCCCTCACACGTACGCTCCCTTAAAGCGTTGTCGTACCCTCACCTGGACCCTAAACACTCTCCGTCCCCTAACCCTAACCCTAGCCCGAACCCTAACCCTAACCCTAACACTTCCCCGAAGCCTGACCCTCACCCATCCCATAATCCTAACCCGTACGCTAACACTAACCCGCGCCCTCACACGTACCCTCCCCGTAAAGTGTTGTCGTACCCTCACCTGGACCCGAAACCGTCCCCGTCCCCGTCCCCTAACCCTAGCCTGAACCCTAACCCTAACACTTCCCCGAAACCTGACCCTCACCCGTCCCCTAATCCTAACCCGTACGCTAACACTAACCCGCGCCCTCACACGTACGCTCCCCCTAAAGCGTTGTCGTACCCTCACCTGTACCCTAAACCCTCCCCGTCCCCTACCCCTAACCCTAGCCCGAACCCTACCCCTAACCCTTCCCGAAGCCTGACCCTCACCCGTCCCCTAATCCTAAACCGTACGTTAACACTAACCCGCGCCCTCATCGTACGCTCCCTTAAACCGTTGTCGTACCCTCACCTGGACCCTAAACCCTCTCCGTCCCCCAACCCTAACCCTAGCCCGAACCCTAACCCTAACCCTTCCCCAAAGCCTGACCCTCACCCGTCCCCTAATCATAACCCGTACGCTAACACTAACCCGCGCCCTCACACGTACGCTCCCCTTAAAGTGTTCTCGTGCCCTCACCTGGACCCTAAACCGTCTGCGTCCCCTAACCCTAACCCTAGCCCGAAACCTAACCCTAACCCTTCCCGAAGCCTGACCCTCACCCGTCCCGTAATCCTAACCCGTACGCAACCACTAAGCTGAGCCCTCACACGTACGCTCCCCCTAAAGTGTTGTCGTACCCTCACCTGGACCGTAAACCGTCCCTGTCCCCTATACCTAACCCTAGCCCGAACCCTAACCCTAACCCTTCCCAGAAGCCTGACCCTCACCCGTCCCCTAATCCTAACCCGTACGCTAACACTAACCCGCACCCTCATCGTACCCTCCCCGTAAAGTGTTGTCGTACCCTAACCTGGACCCGAAACTGTCCCCGTCCCCGTCCCCTAACCCTAGCCCGAACCCTAACCCTAACCCTTCCCCGAAGCCTGACCCTCACCCGTCCCCTAATCCTAACCCGTACGCTAACACTAACCCGCGCCCTCACACGTACGCTCCCCCTAAAGTGTTGTCGTACCCTCACATGGACCCTAAACCGTCCCCGTCCCCTAACCCTAAGCCTAGCCCGAACCCTAACCCTAACACTTCCCCGAAGCCTGACCCTCACCCGTCCCCTAATCCTAACCCGTACGCTAACACTAACCCGCGCCCTCACACGTACGCTCCCCCTAAAGCGTTGTCGTACCCTCACCTGGACCCTAAGACGTCCCCGTCCCCTAACAATAACCCTAGCCCGAAACCTAACCGTAACCCTCCCCGAAGCCTGACCCTCACACGTCCCCTAATCCTAACCCGTACGCTAACACTAACCCGCGCCCTCACACGTACGCTCCCCTTAAAGCGTAGTCGTACCCTCACCTGGACCGTAAACCGTCCCCGTCCCCTAACCCTAACCCTAGCCCCAACCCTAAACCTAACCCTAACCCTTCTCCGAAGCCTGACCCTCACCCGTCCCCTAATCGTAAACCGTACACTAACACTAACCCGCGCCCTCACACGTACGCTCCCCCTAAAGCGTTGTCGTACCCTCACCTGGAGCCTAAATCCTCCCCGTCCCCTAACCCTAACCCTAGCCCGAACCCTAACCCTAACCCTTCCCCGAAGCCTGACCCTCACCCGTTCCCTAATCCTAACCCGTACGCTAACACTAACCCGCGCCCTCACACGTACGCTCCCCCTAAAGCGTTGTCGTACCCTCACCTGGACCCTTAGCCGTCCTCGTCCCCTAAACCTAACCCTAGCCCGAACCCTAACCCTAACCCTTCCCCGAAGCCTGACCCTCACCGTCCCCTAATCCTAACCCGTACGCTAACACTAACCCGCGCCCTCACACGTACGCTCCCCCTAAAGCGTTGTCGTACCCTCACCTGGACCCTAAACCGTCCCCGTCACCTAACCCTAACTCTAGCCCGAACCCTAAACCTAACCCTTCCCCGAAGCCTGACACTCACCCGTCCCCTAATCCTAACCCGTACACTAACACTAACCCGCGCCCTCACACGTACGCTCCCCCTAAAGCGTTGTCGTACCCTCACCTGGACCCTAAGACGTCCCCGTCCCCTAACCCTGACCCTAGCCCGAACCCTAACCCTAACCCTAACCCTTCCCCGAAGCCTGACCCTCACCCGTCCCCTTATCCTAACCCGTATGCTAACACTAACCCGCGCCCTCACACGTACGCTCCCCCTAAAGCGTTGTTGTCCCCTCACCTGGACCCTAAACCCTCCCCGTCCCCTAACCCTAACCCTAGCCCGAACCCTAACCCTAACCCTTCCCCGAAGCCTGACCCTCACCCGTCCCCTCATCCTAACCCGTACGCTAACACTAACCCGCGCCCTCACACGTACGCTCCCCCTAATGCGTTGTTGTACCCTCACCTGGACCCTAAACCGTCCCCGTCCCCTAAACCTAACCCTCGCCCGAACCCTAACCCTAAACCTTCCCCGAAGCCTGACCCTCACCCGTCCCCTAATCCTAACCCGTACGCTAACACTAACCCGCGCCCTCACACGTAAGCTCCCCCTAAAGCGTTGTCGTACCCTCACCTGGACCCTAAACCCTCCCCGTCCCCTAACCCTAACCCTAGCCCGAACCCTAAACCTAACCCTTCCCGAAGCCTGACCCTCACCCGACCCCTAATCCTAAACCGTACGTTAACACTAACCCGCGCCCTCACACGTATGCTCCCTTAAAGCGTTGTCGTACCCTCACCTGGACCCTAAACCCTCTCCGTCCCCTAAACCTAAACCTAGCCCTAACCCTAACCCTAACCCTTCCCCAAGGCCTGACCCTCACCCATCCCCTAATCCTAACCCGTACGCTAACACTAACCCGTTTTCTCACACGTACGCTCCCCCTAAAGCGTTGTCGTACCCTCACCTGGACCCTAAGACGTCCCCGTCCCCTAACCCTAACCCTAGCCCGAACCCTAACCCTAACCCTAACCCTTTCCCGAAGCCTGACCCTCACCCGTCCCCTTATCCTAACCCGTACGCTAACACTAACCCGCGCCCTCACACGTACGCTCCCCCTAAAGCGTTGTCGTACCCTCACCTGGACCCTAAGACGTCCCCGTCCCCTAACAACAACCCTAGCCCGAACCCTAACCCTAACCCTTCCCGAAGCATGACTCTCACCCGTCTCCTAATCCTAACCCATACGTTAACACTAACCCGCGCCCTCACACGTACGCTCCACGTAAAGCGTTGTCGTACCCTCACCTGGACCCTAAGACGTCCCCGTCCCCTAACAACAACCCTAGCCCGAACCCTAACCCTAACCCTAAACCCTCCCCGTCCCCTAACCCTAACCCTAGCCCTAACCCTAACCCTAACCCTTCCCCGAAGCCTGACCCTCACCCGTCCCCTAATCCTAACACGTACGCTAACACTAACCCGCGCCCTTATACGTACGCTCCCCCTAAAGCGTTGTCGTACCCCCACCTGGACCCTAAGACATCCGCGTCCCCTAACCATAACCCTAGCCCGAACCCTAACCCTAACCCTAACCCTTCCCCGAAGCCTGACCCTCACACGTCCCCTTATCCTAACCCGTACGCTAACACTAACCCGCGCCCTCACACGTACGCTCCCCCTAAAGCATTGTCGTAACCTCACCTGGACCCTAAACCGTCCCCGTCCCCTAACCCTAACCCTAGCCCGAACCCTAACCCTAAGCCTTCCCCGAAGCCTGATCCTCACCCGTCCCCTCATCCTAACCCGTACGCTAACACTAACCCGCACCCTCACATGTACGCTCCCCCTAAAGCGTTGTCCTACCCTCACCTGGACCCTAAACCCTCCCCGTCCCCAAATCCTAACCCTAGCCCGAACCCTAACCCTAACCCTTCCCCGAAGCCTGACCCTCACCCGTCCTCTAATCCTAACCCGTACGCTAACACTAACCTGCGCCCTCACACGTACGCTACCCCTAAAGCGTTGTCGTGCCCTCACCTGGACCCTAAACCCTCCCCGTGCCCTAACCCTAACCCTAGCCCGAGCCCTAACCCTAACCCTTCCCGAAGCCTGACCCTCAACCGTCCCCTAATCCTAAACCGTACGTTAACACTAACCCACACCCTAACACATACGCTCCCCCTAAAGCATTGTCGTACCCTCACCTGGACCCTAAACCGTCCCCGTCCCCTAACCCTAACTCTAGCCCGAACCCTAAACCTAACCCTTCCCCGAAGCCTGACCCTCACCCGTACCCTAATCCTAACCCGTACGCTAACACTAAACCGCGCCCTCACACGTACGCTCCCCCTAAAGCGTTGTCGTACCCTCACCTGGACCCTAAACCCTCCCCGTCCCCTAACCCTAACCCTAGCCCGAACCCTAACCCTAACCCTTCCCCGAAGCTTGACCCTCACCCGTCCCCTAATCCTAACCCGTACGCTAACACTAACCCGCGCTCTCATACGTACGCTCCCCCTAAAGCGTTGTAGTGCCCTCTCCTGGATTCTAAACCCTCCCCGTCCCCTAACCCTAACCCTAGCCCGAACCCTAACCCTAACCCTTCCCGAAGCCTAACCCTCACCCGTCCCCTAATCCTAACCCGTACGCTAACACTAACACGCGCCCTCACACGTACGCTCCCCCTAAAGCGTTGTCGTACCCTCACCTGGACCCTAAGACGTCCCCGTCCCCTAACCCTAACCCTAGCCCGAACCCTAACCCTAACCCTAACCCTTCCCCGAAGCCTGACCCTCAACCGTCCCCTTATCCTAACCCGTACGCTAACACTAACCCGCGCCCAACCCGTATGCTCCCCCTAAAGCATTGTCGTAATTTCACCTGGACCCTAAACCGTCCCCGTCCCCTAACCCTAACCCTAGCCCGAACCCTAACCCTAACCCTTTCCCGAAGCCTGACCCTCACACGTCCCCTCATCCTAACCCGTACGCTAACACTAACCCGCACCCTCACATGTACGCTCCCCCTAAAGCGTTGTCCTACCCTCACCTGGACCCTAAACCGTCCCCGTCCCCTAACCCTAACTCTAGCCCGAACCCTAAACCTAACCCTTCCCCGAAGCCTGACCCTCACCCGTCCCCTAATCCGAACCCGTACGCTAACACTAACCCGCGCCCTCACACGTACGCTCCCACTAAAGCGTTGTCGTACCCTCATCTGGACCCTAAACCCTCACCGTCCCCTAACCCTAACCCTAGCCCGAACCGTAACCCTAACCCTAACCCTTCCCCGAAGCCTGACCCTCACCCGTCCCCTTATCCTAACCCGTATGCTAACACTAACCCGCGCCCTCACATGTACGCTCCCCCTAAAGCATTGTCGTAACCTCACCTGGACCCTAAACCGTCCCTGTCCCCTAACCCTAACCCTAGCCCGAACCCTAACCCTAACCCTTCCCCGAAGCCTGATCCTCACCCGTCCCCTCATCCTAACCCGTACGCTAACACTAACCCGCACCCTTACATGTACGCTCCCCCTAAAGCGTTGTCCTACCCTCACCTGGACCCTAAACCCTCCCCGTCCCCTAACCCTAACCCTAGCCCGAACCCTAACCCTAACCCTTCCCCGAAGCCTGACCCTCACCCGTCCCATAATCCTAACCCGTACGCTAAAACTAACCCGAGCTCTCACACGTACGCTCCCCCTAAAGCGTTGTCGTACCCTCACCTGGACCCTAAACCGTCCCCGTCCTCTAACACTAACCCTAGCCCGAACCCTAACTCTAACCCTTCCCCGAAGCCTGACCCTCACCTGTCCCCTAATCCTAACCCGTACGCTAACACTAACCCGCACCCTCATCGTACCCTCCCCGTAAAGTGTTGTCGTACCCTCACCTGGACTCTAAACCGTCCCCGTCCCCTAACCCTAACCCTAGCCCGAACCCTAACCCTAACCCTTCCCGAAGCCTGACCCTCACCGTCCCCTAATCCTAACCTGTACGCTAACACTAAGCTGAGCCCTCACACGTACGCTCCCCCTAAAGCGTTGTCGTACAATCACCTGGACCCTAAACCGTCCCCGTCACCTACACTAACCCTAGCCCGAACCCTAACCCTAACCCTTCCCTGAAGCCTGACACTCACCCGTCCCGTAATCCTAACCCGTACGCTAACACTAACCCGCGCCCTCACACGTACGCTCCCCCTAAAGTGTTGTCGTACCCTCACCTGGACCCTAAACCCTCCCCGTCCCCTAACCCTAACCCTAGCCCGAACCCTAACCCTAACCCTTCCCCGAAGCCTGACCCTCACCCGTCCCCTAATCCTAACCCGAACGCTGACAGTAACCCGCGCCCTCACACGTACGCTCCCCCTAAAGCGTTGTCGTACCCTCACCTGGACCCTAAGACGTCCCCGTCCCCTAAACCTAACCCTAGCCCGAGCCCTAACCCTAACCCTTCCCGAAGCCTGACCCTCACACGTCCCCTAAACCTAAACTGTACGTTAACACTAACCAGCGCCCTAACACGTACGCTCCCCCTAAAGCGTTGTCGTACCCTCACCTGGACCCTAAACCGTCCCCGTCCCCTAACCCTAACCCTAGGCCGAACCCTAACCCTAACCCTTCCCCGAAACCTTATCCTCACCCGTCCCGTAATCCTAACCCGTATGCTAACACTAACCCGCGCCCTCACACGTACACTCCCCCTAAAGCGTTGTCGTGCCCTCACCTGGACCCTAAACCCTCCCCGTCCCCTAAACCTAACCCTAGCCCGAGCCCTAACCCTAAACCTTCCCGAAGCCTGACCGTCACCCGTCCCCTAATCCTAACCCGAACCCTGACAGTAACCCGCGCCCTCACACGTACGCTCCCCCTAAAGCGTTGTCGTACCCTCACCTGGACCCGAAACTGTCCCCGTCTCCGTCACCTAACCCTAGCCCGAAACCTAACCCGAACCCTTCCCGACGCCTGACCCTCACCCGTCCCCTATTCCTAACCCGTACGCTAACACTAACCCGCGCCCTCACACGTACGCTCCCCCTAAAGCGTTGTCGTACCCTCACCTGGACCCTAAGACGTCCCCGTCCCCTAAACCTAACCCTATCCCGAACCCTAACCCTAACCCTAACCCTTCCCCGAAGCCTGACCCTCACTCGTCCCCTTATCCTAACCCGTACGCTAACACTAACCCGCGCCCTCACACGTACGCTCCCCCTAAAGCGTTGTCGTACCCTCACCTGGACCCTCAACCCTCCCCGTCCCCTAACCCTAACCCTAGCCCGAACCCTAACCCTAACCCTTCCCCGAAGCCTGACCCTCACCCGTCCCCTCATCCTAACCCGTACGCTAAAACTAACCCGCGCTCTCATACGTACGCTCCCCCTAAAGCGTTGTAGTGCCCTCACCTGGACTCTAAACCCTCCCCGTCCCCTAACCCTAACCCTAGCCCTAACCCTAACCCTAACCCTTCCCCGAAGCCTGACGCTCACCCGTCCCATAATCCTAACCCGTACGCTAAAACTAATCCGCGCCCTCACACATACGCTCCCCCTAAAGCGTTGTCGTACCCTCACCTGGACCCTAAACCGTCCCCGTCCCCTAACACTAACCCTAGCCCGAAACCTAACCCTAACCCTTATCCGAAGCCTGATCCTCACCCGTCCCGTAATCCTAACCCGTACGCTAACACTAAACCGCGCCCTCACGCGTACGCTCCCCCTAAAGCGTTGTCGTACCCTCACCTGGATCCTAAACCCTCCCCGTCCCCTAACCCTAACCGTAGCCCGAACCCTAACCCTAAAACTTCCCCGAAGCCTGACCCTCACCTGTCCCCTAATCCTAACCCGTACGATAACACTAAGCCGTGCCCTCACACGTACGCTCCCCCTAAAGTGTTGTCGTACCCTCACCTGTACCCTAAACCGTCCCCGTCCCCTAACCCTAACCCTAGCCCGAACCCTAACCCTAACCCTTCCCCGAAGCCTGACCCTCACTTGTCCCCTAATCCTAACCCGTACGCTAAAACTAACCCACGCCCTCACACGTACGCTCCCCTAAAAGCGTTGTCGTACCCTCATGTGGACCATAAGACGTCCCCGTCCCCTAACCATAAACCTAGCCCGAACCCTAACCCTAACCCTAACCCTTCCCCGAAGCCTGACCCTCACCCGTCCCCTAATCCTAACCCGTACGCTAACACTAACCCGCGCCCTCACACGTACGCTCCCCCTAAAGCATTGTCGTAACCTCACCTGGACCCTAAACCGTCCCCGTCCCCTAACCCTAACCCTAGCCCGAACCCTAACCCTAACACTTCCCCGAAGCCTGACCCTCACCCGTCCCCTCATCCTAACCCGTACGCTAACACTAACCCACACCCTCACATGTACGCTCCCCCTAAAGCGTTGTCCTACCCTCACCTGGACCCTAAACCCTCCCGTCCCCGAATCCTAACCCTAGCCCGAACCCTAACCCTAACCCTTCCCCGAAGCCAGACACTCACCCGTCCCCTAATCCTAACCCGTACGCTAACACTAACCCGCGCCCTCACACGTACCCTCCCCGTAAAGTATTGTCATACCCTCACCTGGACCCGAAATTGTCCCCGTCTCCGTCCCCTAACCCTAGCCCGAACCCTAACCCTAACCCTTCCCCGAAGCCTGACCCACACCCGTCCCCTAATCCTAACCCGTACGCTAACACTAACCCGCGCCCTCACACGTACGCTCCCTTTAAGCGTTGTCGTACCCTCACCTGGACCCTAAACCCTCTCCGTCCCCTAAACCTAACCCTAGCCCTAACCCTAACCCTAACCCTTCCCCGAAGCCTGACCCTCACCCGTCCCCTAATCCTAACCCGTACGGTAACACTAACCCGTGCCTCACACGTACGCTCCCCCTAAAGCGTTGTCGTACCCTCACCTGGACCCTAAACCGTCCCCGTCCCCTAACCCTAACCCTAGCCCGAACCGTAACCCTAACCCTTCCCCGAAGCCTGACCCTCACCCGTCCCTAATCCTAACCCGTACGCTAACACTAACCCGCGCCCTCACACGTACACTCCCCCTAAAGTGTTGTCGTGCCCTCACCTGGACCCTAAACCCTCCCCGTCCCATAACCCTAACCCTAGCCCGAGCCCTAACCCTAAACCTTCCCGAAGCCTGACCCTCACCCGTCCCCTAATCCTAAACCGTACGTTAACACTAACCCGCGCCCTAACACGTACGCTCCCCCTAAAGCGTTGTCGTACCCTCACCTGGACCCTAAACCGTCCCCGTCCCCTAACCCTAACTCTAGCCCGAACCCTAAACCTAACCCTTCCCCGAAGCCTGACCCTCACCCGTCCCCTAATCCTAACCCGTACGCTAACCCTAACCCGCGCCCTCACACGTACGCTCCCCCTAAAGCGTTGTCGTACCCTCACCTGGACCCTAAACCCTCCCCGTCCCCTAACCCTAACCCTAGCCCGAACCCTAACCCTAAGCCTTCCCCGAAGCCTGACCCTCACCCGTCCCGTAATCCTAACCCGTACGCTAACACTAACCCGCATCCTCACATGTACGCTCCCCCTAAAGCGTTGTCGTACCCTCACCTGGACCCTAAACCCTCCCGTCCCCAAATCCTAACTCTAGCCCGAACCCTAACCCTAACCCTTCCCCGAAGCCTGACACTCACCCGTCCCCTAATCCTAACCCGTACGCTAACACTAACCCGCGCCCTCACACGTACACTCCCCCTAAAGCGTTTTCGTACCCTCACCTGGACCCTAAACCCTCCCCGTCCCCTAACCCTAACCCTAGCCCGAGCCCTAACCCTAAACCTTCCCGAAGCCTGACCCTCACCCGTCCCCTAATCCTAAACCGTACGTTAACACTAACCCGCGCCCTAACACGTACGCTCCCCCTAAAGCGTTGTCGTACCCTCACCTGGACCCTAAACCGTCCCCGTCCCCTAACACTAACTGTAGCCCGAACCCTAAACCTAACCCTTCCCCGAAGCCTGACCCTCACCCGTCCCCTAATCCTAACCCGTACACTAACACTAACCCGCGCCCTCACACGTACGCTCCCCCTAAAGCGTTGTCGTACCCTCACCTGGACCCTAAACCCTCCCCGTCCCCTAACCCTAACCCTAGCCCGAACCCTAACCCTAACCCTTCCCCGAAGCCTGACCCTCACCCGTCCCCTAATCCTAACCCGTACGCTAACACTAACCCGCGCCCTCACACGTACCCTCCCCGTAAAGCGTTGTCGTACCCTCACCTGGACCCGAAACCGTCCCCGTCTCCGTCCCCTAACCCTAGCCCGAACCCTAACCCTAACCCTTCCCGAAGCCTGACCCCCACCCGTCCCCTTATCCTAACCCGTACGCTAACACTAACCCGCGCCCTCACACGTACATTCCCCCTAAAGCATTGTCGTAACCTCACCTGGACCCTAAACCGTCCCCGTCCCCGTCCCCTAACCCTAGCCCGTACCCTAACCCTAACCCTTCCCCGAAGCCAGACCCTCACCCGTCCCCTCATCCTAACCCATACGCTAACTCTAACCCGCACCCTCACACGTACGCTCCCCCTAAAGCGTTGTCGTACCCTCACCTGGACCCTAAACCCTCCCCGTCCCCTAACCCTAGCCCTAGCCCTAACCCTAACCCTAACCCTTCCCCGAAGCCTGACCCTCACCCGTCCCCTAATCCTAAACCGTACGCTAACACTAACCCGTGCCCTCACACGTACGCTCCCCCTAAAGCGTTGTCGTACCCTCACCTGGACCCTAAGACGTCCCCGTCCCCTAACCATAACCCTAGCCCGAACCCTAACCCTAACCCTAACCCTTCCCCGAAGCCTGACCCTCAACCGTCCCCTTATCCTAACACGTACGCTAACACTAACACGCGCCCTCACCCGTACGCTCCCCCTAAAGCATTGTCGTAACCTCACCTGGACCCTAAACCGTCCCCGTCCCCTAACCCTAACCCTAGCCCGAACCCTAACCCTAACCCTTCCCCGAAGCCTGACCCTCACTCGTCCCCTCATCCTAACCCGTACGCTAACACTAACCCACACCCTCACATGTACGCTCCCCCTAAAGCGTTGTCCTACCCTCACCTGGACCCTAAAACGTCCCCGTCCCCTAACCCTAACTCTAGCCCAAACCCTAAACCTAACCCTTCCCCGAAGCCTGACCCTCACCCGTCCCCTAATCCTAACCCGTACGCTAACACTAACCCGCGCCCTCACACGTACGCTCCCACTAAAGCGTTGTCGTACCCTCATCTGGACCCTAAACCCTCCCCGTCCCCTAACCCTAACCCTAGCCCGAACCCTAACCCTAACACTTCCCCGAAGCCTGACCCTCACCCGTCCCCTAATCCTAACCCGTACGCTAACACTAACCCGCACCCTCACACGTACGCTCCACCTAAAGTGTTGTAGTGCCCTCACCAGGACCCTAAACCCTCCCCGTCCCCTAACCCTAACCCTAGCCCGAACCCTAACCCTAAACCTTCCCGAAGCCTGACCCTCACCCGTCCCCTAATCCTAACACGTACGCTAACACTAACCTGCGCCCTCACACGTACGCTCCCCCTAAAGCATTGTCGTACCCTCACTTGGACCCTAAGACGTCCCCGTCCCCTAACCCTAACCCTAGCCCGAACCCTAACCCTAACCCTAACCTTTCCCCGAAGCCTGACCCTCACCCGTCCCCTTATCCTAACCCGTATGCTAACACTAACCCGCGCCCTCACACGTACGCTCCCCCTAAAGCGTTGTCGTACCCTCACCTGGACGCTAAACCGTCCCCGTCCCCTAAACCTAACCCTAGCCCGAACCCTAACCCTAACCCTTCCCCGAAGCCTGACCCTCACCCGTCCCCTAATCCTAACCCGTATGCTAACACTAACCCACTCCCTCACACCTACGCTCCCCCTAAAGCGTTGTCGTACCCTCACCTGGACGCTAAACCGTCCCTGTCCCCTAAACCTAACCCTAGCCGGAACCCTAACCCTAACCCTTCCCCGAAGCCTGACCCTCACCCGTCCCCTAATCCTAACCCGTACGCTAGCACTAACCCGCGCCCTAACACGTACGCTCCCCCTAAAGCGTTGTCGTACACTCACGTGGACCCTAAACCCTCCCCGTCCCCTAACCCTAACCCTAGCCCGAACCCTAACCCTAACCCTTCCCCGAAGCCTGACCCTCACCCGTCCCGTAATCCTAACCCGTACGCTAACACTAAACCGCACCCTCACATGTACGCTCCCCCTAAAGCGTTGTCATACCCTCACCTGGACCCTAAACCCTCCCGTCTCCAAATCCTAACCCTAGCCCGAACCCTAACCCTAACCCTTCCCCGAAGCCTGACCCTCACCCGTCCCCTAATCCTAACCCGTACGCTAACGCTAACCCGTGTCCTCACACGTACACTCCCCCTAAAGCGTTGTCGTGCCCTCACCTGGATCCTAAACCCTCCCCGTCCCCTAACCCTAACCCTAGCCCGAGCCCTAACCCTAAACCTTCCCGAAGCCTGACCCTCACCCGTCCCCTAATCCTAAACCGTACGTTAACACTAACCCGCGCCCTAACACGTACGCTCCCCCTAAAGCGTTGTCGTACCCTCACCTGGACCCTAAACCCTCCCGTCCCCTAACCCTAACCCTAGCCCGAACCCTAACCCTAACCCTTCGCCGACCTGACCCTCACCGGTCCCCTAATCATAAACCGTACGCTAACACTAACCCACGCCCTCACACGTACGCTCCCCCTAAAGCGTTGTCGTACCCTCACCTGGACCCTAAACCCTCCCCGTCCCCTAACCCTAACCCTAGCCCGAACCCTAACCCTAACCCTTCCTGAAGCCTGACCCTCACCCGTCCCCTTATCCTGACCCGTACGCTAACACTAACCCGCGCCCTCACACGTACGTTCCCCCTAAAGCATTGTGGTAACCTCACCTGGACCCTAAACCGTCCCCGTCCCCTATCCCTAACCCTAGCCCGAACCCTAACCCTAACCCTTCCCCGAAGCCTGACCCTCACTCGTCCCCTCATCCTAACCCGTACGCTAACTCTAACCCGCACCCTCACACGTACGCTCCCCCTAAAGCGTTGTCGTACCCTCACCTGGACCCTAAACCCTCCCCGTCCCCTAACCCTAACCCTAGCCCTAACCCTAACCCCAACCCTTCCCCGAAGCCTGACCCTCACCCGTCCCCTAATCCTAACCCGTACGCTAACACTAACCCGCGCCCTCACACGTACGCTCCCCCTAAAGCGTTGTCGTACCCTCACCTGGACCCTAAGACGTCCCCGTCCCCTAACCATACCCCTAGCCCGAACCCTAACCCTAACCCTAACCCTTCCCCGAAGCCTGACCCTCAACCGTCCCCTTATCCTAACCCGTACGCTAACACTAATCCGCGCCCTCACCCGTACGCTCCCCCTAAAGCATTGTCGTAACCTCACCTGTACCCTAAACCGTCCCCGTCCCCTAACCCTAACCCTAGCCCGAACCCTAAACCTAACCCTTTCCAGACTTGACCCTCACCGGTCCCTTAATCATAACCCGTACGCTAACACTAACCCGCGCCCTCACACGTACGCTCCCCCTAAAGCGTTGTCGTACCCTCACCTGGACCCTAAACCTTCCCCGTTCCCTAACACTAACCCTAGCCCGAACCCTAAACCTAACCCTTCCCGAAGCCTGACCCTCACCCGTCCCCTTATCCTAAACCGTACGCTAACACTAACCCGCGCCCTCACACGTACGCTCCCCCTAAAGCATTGTCGTAACCTCACCTGGACCCTAAACCGTCCCCATCCCCTAACTGTAACCCTAGCCCGAACCCTAACCCTAACCCTTCCCCGAAGCCTGCCCCTCACCCGTCCCCTCATCCTAACCCGTACGCTAACACTAACCCATACCCTAACACGTACGCTCCCCCTAAAGCGTTGTGGTACCCTCACCTGGACCCTAAACCCTCCCCGTCCCCTAACCCTAACCCTTGCCCGAACCGTAACCCTAACACTTCCCCGAAGCCTGACCCTCACCCATCCCCTAATCCTAACCCGTACACTAACACTAACCCACTCCCTCACACCTACGCTCCCCCTAAAGCGTTGTCGTACCCTCACCTGGACGCTAAACCGTCCCCGTCCCCTAACCCTAACTCTAGCCCAAACCCTAAACCTAACCCTTCCCCGAAGCCTGACCCTCACCCGTCCCCTAATCCTAACCCGTACGCTAACACTAACCCGCGCCCTCACACGTACGCTCCCCCTAAAGCGTTGTCGTACCCTCACCTGGACCCTAAGACGTCCCCGTCCCCTAACCATAACCCTAGCCCGAACCCTAACCCTAACCCTAACCCTTCCCCGAAGCCTGACCCTCAACCGTCCCCTTATCCTAACACGTACGCTAACACTAACCCGCGCCCTCACCCGTACGCTCCCCCTAAAGCATTGTCGTAACCTCACCTGGACCCTAAACCGTCCCCGTCCCCTAACCCTAACCCTAGCCCTAACCCTAACCCTAACCCTTCCCCGAAGCCTGACCCTCACTCGTCCCCTCATCCTAACCCGTACGCTAACACTAACCCGCACCCTCACATGTACGCTCCCCCTAAAGCGTTGTCCTACCCTCACCTGGACCCTAAAACGTCCCGGTCCCCTAACCCTAACTCTAGCCCAAACCCTAAACCTAACCCTTCCCCGAAGCCTGACCCTCACCCGTCCCCTAATCCTAACCCGTACGCTAACACTAACCCGCGCCCTCACATGTACGCTCCCCCTAAAGCGTTGTCGTACCCTCATCTGGACCCTAAACCCTCCCCGTCCCCTAACCCTAACCCTAGACCGAACCCTAACCCTAACACTTCCCCGAAGCCTGACCCTCACCCGTCCCCTAATCCTAACCCGTACGCTAACACTAACCCGCGCCCTCACACGTACGCTCCACCTAAAGTGTTGTAGTGCCCTCACCAGGACCCTAAACCCTCCCCGTCCCCTAACCCTAACCCTAGCCCGAACCCTAACCCTAACCCTTCCCGAAGCCTGACCCTCACCCGTCCCCTAATCCTAACCCGTACGCTAACACTAACCCGCGCCCTCACACGTACGCTCCCCCTAAAGCTTTGTCGTACCCTCACCTGGACCCTAAGACGTCTCCATCCCCTAACCCTAACCCTAGCCCGAACCCTAACCCTAACCCTAACCCTTCCCCGAAGCCTGACCCTCACCCGTCCCCTTATCCTAACCCGTATGCTAACACTAACCCGCGCCCTCACACGTACGCTCCCCCTAAAGCATTGTCGTAACCTCACCTGGACCCTAAACCGTCCCCGTCCCCTAACCCTAACCCTAGCCCGAACCCTAATCCTAAACCTTCCCCGAAGCCTGACCCTCACCCGTCCCCTCATCCTAACCCGTACGCTAACACTAACCCGCGCCCTCACACGTACACTCCCCCTAAAGCGTTGTCGTACCCTCACCTGGACCCTAAACCGTCCCCGTCCCCTAACCCTAACCCTAGCCCTAACCCTAACCCTAACCCTTCCCCGAAGCCTGACCCTCACCCGTCCCATAATCCTAAACCGTACGCTAAAACTAACCCGAGCCCTCACACGTACGCTCCCCCTAAAGCGTTGTCGTACCCTCACCTGGACCCTAAACCGTCCCCGTCCCCTAACACTAACCCTAGCCCGTACCCTAACCCTAACCCTTCCCCGAAGCCTGATCCTCACCCGTCCCGTAATCCTAACCCGTACGCTAACACTAACCCACGCCCTCACACGTACGCTCCACCTAAAGCGTTGTCGTACCCTCACCTGGACTCTAAACCCTCCCGTCCCCTAACCCTAACCCTAGCCCGAACCCTAACCCTAACCCTTCCCGAAGCCTGACCCTCACCCGTCCCCTAATCCTAACCCGTACGCTAACACTAACCCGCACCCTCACATGTACGCTCCCCCTAAAGCGTTGTCGTACCCTCACCTGGACCCTAAACCCTCCCGTCCCCAAATCCTAACCCTAGCCCGAACCCCAACCCTAACCCTTCCCCGAAGCCTGACACTCACCCGTCCCCTAATCCTAACCCGTACGCTAACACTAACCCGCGCCCTCACACGTACACTCCCCCTAAAGCGTTGTCGTGCCCTCACCTGGACCCTAAACCCTCCCCGTCCCCTAACCCTAACCCGAGCCCGAGCCCTAAACCTAAACCTTCCCGAAGCCTGACCCTCACCCATCCACTAATCCTAAACCGTACGTTAACACTAACCCGCGCCCTAACACGTACGCTCCCCCTAAAGCGTTGTCGTACCCTCGCCTGGACCCTAAACCGTCCCCGTCCCCTAACCCTAACTCTAGCCCGAACCCTAAACCTAACCCTTCCCCGAAGCCTGACCCTCACCCGTCCCCTAATCCTAACCCGTACGCTAACACTAACCCGCGCCCTCACACGTACGCTCCCCCTAAAGCGTTGTCGTACCCTCACCTGGACCCCAAACCGTCCCCGTCCCCTAACCCTAACCCTAGCCCGAACCCTAACCCAAACCCTTCCCCGAAGCCTGACCCTCACACGTCCCCTAATCCTAACCCGTACGCTAACACTAACCCGCGCCCTCACACGTACCCTCCCCGTAAAGTGTTGTCGTACCCTCACCTGGACCCGAAACTGTCCCCGTCTCCGTCCCCTAACCCTAGCCCGAACCCTAACCCTAACCCTTCCCCGAAGCCTGACCCTCACCCGTCCCCTAATCCTAACCCGTACGCTAACACTAACTCGCGCCCTCACACGTACGCTCCCCCTAAAGCGTTGTCGTACCCTCACCTGGACCCTAAACCCTCCCGTCCCCTAACCCTAGCCCTAGCCCGAACCCTAACCCTAACCCTTCCCCGACCTGACCCTCATCGGTCCCCTAATCATAACCCGTATGCTAACACTAACCCGCGCCCTCACACGTATGCTCCCCTTAAAGCGTTGTCGTACCCTCACCTGGACCCTAAACCCTCCCCGTCCCCTAACCCTAACCCTAGCCCGAACCCTAACCCTAACCCTTCCCGAAGCCTGACCCTCACCCGACCCCTAATCCTAAACCGTACGTTAACACTAACCCGCGCCCTCACACGTACGCTCCCTTAAAGCGTTGTCGTACCCTCACCTGGACCCTAAACCCTCTCTGTCCCCTAAACCTAACCCTAGCCCTAACCCTAACCCTAACCCTTCCCCGAAGCCTGACCCTCACCCATCCCCTAATCCTAACCCGTACGCTAACACTAACCCGTGCCCTCACACGTACGCTCCCACTAAAGCGTTGTCGTACCCTCACCTGGACGCTAAACCGTCCCCGTCCCCTAACCCTAACCCTAGCCCGAAACCTAACCCTAACCCTTCCCCGAAGCCTGACCCTCACCCGTCCCCTAATGCTAACCCGTACGCTAACACTAACCCGCGCCCTCACACGTACGCTCCCCCTAAAGCGTTGTAGTACCCTCACCTGGACCCTAAACCCTCCCCATACCCTACCCCTAACCCTAGCCCGAACCCTAACCCTAACCCTTCCCCGAAGCCTGACCCTCACCCGTCCCGTAATCCTAACCCGTACGCTAACACTAACCCGCACCCTCACATGTACGCTCCCCCTAAAGCGTTGTCGTACCCCCACCTGGACCCTAAACCCTCCCATCCCCTAACCCTAACCCTAGCCCGAACCCTAACCCTAACCCTTCCCCGACCTGACCCTCACCGGTCCCCTAATCATAACCCGTACGCTAACACTAACACGCGCCCTCACACGTACGCTCCCCCTAAAGCATTCTCGTAACCTCACCTGGACCCTAAACCCTCCCCGTCCCTTAACCCTAACCCTAGCCCGAACCCTAACCCTAACCCTTCCCCGAAGCCTGACCCTCACCCGTCCCCTAATCCTAACCCGTACGCTAACACTAACCCGCACCCTCACATGTACGCTCCCCCTAAAGCTTTGTCGTACCCTCACCTAGACCCTAAACCCTCCCGTCCCCAAATCCTAACCCTAGCCCGAACCCTAACACTAACCCTTCCCCGAAGCCTGACCCTCACCCGTCCCCTAATCCTAACCCGTACGCCTAACACTAACCCGCGCCCTCACACGTACGCTCCCCCTAAAGCGTTGTCGTGCCCTCACCTGGACCCAAAACCCTCCCCGTCCCCTAACCCTAACCCTAGCCCGAACCCTAAACCTAACCCTTCCCGAAGCCTGACCCTCACCCGTCCCCTAATCCTAACCCGTACGCTAACACTAACCCACGCCTTCACACGTACCCTCCCCCTAAAGCGTTGTCGTACCCTCACCTGGACCCTAAGACGTCCCCATCCCCTAACCCTAACCCTAGCCCGAACCATAACCCTAACCCTTCCCGAAGCCTGACCCTCACTCGTCCCCTAATCCTAAACCGTACGTTAACACTAACCCGCGCCCTCACACGTACGCTCCCTTAAAGCGTTGTCGTACCCTCACCTGGACCATAAACCCTCTCCGTCCCCTAACCCTAACCCTAGCCCGAACCCTAAACCTAACACTTCCCCGAAGCCTGACACTCACCCGTCCCCTAATCCTAACCCGTACGCTAACACTAACCCGCGCCCTCACACGTACGCTCCCCCTAAGGCGTTGTCGTGCCCTCACCTGGACCCTAAACCCTCCCCGTACCCTAACCCTAACCCTAGCCCGAACCCTAACCCTAACCCTTCCCGAAGCCTGACCCTCACCCGTCCCCTAATCCTAACCCGTACGCTAACACTAACCCGCGCCCTCACAGGTACGCTCCCCCTAAAGCGTTTTCGTACGCTCCCCTGGACCCTAAGACGTCCCCGTCCCCTAACCCTAACTGTAGCCCGAACCCTAACCCTAACCCTTCCCCGAAGCCTGACCCTCACCCGTCCCCTAATCCTAACCCGTACGCTAACACTAACCCGCGTCCTCACACGTATGCTCCCCCTAAAGTGTTGTCGTGCCCTCACCTAGACCCTAAACCCTCCCCGTCCCCTAACCCTAACTGTAGCCCGAACCCTAACCCTAACCCTTCCCGAAGCCTGACCCTCACCCGTACCCTAATCCTAACCCGTACGCTAACACTAACCCGCGCCCTCACACTTACGCTCCCCCTAAAGCGTTGTCGTACCCTCACCTGGACCCTAAGACGTCCCCGTCCCCTAACCCTAACACTAGCCCGAACCCTAACCCTAACCCTTCCCCGAAGCCTGACCCTCACCCGTCCCCTCATCCTAACCCGTACGCTAATTCGAACCTGCACCCTCACACGTACGCTCCCCCTAAAGCGTTGTCGTACCCTCACCTGGACCCTAAACCCTCCCCGTCCCCTAACCCTAACCCTAGCCCTAACCCTAACCCTAACCCGTCCCCGAAGCCTGACCCTCACCCGTCCCCTAATCCTAACCCGTACGCTAACACTAACCCGCGCCCTCACACGTACGCTCCCCCTAAAGCGTTGTCGTACCCTCACCTGGACCCTAAGACGTCCCCGTCCCCTAACCATAACCCTAGCCCGAACCCTAACCCTAACACTTCCCCGAAGCCTGAACCTCACCCGTCCCCTCATCCTAACCCGTACGCTAACACTAACCCGCGCCCTCACACGTACGCGCCCCCTAAAGCGTTGTCGTACCCTCACCTGGACCCTAAACCCTCCCCGTCCCCTAACCCTAACCCTAGCCCGAACCGTAACCCTAACCATTCCCCGAAGCCTGACCATCACACGTCCCCTAATCCTAACCCGTACGCTAACACTAACCCACGCCCTCACACGTACGCTCCCCCTAAAGCGTTGTAGTGCCCTCACTTGGACCCTAAACCCTCCCCGTCCCCTAACCCTAGCCCGAACCCTAACCCTAACACTTCCCCGAAGCCTGACCCTCACCTGTCCCCTAATCCTAACCCGTACGCTAACACTAACCCGCGCCCTCACACGTACGCTCCCCCTAAAGCGTTGTCGTACCCTCACCTGGACCCAAAACCCTCCCGTCCCCTAACCCTAACCCTAGCCCGAACCCTAACCCTAACCCTTCCTCGACCTGACCCTCACCGGTCCCCTAATCATAACCCGTACGCTAACACTAACCCACGCCCTCACACGTACGCTCCCCCTAAAGCGTTGTCGTACCCTCACCTGGACCCTAAACCCTCCCCGTCCCCTAACCCTAACCCTAGACCGAACCCTAACCCTAACCCTTCCCGAAGCCTGACTCTCACCCGTCCCCTAATCCTAACCCGTACGCTAACACTAAACCGCGCCCTCACACGTACGCTCCCCCTAAAGCGTTGTCGTACACTCACCTGGACCCTAAGACGTCCCCGTCCCCTAACCCTAACCCTAGCCCGAACCCTAACCCTAACCCTAACCCTTCCCCGAAGCCTGACCCTCACCCGTCCACTTATCCTAACCCGTACGCTAACACTAACCCGCGCCCTCACACGTACGCTCCCCCTAAAGCATTGTCGTAACCTCACCTGGACCCTAAACCGTCCCCGTCCCCTAACCCTAACCCTAGCCGGAACCCTAACCCTAACCCTGACCCTCAACCGTCCCCTCATCCTAACCCGTACGCTAACACTAACCCGCGCCCTCACACGTAAGCTCCCCCTAAATCGTTGTCGAACCCTCACCTGGACCCTAAACCCTCCCCGTCAACTAACCCTAACCCTAGCCCGAACCGTAACCCTAACCCTTCCCCGAAGCCTGACCCTCACCCATCCCCTAATCCTAACCCGTACGCTAACACTAACCCACTCCCTCACACCTACGCTCCCCCTAAAGCGTTGTCGTACCCTCACCTGGACCCTAAACCGTCCCCGTCCCCTATCCCTAACCCTAGACCGAACCCTAACCCTAACCCTTCCTCGAAGCCTGACCCTCACCCGTCCCCTAATCCTAACCCTTACACTAACACTAACCCGCACCCTCACATGTACGCTCCCCCTAAAGCGTTGTCGTACCCTCACCTGGACCCTAAACCCTCCCGTCCCCAAATCCTAACCCTAGCCCGAACCCTAACCCTAACCCTTCCCCGAAGCCTGACCCTCACCCGTCCCCTAATCCTAACCCGTACGCTAACACTAACCCGTGCCCTCACACGTACACTCCCCCTAAAGCGTTGTCGTGCCCTCACCTGGACCCTAAACCCTCCCCGTCCCCTAACCCTAACCCTAGCCCGAGCCCTAACCCTAAACCTTCCCGAAGCCTGATCCTCACCCGTCCCCTTATCCTAATCCGTACGTTAACACTAACCCGCGCCCTAACACGTACGCTCCCCCTAAAGCGTTGTCGTACCCTCACCTGGACCCTAAACCGTCCCCGTCCCCTAACCCTAACTCTAGCCCGAACCGTAAACCTAACCCTTCCCCGAAGCCTGACACTCACCCGTCCCCTAATCTTAACCCGTACGCTAACACTAACCCGCGCCCTCACATGTACCCTCCCCGTAAAGTGTTGTCGTACCCTCACCTGGACCCGAAACTGTCCCCGTCCCCGTCCCCTAACCCTAGCCCGAACCCTAACCCTAACCCTTCCCCGAAGCCTGACCCTCACCCGTCCCCTAATCCTAACCCGTACGCTAACACTAACCCGCGCCCTCACACGTACGCTCCCCCTAAAGCGTTGTCGTACACTCACGTGGACCCTAAACCCTGCCCGTCCCCTAACCCTAACCCTAGCCCGAACCGTAACCATAACCCTTCCCCGAAGCCTGACCCTCACCCGTCCCGTAATCCTAACCCGTACGCTAACACTAAACCGCACCCTCACATGTACGCTCCCCCTAAAGCGTTGTCATACCCTCACCTGGACCCTAAACCCTCCCGTCCCCAAATCCTAACCCTAGCCCGAACCCTAACCCTAACCCTTCCCCGAAGCCTGACCCTCACCCGTCCCCTAATCCTAACCCGTACGCTAACACTAACCCACGCCCTCACACGTACACTCCCCCTAAAGCGTTGTCGTGCCCTCACCTGGACCCTAAACCCTCCCCGTCCCCTAACCCTAACCCTAGCCCGAGCCCTAACCCTAAACCTTCCCGAAGCCTGACCCTCACCCGTCCCCTAATCCTAAACCGTACGTTAACACTAACCCGCGCCCTAACACGTACGCTCCCCCTAAAGTGTTGTCGTACCCTCACCTGGACCCTAAACCCTCCCGTCCCCTAACCCTAACCCTAGCCCGAACCCTAACCCTAACCCTTCCCCGACCTGACCCTCACCGGTCCCCTAATCATAACCCGTACGCTAACACTAACCCGCGCCCTCATACGTACGCTCCCCCTAAAGCGTTGTCGTACCCTCACCTGAACCCTAAACCCTCCCCGTCCCCTAACCCTAACCCTAGCCCGAACCCTAACCCTAACCCTTCCCGAAGCCTGACCCTCACCCGTCCCCTTATCCTAACCCGTACGCTAACACTAACCCGCGCCCTCACACGTACGTTCCCCCTAAAGCATTGTCGTAACCTCACCTGGACCCTAAACCATCCCCGTCCCCTAACCCTAACCCTAGCCCGAACCCTAACCCTAACCATTCCCCGAAGCCTGACCCTCACCCGTCCCCTCATCCTAACCCGTACGCTAACTCTAACGCGCACCCTCACACGTACGCTCCCCCTAAAGCGTTGTCGTACCCTCACCTGGACCCTAAACCCTCCCCGTCCCCTAACCCTAACCCTAGCCCTAACCCTAACCCTAACCCTTCCCCGAAGCCTGACCCTCACCCGTCCCCTAATCCTAACCCGTACGCTAACACTAACCCGCGCCCTCACACGTACGCTCCCCCTAAAGCGTTGTCGTACCCTCACCTGGACCCTAAGACGTCCCCGTCCCCTAACCATAACCCTAGCCCGAACCCTAACCCTAACCCTAACCCTTCCCCGAAGCCTGACCCTCACCCGTCCCCTTATCCTAACCCGTACGCTAACACTAACCCGCGCCCTCACCCGTACGCTCCCCCTAAAGCATTGTCGTAACCTCACCTGGACCCTAAACCGTCCCCGTCCCCTAACCCTAACCCTAGCCCGAACCCTAAACCTAACCCTTTCCAGACTTGACCCTCACCGGTCCCCTTATCCTAACCCGTACGCTAACACTAATCCACGCCCTCACACGTACGCTCCCCCTAAAGCGTTGTCGTACCCTCACCTGGACCCTAAACCCTCCCCGTCCCCTAACCCTAACCCTAGCCCGAACCGTAACCCTAACACTTCCCCGAAGCCTGACCCTCACCCATCCCCTAATCCTAACCCGTACACTAACACTAACCCACTCCCTCACACCTACGCTCCCCCTAAACCGTTGTCGTACCCTCACCTGGACGCTAAACCGTCCCCGTCCCCTAAACCTAACCCTAGCCCGAACCCTAACCCTAACCCTTCCCCGAAGCCTGACCCTCACCCGTCCCCTAATCCTAACCCGTACGCTAACACTAACCCGCGCCCTCACACGTACGCTCCCCCTAAAGCGTTGTCGTACCCTCACCTGGACCCTAAACCCTCCCCTTCCCCTAACCCTAACCCTAGCCCGAACCCTAACCCTAACACTTCCCCGAAGCCTGACCCTCACCCGTCCCGTAATCCTAACCCGTACGCTAACACTAACCCGCACCCTCACATGTACGCTCCCCCTAAAGCGTTGTCGTACCCTCACCTGGACCCTAAACCCTCCCGTCCCCAAATCCTAACCCTAGCCCGAACCCTAACCCTAACCCTTCCCCGAAGCCTGACCCTCAACCGTCCCCTAATCCTAACCCGTACGCTAACACTAACCCGCGCCCTCACACGTACACTCCCCCTAAAGCGTTGTCGTACCCTCACCTGGACCCTAAACCCTCCCCGTCCCCTAACCCTAACCCTAGCCCGAGCCCTAACCCTAAACCTTCCCGAAGCCTGACCCTCACCCGTCCCCTAATCCTAAACCGTACGTTAACACTAACCCGCGCCCTAACACGTACGCTCCCCCTAAAGCGTTGTCGTACCCTCACCTGGACCCTAAACCGTCCCCGTCACCTAACCCTAACTCTAGCCCGAACCCTAAACCTAACCCTTCCCCGAAGCCTGACCCTCACCCGTCCCCTAATCCTAACCCGTACACTAACACTAACCCGCGCCCTCACACGTACGCTCCCCCTAAAGCGTTGTCATACCCTCACCTGGACCCTAAACCCTCCCCGTCCCCTAACCCTAACCCTAGCCCGAACCCTAACCCTAACCCTTCCCCGAAGCCTGACCCTCACCCGTCCCCTAATCCTAACCCGTACGCTAACACTAACCCGCGCCCTCACACGTACCCTCCCCGTAAAGTGTTGTCGTACCCTCACCTGGACCCAAAACTCTCCCCGTCTCCGTCCCCTAACCCTAGCCCGAACCCTAACCCTAACCCTTCCCGAAGCCTGACCCCCACCCGTCCCCTTATCCTAACCCGTACGCTAACACTAACCCGCGCCCTCCAACGTACATTCCTCCTAAAGCATTGTCGTAACCTCACCTGGACCCTAAACCGTCCCCGTCCCCGTCCCCTAAACCTAGCCCGAACCCTAACCCTAACCCTTCCCCGAAGCCTCACCCTCACCCGTCCCCTCATACTAACCCGTACGCTAACTCTAACCCGCACCCTCACACGTACGCTCCCCCTAAAGCGTTGTCGTACCCTCACCTGGACCCTAAACCCTCCCCGTCCCCTAACCCTAACCCTAGCCCTAACCCTAACCCTAACCCTTCCCCGAAGCCTGACCCTCACCCGTCCCCTAATCCTAACCCGTACGCTAACACTAACCCGCGCCCTCACACGTACGCTCCCCGTAAAGCGTTGTCGTACCCTCACCTGGACCCTAAGACGTCCCCGTCCCCTAACCCTAACCCTAGACCGAACCCTAACCCTAACCCTTCCCCGAAGCCTGACCCTCACCCGTCCCCTAATCCTAACCCGTACGCTAACACTAACCCGCACCCTCACATGTACGCTCCCCCTAAAACGTTGTCGTACCCTCACCTGGACCCTAAACCCTCCCGTCCCCAAATCCTAACCCTAGCCCGAACCCTAACCCTAACCCTTCCCCGAAGCCTGACCCTCACCCGTCCCTTATTCCTAACCCGTACGCTAACACTAACCCGCGCCCTCACACGTACACTCCCCCTAAAGCGTTGTCGTGCCCTCACCTGGACCCTGAACCCTCCCCGTCCCCTAACCCTAACCCTAGCCCGAGCCCTAACCCTAACCCTTCCCGAAGCCTGATCCTCACCCGTCCCCTAATCCTAAACCGTACGTTAACACTAACCCGCGCCCTAACACGTACGCTCCCCCTAAAGCGTTGTCGTACCCTCACCTGGACCCTAAACCGTCCCCGTCCCCTAACCCTAACTCTAGCCCGAACCGTAAACCTAACCCTTCCCCGAAGCCTGACCCTCACCCGTCCCCTAATCTTAACCCGTACGCTAACACTAACCCGCGCCCTCACATGTACCCTCCCCGTAAAGTGTTGTCGTACCCTCACCTGGACCCGAAACTGTCCCCGTCCCCGTCCCCTAACCCTAGCCCGAACCCTAACCCTAACCCTTCCCCGAAGCCTGACCCTCACCTGTCCCCGAATCCTAACCCGTACGCTAACACTAACACGCGCCCTCACACGTACGCTCCCCCTAAAGCTTTGTCGTAACCTCACCTGGACCCTAAACCCTCCCGTCCCCTAACCCTAACCCTAGCCCGAACCCTAACCCTAACCCTTCCCCGACCTGACCCTCACCGGTCCCCTAATCCTAACCCGTACGCTAACACTAACCCGCGCCCTCACACGTACGCTCCCCCTAAAGCGTTGTCGTACCCTCGCCTGGACCCTAAACCCTCCCCGTCCCCTAACCCTAACCCTAGCCCGAACCCTAACCCTAACCCTTCCCGAAGCCTGACCCTCACCCGTCCCCTAATCCTAAACCGTACGTTAACACTAACCCGCGCCCTCACACGTACGCTCCCTTAAAGCGCTGTCTTACCCTCACCTGGACGCTAAACCCTCTCCGTCCCCTAAACCTAACCCTAGCCCGTAACCTAACCCTAACCCTTCCCCGAAGCCTGACCCTCACCCATCCCCTAATCCTAACCCGTACGCTAACACTAACCCGTGCCCTCACACGTACGCTCCCCCTAAAGCGTTGTCGTACCCTCACCTGGACCCTAAACCGACCCTGTCCCCTAACCCTAACCCTAGCCCGAAACCTAACCCTAATCCTTCCCCGTAGCCTGACCCTCACCCGTCCCCTAAACCTAACCCGTACGCTAACACTAACCCGCGCCCTCACACGTACGCTCCCCCTAAAGCGTTGTCGTACCCTCACCTGGACCCTAAACCGTCCCCGTCCCCTAACCCTAACTCTAGCCCGAACCGTAAACCTAACCCTTCCCCGAAGCCTGACACTCACCCGTCCCCTAATCTTAACCCGTACGCTAACACTAACCCGCGCCCTCACATGTACCCTCCCCGTAAAGTGTTGTCGTACCCTCACCTGGACCCGAAACTGTCCCCGTCCCCGTCCCCTAACCCTAGCCCGAACCCTAACCCTAACCCTTCCCCGAAGCCTGACCCTCACCCGTCCCCTAATCCTAACCCGTACGCTAACACTAACCCGCGCCCTCACACGTACGCTCCCCCTAAAGCGTTGTCGTACACTCACGTGGACCCTAAACCCTGCCCGTCCCCTAACCCTAACCCTAGCCCGAACCGTAACCATAACCCTTCCCCGAAGCCTGACCCTCACCCGTCCCGTAATCCTAACCCGTACGCTAACACTAAACCGCACCCTCACATGTACGCTCCCCCTAAAGCGTTGTCATACCCTCACCTGGACCCTAAACCCTCCCGTCCCCAAATCCTAACCCTAGCCCGAACCCTAACCCTAACCCTTCCCCGAAGCCTGACCCTCACCCGTCCCCTAATCCTAACCCGTACGCTAACACTAACCCACGCCCTCACACGTACACTCCCCCTAAAGCGTTGTCGTGCCCTCACCTGGACCCTAAACCCTCCCCGTCCCCTAACCCTAACCCTAGCCCGAGCCCTAACCCTAAACCTTCCCGAAGCCTGACCCTCACCCGTCCCCTAATCCTAAACCGTACGTTAACACTAACCCGCGCCCTAACACGTACGCTCCCCCTAAAGTGTTGTCGTACCCTCACCTGGACCCTAAACCCTCCCGTCCCCTAACCCTAACCCTAGCCCGAACCCTAACCCTAACCCTTCCCCGACCTGACCCTCACCGGTCCCCTAATCATAACCCGTACGCTAACACTAACCCGCGCCCTCATACGTACGCTCCCCCTAAAGCGTTGTCGTACCCTCACCTGGACCCTAAACCCTCCCCGTCCCCTAACCCTAACCCTAGCCCGAACCCTAACCCTAACCCTTCCCGAAGCCTGACCCTCACCCGTCCCCTTATCCTAACCCGTACGCTAACACTAACCCGCGCCCTCACACGTACGTTCCCCCTAAAGCATTGTCGTAACCTCACCTGGACCCTAAACCATCCCCGTCCCCTAACCCTAACCCTAGCCCGAACCCTAACCCTAACCATTCCCCGAAGCCTGACCCTCACCCGTCCCCTCATCCTAACCCGTACGCTAACTCTAACGCGCACCCTCACACGTACGCTCCCCCTAAAGCGTTGTCGTACCCTCACCTGGACCCTAAACCCTCCCCGTCCCCTAACCCTAACCCTAGCCCTAACCCTAACCCTAACCCTTCCCCGAAGCCTGACCCTCACCCGTCCCCTAATCCTAACCCGTACGCTAACACTAACCCGCGCCCTCACACGTACGCTCCCCCTAAAGCGTTGTCGTACCCTCACCTGGACCCTAAGACGTCCCCGTCCCCTAACCATAACCCTAGCCCGAACCCTAACCCTAACCCTAACCCTTCCCCGAAGCCTGATCCTCACCCGTCCCGTAATCCTAACCCGTACGCTAACACTAACCCACGCCCTCACACGTACGCTCCACCTAAAGCGTTGTCGTACCCTCACCTGGACTCTAAACCCTCCCGTCCCCTAACCCTAACCCTAGCCCGAACCCTAACCCTAACCCTTCCCGAAGCCTGACCCTCACCCGTCCCCTAATCCTAACCCGTACGCTAACACTAACCCGCACCCTCACATGTACGCTCCCCCTAAAGCGTTGTCGTACCCTCACCTGGACCCTAAACCCTCCCGTCCCCAAATCCTAACCCTAGCCCGAACCCCAACCCTAACCCTTCCCCGAAGCCTGACACTCACCCGTCCCCTAATCCTAACCCGTACGCTAACACTAACCCGCGCCCTCACACGTACACTCCCCCTAAAGCGTTGTCGTGCCCTCACCTGGACCCTAAACCCTCCCCGTCCCCTAACCCTAACCCGAGCCCGAGCCCTAAACCTAAACCTTCCCGAAGCCTGACCCTCACCCATCCACTAATCCTAAACCGTACGTTAACACTAACCCGCGCCCTAACACGTACGCTCCCCCTAAAGCGTTGTCGTACCCTCGCCTGGACCCTAAACCGTCCCCGTCCCCTAACCCTAACTCTAGCCCGAACCCTAAACCTAACCCTTCCCCGAAGCCTGACCCTCACCCGTCCCCTAATCCTAACCCGTACGCTAACACTAACCCGCGCCCTCACACGTACGCTCCCCCTAAAGCGTTGTCGTACCCTCACCTGGACCCCAAACCGTCCCCGTCCCCTAACCCTAACCCTAGCCCGAACCCTAACCCAAACCCTTCCCCGAAGCCTGACCCTCACACGTCCCCTAATCCTAACCCGTACGCTAACACTAACCCGCGCCCTCACACGTACCCTCCCCGTAAAGTGTTGTCGTACCCTCACCTGGACCCGAAACTGTCCCCGTCTCCGTCCCCTAACCCTAGCCCGAACCCTAACCCTAACCCTTCCCCGAAGCCTGACCCTCACCCGTCCCCTAATCCTAACCCGTACGCTAACACTAACTCGCGCCCTCACACGTACGCTCCCCCTAAAGCGTTGTCGTACCCTCACCTGGACCCTAAACCCTCCCGTCCCCTAACCCTAGCCCTAGCCCGAACCCTAACCCTAACCCTTCCCCGACCTGACCCTCACCGGTCCCCTAATCATAACCCGTATGCTAACACTAACCCGCGCCCTCACACGTATGCTCCCCTTAAAGCGTTGTCGTACCCTCACCTGGACCCTAAACCCTCCCCGTCCCCTAACCCTAACCCTAGCCCGAACCCTAACCCTAACCCTTCCCGAAGCCTGACCCTCACCCGACCCCTAATCCTAAACCGTACGTTAACACTAACCCGCGCCCTCACACGTACGCTCCCTTAAAGCGTTGTCGTACCCTCACCTGGACCCTAAACCCTCTCTGTCCCCTAAACCTAACCCTAGCCCTAACCCTAACCCTAACCCTTCCCCGAAGCCTGACCCTCACCCATCCCCTAATCCTAACCCGTACGCTAACACTAACCCGTGCCCTCACACGTACGCTCCCACTAAAGCGTTGTCGTACCCTCACCTGGACGCTAAACCGTCCCCGTCCCCTAACCCTAACCCTAGCCCGAAACCTAACCCTAACCCTTCCCCGAAGCCTGACCCTCACCCGTCCCCTAATGCTAACCCGTACGCTAACACTAACCCGCGCCCTCACACGTACGCTCCCCCTAAAGCGTTGTAGTACCCTCACCTGGACCCTAAACCCTCCCCATACCCTACCCCTAACCCTAGCCCGAACCCTAACCCTAACCCTTCCCCGAAGCCTGACCCTCACCCGTCCCGTAATCCTAACCCGTACGCTAACACTAACCCGCACCCTCACATGTACGCTCCCCCTAAAGCGTTGTCGTACCCCCACCTGGACCCTAAACCCTCCCGTCCCCTAACCCTAACCCTAGCCCGAACCCTAACCCTAACCCTTCCCCGACCTGACCCTCACCGGTCCCCTAATCATAACCCGTACGCTAACACTAACACGCGCCCTCACACGTACGCTCCCCCTAAAGCATTCTCGTAACCTCACCTGGACCCTAAACCCTCCCCGTCCCTTAACCCTAACCCTAGCCCGAACCCTAACCCTAACCCTTCCCCGAAGCCTGACCCTCACCCGTCCCCTAATCCTAACCCGTACGCTAACACTAACCCGCACCCTCACATGTACGCTCCCCCTAAAGCTTTGTCGTACCCTCACCTAGACCCTAAACCCTCCCGTCCCCAAATCCTAACCCTAGCCCGAACCCTAACACTAACCCTTCCCCGAAGCCTGACCCTCACCCGTCCCCTAATCCTAACCCGTACGCCTAACACTAACCCGCGCCCTCACACGTACGCTCCCCCTAAAGCGTTGTCGTGCCCTCACCTGGACCCAAAACCCTCCCCGTCCCCTAACCCTAACCCTAGCCCGAACCCTAAACCTAACCCTTCCCGAAGCCTGACCCTCACCCGTCCCCTAATCCTAACCCGTACGCTAACACTAACCCACGCCTTCACACGTACCCTCCCCCTAAAGCGTTGTCGTACCCTCACCTGGACCCTAAGACGTCCCCATCCCCTAACCCTAACCCTAGCCCGAACCATAACCCTAACCCTTCCCGAAGCCTGACCCTCACTCGTCCCCTAATCCTAAACCGTACGTTAACACTAACCCGCGCCCTCACACGTACGCTCCCTTAAAGCGTTGTCGTACCCTCACCTGGACCATAAACCCTCTCCGTCCCCTAACCCTAACCCTAGCCCGAACCCTAAACCTAACACTTCCCCGAAGCCTGACACTCACCCGTCCCCTAATCCTAACCCGTACGCTAACACTAACCCGCGCCCTCACACGTACGCTCCCCCTAAGGCGTTGTCGTGCCCTCACCTGGACCCTAAACCCTCCCCGTACCCTAACCCTAACCCTAGCCCGAACCCTAACCCTAACCCTTCCCGAAGCCTGACCCTCACCCGTCCCCTAATCCTAACCCGTACGCTAACACTAACCCGCGTCCTCACACGTACGCTCCCCCTAAAGTGTTGTCGTGCCCTCACCTAGACCCTAAACCCTCCCCGTCCCCTAACCCTAACTGTAGCCCGAACCCTAACCCTAACCCTTCCCGAAGCCTGACCCTCACCCGTACCCTAATCCTAACCCGTACGCTAACACTAACCCGCGCCCTCACACTTACGCTCCCCCTAAAGCGTTGTCGTACCCTCACCTGGACCCTAAGACGTCCCCGTCCCCTAACCCTAACACTAGCCCGAACCCTAACCCTAACCCTTCCCCGAAGCCTGACCCTCACCCGTCCCCTCATCCTAACCCGTACGCTAATTCGAACCTGCACCCTCACACGTACGCTCCCCCTAAAGCGTTGTCGTACCCTCACCTGGACCCTAAACCCTCCCCGTCCCCTAACCCTAACCCTAGCCCTAACCCTAACCCTAACCCTTCCCCGAAGCCTGACCCTCACCCGTCCCCTATTCCTAACCCGTACGCTAACACTAACCCGCGCCCTCACACGTACGCTCCCCCTAAAGCGTTGTCGTACCCTCACCTGGACCCTAAGACGTCCCCGTCCCCTAACCATAACCCTAGCCCGAACCCTAACCCTAACACTTCCCCGAAGCCTGAACCTCACCCGTCCCCTCATCCTAACCCGTACGCTAACACTAACCCGCGCCCTCACACGTACGCGCCCCCTAAAGCGTTGTCGTACCCTCACCTGGACCCTAAACCCTCCCCGTCCCCTAACCCTAACCCTAGCCCGAACCGTAACCCTAACCATTCCCCGAAGCCTGACCATCACACGTCCCCTAATCCTAACCCGTACGCTAACACTAACCCACGCCCTCACACGTACGCTCCCCCTAAAGCGTTGTAGTGCCCTCACTTGGACCCTAAACCCTCCCCGTCCCCTAACCCTAGCCCGAACCCTAACCCTAACACTTCCCCGAAGCCTGACCCTCACCTGTCCCCTAATCCTAACCCGTACGCTAACACTAACCCGCGCCCTCACACGTACGCTCCCCCTAAAGCGTTGTCGTACCCTCACCTGGACCCAAAACCCTCCCGTCCCCTAACCCTAACCCTAGCCCGAACCCTAACCCTAACCCTTCCTCGACCTGACCCTCACCGGTCCCCTAATCATAACCCGTACGCTAACACTAACCCACGCCCTCACACGTACGCTCCCCCTAAAGCGTTGTCGTACCCTCACCTGGACCCTAAACCCTCCCCGTCCCCTAACCCTAACCCTAGACCGAACCCTAACCCTAACCCTTCCCGAAGCCTGACTCTCACCCGTCCCCTAATCCTAACCCGTACGCTAACACTAAACCGCGCCCTCACACGTACGCTCCCCCTAAAGCGTTGTCGTACACTCACCTGGACCCTAAGACGTCCCCGTCCCCTAACCCTAACCCTAGCCCGAACCCTAACCCTAACCCTAACCCTTCCCCGAAGCCTGACCCTCACCCGTCCACTTATCCTAACCCGTACGCTAACACTAACCCGCGCCCTCACACGTACGCTCCCCCTAAAGCATTGTCGTAACCTCACCTGGACCCTAAACCGTCCCCGTCCCCTAACCCTAACCCTAGCCGGAACCCTAACCCTAACCCTGACCCTCAACCGTCCCCTCATCCTAACCCGTACGCTAACACTAACCCGCGCCCTCACACGTAAGCTCCCCCTAAATCGTTGTCGAACCCTCACCTGGACCCTAAACCCTCCCCGTCAACTAACCCTAACCCTAGCCCGAACCGTAACCCTAACCCTTCCCCGAAGCCTGACCCTCACCCATCCCCTAATCCTAACCCGTACGCTAACACTAACCCACTCCCTCACACCTACGCTCCCCCTAAAGCGTTGTCGTACCCTCACCTGGACCCTAAACCGTCCCCGTCCCCTATCCCTAACCCTAGACCGAACCCTAACCCTAACCCTTCCTCGAAGCCTGACCCTCACCCGTCCCCTAATCCTAACCCTTACACTAACACTAACCCGCACCCTCACATGTACGCTCCCCCTAAAGCGTTGTCGTACCCTCACCTGGACCCTAAACCCTCCCGTCCCCAAATCCTAACCCTAGCCCGAACCCTAACCCTAACCCTTCCCCGAAGCCTGACCCTCACCCGTCCCCTAATCCTAACCCGTACGCTAACACTAACCCGTGCCCTCACACGTACACTCCCCCTAAAGCGTTGTCGTGCCCTCACCTGGACCCTAAACCCTCCCCGTCCCCTAACCCTAACCCTAGCCCGAGCCCTAACCCTAAACCTTCCCGAAGCCTGATCCTCACCCGTCCCCTTATCCTAATCCGTACGTTAACACTAACCCGCGCCCTAACACGTACGCTCCCCCTAAAGCGTTGTCGTACCCTCACCTGGACCCTAAACCGTCCCCGTCCCCTAACCCTAACTCTAGCCCGAACCGTAAACCTAACCCTTCCCCGAAGCCTGACACTCACCCGTCCCCTAATCTTAACCCGTACGCTAACACTAACCCGCGCCCTCACATGTACCCTCCCCGTAAAGTGTTGTCGTACCCTCACCTGGACCCGAAACTGTCCCCGTCCCCGTCCCCTAACCCTAGCCCGAACCCTAACCCTAACCCTTCCCCGAAGCCTGACCCTCACCCGTCCCCTAATCCTAACCCGTACGCTAACACTAACCCGCGCCCTCACACGTACGCTCCCCCTAAAGCGTTGTCGTACACTCACGTGGACCCTAAACCCTGCCCGTCCCCTAACCCTAACCCTAGCCCGAACCGTAACCATAACCCTTCCCCGAAGCCTGACCCTCACCCGTCCCGTAATCCTAACCCGTACGCTAACACTAAACCGCACCCTCACATGTACGCTCCCCCTAAAGCGTTGTCATACCCTCACCTGGACCCTAAACCCTCCCGTCCCCAAATCCTAACCCTAGCCCGAACCCTAACCCTAACCCTTCCCCGAAGCCTGACCCTCACCCGTCCCCTAATCCTAACCCGTACGCTAACACTAACCCACGCCCTCACACGTACACTCCCCCTAAAGCGTTGTCGTGCCCTCACCTGGACCCTAAACCCTCCCCGTCCCCTAACCCTAACCCTAGCCCGAGCCCTAACCCTAAACCTTCCCGAAGCCTGACCCTCACCCGTCCCCTAATCCTAAACCGTACGTTAACACTAACCCGCGCCCTAACACGTACGCTCCCCCTAAAGTGTTGTCGTACCCTCACCTGGACCCTAAACCCTCCCGTCCCCTAACCCTAACCCTAGCCCGAACCCTAACCCTAACCCTTCCCCGACCTGACCCTCACCGGTCCCCTAATCATAACCCGTACGCTAACACTAACCCGCGCCCTCATACGTATGCTCCCCCTAAAGCGTTGTCGTACCCTCACCTGGACCCTAAACCCTCCCCGTCCCCTAACCCTAACCCTAGCCCGAACCCTAACCCTAACCCTTCCCGAAGCCTGACCCTCACCCGTCCCCTTATCCTAACCCGTACGCTAACACTAACCCGCGCCCTCACACGTACGTTCCCCCTAAAGCATTGTCGTAACCTCACCTGGACCCTAAACCATCCCCGTCCCCTAACCCTAACCCTAGCCCGAACCCTAACCCTAACCATTCCCCGAAGCCTGACCCTCACCCGTCCCCTCATCCTAACCCGTACGCTAACTCTAACGCGCACCCTCACACGTACGCTCCCCCTAAAGCGTTGTCGTACCCTCACCTGGACCCTAAACCCTCCCCGTCCCCTAACCCTAACCCTAGCCCTAACCCTAACCCTAACCCTTCCCCGAAGCCTGACCCTCACCCGTCCCCTAATCCTAACCCGTACGCTAACACTAACCCGCGCCCTCACACGTACGCTCCCCCTAAAGCGTTGTCGTACCCTCACCTGGACCCTAAGACGTCCCCGTCCCCTAACCATAACCCTAGCCCGAACCCTAACCCTAACCCTAACCCTTCCCCGAAGCCTGACCCTCACCCGTCCCCTTATCCTAACCCGTACGCTAACACTAACCCGCGCCCTCACCCGTACGCTCCCCCTAAAGCATTGTCGTAACCTCACCTGGACCCTAAACCGTCCCCGTCCCCTAACCCTAACCCTAGCCCGAACCCTAAACCTAACCCTTTCCAGACTTGACCCTCACCGGTCCCCTTATCCTAACCCGTACGCTAACACTAATCCACGCCCTCACACGTACGCTCCCCCTAAAGCGTTGTCGTACCCTCACCTGGACCCTAAACCCTCCCCGTCCCCTAACCCTAACCCTAGCCCGAACCGTAACCCTAACACTTCCCCGAAGCCTGACCCTCACCCATCCCCTAATCCTAACCCGTACACTAACACTAACCCACTCCCTCACACCTACGCTCCCCCTAAACCGTTGTCGTACCCTCACCTGGACGCTAAACCGTCCCCGTCCCCTAAACCTAAACCTAGCCCGAACCCTAACCCTAACCCTTCCCCGAAGCCTGACCCTCACCCGTCCCCTAATCCTAACCCGTACGCTAACACTAACCCGCGCCCTCACACGTACGCTCCCCCTAAAGCGTTGTCGTACCCTCACCTGGACCCTAAACCCTCCCCTTCCCCTAACCCTAACCCTAGCCCGAACCCTAACCCTAACACTTCCCCGAAGCCTGACCCTCACCCGTCCCGTAATCCTAACCCGTACGCTAACACTAACCCGCACCCTCACATGTACGCTCCCCCTAAAGCATTGTCGTACCCTCACCTGGACCCTAAACCCTCCCGTCCCCAAATCCTAACCCTAGCCCGAACCCTAACCCTAACCCTTCCCCGAAGCCTGACCCTCAACCGTCCCCTAATCCTAACCCGTACGCTAACACTAACCCGCGCCCTCACACGTACACTCCCCCTAAAGCGTTGTCGTACCCTCACCTGGACCCTAAACCCTCCCCGTCCCCTAACCCTAACCCTAGCCCGAGCCCTAACCCTAAACCTTCCCGAAGCCTGACCCTCACCCGTCCCCTAATCCTAAACCGTACGTTAACACTAACCCGCGCCCTAACACGTACGCTCCCCCTAAAGCGTTGTCGTACCCTCACCTGGACCCTAAACCGTCCCCGTCACCTAACCCTAACTCTAGCCCGAACCCTAAACCTAACCCTTCCCCGAAGCCTGACCCTCACCCGTCCCCTAATCCTAACCCGTACACTAACACTAACCCGCGCCCTCACACGTACGCTCCCCCTAAAGCGTTGTCATACCCTCACCTGGACCCTAAACCCTCCCCGTCCCCTAACCCTAACCCTAGCCCGAACCCTAACCCTAACCCTTCCCCGAAGCCTGACCCTCACCCGTCCCCTAATCCTAACCCGTACGCTAACACTAACCCGCGCCCTCACACGTACCCTCCCCGTAAAGTGTTGTCGTACCCTCACCTGGACCCAAAACTCTCCCCGTCTCCGTCCCCTAACCCTAGCCCGAACCCTAACCCTAACCCTTCCCGAAGCCTGACCCCCACCCGTCCCCTTATCCTAACCCGTACGCTAACACTAACCCGCGCCCTCCAACGTACATTCCTCCTAAAGCATTGTCGTAACCTCACCTGGACCCTAAACCGTCCCCGTCCCCGTCCCCTAAACCTAGCCCGAACCCTAACCCTAACCCTTCCCCGAAGCCTCACCCTCACCCGTCCCCTCATCCTAACCCGTACGCTAACTCTAACCCGCACCCTCACACGTACGCTCCCCCTAAAGCGTTGTCGTACCCTCACCTGGACCCTAAACCCTCCCCGTCCCCTAACCCTAACCCTAGCCCTAACCCTAACCCTAACCCTTCCCCGAAGCCTGACCCTCACCCGTCCCCTAATCCTAACCCGTACGCTAACACTAACCCGCGCCCTCACACGTACGCTCCCCGTAAAGCGTTGTCGTACCCTCACCTGGACCCTAAGACGTCCCCGTCCCCTAACCCTAACCCTAGACCGAACCCTAACCCTAACCCTTCCCCGAAGCCTGACCCTCACCCGTCCCCTAATCCTAACCCGTACGCTAACACTAACCCGCACCCTCACATGTACGCTCCCCCTAAAACGTTGTCGTACCCTCACCTGGACCCTAAACCCTCCCGTCCCCAAATCCTAACCCTAGCCCGAACCCTAACCCTAACCCTTCCCCGAAGCCTGACCCTCACCCGTCCCTTATTCCTAACCCGTACGCTAACACTAACCCGCGCCCTCACACGTACACTCCCCCTAAAGCGTTGTCGTGCCCTCACCTGGACCCTGAACCCTCCCCGTCCCCTAACCCTAACCCTAGCCCGAGCCCTAACCCTAACCCTTCCCGAAGCCTGATCCTCACCCGTCCCCTAATCCTAAACCGTACGTTAACACTAACCCGCGCCCTAACACGTACGCTCCCCCTAAAGCGTTGTCGTACCCTCACCTGGACCCTAAACCGTCCCCGTCCCCTAACCCTAACTCTAGCCCGAACCGTAAACCTAACCCTTCCCCGAAGCCTGACCCTCACCCGTCCCCTAATCTTAACCCGTACGCTAACACTAACCCGCGCCCTCACATGTACCCTCCCCGTAAAGTGTTGTCGTACCCTCACCTGGACCCGAAACTGTCCCCGTCCCCGTCCCCTAACCCTAGCCCGAACCCTAACCCTAACCCTTCCCCGAAGCCTGACCCTCACCTGTCCCCGAATCCTAACCCGTACGCTAACACTAACACGCGCCCTCACACGTACGCTCCCCCTAAAGCTTTGTCGTAACCTCACCTGGACCCTAAACCCTCCCGTCCCCTAACCCTAACCCTAGCCCGAACCCTAACCCTAACCCTTCCCCGACCTGACCCTCACCGGTCCCCTAATCCTAACCCGTACGCTAACACTAACCCGCGCCCTCACACGTACGCTCCCCCTAAAGCGTTGTCGTACCCTCGCCTGGACCCTAAACCCTCCCCGTCCCCTAACCCTAACCCTAGCCCGAACCCTAACCCTAACCCTTCCCGAAGCCTGACCCTCACCCGTCCCCTAATCCTAAACCGTACGTTAACACTAACCCGCGCCCTCACACGTACGCTCCCTTAAAGCGCTGTCTTACCCTCACCTGGACGCTAAACCCTCTCCGTCCCCTAAACCTAACCCTAGCCCGTAACCTAACCCTAACCCTTCCCCGAAGCCTGACCCTCACCCATCCCCTAATCCTAACCCGTACGCTAACACTAACCCGTGCCCTCACACGTACGCTCCCCCTAAAGCGTTGTCGTACCCTCACCTGGACCCTAAACCGACCCTGTCCCCTAACCCTAACCCTAGCCCGAAACCTAACCCTAATCCTTCCCCGTAGCCTGACCCTCACCCGTCCCCTAAACCTAACCCGTACGCTAACACTAACCCGCGCCCTCACACGTACGCTCCCCCTAAAGCGTTGTCGTGCCCTCACCTGGACCCTAAACCCTCCCGGTCCCCTAACCCTAACCCTAGCCCGAAACCTAACCCTAACCCTTCCCCGAAGCCTGACCCTCACCCGTCCCCTAATCCTAACCCGTACGCTAACAGTAACCCGCGCCCTCACACGTTCCCTCCCCGTAAAATGTTGTCGTACCCTCACCTGGACCCGAAACTGTCCCCGTCCCCGTCCCCTAACCCTAGCCCGAACCCTAACCCTAACCCTTCTCCGAAGCCTGACCCTCACCCGTCCCCTAATCCTAACCCGTACGCTAACACTAACCCGCGCCCTCACACGTACGCTCCCCCTAAAGCGTTGTCGTACCCTCACCTGGACCCTAAACCCTCCCCGTCCCCTAAAGATAACCCTAGCCCGAACCCTAACCCTAACCCTTCCCAGAAGGCTGACCCTCACCCTTCCCCTAATCCTAACCCGTACGCTAACACTAACCCGCACCCTCATCGTACCCTCCCCGTAAAGTGTTGTCGTACCCTCACCTGGACCCGAAACCGTCCCCGTCCCCGCCCCCTAACCCTAGCCCGAACCCTAACCCTAACCCTTCCCCGAAGCCTGACCCTCACCCGTCCCCTAATCCTAACCCGTACGCTAACACTAACCCGCGCCCTCACACGTACGCTCCCCCTAAAGCGTTGTCGTACCCTCACCTGGACCCTAAACCGTCCCCGTCCCCTAACCCTAACCCTAGCCCGAACCCTAACCCTAACCCTTCCCCGAAGCCTGACCCTCACCCGTCCCCTAATTCTAACCCGTACGCTAACACTAACCCACGCTCTCACACGTACACTCCCCCTAAAGCATTGTCGTACCCTCACCTGGACCCTAAACCGTCCCCGTCCCCTAACCCTAACCCTAGCACGAACCCTAACCCTAACCCTGCCCCGAAGCCTGACCCTCACCCGTACCCTTATCCTAACCCGTACGCTAACACTAACCCGCGCCCTCACACGTACACTCCCTCTAAAGCGTTGTCGTACCCTCACCTGGACCCTAAACACTCCCCGTCCCCTAAGCCTAACCCTAGCCCGAACCCTAACCCTAACCCTTCCCCGAAGCCTGACCCTCACCCGTCCCCTAATCTTAACCCGTACGCTAACACTAACCCGCGCCCTCACATGTACCCTCCCCGTAAAGTGTTGTCATACACTCACCTGGACCCGAAACTGTCCCCGTCCCCGTCCCCTAACCCTAGCCCGAACCCTAACCCTAACCCTTCCCCGAAGCCTGACCCTCACCTGTCCCCGAATCCTAACCCGTACGCTAACACTAACACGCGCCCTCACACGTACGCTCCCCCTAAAGCTTTGTCGTAACCTCACCTGGACCCTAAACCCTCCCGTCCCCTAACCCTAACCCTAGCCCGAACCCTAAACCTAACCCTTCCCCGACCTGACCCTCACCGGTCCCCTAATCCTAACCCGAACGCTAACACTAACCCGCGCCCTCACACGTACGCTCCCCCTAAAGCGTTGTCGTACCCTCACCTGGACCCTAAACCCTCCCCGTCCCCTAACCCTAACCCTAGCCCGAACCCTAACTCTAACCCTTCCCGAAGCCTGACCCTCACCCGTCCCCTAATCCTAAACCGTACGTTAACACTAACCCGCGCCCTCACACGTACGCTCCCTTAATGCGTTGTCTTACCCTCACCTGGACACTAAACCCTCTCCGTCCCCTAAACCTAACCCTAGCCCGTACCCTAACCCTAACTCTTCCCCGAAGCCTGACCCTCACCCATCCCCTAATCCTAACCCGTACGCTAACCCTAACCCGTGCCCTCACACGTACGCTCCCCCTAAAGCGTTGTCGTACCCTCACCAGGACCCTAAACCGTCCCCGTCCCCTAACCCTAACCCTAGCCCGAAACCTAACCCTAATCCTTCCCCGAAGCCTGACCCTCACCCGTCCCCTAATCCTAACCCCTACACTAACACTAACCCGCGCCCTCACACGTACACTCCCCGTAAAGTGTTGTCGTACCCTCACCTGGACCCGAAACTGTCCCCGTCCCCGTCCCCTAACCCTAGTCCGAACCCTAACCCTAACCCTTCCCCGAAGCCTGACCCTCACCCGTCCCCTAATCCTAACCCGTACGCTAACACTAACACGCGCCCTCACACGTACGCTCCCCCTAAAGCGTTGTCGTACCCTCACCTGGACCCTAAACCCTCCCGTCGCCAAATCCTAACCCTAGCCCGAACCCTAACCCTAACCCTTCCCCGAAGCCTGACCCTCACCGGTCCCCTAATCCTAAACCGTACGCTAACACTAACCCGCGCCCTCACACGTACGCTACCACTAAAGCGTTGTCGTGCCTTCACCTGGACCCTAAACCCTCCCCGTGCCCTAACCCTAACCCTAGCCCGAGCCCTAACCCTAACCCTTCCCGAAGCCTGACCCTCACCCGTCCCCTAATCCTAAACCGTACGTTAACACTAACCCGCGCCCTAACACGTATGCTCCCCCTAAAGCGTTGTCGTACCCTCACCTGGACCCTAAACCGTCCGCGTCCCCTAACCCTAACTCTAGCCCGAACCCTAAACCTAAACCTTCCCTGAAGCCTGACCCTCACCCGTCCCCAAATCCTAACCTGTACGCTAACACTAACCCGCGCCCTCACACGTACGCTCCCCCTAAAGCGTTGTCGTACCCTCACCTGGACCCTAAACCCTCCCCGTCCCCTAACCCTAACCCTAGCCCGAACCCTAACCCTAACCCTTCCCCGAAGCCTGACCCTCACCCAACCCTAATCCTAACCCGTACGCTAACACTAACCCGCGCTCTCATACGTACGCTCCCCCTAAAGCGTTGTAGTGCCCTCACCTGGACTCTAAACCCTCCCCGTCCCCTAACCCTAACCCTAGCCCGAACCCTAACCCTAACCCTTCCCCGAAACCTGACCCTCAACCGTCCCCTTATCCTAAACCATACGCTAACACTAACCCGCGCCCTCACCCGTACGCTCCCCCTAAAGCATTGTCGTAATTTCACCTGGACCCTAAACCGTCCCCGTCCCCTAACCCTAACCCTAGCCCGAACCCTAACCCTAACCCTTCCCCGAAGCCTGACCCTCACCCGTCCCCTCATCCTAACCCGTACGCTAACACTAACCCGCACCCTCACATGTACGCTCCCCCTAAAGCGTTGTCCTACCCTCACCTGGACCCTAAACCGTCCCCGTCCCCTAACCCTAACTCTAGCCCGAACCCTAAACCTAACCCTTCCCCGAAGCCTGACCCTCACCCGTCCCCTAATCCTAACCCGTACGCTAACACTAACCCGCGCCCTCACACGTACGCTCCCACTAAAGCGTTGTCGTACCCTCATCTGGACCCTAAACCCTCCCCGTCCCCTAACCCTAACCCTAGCCCGAACCCTAACCCTAACACTTCGCCGAAGCCTGACCCTCACCCGTCCCCTAATCCTAACCCGTACGCTAACACTAACCCGCGCCCTCACACGTACGCTCCACCTAAAGTGTTGTAGTGCCCTCACCTGGACCCTAAACCCTCCCCGTCCCCTAACCCTAACCCTAGCCCGAACCCTAACCCTAACCCTTCCCGAAGCCTGACCCTCACCCGTCCCCTAATCCTAACCCGTACGCTAACACTAACCCGCACCCTCACACGTACGCTCCCCCTAAAGCGTTGTCGTACCCTCACCTGGACCCTAAACCCTCCCCGTCAACTAACCCTAACCCTAGCCCGAACCGTAACCCTATCCCTTCCCCGAAGCCTGACCCTCACCCATCCCCTAATCCTAACCCGTAAGCTAACACTAACCCACTCCCTCACACCTAGCTCCCCCTAAAGCGTTGTCGTACCCTCACCTGGACCCTAAACCCCCCCCGTCCCCTAACCCTAAACCTAGCCCGAACCCTAACCCTAACCCTTCCCGGAAGCCTGACCCTCACCCGTCCTGTAATCCTAACCCGTACGCTAACACTAACCCGCACCCTAACATGTACGCTCCCCCTAAAGCGTTGTCGTACCCTCACCTGGACCCTAAACCCTCCCGTCCCCAAATCCTAACCCTAGCCCGAACCCTAACCCTAACACTTCCCCGAAGCCTGACCCTCACCTGTGCCCTAATCCTAACCCGTACGATAACACTAACCCGTGCCCTCACACGTACGCTCCCCCTAAAGCGTTGTCGTACCCTCACCTGTACCCTAAACCGTCCCCGTCCCCTAACCCTAACCCTAGCCCGAACCCTAACCCTAACCCTTCCCCGAAGCCTGACCCTCACCTGTCCCCTTATCCTAACCCGTACGCTAAAACTAACCCGCGCCCTCACACGGACGCTCCCCCTAAAGCGTTGTCGTACCCTCATGTGGACCCTAAGACGTCCCCGTCCCCTAACCATAACCCTAGCCTGAACCCTAACCCTAACCCTAACCCTTCCCCGAAGCCTGACCCTCACCCGTCCCCTTATCCTAACCCGTACGCTAACACTAACCCGCGCCCTCACACGTACGCTCCCCCTAAAGCATTGTCGTAACCTCACCTGGACCCTAAACCGTCCCCATCCCCTAACCCTAACCCTAGCCCGAACCCTAACCCTAACACTTCCCCGAAGCCTGACCGTCACCCGTCCCCTCATCCTAACCCGTACGCTAACACTAACCCGCACCCTCACATGTACGCTCCCTCTAAAGCGTTGTCCTACCCTCACCTGGACCCTAAACCCTCCCGTCCCCACATCCTAACCCTAGCCCGAACCCTAACCCTAACCCTTCCCGAAGCCTGACCCTCACCGGTCCCCTAATCCTAAACCGTACGTTAAAACTAACCCGCGCCCTCACACGTACCCTCCCCGTAAAGTATTGTCGTACCCTCACCTGGACCCGAAACTGTCCCCGTCTCCGTCCCCTAACCCTAGCCCGAACCCTAACCCTAACCCTTCCTCGAAGCCTGACCCACACCCGTCCCCTAATCCTAACCCGTACGCTAACACTAACCCGCGCCCTCACACGTACGCTCCCCCTAAAGCGTTGTCGTACCCTCACCTGGACCCTAAACCCTCCCGTCCCCTAACCCTAACCCTAGCCCGAACCCTAACCCTAACCCTTCCCGAAGCCTGACCCTCACCCGTCCCCTAATCCTAAACCGTACGTTAACACTAACCCGCGCCCTCACACGTACGCTCCCTTAAAGCGTTGTCGTACCCTCACCTGGACCCTAAACCCTCTCCGTCCCCTAAACCTAACCCTAGCCCTAACCCTAACCCTAAACCTTCCCCGAAGCCTGACCCTCACCCTTCCCCTAATCCTAACGCGTACGGTAACACTAACCCGTGCCCTCACATGTACGCTCCCCCTAAAGCGTTGTCGTACCCTCACCTGGACCCTAAACCGTCCCCGTCCCCTAACCCTAACCCTAGCCCGAACCCTAACCCTAATCCTTCCCCGAAGCCTGACCCTCACCCGTCCCCAAAACCTAACCCGTACGCTAACACTAACCCGCGCCCTCACACGTACGCTCCCCCTAAAGCGTTGTCGTACCCTCACCTGGACCCTAAACCCTCCCCGTCCCCTAACCCTAAACCTAGGCCGAACCCTAACCCTAACACTTCCCCGAAGCCTGACCCTCACCTGTCCCCTAATCCTAACCCGTACGCTAACACTAACCCGCGCCCTCACACGTACGCTCGCCCTAAAGCGTTGTCGTACGCTCGCCTGGACCATAAACACTCCCCGTCCCCTAACCCTAACCCTAGACCGAACCCTAATCCTAACCCGTCCCCGAAGCCTGACCCTCACCCGTCCCTTAATCCTAACCCGTACGCTAACACTAACCCGCGCCCTCACACGTACGCTCCCCCTAAAGCGTTGTCGTGCCCTCACCTGGACCCTAAACCCTCCCCGTCCCCTAACCCTAACACTAGCCCGAACCCTAACCCTAACCCTAACCCTTCCCCGAAGCCTGACCCTCACCCGTCCCCTTATCCTAACCCGTACGCTAACCCTATCCCACGCCCTCACACGTACGCTCCCCCTAAAGCATTGTCGTAACCTCACCTGGACCGTAAACACTCCCCGTCCCCTAACCCTAACCCTAGCCCGAACCCTAACCCTAACACTTCCCCGAAGCCTGACACTCACCCGTCCCCTAATCCTAACCCGTACGCTAACACTAACCCGCGCCCTCACACGTACGCTCCCCCTAAAGCGTTGTCGTATCCTCACCTGGAACCTAAGACGTCCCCGTCCCCTAACCCTAACCCTAGCCCGAACCCTAACCCTAACCCTAACACTTCCCTGAAGCCTGACCCTCACCCGTCCACTTATCCTAACCCGTACGCTAACACTAACCCGCGCCCTCACATGTACGCTCCCCCTAATGCGTTGTCGTGCCCTCACCTGGACCATAAACCCTCCCCGTCCCCTAACCCTAACCCAAGCCCGAGCCCTAACACTAACCCTTCCCGAAGCCTGAACCTCACCCGTCCCCTAATCCTAAACCGTACGTTAACACTAACCCGCACCCTAACACGTATGCTCCCCCTAAAGCGTTGTCGTACCCTCACCTGGACCCTAAACCGTCCCCGTCCCCTAAGCCTAACTCTAGCCCGAACCCTAAACCTAACCCTTCCCCGAAGCCTGACCCTCACCCGTCCCCTAATCGTAACCCGTACGCTAACACTAACCCGAGCCCTCACACGTACGCTCCCCCTAAAGCGTTGTCGTACCCTCACCTGGACCATAACACGTCCCCGTTCCCTAACCCTAACCTTAGCCTGAACCCTAACCCTAACCCTAACACTTCCCCGAAGCCTGACCCTCACCCGTCCCCTTATCCTAACCCGTATGCTAACACTAACCCGCGCCCTCACACGTACGCTCCCCCTAAAGCGTTGTCGTACGCTCGCCTGGACCCTAAACCCTCTCCGTCCCCTAACCCTAACCCTAGCCCGAACACTAACCCTAACCCTTCCCTGAAGCCTGACCCTCACCCATCCCCTAATCCTAACCCGTACGCTAACACTAACCCGTGCCCTCACACGTACGCTCCCCCTAAAGCGTTGTCGTACCCTCACCTGGACCCTAAACCGTCCCCGTCCCCTAACCCTAACCCTAGCCCGAAACCTAACCCTAATCCTTCCCCGAAGCCTGACCCTCACCCGTCCCCTAAACCTAACCCGTACGCTAACACTAACCCGCGCCCTCACAAGTACGCTCCCCCTAAAGCGTTGTCGTACACTCACCTGGACCCTAAACCCTCCCCGTCCCCTAACCCTAACCCTAGCCCCAACCCTAAACCTAACCCTTCCCCGAAGCCTGACCCTCACCCGTCCCCTAATCCTAACCCGTACGCTAACACTAACCCGCGCCCTCACACGTACCCTCCCCGTAAAGTGTTGTCGTACCCTCACCTGGACCCGAAACTGTCCCCGTCCCCGTCCCCTAACCCTAGCCCGAACACTAACCCTAACTCTTCCCCGAAGCCTGACCCTCACCCGTCCCCTAATCCTAACCCGTACGCTAACACTAACACGCGCCCTCACACGTACGCTCCCCCTAAAGCGTTGTCGTACCCTCACCTGGACCCTAAACCCTCCCGTCCCCTAACCCTTACCCTAGCCCGAACACTAACCCTAACCCTTCCCCGACCTGACCCTCACCGGTCCCCTAATCCTAACCCGTACGCTAACACTAACCCGCGCCCTCACACGTACGCTCCCCCTAAAGCGTTGTCGTACCCTCACCTGGACCCTAAATCCTCCCCGTCCCCTAACCCTAACCCTAGCCCGAACCCTAACCTTCTACTTTCCCGAAGCCTGACCCTCACCCATCCTCTAATCCTAAACCGTACGTTAACACTAACCCGCGCCCTCACACGTACGCTCCCTTAAAGCGTTGTCGTACCCTCACCTGGACCCTAAACCCTCTCCGTCCCCTAACGCTAACCCTAGCCCGAACCCTAACCCTAACCCTTCCCCGAAGCCTGACCCTCACCCGTCCCCTAATCCTAACACGTACGCTAACACTAACCCGCGCCCTCACACGTACCCTCCCCGTAAAGTGTTGTCGGACCCTCACCTGGACCCGAAATCATCCCCGTCCCCGTCCCCTAACCCTAGCCCGAACCCTAACCCTAACCCTTCCCCGATGCCTGACCCTCACCCGTCCCCTAATCCTAACCTGTACGCTAACACTAACCCGCGCCCTCACACGTACGCTCCCCCTAAAGCGTAGTCGTACTCTCACCTGGACCCTAAACCCTCCCGTCCCCTAACCCTAACCCTAGCCTGAACCCTAACCCTAACCCTTCCTCGACCTGACCCTCACTGGTCCCCTAATCATAACCCGTACGCTAACACTAACCCGCGCCCTCACACGTACGATCCCTCTAAAGCGTTGTCGTACCCTCACCTGGACCCTAAACCCTCCCCGTCCCCTAACCCTAACCCTACCCCGAACCCTAACCCTAACCCTTCCCGAAGCCTGACCCTCACCCGTCCCCTAATCCTAAACCGTACGTTAACACTAACCCGCGCCCTCACACGTACGCTCCCTTAAACCGTTGTCGTACCCTCACCTGGACCCTAAACCCTCTCCGTCCCCTAAACCTAACCCTAGCCCGAAACCTAACCCTAACCCTTCCCCAAAGCCTGACCCTCACCCGTCCCCTAATCCTAACCCGTATGCTAACACTAACCCGCGCCCTCACACGTACGCTCCCCCTAAAGCGTTGTCGTACTCTCACCTGGACCCTAAACCGTCCCCGTCCCCTAACCCTAACCCTAGCCCGAACCCTAACCCTAACCCTTCCCGAAGCCTGACCCTCACCCGTCCCCTAATCCTAACCCGTACGCTAACACAAAGCTGAGCCCTCACACGTATGCTCCCCCTAAAGCGTTGTCGTACCCTCACCTGGACCCTAAACCCTCCCCGTCCCCTAACCCTAACCCTAGCCCGAACCCTAACCATAAACCTTCCCCGAAGCCTGACCCTCACCCGTCCCCTAATCCTAACCCGAACGCTGACAGTAACCCGCGCCCTCACACGTACGCTCCCCCTAAAGCGTTGTCGTACCCTCACCTGGACCCTAAGACGTCCCCGTCCCCTAACCCTAACCCTAGCCCGAGCCCTAACCCTAACCCTTCCCGAAGCCTGACCCTCGCACGTCCCCTAATCCTAAACTGTACGTTAACACTAGCCCGCGCCCTAACACGTACGCTCCCCCTAAAGCGTTGTCGTACCCTCACCTGGACCCTAAACCGTCCCCGTCCCCTAACCCTAACCCTAGGCCGAACCCTAACCCTAACCCTTCCCCGAAACCTTATCCTCACCTGTCCCCTAATCCTAACCCGTACGCTAACACTAACCCGCGCCCTCACACGTACGCTCCCCCTAAAGCGTTGTCTTACCCTCACCTGGAACCTAAACCCTCCCCGTCCCCTAAACCTAACCCTAGCCCGAACCCTAACCCTAACCCTTCCCAGAAGCCTGAACCTCACCCGTCCCCTAATCCTAACCCGTACGCTAACACTAACCCGCACCCTCACACGTACGCTCCCCCTAAAGCGTTGTCGTACCCTCACCTGGACCCTAAACCCTCCCCGTCAACTAACCCTAACCCTAGCCCGAACCGTAACCCTATCCCTTCCCCGAAGCCTGACCCTCACCCATCCCCTAATCCTAACCCGTACGCTAACACGAACCCACTCCCTCACACCTAGCTCCCCCTAAAGCGTTGTCGTACCCTCACCTGGACCCTAAACCCCCCCCGTCCCCTAACCCTAAACCTAGCCCGAACCCTAACCCTAACCCTTCCCGGAAGCCTGATCCTCACCCGTCCTGTAATCCTAACCCGTACGCTAACACTAACCCGCACCCTCACATGTACGCTCCCCCTAAAGCGTTGTCGTACCCTCACCTGGACCCTAAACCCTCCCGTCCCCAAATCCTAACCCTAGCCCGAACCCTAACCCTAACCCTTCCCCGAAGCCTGACCCCCACCCGTCCCCTAATCCTAACCCGTACGCTAACACTAACCCGTGCCCTCAAACGTACGCTCCCCCTAAAGCGTTGTCGTGCCCTCACCTGGACCCTAAACCCACCCCGTCCCCTAAACCTAACCCTAGCCCGAGCCCTAAACCTAAACCTTCCCGAAGCCTGACCCTCACCCGTCCCCTAATCCTAAACCGTACGTTAACACTAACCCACGCCCTAACACATACGTTCCCCCTAAAGCGTTGTCGTACCCTCACCTGGACCCGAAACTGTCCCCGTCCCCTAACCCTAACCCTAGCCCGAACCCTAACCCTAACCCTTCCCGAAGCCTGACCCTCACCCGTCCCCTAATCCTAACCCGTACGCTAACACTAACCCGCGCCCTCACACGTACGCTCCCCCTAAAGCGTTGTCGTACCCTCACCTGGACCCTAAGACGTCCCCGTCCCCTAACCCTAACCCTATCCCGAACCCTAACCCTAACCCTAACCCTTCCCCGAAGCCTGACCCTCACCCGTCCCCTATCCTAACCCGTACGCTAACACTAACCCGCGCCCTCACACGTACGCTCCCCCTAAAGCGTTGTCGTACCCTCACCTGGACCCTCAACCCTCCCCGTCCCCTAACCCTAACCCTAGCCCGAACCCTAACCCTAACCCTTCCCCGAAGCCTGACCCTCACCCGTCCCCTAATCCTAACACGTACGCTAACACTAACCCGCGCTCTCATACGTACGCTCCCCCTAAAGCGTTGTAGTGCCCTCACCTGGACTCTAAACCCTCCCCGTCCCCTAACCCTAACCCTAGCCCTAACCCTAACCCTAACCCTTCCCCGAAGCCTGACCCTCACCCGTCCCATAATCCTAACCCGTACGGTAAAACTAACCCGAGCCCTCACACGTACGCTCCCCCTAAAGCGTTGTCGTACCCTCACCTGGACCCTAAACCGTCCCCGTCCCCTAACACTAACCCTAGCCCGAACCCTAACCCTAACCCTTCCCCGAAACCTGATCCTCACCCGTCCCGTAATCCTAACCCGTACGCTAACACTAAACCGCGCCCTCACACGTACGCTCCCCCTAAAGCGTTGTCGTACCCTCACCTGGACCCTAAACCCTCCCCGTCCCCTAACCCTAACCCTAGCCCGAACCCTAACCCTAACACTTCCCCGAAGCCTGACCCTCACCTGTCCCCTAATCCTAACCCGTACGATAACACTAACCCGTGCCCTCACACGTACGCTCCCCCTACAGCGTTGTTGTACCCTCACCTGTACCCTAAACCGTCCCCGTCCCCTAACCCTAAACCTAGCCCGAACTCTAACCCTAACCCTTCCCCGAAGCCTGACCCTCACCTGTCCCCTTATCCTAACCCGTACGCTAAAACTAACCCACGCCCTCACACGGACGCTCCCCCTAAAGCGTTGTCGTACCCTCATGTGGACCCTAAGACGTCCCCGTCCCCTAACCATAACCCTAGCCCGAACCCTAACCCTAACCCTAACCCTTCCCCGAAGCCTGACCCTCACCCGTCCCCTTATCCTAACCCGTACGCTAACACTAACCCGCGCCCTCACACGTACGCTCCCCCTAAAGCATTGTCGTAACCTCACCTGGACCCTAAACCGTCCCCATCCCCTAACCCTAACCCTAGCCCGAACCCTAACCCTAACACTTCCCCGAAGCCTGACCCTCACCCGTCCCCTCATCCGAACCCGTACGCTAACACTAACCCGCACCCTCACATGTACGCTCCCCCTAAAGCGTTGTCCTACCCTCACCTGGACCCTAAACCCTCCCGTCCCCACATCCTAACCCTAGCCCGAACCCTAACCCTAACCCTTCCCGAAGCCTGACCCTCACCCGTCCCCTAATCCTAAACCGTACGTTAAAACTAACCCGCGCCCTCACACGTACCCTCCCCGTAAAGTATTGTCGTACCCTCACCTGGACCCGAAACTGTCCCCGTCTCCGTCCCCTAACCCTAGCCCGAACCCTAACCCTAACCCTTCCTCGAAGCCTGACCCACACCCGTCCCCTAATCCTAACCCGTACGCTAACACTAACCCGCGCCCTCACACGTACGCTCCCCCTAAAGCGTTGTCGTACCCTCACCTGGACCCTAAACCCTCTCCGTCCCCTAAACCTAACCCTAGCCCTAACCCTAACCCTAAACCTTCCCCGAAGCTTGACCCTCACCCTTCCCCTAATCCTAACGCGTACGGTAACACTAACCCGTGCCCTCACATGTACGCTCCCCCTAAAGCGTTGTCGTACCCTCACCTGGACCCTAAACCGTCCCCGTCCCCTAACCCTAACCCTAGCCCGAACCCTAACCCTAATCCTTCCCCGAAGCCTGACCCTCACCCGTCCCCAAAACCTAACCCGTACGCTAACACTAACCCGCGCCCTCACACGTACGCTCCCCCTAAAGCGTTGTCGTACCCTCACCTGGACCCTAAACCCTCCCCGTCCCCTAACCCTAACCCTAGGCCGAACCCTAACCCTAACACTTCCCCGAAGCCTGACCCTCACCCGTCCCCTAATCCTAACCCGTACGCTAACACTAACCCGCGCCCTCACACGTACGCTCCCCCTAAAGCGTTGTCGTACGCTCGCCTAGACCATAAACACTCCCCGTCCCCTAACCCTAACCCTAGACCGAACCCTAATCCTAACCCGTCCCCGAAGCCTGACCCTCACCCGTCCCTTAATCCTAACCCGTACGCTAACACTAACCCGCGCCCTCACATGTACGCTCCCCTAAAGCGTTGTCGTGCCCTCACCTGGACCCTAAACCCTCCCCATCCCCTAACCCTAACACTAGCCCGAACCCTAACCCTAACCCTACCCCGAAGCCTGACCCTCACCCGTCCCCTAATCCTAACCCGTACGCTAACACTAACCCGCGCCCTCACACGTACGCTCCCCCTAAAGCGTTGTCGTACCCTCACCTGGACCCTAAACCCTCTCCGTCCCCTAACCCTAACCCTAGCCCGAACACTAACCCTAACCCTTCCCCGAAGCCTGACCCTCACCCCTCCCCTAATCCTAGCCCGTACGTAACACTAACCCACGCCCTCACACGTACGCTCCCCCTAAAGCGTTGTAGTGCCCTCACCTGGACCCTAAACCCTCCCCGTCCCCTATCCCTAACCCTAGCCCGAACCCTAACCCTAACCCTAACCCTTCCCCGAAGCCTGACCCTCACCCGTCACCTTATCCTAACCCGTACGCTAACCCTATCCCACGCCCTCACACGTACGCTCCCCCTAAAGCATTGTCGTAACCTCACCTGGACCGTAAACACTCCCCGTCCCCTAACCCTAACCCTAGCCCGAACCCTAACCCTAACACTTCCCCGAAGCCTGACCCTCACACGTCCCCTAATCCTAACCCGTACGCTAACACTAACCCGCGCCCTCACACGTACGCTCCCCATAAAGCGTTGTCGTATCCTCACCTGGAACCTAAGACGTCCCCGTCCCCTAACCCTAACCCTAGCCCGAACCCTAACCCTAACCCTAACACTTCCCCGAAGCCTGACCCTCACCCGTCCCCTTATCCTAACCCGTAAGCTAACACTAACCCGCGCCCTCACATGTACGCTCCCCCTAATGCGTTGTCGTGCCCTCACCTGGACCCTAAACCCTCCCCGTCCCCTAACCCTAACCCAAGCCCGAGGCCTAACCCTAACCCTTCCCGAAGCCTGAACCTCACCCGTCCCCTAATCCTAAACCGTACGTTAACACTAACCCGCACCCTAACACGTATGCTCCCCCTAAAGCGTTGTCGTACCCTCACCTGGACCCTAAACCGTCCCCGTCCCCTAAGCCTAACTCTAGCCCGAACCCTAAACCTAACCCTTCCCCGAAGCCTGACCCTCACCCGTCCCCTAATCCTAACCCGTACGCTAACACTAACCCGAGCCCTCACACGTACGCTCCCCCTAAAGCGTTGTCGTACCCTCACCTGGACCCTAAGACGTCCCCGTTCCCTAACCCTAACCCTAGCCTGAACCCTAACCCTAACCCTAACACTTCCCCGAAGCCTGACCCTCACCCGTCCCCTTATCCTAACCCGTATGCTAACACTAACCCGCGCCCTCACACGTACGCTCCCCCTAAAGCGTTGTCGTACTCTCACCTGGACCCTAAACCGTCCCCGTCCCCTAACCCTAACCCTAGCCCGAACCCTAACCCTAACCCTTCCCGAAGCCTGACCCTCACCCGTCCCCTAATCCTAACCCGTACGCTAACACTAAGCTGAGCCCTCACACGTACGCTCCCCCTAAAGCGTTGTCGTACCCTCATCTGGACCCTAAACCCTCCCCGTCCCCTAACCCTAACCCTAGCCCGAACCCTAACCCTAACCCTTCCCCGAAGCCTGACCCTCACCCGTCCCCTCATCCTAACCCGTACGCTAACACTAACCCGCGCGCACACACGTACGCTCCCCCTAAAGAGTTGTCGTACCCTCACCTGGACCCTAAACCCACCCCGTCCCCTAACCCTAACCCTAGCCCTAACCCTAACCCTAACCCTTCCCCGAAGCCTGACCCTCACCCGTCCCATAATCCTAACCCGTACGCTAAAACTAACCCGAGCCCTCACACGTACGCTCCCCCTAAAGCGTTGTCGTACCCTCACCTGGACCCTAAACCGTCCCCGTCCCCTAACACTAACCCTAGCCCGAACCCTAACCCTAACCATTCCCCGAAGCCTGATCCTAACCCGTCCCGTAATCCTAACCCGTACGCTAACACTAAACCGCGCCCTCACACGTACGCTCCCCCTAAAGCGTTGTCGTACCCTCACCTGGACCCTAAACCCTCCCTGTCCCCTAACCCTAACCCTAGCCCGAACCCTAACCCTAACACTTCCCCGAAGCCTGACCCTCACCTGTCCCCTAATCCTAACCCGTACGCTAACACTAACCCGCACCCTCACACGTACGCTCCCCCTAAAGCATTGTCGTACCCTCACCTGGACCCTAAACCCTCCCCGTCAACTAACCCTAAACCTAGCCCGAACCGTAACCCTAACCCTTCCCCGAAGCCTGACCCTCACCCATCCCCTAATCCTAACCCGTACGCTAACACTAACCCACTCCCTCACACCTAGCTCCCCCTAAAGCGTTGTCGTACCCTCACCTGGACGCTAAACCGTCCCCGTCCCCTAACCCTAACCCTAGCCCGAACCCTAACCCTAACCCTTCCCCGAAGCCTGACCCTCACCCGTCCCCTAATCCTAACCCGTACGCTAACATTAATCCGCGCCCTCACACGTATGCTCCCCCTAAAGCGTTGTCGTACCCTCACCTGGACCCTAAACCCCCCCCGTCCCCTAACCCAAAACCTAGCCCGAACCCTAACCCTAACCCTTCCCGGAAGCCTGACCCTCACCCGTCCTGTAATCCTAACCCGTACGCTAACACTAACCCGCACCCTCACATGTACGCTCCCCCTAAAGCGTTGTCGTACCCTCACCTGGACCCTAAACCCTCCCGACCCAAATCCTAACCCTAGCCCGAACCCTAACCCTAACCCTTCCCCGAAGCCTGACCCCCACCCGTCCCCTAATCCTAACCCGTATGCTAACACTAACCCGTGCCCTCACACGTACACTCCCCCTAAAGCGTTGTCGTGCCCTCACCTGGACCCTAAACCCTCCCCGTCCCCTAAACCTAACCCTAGCCCGAGCCCTAACCCTAAACCTTCCCGAAGCCTGACCCTCACCCGTCCCCTAATCCTAAACCGTACGTTAACACTAACCCACGCCCTAACACATACGATCCCCCTAAAGCGTTGTCGTACCCTCACCTGGACCCGAAACTGTCCCCGTCTCCGTCCCCTAACCCTAGCCCGAACCCTAACCCTAACCCTTCCCGAAGCCTGACCCTCACCCGTCCCCTAATCCTAACCCGTACGCTAACACTAACCCGCGCCCTCACACGTACGCTCCCCCTAAAGCGTTGTCGTACCCTCACCTGGACCCTAAGACGTCCCCGTCCCCTAACCCTAACCCTATCCCGAACCCTAACCCTAACCCTAACCCTTCCCCGAAGCCTGACCCTCACCCGTCCCCTTATCCTAACCCGTACGCTAACACTAACCCGCGCCCTCACACGTACGCTCCCCCTAAAGCGTTGTCGTACCCTCACCTGGACCCTCAACCCTCCCCGTCCCCTAACCCTAACCCTAGCCCGAACCCTAACCCTAACCCTTCCCCGAAGCCTGACCCTCACCCGTCCCCTAATCCTAACCCGTACGCTAATACTAACCTGCGCCCTCACACGTACCCTCCCCGTAAAGTGTTGTCGTACCCTCACCTGGACCCGAAACTGTCCCCGTTTCCGTCCCCTAACCCTAGCCCGAACCCTAACCCTAACCCGTCCCCGAAGCCTGACCCTCACCCGTCACCTAATCCTAACCCGTACGCTAACACTAACCCGCGCCCTCACACGTACGCTCCCCCTAATGCGTTGTTGTACCCTCACCTGGACCCTAAACCGTCCCCGTCCCCTAAACCTAACCCTCGCCCGAACCCTAACCCTAAACCTTCCCCGAAGCCTGACCCTCACCCGTCCCCTAATCCTAACCCGTACGCTAACACTAACCCGCGCCCTCACACGTACGTTCCCCCTAAAGCGTTGTCGTACCCTCACCTGGAACCTAAACCCTCTCCGTCCCCTAAACCTAACCCTAGCCCGAACACTAACCCTAACCCTTCCCCGAAGCCTGACCCTCACCCGTCCCCTAATCCTAACCCGTACGTAACACTAACCCACGCCCTCACACGTACGCTCCCCCTTAAGCGTTGTCGTACCCTCACCTGGATCCTAAACCCTCCCCGTCCCCTAACCCTAAACCTAGCCCGAACCCTAACCGTAACACTTACCCGAAGCCTGACCCTCACCCGTCCCCTAATCCTAACACGTACGCTAACACTAACCCACGCCCTCACACGTACGCTCCCCCTAAAGCGTTGTTGTACCCTCACCTGGACCCTAAACCCTCCCCGTCCCCTAACACTAACCCTAGCCCGAACCCTAACCCTAACCCTTCCCCGAAGCCTGACCCTCACCCGTCCCCTCATCCTAACCCGTACGCTAACACTAACCCGCGCCCTCACACGTACGCTCCCCCTAATGCGTTGTCGTACCCTCACCTGGACCCTAAACCGTCACCGTCCCCTAAACCTAACCCTCGCCCGAACCCTAACTCTAAACCTTCCCTGAAGCCTGACCCTCACCCGTCCCCTAATCCTAACCCGTACGCTAACACTAACCCGCGCCCTCACACGTACGCTCCCCCTAAAGCGTTGTCGTACCCTCACCTGGACCCTAAACCCTCCCCGTTCCCTAAGCCTAACCCTAGCCCGAACCCTAACCCTAACCCTTCCCCGAAGCCTGACCCTCACCCGTCCCCTAATCCTAACCCGTACGCTAACACTAACCCGCCCCCTCACACGTACCCTCCCCGTAAAGTGTTGTCGTACCCTCACCTGGACCCGAAACTGTCCCCGTCTCCGTCCCCTAACCCTAGCCCGAACCCTAACCCTAACCCTTCCCCGAAGCCTGACCCCCACCCGTCCCATAATCCTAACCCGTACGCTAACACTAACCCGCGCCCTCACACGTAAGCTCCCCCTAAAGCGTTGTCGTACCCTCACCTGGACCCTAAACCCTCCGTCCCCTAAACCTAACCCTAGCCCGAGCCCTAACCCTAACCCTTCCCCGAAGCCTGACCCTCACCCGTCCCCTAATCCTAACCCGTAAGTAACACTAACCCACGCCCTCACACGTACGCTCCCCCTTAAACGTTGTCGTACCCTCACCTGGATCCTAAACCCTCCCCGTCCCCTAACCCTAAACCTAGCCCGAACCCTAACCGTAACACTTACCCGAAGCCTGACCCTCACCCGTCCCCTAATCCTAACCCGTACGCTAACACTAACCCACGCCCTCGCACGTACGCTCCCCCTAAAGCGTTGTTGTACCCTCACCTGGACCCTAAACCCTCCCCGTCCCCTAACCCTAACCCTAGCCCGAACCCTAACCCTAACCCTTCCCCGAAGCCTGACCCTCACCCGTCCCCTCATCCTAACCCGTACGCTAACACTAACCCGCGCCCTCACACGTACGCTCCCCCTAAAGCGTTGTCGTACCCTCACCTGGACCCTAAGACGTCCCCGTCCCCTAACCCTAACCCTAGCCCGAACCCTAACCCTAACCCTAACCCTTTCCCGAAGCCTGACCCTCACCCGTCCCCTTATCCTTACCCGTACGCTAACACTAACCAGCGCCCTCACACGTACGCTCCCCCTAAAGCATTGTCGTAACCTCACCTGGACCCTAAACCCTCCCCGTCCCTTAACCCTAACCCTAGCCCGAACCCTAACCCTAACCCTTCCCCAAAGCCTGACCCTCACCCGTCCCCTAATCCTAACCCGTACGCTAACCCTAATCCGCACCCTCACATGTACGCTCCCCCTAAAGCGTTGTCGTACCCTCACCTAGACCCTAAACCCTCCCGTCCCCAAATCCTAACCCTAGCTCTAACCCTAACCCTAACCCTTCCCCGAAGCCTGACCCTCACCCGTCCCCTAATCCTAACCCGTACGCTAACACTAACCCGTGCCCTCACACGTACGATCACCCAAAAGCGTTGTCGTGCCCTCACCTGGACCCTAAACCCTCCCCGTCCCCTAACCCTAACCCTAACCCTAGCCCGAACCCTAACCCTAACCCTTTCCGAAGCCTGACCCTCACTCGTCCCCTAATCCTAACCCGTACGCTAACACTAACCCGCGCCCTCACACGTACGCTCCCCCTAAAGCGTTGTCGTACCCTCACCTGGACCGTAAGACGTCCCCGTCCCCTAACCCTAACCCTAGCCCGAACCCTAACCCTAACCCTTCCCCGAAGCCTGACCCTCACACGTCCCCTAATCCTAACCCGTACGCTAACACTAACCCGCGCCCTCACACGTACGCTCCCCTTAAAGCGTAGTCGTACCCTCACCTGGACCCTAAACCCTCCCCGTCCCCTAACCCTAACCCTAGCCTGAACCCTAACCCTAACCCTAACCCTTCCCCGAAGCCTGACCCTCACCCGTCCCCTTATCCTAACCCGTACGCTAACACTAACCCGCGCCCTCACACGTACGCTCCCCCTAAAGCGTTGTCCTACCCTCACCTGGACCCTAAGACGTCCGCGTCCCCTAACCATAACCCTAGCCCGAACCCTAACCCTAACCCTTCCCCGAAGCCTGACCCTCAACCGTCCCCTCATCCTAACCCGTACGCTAACTCTAACCCGCACCCTCACACGTATGCTCCCCCTAAAGCGTTGTCGTACACTCACCTGGACCCTAAACCCTCCCCGTCCCCTAACCCTAACCCTAGCACGAACCCTAACCCTAACCCTTCCCCGAAGCCTGACCCTCACCCGTCCCCTAATCCTAAACCGTACGCTAACACTAACCCGCGCCCTCACACGTACGCTCCCCCTAAAGCGTTGTCCTACCCTCACCTGGACCCTAAGACGTCCGCGTCCCCTAACCATAACCCTAGCCCGAACCCTAACCCTAACCCTAACCCTTCCCCGAAGCCTGACCCTCACACGTCCCCTTATCCTAACCCGTACGCTAACACTAAGCCGCGCCCTCACACGTACGCTCCCCCTAAAGCATTGTCGTAACCTCACCTGGACCCTAAACCGTCCCCGTCCCCTAACCATAACCCTAGCCCGAACCCTAACCCTAACCCTTCCCCGAAGCCTGACCCTCACCCGTCCCCTCATCCTAACCCGTACGCTAACACTGACCCGCACCCTCACAAGTACGCTCCCCCTAAAGCGTTGTCCTACCCTCACCTGGACCCTAAACCCTCCCGTCCCCAAATCCTAACCCTAGCACGAACCCTAACCCTAACACTTCCCCGAAGCCTGACCCTCACCCGTCCCCTAATCCTAACCCGTACGCTAACACTAACCCGCGCCCTCACACGTACGCTCCCCCTAAAGCATTGTCGTAACCTCACCTGGACCCTAAACCGTCCCCGTCCCCTAACCCTAACCCTAGCCCGAACCCTAACCCTAACCCTTCCCCGAAGCCTGACCCTCACCCGTTCCCTAATCCTAACCCGTACGCTAACACTAACCCGCGCCCTCACATGTACGCTCCCCCTAAAGCGTTGTCGTGCCCTCACCGGGACCCTAAACCCTCCGCGTCCCCTAACCCTAACCCTAGCCCGAGCCCTAACCCTAACCCTTCCCGAAGCCTGACCCTCACCGTCCCCTAATCCTAAACCGTACGTTAACACTAACCCGCGCCCTAACACGTACGCTCCCCATAAAGCGTTGTCGTACACTCACCTGGAACCTAAACCGTCCCCGTCCCCTAACCCTAACTCTAGCCCGAACCCTAAACCTAACCCTTCCCCGAAGCCTGACCCTCACCCGTCCCCTAATCCTAACCCGTACACTAACACTAACCCGCGCCCTCACACGTACGCTCCCCCTAAAGCGTTGTCGTACCCTCACCTGGACCCTAAACCGTCCCCGTCCCCTAACCCTAACTCTAGCCCGAACCCTAAACCTAACCCTTTCCCGAAGCCTGACCCTCACCCGTCCCCTAATCCTAACCCGTACACTAACACTAACCCACCCCCTCACACGTACCCTCCCCGTAAAGTGTTGTCGTACCCTCACCTGGACCCGAAACTGTCCCCGTCTCCGTCCCCTAACCCTAGCCCGAACCCTAACCCTAACCCTTCCCCGAAGCCTGACCCTCAGCGGTCCCCTAATCCTAACCCGTACGCTAACACTAACCCGCGCCCTCACACTTAAGCTCCCCCTAAAGCGTTGTCGTACCCTCACCTGGACCCTAAACCCTCTCCGTCCCCTAAACCTAACCCTAGCCCGAACACTAACCCGAACCCTTCCCCGAAGCCTGACCCTCACCCGTCCCCTAATCCTAACCCGTAAGTAACACTAACCCACGCCCTCACACGTACGCTCCCCCTAAAGCGTTGTGGTACCCTCACCTGGACCCTAAACCCTCCCCGTCCCCTAACCCTAACCCTAGCTCGAACCCTAACCCTAACCCTTCCCCGAAGCCTGACCCTCACCCGTCCCCTCATCCTAACCCGTACGCTAACACTAACCCGCGCCCTCACACGTACGCTCCCCCTAATGCGTTGTTGTACCCTCACCTGGACCCTAAACCGTCCCCGTCCCCTAAACCTAACCCTCGCCCGAACCCTAACCCTAAACCTTCCCCGAAGCCTGACCCTCACCCGTCCCCTAATCCTAACCCGTACGCTAACACTAACCCGCGCTCTCATACATACGCTCCCCCTAAAGCGTTGTCGTGCCCTCACATGGACTCTAAACCCTCCCCGTCCCCTAACCCTAACCCTAGCCCGAACCCTAACCCTAACCCTTCCCGAAGCCTGACCCTCACCCGTCCCCTAATCCTAACCCGTACGCTAACACTAACCCGCGCCCTCACACGTACGCTCCCCCTAAAGCGTTGTCGTACCCTCACCTGGACCCTAAGACGTCCCCGTCCCCTAACCCATAACCCTAGCCCGAACCCTAACCCTAACCCTAACACTTTCCCGAAGGCTGACCCTCACCCGTCCCCTTATCCTTACCCGTACGCTAACACTAACCAGCGCCCTCACAGGTACGCTCCCCCTAAAGCATTGTCGTAACCTCACCTGGACCCTAAACCCTCCCCGTCCCTTAACCCTAACCCTAGCCCGAACCCTAACCCTAACCCTTCCCCAAAGCCTGACCCTCACCCGTCCCCTCATCCTAACCCGTATGCTAACACTAACCTGCACCCTCACATGTACGCTCCCCCTAAAGCGTTGTCCTACCCTCACCTGGACCCTAAACACTCCCGTCCCCAAATCCTAACCCTAGCCCGAACCTAACCCTAACCCTTCCCCGAAGCCTGACCCTCACCCATCCCCTAATCCTAACCCGTACGCTAACACTAACCCGCACCCTCACATGTACGCTCCCCCTAAAGCGTTGTCGTACCCTCACCTAGACCCTAAACCCTCCCGTCCCCAAATCCTAACATTAGCTCTAACCCTAACCCTAACCCTTCCCCGAAGCCTGACCCTCACCCGTCCCCTAATCCTAACCCGTACGCTAACACTAACCCGCGCCCTCACACGTACGATCACCCTAAAGCGTTGTCGTGCCCTCACCTGGACCCTAAACCCTCCCCGTCCCCTAACCCTAACCCTAACCCTAGCCCGAACCCTAACCCTAACCCTTTCCGAAGCCTGACCCTCACCCATCCCCTAATCCTAACCCGTACGCTAACACTAACCCGCGCCCTCACACGTACGCTCCCCCTAAAGCGTTGTCGTACCCTCACCTGGACCGTAAGACGTCCCCGTCCCCTAACCCTAACCCTAGCCCGAACCCTAACCCTAACCCTAACGCTTCCCCGAAGCCTGACCCTCACCCGTCCCCTTATCCTAACCCGTACGCTAACACTAACCCACGCCCTCGCACGTACGCTCCCCCTAAAGCGTTGTTGTACCCTCACCTGGACCCTAAACCCTCCCCGTCCCCTAACCCTAACCCTAGCCCGAACCCTAACCCTAACCCTTCCCCGAAGCCTGACCCTCACCCGTCCCCTCATCCTAACCCGTACGCTAACACTAACCCGCGCCCTCACACGTACGCTCCCCCTAAAGCGTTGTCGTACCCTCACCTGGACCCTAAGACGTCCCCGTCCCCTAACCCTAACCCTAGCCCGAACCCTAACCCTAACCCTAACCCTTTCCCGAAGCCTGACCCTCACCCGTCCCCTTATCCTTACCCGTACGCTAACACTAACCAGCGCCCTCACACGTACGCTCCCCCTAAAGCATTGTCGTAACCTCACCTGGACCCTAAACCCTCCCCGTCCCTTAACCCTAACCCTAGCCCGAACCCTAACCCTAACCCTTCCCCAAAGCCTGACCCTCACCCGTCCCCTAATCCTAACCCGTACGCTAACCCTAATCCGCACCCTCACATGTACGCTCCCCCTAAAGCGTTGTCGTACCCTCACCTAGACCCTAAACCCTCCCGTCCCCAAATCCTAACCCTAGCTCTAACCCTAACCCTAACCCTTCCCCGAAGCCTGACCCTCACCCGTCCCCTAATCCTAACCCGTACGCTAACACTAACCCGTGCCCTCACACGTACGATCACCCTAAAGCGTTGTCGTGCCCTCACCTGGACCCTAAACCCTCCCCGTCCCCTAACCCTAACCCTAACCCTAGCCCGAACCCTAACCCTAAACCTTTCCGAAGCCTGACCCTCACTCGTCCCCTAATCCTAACCCGTACGCTAACACTAACCCGTGCCCTCACACGTACGCTCCCCCTAAAGCGTTGTCGTACCCTCACCTGGACCGTAAGACGTCCCCGTCCCCTAACCCTAACCCTAGCCCGAACCCTAACCCTAACCCTTCCCCGAAGCCTGACCCTCACACGTCCCCTATCCTAACCCGTACGCTAACACTAACCCGCGCCCTCACACGTACGCTCCCCTTAAAGCGTAGTCGTACCCTCACCTGGACCCTAAACCCTCCCCGTCCCCTAACCCTAACCCTAGCCTGAACCCTAACCCTAACCCTAACCCTTCCCCGAAGCCTGACCCTCACCCGTCCCCTTATCCTAACCAGTACGCTAACACTAACCCGCGCCCTCACACGTACGCTCCCCCTAAAGCGTTGTCCTACCCTCACCTGGACCCTAAGACGTCCGCGTCCCCTAACCATAACCCTAGCCCGAACCCTAACCCTAACCCTTCCCCGAAGCCTGACCCTCAACCGTCCCCTCATCCTAACCCGTACGCTAACTCTAACCCGCACCCTCACACGTATGCTCCCCCTAAAGCGTTGTCGTACACTCACCTGGACCCTAAACCCTCCCCGTCCCCTAACCCTAACCCTAGCACGAACCCTAACCCTAACCCTTCCCCGAAGCCTGACCCTCACCCGTCCCCTAATCCTAAACCGTACGCTAACACTAACCCGCGCCCTCACACGTACGCTCCCCCTAAAGCGTTGTCCTACCCTCACCTGGACCCTAAGACGTCCGCGTCCCCTAACCATAACCCTAGCCCGAACCCTAACCCTAACCCTAACCCTTCCCCGAAGCCTGACCCTCACACGTCCCCTTATCCTAACCCGTACGCTAACACTAACCCGCGCCCTCACACGTACGCTCCCCCTAAAGCATTGTCGTAACCTCACCTGGACCCTAAACCGTCCCCGTCCCCTAACCATAACCCTAGCCCGAACCCTAACCCTAACCCTTCCCCGAAGCCTGACCCTCACCCGTCCCCTCATCCTAACCCGTACGCTAACACTGACCCGCACCCTCACAAGTACGCTCCCCCTAAAGCGTTGTCCTACCCTCACCTGGACCCTAAACCCTCCCGTCCCCAAATCCTAACCCTAGCACGAACCCTAACCCTAACACTTCCCCGAAGCCTGACCCTCACCCGTCCCCTAATCCTAACCCGTACGCTAACACTAACCCGCGCCCTCATACGTACGCTCCCCCTAAAGCATTGTCGTAACCTCACCTGGACCCTAAACCGTCCCCGTCCCCTAACCCTAACCCTAGCCCGAACCCTAACCCTAACCCTTCCCCGAAGCCTGACCCTCACCCGTTCCCTAATCCTAACCCGTACGCTAACACTAACCCGCGCCCTCACATGTACGCTCCCCCTAAAGCGTTGTCGTGCCCTCACCGGGACCCTAAACCCTCCGCGTCCCCTAACCCTAACCCTAGCCCGAGCCCTAACCCTAACCCTTCCCGAAGCCTGACCCTCACCGTCCCCTAATCCTAAACCGTACGTTAACACTAACCCGCGCCCTAACACGTACGCTCCCCATAAAGCGTTGTCGTACACTCACCTGGAACCTAAACCGTCCCCGTCCCCTAACCCTAACTCTAGCCCGAACCCTAAACCTAACCCTTCCCCGAAGCCTGACCCTCACCCGTCCCCTAATCCTAACCCGTACACTAACACTAACCCGCGCCCTCACACGTACGCTCCCCCTAAAGCGTTGTCGTACCCTCACCTGGACCCTAAACCGTCCCCGTCCCCTAACCCTAACTCTAGCCCGAACCCTAAACCTAACCCTTTCCCGAAGCCTGACCCTCACCCGTCCCCTAATCCTAACCCGTACACTAACACTAACCCACCCCCTCACACGTACCCTCCCCGTAAAGTGTTGTCGTACCCTCACCTGGACCCGAAACTGTCCCCGTCTCCGTCCCCTAACCCTAGCCCGAACCCTAACCCTAACCCTTCCCCGAAGCCTGACCCTCAGCGGTCCCCTAATCCTAACCCGTACGCTAACACTAACCCGCGCCCTCACACTTAAGCTCCCCCTAAAGCGTTGTCGTACCCTCACCTGGACCCTAAACCCTCTCCGTCCCCTAAACCTAACCCTAGCCCGAACACTAACCCGAACCCTTCCCCGAAGCCTGACCCTCACCCGTCCCCTAATCCTAACCCGTAAGTAACACTAACCCACGCCCTCACACGTACGCTCCCCCTAAAGCGTTGTGGTACCCTCACCTGGACCCTAAACCCTCCCCGTCCCCTAACCCTAACCCTAGCCCGAACCCTAACCCTAACCCTTCCCCGAAGCCTGACCCTCACCCGTCCCCTCATCCTAACCCGTACGCTAACACTAACCCGCGCCCTCACACGTACGCTCCCCCTAATGCGTTGTTGTACCCTCACCTGGACCCTAAACCGTCCCCGTCCCCTAAACCTAACCCTCGCCCGAACCCTAACCCTAAACCTTCCCCGAAGCCTGACCCTCACCCGTCCCCTAATCCTAACCCGTACGCTAACACTAACCCGCGCTCTCATACATACGCTCCCCCTAAAGCGTTGTCGTGCCCTCACATGGACTCTAAACCCTCCCCGTCCCCTAACCCTAACCCTAGCCCGAACCCTAACCCTAACCCTTCCCGAAGCCTGACCCTCACCCGTCCCCTAATCCTAACCCGTACGCTAACACTAACCCGCGCCCTCACACGTACGCTCCCCCTAAAGCGTTGTCGTACCCTCACCTGGACCCTAAGACGTCCCCGTCCCCTAACCCTAACCCTAGCCCGAACCCTAACCCTAACCCTAACACTTTCCCGAAGGCTGACCCTCACCCGTCCCCTTATCCTTACCCGTACGCTAACACTAACCAGCGCCCTCACACGTACGCTCCCCCTAAAGCATTGTCGTAACCTCACCTGGACCCTAAACCCTCCCCGTCCCTTAACCCTAACCCTAGCCCGAACCCTAACCCTAACCCTTCCCCAAAGCCTGACCCTCACCCGTCCCCTCATCCTAACCCGTACGCTAACACTAACCTGCACCCTCACATGTACGCTCCCCCTAAAGCGTTGTCCTACCCTCACCTGGACCCTAAACCCTCCCGTCCCCAAATCCTAACCCTAGCCCGAACCCTAACCCTAACCCTTCCCCGAAGCCTGACCCTCACCCATCCCCTAATCCTAACCCGTACGCTAACACTAACCCGCACCCTCACATGTACGCTCCCCCTAAAGCGTTGTCGTACCCTCACCTAGACCCTAAACCCTCCCGTCCCCAAATCCTAACATTAGCTCTAACCCTAACCCTAACCCTTCCCCGAAGCCTGACCCTCACCCGTCCCCTAATCCTAACCCGTACGCTAACACTAACCCGCGCCCTCACACGTACGATCACCCTAAAGCGTTGTCGTGCCCTCACCTGGACCCTAAACCCTCCCCGTCCCCTAACCCTAACCCTAACCCTAGCCCGAACCCTAACCCTAACCCTTTCCGAAGCCTGACCCTCACCCATCCCCTAATCCTAACCCGTACGCTAACACTAACCCGCGCCCTCACACGTACGCTCCCCCTAAAGCATTGTCGTACCCTCACCTGGACCGTAAGACGTCCCCGTCCCCTAACCCTAACCCTAGCCCGAACCCTAACCCTAACCCTAACGCTTCCCCGAAGCCTGACCCTCACCCGTCCCCTTATCCTAACCCGTACGCTAACACTAACCCGCGCTCTCACACGTACGCTCCCCCTAAAGCATTGTCGTAAACTCACCTGGACCCAAAACCCTCCCCGTCCCCTAACCCTAACCGTAGCCCGAACCCTAACCCTAACCCTTCCCCGAAGCCTGACCCTCACCCGTCCCCTAATCCTAAACCGTACGCTAACACTAACCCGCGCCCTCACACGTACGCTCCCCCTAAACATTGTCGTAACCTCACCTGGACCCTAAACCGTCCCCGTCCCCTAACCCTAACCCTAGCCCGAACCCTAACCCTAAACCTTCCCCGAATCCCGACCCTCACCCGTCCCCTCATCCTAACCTGTACGCTAACACTAACCTGCACCCTCACATGTACGCTCCCCCTAAAGCGTTGTCCTACCCTCACCTGGACCCTAAACCCTCCCGTCCCCAAATCCTAACCCTAGCCCGAACCCTAACCCTAACCCTTCCCCGAAGCCTGACCCTCACCCGTCCCATAATCCTAACCCGTACGCTAACACTAACCCGCGCCCTCACACGTACGCTACCCCTAAAGCGTTTTTGTGCCCTCACTTGGACATTAAACCCTCCCCGTCCCCTAACCCAAACCCTAGCCCGAGCCCTAACCCTAACCCTTCCCGAAGCCTGACCCTCACCCGTCCCCTAATCCTAAACTGTACGTTAACACTAACCCGTGCCCTAACACGTACGCTCCCCCTAAAGCGTTGTCGTACCCTCACCTGGACCTTAAACCGTCCCCATCCACTAACCCTAACTCTAGCCCGAACCCTAAACCTAACACTTCCCCGAAGCCTGACCCTCACCCGTCCCCTTATCCTAACACGTACGCTAACACTAAACTGCGCCCCCACACGTACGGTCCCCCTAAAGCATTGTCGTAACCTCACCTGGACCCTAAACCGTCCCCGTCCCCTAAACCTAACCCTAGCCCGAACCCTAACCCTAACCCTTCCCCGAAACCTGACCCTCACCCGTCCGCTCATCCTAACACGTACGCTAAAACTAACCCTCACCCTCACATGTACGCTCCCCCTAAAGCGTTGTCCTACCCTCACCTGGACCCTAAACCCTCCCGTCCCCTAACCCTAACCCTAGCCCGAACCCTAACCCTAACCCTTCCCCGACCTGACCCTCAGCGGTCCCCTAATCCTAACCCGTACGCTAACACTAACCCGCGCCCTCACACGTACGCTCCCCCTAAAGCGTTGTCGTACCCTCACCTGGACCCTAAACCCTCCCCGTCCCCTAACCCTAACCCTAGCCCGAACCCTAACCCTAACCCTTCCCGAAGCCTGACCCTCACCTATCCTCTAATCCTAAACCGTACGTTAACACTAACCCGCGCCCTCACACGTACGCTCCCTTAAAGCGTTGTCGTACCCTCACCTGGACCCTAAACACTCTCCGTCCCCTAACCCTAACCCTAGCCCGAACCCTAACCCTAACCCTAACACTTCCCCGAAGCCTGACCCTCACCCATCCCATAATCCTAACCCGTACGCTAACCCTAACCTGCGCCCTCACACGTACCCTCCCCGTAAAGTGTTGTCGTACCCTCACCTGGACCCGAAACCGTCCCCGTCCCCGTCCCCTAACCCTAGCCCGAACCCTAACCCTAACACTTCCCCGAAACCTGACCCTCACCCGTCCCCTAATCCTAACCCGTACGCTAACACTAACCCGCGCCCTCACACGTACGCTCCCCCTAAAGCGTTGTCGTACCCTCACCTGTACCCTAAACCCTCCCCGTCCCCTACCCCTAACCCTAGCCCGAACCCTACCCCTAACCCTTCCCGAAGCCTGACCCTCACCCGTCCCCTAATCCTAAACCGTACGTTAACACTAACCCGCGCCCTCACACGTACGCTCCCCTTAAAGTGTTCTCGTGCCCTCACCTGGACCCTAAACCGTCTGCGTCCCCTAACCCTAACCCTAGCCCGAACCCTAACCCTAACCCTTCCCGAAGCCTGACCCTCACCCGTCCCGTAATCCTAACCCGTACGCAACCACTAAGCTGAGCCCTCACACGTACGCTCCCCCTAAAGTGTTGTCGTACCCTCACCTGGACCGTAAACCGTCCCTGTCCCCTATACCTAACCCTAGCCCGAACCCTAACCCTAACCCTTCCCAGAAGCCTGACCCTCACCCGTCCCCTAATCCTAACCCGTACGCTAACACTAACCCGCACCCTCATCGTACCCTCCCCGTAAAGTGTTGTCGTACCCTAACCTGGACCCGAAACTGTCCCCGTCCCCGTCCCCTAACCCTAGCCCGAACCCTAACCCTAACACTTCCCCGAAGCCTGACCCTCACCCGTCCCCTAATCCTAACCCGTACGCTAACACTAACCCGCGCCCTCACACGTACGCTCCCCCTAAAGTGTTGTCGTACCCTCACCTGGACCCTAAACCGTCCCCGTCCCCTAACCCTAAGCCTAGCCCGAACCCTAACCCTAACACTTCCCCGAAGCCTGACCCTCACCCGTCCCCTAATCCTAACCCGTACGCTAACACTAACCCGCGCCCTCACACGTACGCTCCCCCTAAAGCGTTGTCGTACCCTCACCTGGACCCTAAGACGTCCCCGTCCCCTAACAATAACCCTAGCCCGAAACCTAACCGTAACCCTCCCCGAAGCCTGACCCTCACACGTCCCCTAATCCTAACCCGTACGCTAACACTAACCCGCGCCCTCACACGTACGCTCCCCTTAAAGCGTAGTCGTACCCTCACCTGGACCGTAAACCGTCCCCGTCCCCTAACCCTAACCCTAGCCCCAACCCTAAACCTAACCCTAACCCTTCTCCGAAGCCTGACCCTCACCCGTCCCCTAATCGTAAACCGTACACTAACACTAACCCGCGCCCTCACACGTACGCTCCCCCTAAAGCGTTGTCGTACCCTCACCTGGAGCCTAAATCCTCCCCGTCCCCTAACCCTAACCCTAGCCCGAACCCTAACCCTAACCCTTCCCCGAAGCCTGACCCTCACCCGTTCCCTAATCCTAACCCGTACGCTAACACTAACCCGCGCCCTCACACGTACGCTCCCCCTAAAGCGTTGTCGTACCCTCACCTGGACCCTTAGCCGTCCTCGTCCCCTAAACCTAACCCTAGCCCGAACCCTAACCCTAACCCTTCCCCGAAGCCTGACCCTCACCGTCCCCTAATCCTAACCCGTACGCTAACACTAACCCGCGCCCTCACACGTACGCTCCCCCTAAAGCGTTGTCGTACCCTCACCTGGACCCTAAACCGTCCCCGTCACCTAACCCTAACTCTAGCCCGAACCCTAAACCTAACCCTTCCCCGAAGCCTGACACTCACCCGTCCCCTAATCCTAACCCGTACACTAACACTAACCCGCGCCCTCACACGTACGCTCCCCCTAAAGCGTTGTCGTACCCTCACCTGGACCCTAAGACGTCCCCGTCCCCTAACCCTAACCCTAGCCCGAACCCTAACCCTAACCCTAACCCTTCCCCGAAGCCTGACCCTCACCCGTCCCCTTATCCTAACCCGTACGCTAACACTAACCCGCGCCCTCACACGTACGCTCCCCCTAAAGCGTTGTTGTCCCCTCACCTGGACCCTAAACCCTCCCCGTCCCCTAACCCTAACCCTAGCCCGAACCCTAACCCTAACCCTTCCCCGAAGCCTGACCCTCACCCGTCCCCTCATCCTAACCCGTACGCTAACACTAACCCGCGCCCTCACACGTACGCTCCCCCTAATGCGTTGTTGTACCCTCACCTGGACCCTAAACCGTCCCCGTCCCCTAAACCTAACCCTCGCCCGAACCCTAACCCTAAACCTTCCCCGAAGCCTGACCCTCACCCGTCCCCTAATCCTAACCCGTACGCTAACACTAACCCGCGCCCTCACACGTAAGCTCCCCCTAAAGCGTTGTCGTACCCTCACCTGGACCCTAAACCCTCCCCGTCCCCTAACCCTAACCCTAGCCCGAACCCTAAACCTAACCCTTCCCGAAGCCTGACCCTCACCCGACCCCTAATCCTAAACCGTACGTTAACACTAACCCGCGCCCTCACACGTATGCTCCCTTAAAGCGTTGTCGTACCCTCACCTGGACCCTAAACCCTCTCCGTCCCCTAAACCTAAACCTAGCCCTAACCCTAACCCTAACCCTTCCCCGAGGCCTGACCCTCACCCATCCCCTAATCCTAACCCGTACGCTAACACTAACCCGTTTTCTCACACGTACGCTCCCCCTAAAGCGTTGTCGTACCCTCACCTGGACGCTAGACCGTCCCCGTCCCCTAACCCTAACCCTAGCCCGAACCCTAACCCTAACCCTTCCCCGAAGCCTGACCCTCACCCGTCCCCTAATGCTAACCCGTACGCTAACACTAACCCGCGCCCTCACACGTACGCTCCCCCTAAAGCGTTGTCGTACCCTCACCTGGACCCTAAACCCTCCCCTTCCCCTAACCCTAACCCTAGCCTGAACCCTAACCCTAACCCTTCCCCGAAGCCTGACCCTCACACGTCCCCTAATCCTAACGCTTACGCTAACACTAACCCGCGCCCTCACACGTACCCTCCCCGTAAAGAATTGTCGTACCCTCACCTGGAACCGAAACTGTCCCCGTCTCCGTCCCCTAACCCTAGCCCGAACCCTAACCCTAACCCTTCCCCGAAGCCTGACCCTCACCCGTCCCCTAATCCTAACCCGTACGCTAACACTAACCCGCGCCCTCACACGTACGCTCCCCCTAAAGCGTTGTCGTGCCCTCACCTGGACCCTAAACCCTCCCCGTCCCCTAACCCTAACCCTAGCCCGAACCCTAACCCTAACCCTTCCCCGAAGCCTGACCCTCACGCGTCCCCTAATCCTAACCCGTACGATAACACTAACCCGTGCACTCACACGTATGCTCCCCCTAAAGCCTTGTCGTACCCTCACCTGGACCCTAAACCGTCCCCGTCCCCTAACCCTAACCCTAGCCCGAACCCTAACCCTAACCCTTCCCCGAAGCCTGACCCTCACCTGTCCCATAATCCTAACCCGTACGCTAACACTAACCCACACCCTCACACGTACGCTCCCCCTAAAGCGTTGTCGTACCCTCACCTGGACCCTAAACCCTCCCCGTCCCCTAACCCTAACCCTAGCCCGAACCGTAACCCTAACCCTTCCCCGAAGCCTGACCCTCACCCATCCCCTAATCCTAACCCGTACGCTAACACTAACCCGCGCCCTCACACGTACACTCCCCCTAAAGCGTTGTCGTACCCTCACCTGGACCCTAAACCCTCCCCGTACCCTAACCCTAACCCTAGCCCGAACCCTAACCCTAACCCTTCCCCGAAGCCTGACCCTCACCCGTCCCCAAATCCTAACCCGTACGCTAACACTAACCCACGCCCTCACACGTACACTCCCCCTAAAGCGTTGTCGTACCCTCACCTGGACCCTAAACCCTCCCCGTCCCCTAACCCTAACCCTAGCCCGAACCCTAAACCTAACCCTTCCCCGAAGCCTGACCCTCACCCGTCCCGTAATCCTAACCCTTACGCTAACTCTAAACTGCACCCTCACATGTACGCTCCCCCTAAAGCGTTGTCATACCCTCACCTGGACCCTAAACCCTCCCGTCCCCAAATCCTAACCCTAGCCCGAACCCTAACCCTAACCCTTCCCCGAAGCCTGACCCTCACCCGTCCCCTAATCCTAACCCGTACGCTAACACTAACCCGCGCCCTCACACGTACACTCCCCCTAAAGCGTTGTCGTGCCCTCACCTGGACGCTAAACCCTCTCCGTCCCCTAACCCTAACCCTAGCCCTTGCCCTAACCCTAAACCTTCCCGAAGCCTGACCCTCACCCGTCCCCTAATCCTAACCCGTACGCTAACACTAACCCGTGCCCTCACACGTACGCTCCCCCTAAAGCTTTGTCGTACCCTCACCTGGACCCTAAACCCTCCCCGTCCCCTAACCCTAACCCTAGCCCGAACCCTAACCCTAACCCTTCCCCGAAGCCTGACCCTCACCCGTCCCCTCATCCTAACCCGTACGCTAACACTAACCCGCGCCCTCACACGTACGCTCCCCCTAATGCGTTGTTGTACCCTCACCTGTACCCTAAACCGTCCCCGTCCCCTAAACCTAACCCTCGCCCGAACCCTAACCCTAAACCTTCCCCGAAGCCTGACCCTCACCCGTCCCCTAATCCTAACCCGTACGCTAACACTAACCCGCGCCCTCACACGTACGCTCCCCCTAAAGCGTTGTCGTACCCTCACCTGGACCCTAAACCCTCCCGTCCCCTAACCCTAACACTAGCCCGAGCCCTAACCCTAACCCTTCCCGAAGCCTGACCCTCACCCGTCCCCTAATCCTAACCCGTACGCTAACACTAACCCGCGCCCTCACACGTACGCTCCCCCTAAAGCGTTGTCGTGCCCTCACCTGGACCCTAAACCCTCCCATCCCCTAACCCTAGCCCTAGCCCGAACCCTAACCCTAACCCTTCCTCGACCTGACCCTCACCGGTCCCCTAATCATAACCCGTATGCTAACACTAACCCGTGTCCTCACACGTACGCTCCCCCTAAAGCGTTGTCGTACCCTCACCTGGACCCTAAACCCTCCCCGTCCCCTAACCCTAACCCTAGCCCGAACCCTAAACCTAACCCTTCCCAAAGCCTGACCCTCACCCGACCCCTAATCCTAAACCGTACGTTAACACTAACCCGCGCCCTCACACGTACGCTCCCTTAAAGCGTTGTCGTACCCTCACCTGGACCCTAAACCCTCTCCGTCCCCTAAACCTAACCCTAGCCCTAACCCTAACCCTAACCCTTCCCCGAAGCCTGACCCTCACCCATCCCCTAATCCTAACCCGTACGCTAACACTAACCCGTTTTCTCACACGTACGCTCCCCCTAAAGCGTTGTCGTACCCTCACCTGGACGCTAGACCGTCCCCGTCCCCTAACCCTAACCCTAGCCCGAACCCTAACCCTAACCCTTCCCCGAAGCCTGACCCTCACCCGTCCCCTAATGCTAACCCTTACGCTAACACTAACCCGCGCCCTCACACGTACGCTCCCCCTAAAGCGTTGTCGTACCCTCACCTGGACCCTAAACCCTCCCCGTCCCCTAACCCTAACCCTAGCCCGAACCGTAACCCTAACCCTTCCCCGAAGCCTGACCCTCACCCATCCCCTAATCCTAACCCGTACGCTAACACTAACCCGCGCCCTCACACGTACACTCCCCCTAAAGCGTTGTCGTACCCTCACCTGGACCCTAAACCCTCCCCGTACCCTAACCCTAACCCTAGCCCGAACCCTAACCCTAACCCTTCCCCGAAGCCTGACCCTCACCCGTCCCCAAATCCTAACCCGTACGCTAACACTAACCCACGCCCTCACACGTACACTCCCCCTAAAGCGTTGTCGTACCCTCACCTGGACCCTAAACCCTCCCCGTCCCCTAACCCTAACCCTAGCCCGAACCCTAAACCTAACCCTTCCCCGAAGCCTGACCCTCACCCGTCCCGTAATCCTAACCCTTACGCTAACTCTAAACTGCACCCTCACATGTACGCTCCCCCTAAAGCGTTGTCATACCCTCACCTGGACCCTAAACCCTCCCGTCCCCAAATCCTAACCCTAGCCCGAACCCTAACCCTAACCCTTCCCCGAAGCCTGACCCTCACCCGTCCCCTAATCCTAACCCGTACGCTAACACTAACCCGCGCCCTCACACGTACACTCCCCCTAAAGCGTTGTCGTGCCCTCACCTGGACGCTAAACCCTCTCCGTCCCCTAACCCTAACCCTAGCCCTTGCCCTAACCCTAAACCTTCCCGAAGCCTGACCCTCACCCGTCCCCTAATCCTAACCCGTACGCTAACACTAACCCGTGCCCTCACACGTACGCTCCCCCTAAAGCTTTGTCGTACCCTCACCTGGACCCTAAACCCTCCCCGTCCCCTAACCCTAACCCTAGCCCGAACCCTAACCCTAACCCTTCCCCGAAGCCTGACCCTCACCCGTCCCCTCATCCTAACCCGTACGCTAACACTAACCCGCGCCCTCACACGTACGCTCCCCCTAATGCGTTGTTGTACCCTCACCTGTACCCTAAACCGTCCCCGTCCCCTAAACCTAACCCTCGCCCGAACCCTAACCCTAAACCTTCCCCGAAGCCTGACCCTCACCCGTCCCCTAATCCTAACCCGTACGCTAACACTAACCCGCGCCCTCACACGTACGCTCCCCCTAAAGCGTTGTCGTACCCTCACCTGGACCCTAAACCCTCCCGTCCCCTAACCCTAACACTAGCCCGAGCCCTAACCCTAACCCTTCCCGAAGCCTGACCCTCACCCGTCCCCTAATCCTAACCCGTACGCTAACACTAACCCGCGCCCTCACACGTACGCTCCCCCTAAAGCGTTGTCGTGCCCTCACCTGGACCCTAAACCCTCCCATCCCCTAACCCTAGCCCTAGCCCGAACCCTAACCCTAACCCTTCCTCGACCTGACCCTCACCGGTCCCCTAATCATAACCCGTATGCTAACACTAACCCGTGTCCTCACACGTACGCTCCCCCTAAAGCGTTGTCGTACCCTCACCTGGACCCTAAACCCTCCCCGTCCCCTAACCCTAACCCTAGCCCGAACCCTAAACCTAACCCTTCCCAAAGCCTGACCCTCACCCGACCCCTAATCCTAAACCGTACGTTAACACTAACCCGCGCCCTCACACGTACGCTCCCTTAAAGCGTTGTCGTACCCTCACCTGGACCCTAAACCCTCTCCGTCCCCTAAACCTAACCCTAGCCCTAACCCTAACCCTAACCCTTCCCCGAAGCCTGACCCTCACCCATCCCCTAATCCTAACCCGTACGCTAACACTAACCCGTTTTCTCACACGTACGCTCCCCCTAAAGCGTTGTCGTACCCTCACCTGGACGCTAGACCGTCCCCGTCCCCTAACCCTAACCCTAGCCCGAACCCTAACCCTAACCCTTCCCCGAAGCCTGACCCTCACCCGTCCCCTAATGCTAACCCTTACGCTAACACTAACCCGCGCCCTCACACGTACGCTCCCCCTAAAGCGTTGTCGTACCCTCACCTGGACCCTAAACCCTCCCCATCCCCTAACCCTAACCATAGCCCGAACCCTAACCCTAACCCTTCCCCGAAGCCTGACCCTCACCCGTCCCGTAATCCTAACCCGTATGCTAACACTAACCCGCACCCTCACATGTACGCTCCCCCTAAAGCGTTGTCGTACCTCAACTGGACCCTAAACCCTCCCGTCCCCAAATCCTAACCCTAGCCCGAACCCTAACCCTAACCCTTCCCCAAAGCCTGACCCTCACCCGTCCCCTAATCCTAACCCGTACGCTAACACTAGCCCACGCCCTCACACGTACACTCCCCCTAAAGCGTTGTCGTGCCCTCACCTGGACCCTAAACCCTCCCCGTCCCCTAACCCTAACCCTAGCCCGAGCCCTAAACCTAAACCTTCCCGAAGCCTGACCCTCACCGTCCCCTAATCCTAAACCGTACGTTAACACTAACCCGCGCCCTATCACGTACGCTCCCCCTAAAGCGTTGTCGTACCCTCACCTGGACCCTAAACCCTCCCCGTCCCCTAAGCCTAACCCTAGCCCGAACCCTAAACCTAACCCTTCGCCGAAGCCTGACCCTCACCCGTCCCCTAATCCTAACCCGTACGCTAACACTAGCCCGCGCCCTCACACGTACCCTCCCCGTAAAGTGTTGTCGTACCCTCACCTGGACCCGAAACTGTCCCCGTCTCCGTCCCCTAACCCTAGCCCGAACCCTAACCCTAACACTTCCCCGAAGCCTGACCCTCACCCGTCCCCTAATCCTAACCCGTACGCAAACACTAACCCGCGCCCTCACACGTACGCTCCCCCTAAAGCGTTGTCGTACCCTCACCTGGACCCTAAGACGTCCCCGTCCCCTAACCATAACCCTAACCCGAACCCTAACCCTAACCCTAACCCTTCCCCGAAGCCTGAGCCTCACCCGTCCCCTTATCCTAACCCGTACGCTAACACTAACCCGCGCCCTCACCCGTACGCTCCACCTAAAGCATTGTCGTAACCTCACCTGGACCCTAAACCGTCCCCGTCCCCTAACCCTAACCCTAGCCCGAACCCTAACCCTAACCCTTCCCCGAAGCCTGACCCTCACCCGTCCCCTCATTCTAACCCGTACGCTAACACTAACCCGCACCCTCACATGTACGCTCCCCCTAAAGCGTTGTCCTACCCTCACCTGGACCCTAAACCGTCCCTGTCCCCTAACCCTAACTCTAGCCCGAACCCTAAACCTAACCCTTCCCCGAAGCCTGACCCTCACCCGTCCCCTCATCCTAACCCGTACGCTAACACTAACCCGCGCGCTCACACGTACGCTCCCCCTAAAGCGTTGTCGTACCCTCATCTGGACCTTAAACCCTCCCCGTCCCCTAACCCTAACCCTAGCCCTAACCCTAACCCTAACCCTTCCCCGAAGCCTGACCCTCACCCGTCCCCTAATCCTAACCAGTACACTAACACTAACCCAAGCCCTCACACGTACGCTCCCCCTAAAGCGTTGCCTTACCCTCACCTGGACCCTAAACCGTCCCCGTCCCCTAACACTAAACCTAGCCCGAACCCTAACCCTAATCCTTCCCCGAAGCCTGACCCTCACCCGTCCCGTAATCCTAACCCGTACACTAACACTAACCCGCACCCTCACATGTACGCTCCTCCTAAAGCGTTGTCGTACCCTCACCTGGACCCTAAACCCTCCCCGTCCCCTAACCCTAACCCTAGCCCGAACCCTAACCCTAACCCTTCCCCGAAGCCTGACCCTCACCCGTCCCCTAATCCTAACCCGTACGATAACACTAACCCGTGCCCTCACACGTATGCTCCCCCTAAAGCGTTGTCGTACCCTCACCTGGACCCTAAACCGTCCCCGTCCCCTAACCCTAACCCTAGCCCGAACCCTAACCGTAACCCTTCCCCGAAGCCTGACCCTCACCTGTCCCATAATCCTAACCCGTACGCTAACACTAAACCACAACCTCACACGTACGCTCCCCCTAAAGCGTTGTCGTACCCTCACCTGGACCCTAAACCCTCCCCGTCCCCTAACCCTAACCCTAGCCCGAACCGTAACCCTAACCCTTCCCCGAAGCCTGACCCTCACCCGTCCCCTAATCCTAACCCGTACGCTAACACTAACCCGCGCCCTCACACGTACGCTCCCCCTAAAGCGTTGTCGTACCCTCACCTGGACCCTAAACCCTCCCCGTCCCCTAACCCTAACCCTAGCCCGAACCCTAACCCTAACCCTTCCCCGAAGCCTGACCCTCACCCGTCCCGTAATCCTAACCCTTACGCTAACACTAAACCGCACCCTCACATGTACGCTCCCCCTAAAGCGTTGTCATACCCTCACCTGGACCCTAAACCCTCCCGTCCCCAAATCCTAACCCTAGCCCGAACCCTAACCCTAACCCTTCCCCGAAGCCTGACCCTCACCCGTCCCCTAATCCTAACCCGTATGCTAACACTAACCCGCGCCCTCACACGTACACTCCCCCTAAAGCGTTGTCGTGCCCTCACCTGGACCCTAAACCCTCCCCGTCCCCTAACCCTAACCCTAGCCCGAGCCCTAACCCTAAACCTTCCCGAAGCCTGACCCTCACCCGTCCCCTAATCCTAAACCGTACGTTAACACTAACCCGCGCCCTAACAAGTACGCTCCACCTAAAGCATTGTCGTACCCTCACCTGGACCCTAAACCGTCCCCGTCAGCTAACCCTAACTCTAGCCCGAACCCTAAACCTAACCCTTCCCCGAAGCCTGACCCTCACCCGTCCTCTAATCCTAACCCGTACACTAACACTAACGCGCGCCCTCAGACGTACGCTCCCCCTAAAGCGTTGTCGTACCCTCACCTGGACCCTAAACCCTCCCCGTCCCCTAATTCTAACCCTAGCCCGAACCCTAACCCTAACCCTTCCCCGAAGCCTGACCCTCACCCGTCCCCTAATCCTAATCCGTACGCTAACACTAACCCGCGCCCTCACACGTACCCTCCCCGTAAAGTGTTGTCGTACCCTCACCTGGACCCGAAACTGTCCCCGTCTCCGTCCCCTAACCCTAGCCCGAACCCTAACCCTAACACTTCCCCGAAGCCTGACCCTCACCCGTCCCCTAATCCTAACCCGTACGCAAACACTAACCCGCGCCCTCACACGTACGCTCCCCCTAAAGCATGTCGTACCCTCACCTGGACCCTAAGACGTCCCCGTCCCCTAACCATAACCCTAACCCGAACCCTAACCCTAACCCTAACCCTTCCCCGAAGCCTGACCCTCACCCGTCCCCTTATCCTAACCCGTACGCTAACACTAACCCGCGCCCTCACCCGTACACTCCACCTAAAGCATTGTCGTAACCTCACCTGGACCCTAAACCGTCCCCGTCCCCTAACCCTAACCCTAGCCCGAACTCTAACCCTAACCCTTCCCCGAAGCCTGACCCTCACCCGTCCCCTCATTCTAACCCGTACGCTAACACTAACCCGCACCCTCACATGTACGCTCCCCCTAAAGCGTTGTCCTACCCTCACCTGGACCCTAAACCGTCCCTGTCCCCTAACCCTAACTCTAGCCCGAACCCTAAACCTAACCCTTCCCCGAAGCCTGACCCTCACCCGTCCCCTAATCCTAACACGTACGCTAACACTAACCCGCGCCCTCACACGTACGCTCCTTCTAAAGCGTTGTCGTACCCTCATCTGGACCCTAAACCCTCCCCGTCCCCTAACCCTAACCCTAGCCCGAACCCTAACCCTAACCCTTCCCGGAAGCCTGACCCTCACCCGTCCCCTCATCCTAACCCGTACGCTAACACTAACCCGCGCGCTCACACGTACGCTCCCCCTAAAGCGTTGTCGTACCCTCACCTGGACCTTAAACCCTCCCCGTCCCGTAACCCTAACCCTAGCCCTAACCCTAACCCTAACCCTTCCCCGAAGCCTGACCCTCACCCGTCCCCTAATCCTAACCAGTACACTAACACTAACCCACGCCCTCACACGTACGCTCCCCCTAAAGCGTTGCCTTACCCTCACCTGGACCCTAAACCGTCCCCGTCCCCTAACACTAACCCTAGCCCGAACCCTAACCCTAATCCTTCCCCGAAGCCTGACCCTCACCCGTCCCGTAATCCTAACCCGTACGCTAACACTAACCCGCACCCTCACATGTACGCTCCCCCTAAAGCGTTGTCGTACCCTCACCTGGACCCTAAACCCTCCCCGTCCCCTAACCCTAACCCTAGCCCGAACCCTAACCCTAACCCTTCCCCGAAGCCTGACACTCACCCGTCCCCTAATCCTAACCCGTACGATAACACTAACCCGTGCCCTCACACGTATGCTCCCCCTAAAGCGTTGTCGTACCCTCACCTGGACCCTAAACCGTCCCCGTCCCCTAACCCTAACCCTAGCCCGAACCCTAACCCTAACCCTTCCCCGAAGCCTGACCCTCACCTGTCCCATAATCCTAACCCGTACGCTAACACTAACCCACACCCTCACACGTACGCTCCCCCTAAAGCGTTGTCGTACCCTCACCTGGACCCTAAACCCTCCCCGTCCCCTAACCCTAACCCTAGCCCGAACCGTAACCCTAACCCTTCCCCGAAGCCTGATCCTCACCCATCCCCTAATCCTAACCCGTACGCTAACACTAACCCACTCCCTCACACCTACGCTCCCCCTAAAGCGTTGTCGTACCCTCACCTGGACGCTAAACCGTCCCCGTCCCCTAAACCTAACCCTAGCCCGAACCCTAACCCTAACCCTTCCCCGAAGCCTGACCCTCACCCGTCCCCTAATCCTAACCCGTACGCTAACACTAACCCGCGCCCTCACACGTACGCTCCCCCTAAAGCGTTGTCGTACCCTCACCTGGACCCTAAACCCTCCCCGTCCCCTAACCCTAACCCTAGCCCGAACCCTAACCCTAACCCTTCCACGAAGCCTGACCCACACCCGTCCCGTAATCCTAACCCTTACGCTAACACTAAACCGCACCCTCACATGTACGCTCCCCCTAAAGCGTTGTCATACCCTCACCTGGACCCTATACCCTCCCGTCCCCAAATCCTAACCCTAGCCCGAACCCTAACCCTAACCCTTCCCCGAAGCCTGACCCTCACCCGTCCCCTAATCCTAACCCGTATGCTAACACTAACCCGCGCCCTCACACGTACACTCCCCCTAAAGCGTTGTCGTGCCCTCACCTGGACCCTAAACCCTCCCCGTCCCCTAACCCTAACCCTAGCCCGAGCCCTAACCCTAAACCTTCCCGAAGCCTGACCCTCCCCCGTCCCCTAATCCTAAACCGTACGTTAACACTAACCCGCGCCCTAACACGTACGCTCCCCCTAAAGCGTTGTCGTACCCTCACCTGGACCCTAAACCGTCCCCGTCACCTAACCCTAACTCTAGCCCGAACCCTAAACCTAACCCTTCCCCGAAGCCTGACCATCACCCGTCCTCTAATCCTAACCCGTACACTAACACTAACGCGCGCCCTCACACGTACGCTCCCCCTAAAGCGTTGTCGTACCCTCACCTGGACCCTAAACCCTCCCCATCCCCTAATTCTAACCCTAGCCCGAACCCTAACCCTAATCCTTCCCCGAAGCCTGACCCTCACCCGTCCCCTAATCCTAACCCGTACGCTAACACTAACCCGCGCCCTCACACGTACCCTCCCCGTAAAGTGTTGTCGTACCCTCACCTGGACCCGAAACTGTCCCCGTCTCCGTCCCCTAACCCTAGCCCGAACCCTAACCCTAACCCTTCCCGAAGCCTGACCCTCACCCGTCCCTTTATCCTAACCCGTACGCTAACACTAACCCGCGCCCTCACACGTACATTCCCCCTAAAGCATTGTCGTAACCTCACCTGGACCCTAAACCGTCCCCGTCCCCTAACCCTAACCCTAGCCCGAACCCTAACCCTAACCCTTCCCCGAAGCCTGACCCTCACCCGTCCCCTAATCCTAACCCGTACGCTAACTCTAACCCGCACCCTCACACGTACGCTCCCCCTAAAGCGTTGTCGTACCCTCACCTGGACCTTAAACCCTCCCCGTCCCCTAACACTAACCCTAGCCCTAACCCTAACCCTAACCCTTCCCCGAAGCCTGACCCTCACCCGTCCCCTAATCCTAACCCGTACACTAACACTAACCCGCGCCCTCACACGTACGCTCCCACTAAAGCGTTGTCGTACCCTCACCTGGACCCTAAGACGTCCCCGTCCCCTAACCATAACCCTAGCCCGAACCCTAACCCTAACCCTAACCCTTCCCCGAAGCCTGACCCTCAACCGTCCCCTTATCCTAACACGTACGCTAACACTAACCCGCGCCCTCACCCGTACGCTCCTCCTAAAGCATTGTCGTAACCTCACCTGGACCCTAAACTGTCCCCGTCCCCTAACCCTAAACCTAGCCCGAACCCTAACCCTAACCCTTCCCCGAAGCCTGACCCTCACTCGTCCCCTCATCCTAACCCGTACGCTAACACTAACCCGCACCCTCACATGTACGCTCCCCCTAAAGCCTTGTCCTACCTTCACCTGGACCCTAAAACGTCCCCGTCCCCTAACCCTAACTCTAGCCCAAACCCTAAACCTAACCCTTCCCCGAAGCCTGACCCTCACCCTTCCCCTAATCCTAACCCGTACGCTAACACTAACCCGCGCCCTCACACGTACGCTCCCACTAAAGCGTTGTCGTACCCTCATCTAGACCCTAAACCCTCCCCGTCCCCTAACTCTAACCCTAGCCCGAACCCTAACCCTAACACTTCCCCGAAGCCTGACCCTCACCCGTCCCCTAATCCTAAACCGTACGCTAACACTAACCCGCGCCCTCACACGTACGCTCCACCTAAAGTGTTGTAGTGCCCTCACCAGGACCCTAAACCCTCCCCGTCCCCTAACCCTAACCCTAACCCGAACCCTAACCCTAACCCTTCCCCGAAGCCTGACCCTCACCCGTCCCCTAATCCTAACCCGTACGCTAAAACTAACCCGCGCCCTCACACGTACGCTCCCCCTAAAGCGTTGTCGTACCCTCACCTGGACCCTAAGACGTCCCCGTCCCCTAACCCTAACCCTAGCCCAAACCCTAACCCTAACCCTAACCCTTCCCCGAAGCCTGACCCTCACCCGTCCCCTTATCCTAACCCGTATGCTAACACTAACCCGCGCCCTCACACGTACGCTCCCCCTAAAGCATTGTCGTAACCTCACCTGGACCCTAAACCGTCCCCGTCCCCTAACCCTAACCCTAGCCCGAACCCTAATCCTAAACCTTCCCCGAAGCCTGACCCTCACCCGTCCCCTCATCCTAACCCGTACGCTAACACTAACCCGCGCGCACACACGTACGCTCCCCCTAAAGCGTTGTCGTACCCTCACCTGGACCCTAAACCCTCCCGTCCCCTAACCCTAACCCTAGCCCGAACCCAAACCCTAACCCTTCCCGAAGCCTGACCCTCACCCGTCCCCTAATCCTAACCCGTACGCTAACACTAACCCGCGCCCTCACACGTACGCTCCCCCTAAAGCGTTGTAGTGCCCTCACCTGGACCCTAAACCCTCCCCGTCCCCTAACCCTAACCCTAGCCCGAACCCTAACCCTAACCCTTCCCGAAGCCTGACCCTCACCCGTCCCCTATTCCTAACCCGTACGCTAACACTAACCCGCGCCCTCACACGTACGCTCCCCCTAAAGCGTTGTCGTGCCCTCACCTGGACCCTAAACCCTCCCCGTCCCCTAACCCTAACCCTAGCCCGAACCCTAACTCTAAACCTTCCCAAAGCCTGACCCTCACCCGTCCCCTAATCCTAACCCGTACGCTAACACTAACCCGCGCCCTCACACGTACGCTCCCCCTAAAGCGTTGTCGTACCCTCACCTGGACCCTAAGCCGTCCCCGTCCCCTAAACCTAACCCTAGCCCGTACCCTAACCCTAACCCTAACACTTCCCCGAAGCCTGACCCTCACCCGTCCCCTTATCCTAAACCATACGCTAACACTAACCCGCACCCTCACACGTATGCTCCCCCTAAAGCATTGTCGTAACCTCACCTGGACCCTAAACCGTCCCCGTCCCCTAACCCTAACCCTAGCCCGAACCCTAACCCTAACACTTCCCCGAAGCCTGACCCTCACCCGTCCCCTAATCCTAACCCGTACGCTAACAATAACCCGTGCCCTCACACGTACGCTCCCCCTAAAGCGTTGTCGTACCCTCACCTGGACGCTAAACCGTCCCCGTCCCCTAACCCTAACCCTAGCCTGAAACCTAACCCTAACACTTCCCCGAAGCCTGACCCTCACCCGTCCCCTAATGCTAACCCGTACGCTAACACTAACCCGCGCCCTCACACGTACGCTCCCCCTAAAGCGTTGTCGTACCCTCACCTGGACCCTAAACCCTCCCAATACCCTAACCCTAACCCTAGCCCGAACCCTAACCCTAACCCTTCCCCGAAGCCTGACCCTCACCCGTCCCGTAATCCTAACCCGTACGCTAACACTAACCCGCACCCTCACATGTACGCTCCCCCTAAAGCGTTGTTGTACCCTCACCTGGACCCTAAACCCTCCCGTCCCCAAATCCTAACCCTAGCCCGAACCCTAACCCTAACCCTTCCCCGAAGCCTGACCCTCACCCGTCCCCTAATCCTAACCCGTACGCTAACACTAACCCGCGCCCTCACACGTACACTCCCCCTAAATCGTTGTCGTGCCCTCACCTGGACCCTAAACCCTCCCCATACCCTAACCCTAACCCAAGCCCGAGGCCTAAACCTAAACCTTCCCGAAGCCTGACCCTCACCCGTCCCCTAATCCTAAACCGTACGTTAACACTAACCCGCGCCCTAACACGTACGATCCCCCTAAAGCGTTGTCGTACCCTCACCTGGACCCTAAACCGTCCCCGTCCCCTAACCCTAACTCTAGCCCGAACCCTAAACCTAACCCTTCCCCGAAGCCTGACCCTCACCCGTCCCCTAATCCTAACCCGTACGCTAACACTAACCCGCGCCCTCACACGTACGCTCCCCCTAAAGCGTTGTCGTACCCTCACCAGGACCCTAAACCCTCCCCGTCCCCTAACCCTAACCCTAGCCCGAACCCTATCCCTAACCCTTCCCCAAAGCCTGACCCTCACCCGTCCCCTAATCCTAACCCGTACGCTAACACTAACCCGCGCCCTCACACATACGCTCCCCCGAAAGCGTTGTCGTACCCTCACCTGGACCCTAAACCCTCTCCGTCCCCTAACCCTAACCCTAGCCCGAACACTAACCCTAACCCTTCCCCGAAGCCTGACCCTCACCCGTCCCCTAATCCTAACCCGTACGCTAACACTAACCCGCGCCCTTACACGTACGCTCCCCCTAAAGCGTTGTCGTACCCTCACCTGGACCCTAAACCCTCCCGTCCCCTAACCCTAACTCTAGCCCGAACCCTAACCCTAACCCTTCCCCGACCTGACGCTCACCGGTCCCCTAATCATAACCCGTACGCTAACACTAACCCGCGCCCTCACACGTACGCTCCCTTAAAGCGTTGTCGTACCCTCACCTGGACCCTAAACCCTCCCCGTCCCTAAATCCTAACCCTAGCTCTAACCCTAACCCTAAATCTTCCCGAAGCCTGACCCTCACCCGTCCCCTAATCCTAACCCGTACGCTAACACTAACTCGCGCCCTCACACGTACGCTCCCCCTAAAGCGTTGTCATACCCTCACCTGGACCCTAAGACGTCCCCGTCCCCTAACCCTAACCCTAGCCCGAACCCTAACCCTAACCCTAACCCTTTCCCGAAGCCTGACCCTCACCCGTCCCCTTATCCTAACCCGTACGCTAACACTAACCCGCGCCCTCACACGTACGCTCCCCCTAAAGCGTTGTCGTACCCTCACCTGGACCCTAAGACGTCCCCGTCCCCTAACAACAACCCTAGCCCGAACCCTAACCCTAACCCTTCCCGAAGCATGACTCTCACCCGTCTCCTAATCCTAACCCATACGTTAACACTAACCCGCGCCCTCACACGTACGCTCCACGTAAAGCGTTGTCGTACCCTCACCTGGACCCTAAGACGTCCCCGTCCCCTAACAACAACCCTAGCCCGAACCCTAACCCTAACCCTAAACCCTCCCCGTCCCCTAACCCTAACCCTAGCCCTAACCCTAACCCTAACCCTTCCCCGAAGCCTGACCCTCACCCGTCCCCTAATCCTAACACGTACGCTAACACTAACCCGCGCCCTTATACGTACGCTCCCCCTAAAGCGTTGTCGTACCCCCACCTGGACCCTAAGACGTCCGCGTCCCCTAACCATAACCCTAGCCCGAACCCTAACCCTAACCCTAACCCTTCCCCGAAGCCTGACCCTCACACGTCCCCTTATCCTAACCCGTACGCTAACACTAACCCGCGCCCTCACACGTACGCTCCCCCTAAAGCATTGTCGTAACCTCACCTGGACCCTAAACCGTCCCCGTCCCCTAACCCTAACCCTAGCCCGAACCCTAACCCTAACCCTTCCCCGAAGCCTGATCCTCACCCGTCCCCTCATCCTAACCCGTACGCGAACACTAACCCGCACCCTCACATGTACGCTCCCCCTAAAGCTTTGTCCTACCCTCACCTGGACCCTAAACCCTCCCCGTCCCCAAATCCTAACCCTAGCCCGAACCCTAACCCTAACCCTTCCCCGAAGCCTGACCCTCACCCGTCCCCTAATCCTAACCCGTACGCTAACACTAACCCGCGCCCTCACACGTAAGCTACCCCTAAAGCGTTGTCGTGCCCTCACCTGGACCCTAAACCCTCCCCGTGCCCTAACCCTAACCCTAGCCCGAGCCCTAACCCTAACCCTTCCCGAAGCCTGACCCTCAACCGTCCCCTAATCCTAAACCGTACGTTAACACTAACCCGCACCCTAACACATACGCTCCCCCTAAAGCATTGTCGTACCCTCACCTGGACCCTAAACCGTCCCCGTCCCCTAACCCTAACTCTAGCCCGAACCCTAAACCTAACCCTTCCCCGAAGCCTGACCCTCACCCGTACCCTAATCCTAACCCGTACGCTAACACTAAACCGCGCCCTCACACGTACGCTCCCCCTAAAGCGTTGTCGTACCCTCACCTGGACCCTAAACCCTCCCCGTCCCCTAACCCTAACCCTAGCCCGAACCCTAACCCTAACCCTTCCCCGAAGCTTGACCCTCACCCGTCCCCTAATCCTAACCCGTACGCTAACACTAACCCGCGCTCTCATACGTACGCTCCCCCTAAAGCGTTGTAGTGCCCTCTCCTGGATTCTAAACCCTCCCCGTCCCCTAACCCTAACCCTAGCCCGAACCCTAACCCTAACCCTTCCCGAAGCCTAACCCTCACCCGTCCCCTAATCCTAACCCGTACGCTAACACTAACACGCGCCCTCAGACGTACGCTCCCCCTAAAGCGTTGTCGTACCCTCACCTGGACCCTAAGACGTCCCCGTCCCCTAACCCTAACCCTAACCCTAACCCTAAACCCTCACCGTCCCCTAACCCTAACCCTAGCCCGAACCGTAACCCTAACCCTAACCCTTCCCCGAAGCCTGACCCTCACCCGTCCCCTTATCCTAACCCGTATGCTAACACTAACCCGCGCCCTCACATGTACGCTCCCCCTAAAGCATTGTCGTAACCTCACCTGGACCCTAAACCGTCCCTGTCCCCTAACCCTAACCCTAGCCCGAACCCTAACCCTAACCCTTCCCCGAAGCCTGATCCTCACCCGTCCCCTCATCCTAACCCGTACGCTAACACTAACCCGCACCCTTACATGTACGCTCCCCCTAAAGCGTTGTCCTACCCTCACCTGGACCCTAAACCCTCCCCGTCCCCTAACCCTAACCCTAGCCCTAACCCTAACCCTAACCCTTCCCCGAAGCCTGACCCTCACCCGTCCCATAATCCTAACCCGTACGCTAAAACTAACCCGAGCTCTCACACGTACGCTCCCCCTAAAGCGTTGTCGTACCCTCACCTGGACCCTAAACCGTCCCCGTCCTCTAACACTAACCCTAGCCCGAACCCTAACTCTAACCCTTCCCCGAAGCCTGACCCTCACCTGTCCCCTAATCCTAACCCGTACGCTAACACTAACCCGCACCCTCATCGTACCCTCCCCGTAAAGTGTTGTCGTACCCTCACCTGGACTCTAAACCGTCCCCGTCCCCTAACCCTAACCCTAGCCCGAACCCTAACCCTAACCCTTCCCGAAGCCTGACCCTCACCGTCCCCTAATCCTAACCCGTACGCTAACACTAAGCTGAGCCCTCACACGTACGCTCCCCCTAAAGCGTTGTCGTACAATCACCTGGACCCTAAACCGTCCCCGTCACCTACACTAACCCTAGCCCGAACCCTAACCCTAACCCTTCCCTGAAGCCTGACACTCACCCGTCCCGTAATCCTAACCCGTACGCTAACACTAACCCGCGCCCTCACACGTACGCTCCCCCTAAAGTGTTGTCGTACCCTCACCTGGACCCTAAACCCTCCCCGTCCCCTAACCCTAACCCTAGCCCGAACCCTAACCCTAACCCTTCCCCGAAGCCTGACCCTCACCCGTCCCCTAATCCTAACCCGAACGCTGACAGTAACCCGCGCCCTCACACGTACGCTCCCCCTAAAGCGTTGTCGTACCCTCACCTGGACCCTAAGACGTCCCCGTCCCCTAAACCTAACCCTAGCCCGAGCCCTAACCCTAACCCTTCCCGAAGCCTGACCCTCACACGTCCCCTAAACCTAAACTGTACGTTAACACTAACCCGCGCCCTAACACGTACGCTCCCCCTAAAGCGTTGTCGTACCCTCACCTGGACCCTAAACCGTCCCCGTCCCCTAACCCTAACCCTAGGCCGAACCCTAACCCTAACCCTTCCCCGAAACCTTATCCTCACCCGTCCCGTAATCCTAACCCGTATGCTAACACTAACCCGCGCCCTCACACGTACACTCCCCCTAAAGCGTTGTCGTGCCCTCACCTGGACCCTAAACCCTCCCCGTCCCCTAAACCTAACCCTAGCCCGAGCCCTAACCCTAAACCTTCCCGAAGCCTGACCGTCACCCGTCCCCTAATCCTAACCCGAACGCTGACAGTAACCCGCGCCCTCACACGTACGCTCCCCCTAAAGCGTTGTCGTACCCTCACCTGGACCCGAAACTGTCCCCGTCTCCGTCACCTAACCCTAGCCCGAACCCTAACCCGAACCCTTCCCGACGCCTGACCCTCACCCGTCCCCTATTCCTAACCCGTACGCTAACACTAACCCGCGCCCTCACACGTACGCTCCCCCTAAAGCGTTGTCGTACCCTCACCTGGACCCTAACACGTCCCCGTCCCCTAACCCTAACCCTATCCCGAACCCTAACCCTAACCCTAACCCTTCCCCGAAGCCTGACCCTCACTCGTCCCCTTATCCTAACCCGTACGCTAACACTAACCCGCGCCCTCACACGTACGCTCCCCCTAAAGCGTTGTCGTACCCTCAACTGGACCCTCAACCCTCCCCGTCCCCTAACCCTAACCCTAGCCCGAACCCTAACCCTAACCCTTCCCCGAAGCCTGACCCTCACCCGTCCCCTCATCCTAACCCGTACGCTAAAACTAACCCGCGCTCTCATACGTACGCTCCCCCTAAAGCGTTGTAGTGCCCTCACCTGGACTCTAAACCCTCCCCGTCCCCTAACCCTAACCCTAGCCCTAACCCTAACCCTAACCCTTCCCCGAAGCCTGACGCTCACCCGTCCCATAATCCTAACCCGTACGCTAAAACTAATCCGCGCCCTCACACATACGCTCCCCCTAAAGCGTTGTCGTACCCTCACCTGGACCCTAAACCGTCCCCGTCCCCTAACACTAACCCTAGCCCGAAACCTAACCCTAACCCTTATCCGAAGCCTGATCCTCACCCGTCCCGTAATCCTAGCCCGTACGCTAACACTAAACCGCGCCCTCACGCGTACGCTCCCCCTAAAGCGTTGTCGTACCCTCACTGGATCCTAAACCCTCCCCGTCCCCTAACCCTAACCGTAGCCCGAACCCTAACCCTAAAACTTCCCCGAAGCCTGACCCTCACCTGTCCCCTAATCCTAACCCGTACGATAACACTAAGCCGTGCCCTCACACGTACGCTCCCCCTAAAGTGTTGTCGTACCCTCACCTGCACCCTAAACCGTCCCCGTCCCCTAACCCTAACCCTAGCCCGAACCCTAACCCTAACCCTTCCCCGAAGCCTGACCCTCACCTGTCCCCTAATCCTAACCCGTACGCTAAAACTAACCCACGCCCTCACACGTACGCTCCCCTAAAAGCGTTGTCGTACCCTCATGTGGACCCTAAGACGTCCCCGTCCCCTAACCATAAACCTAGCCCGAACCCTAACCCTAACCCTAACCCTTCCCCGAAGCCTGACCCTCACCCGTCCCCTAATCCTAACCCGTACGCTAACACTAACCCGCGCCCTCACACGTACGCTCCCCCTAAAGCATTGTCGTAACCTCACCTGGACCCTAAACCGTCCCCGTCCCCTAACCCTAACCCTAGCCCGAACCCTAACCCTAACACTTCCCCGAAGCCTGACCCTCACCCGTCCCCTCATCCTAACCCGTACGCTAACACTAACCCACACCCTCACATGTACGCTCCCCCTAAAGCGTTGTCCTACCCTCACCTGGACCCTAAACCCTCCCGTCCCCAAATCCTAACCCTAGCCCGAACCCTAACCCTAACCCTTCCCCGAAGCCAGACACTCACCCGTCCCCTAATCCTAACCCGTACGCTAACACTAACCCGCGCCCTCACACGTACCCTCCCCGTAAAGTATTGTCATACCCTCACCTGGACCCGAAATTGTCCCCGTCTCCGTCCCCTAACCCTAGCCCGAACCCTAACCCTAACCCTTCCCCGAAGCCTGACCCACACCCGTCCCCTAATCCTAACCCGTACGCTAACACTAACCCGCGCCCTCACACGTACGCTCCCCCTAAAGCGTTGTCGTACCCTCACCTGGACCCTAAACCCTCCCCGTCCCCTAACCCTAACCCTAGCCCGAACCCTAACCCTAACTCATCCCGAAGCCTGACCCTCACCCGTCCCCTAATCCTAAACCGTACATTAACACTAACCCGCGCCCTCACACGTACGCTCCCTTTAAGCGTTGTCGTACCCTCACCTGGACCCTAAACCCTCTCCGTCCCCTAAACCTAACCCTAGCCCTAACCCTAACCCTAAAACTTCCCCGAAGCCTGACCCTCACCCATCCCGTAATCCTAACCCGTACGCTAACACTAACCCGTGCCCTCACATGTACGCTCACCCTAAAGCGTTGTCGTACCCTCACCTGGACCCTAAACCCTCCCCGTCCCCTAACCCTAACCCTAGCCCGAACCCTAACCCTAATCCTTCCCCGAAGCCTGACCCTCACCCGTCCCCTAATCCTAACCCGTACGCTAACACTAACCCGCGCCCTCACACGTACCCTCCCCGTAAAGTGTTGTCGTACCCTCACCTGGACCCGAAACTGTCCCCGTCTCCGTCCCCTAACCCTAGCCCGAACCCTAACCCTAAACCTTCCCGAAGCCTGACCCTCACCCGTCCCCTAATCCTAAACCGTACGCTAACACTAACCCGCGCCCTCACACGTACGCTCCCCCTAAAGCGTTGTAGTGCCCTCACATGGACCCTAAACCCTCCCCGTCCCCTAACCCTAACCCTAGCCCGAACCCTAACCCTAACCCTTCCCCGAAGCCTGACCCTCACCCGTCCCCTAATCCTAACCCGTACGCTAACACTAACCGTGCCCTCACACGTACGCTCCCCCTAAAGCGTTGTCGTACCCTCACCTGGACCCTAAACCCTCCCCATCCCCTAACCCTAACCCTAGCCCGAACCCTAACCCTAACCCTAACCCTTCCTCGAAGCCTGACCCTCACCCGTCCCCTTATCCTAACCCGTACGCTAACCCTATCCCGCGCCCTCACACGTACGCTCGCCCTAAAGCATTGTCGTAACCTTACCTGGACCCTAAACACTCCCCGTCCCCTAACCCTAACCCTAGCCCGAACCCTAACCCTAACCCTTCCCCGAAGCCTGACCCTCACCCGTCGCCTAATCCTAACCCGTACGCTAACACTAACCCGCACCTTCACATATACGCTCCCCCTAAAGCGTTGTCGTGCCCTCACCTGGACCATAAACCCTCCCCGTCCCCTAACCCTAACCCTAGCCCGAAACCTAAACCTAACCTTTCCTGAAGCCTGACCCTCACCCGTCCCCTAATCCTAACCCGTACGCTAACACTAACCCGCGCCCTCACACGTACGCTGCCCCTAAAGCTTTGTCGTAACCTCACCTGGACCCTAAGACGTCCCCATCTCCTAACCCTAACCCTAGCCCGAACCCTAACCCTAACCCTTCCAGAAGCCTGACCCTCACCCGTCCCCTAATCCTAAACCGTACGTTAACACTAACCCGCGCCCTCACACGAACGCTCCCTTAAAGCGTTGTCGTACCCTCACCTGGACCCTAAACCCTCTCCGTCCCCTAACCCTAACCCTAGCCCGATCCCTAACCCTAACCCTTCCCCGAAGCCTGACCCACACCCGTCCCCTTATCCTAACCCGTACGCTAACCCTAACCCGCGCCCTCACATGTACGCTCCCCCTAAAGCGTTGTCATGCCCTCACCTGGACCCTAAACCCTCCCCGTCCCCTAACCCTAACCCAAGCCCGAGCCCTAAACCTAACCCTTCCCGAAGTCTGAACCTCAGCCGTCCCCTAATCCTAAACCGTACGTTAACACTAACCCGCACCCTAACAGGTATGCTCCCCCTAAAGCGATGTCGTACCCTCACCTGGACCCTAAACCGTCCCCGTCCCCTAACCCTAAACCTAGCCCGAACCCTAACCGTAACCCTTACCCGAAGCCTGACCCTCACCCGTCCCGTAATCCTAACCCGTACGCTAACACTAACCCACGCCCTCACACGTACGCTCCCCCTAAAGCGTTGTCGTACCCTCACCTGGACCCTAAACCCTACCCGTCCCCTAACCCTAACCCTAGCCCGAACCCTAACCCTAACCCTTCCACGAAGCCTGACCCTCACCCGTCCCCTCATCCTAACCCGTACGCTAACACTAACCCGCGCCCTCACACGTACCCTCCCCGTAAAGTGTTGTCGTACCCTCACCTGGACCCGAAACTGTCCCCGTCTCCGTCCCCTAACCCTAGCCGGAATCCTAACCCTAACCCTTCCCCGAAGCCTGACCCTCACCCGTCCCCTAATCCTAACCCGTACGGTAACACTAACCCGTGCCTCACACGTACGCTCCCCCTAAAGCGTTGTCGTACCCTCACCTGGACCCTAAACCGTCCCCGTCCCCTAACCCTAACCCTAGCCCGAACCGTAACCCTAACCCTTCCCCGAAGCCTGACCCTCACCCGTCCCTAATCCTAACCCGTACGCTAACACTAACCCGCGCCCTCACACGTACACTCCCCCTAAAGTGTTGTCGTGCCCTCACCTGGACCCTAAACCCTCCCCGTCCCATAACCCTAACCCTAGCCCGAGCCCTAACCCTAAACCTTCCCGAAGCCTGACCCTCACCCGTCCCCTAATCCTAAACCGTACGTTAACACTAACCCGCGCCCTAACACGTACGCTCCCCCTAAAGCGTTGTCGTACCCTCACCTGGACCCTAAACCGTCCCCGTCCCCTAACCCTAACTCTAGCCCGAACCCTAAACCTAACCCTTCCCCGAAGCCTGACCCTCACCCGTCCCCTAATCCTAACCCGTACGCTAACCCTAACCCGCGCCCTCACACGTACGCTCCCCCTAAAGCGTTGTCGTACCCTCACCTGGACCCTAAACCCTCCCCGTCCCCTAACCCTAACCCTAGCCCGAACCCTAACCCTAAGCCTTCCCCGAAGCCTGACCCTCACCCGTCCCGTAATCCTAACCCGTACGCTAACACTAACCCGCATCTTCACATGTACGCTCCCCCTAAAGCGTTGTCGTACCCTCACCTGGACCCTAAACCCTCCCGTCCCCAAATCCTAACTCTAGCCCGAACCCTAACCCTAACCCTTCCCCGAAGCCTGACACTCACCCGTCCCCTAATCCTAACCCGTACGCTAACACTAACCCGCGCCCTCACACGTACACTCCCCCTAAAGCGTTTTCGTACCCTCACCTGGACCCTAAACCCTCCCCGTCCCCTAACCCTAACCCTAGCCCGAGCCCTAACCCTAAACCTTCCCGAAGCCTGACCCTCACCCGTCCCCTAATCCTAAACCGTACGTTAACACTAACCCGCGCCCTAACACGTACGCTCCCCCTAAAGCGTTGTCGTACCCTCACCTGGACCCTAAACCGTCCCCGTCCCCTAACCCTAACTGTAGCCCGAACCCTAAACCTAACACTTCCCCGAAGCCTGACCCTCACCCGTCCCCTAATCCTAACCCGTACACTAACACTAACCCGCGCCCTCACACGTACGCTCCCCCTAAAGCGTTGTCGTACCCTCACCTGGACCCTAAACCCTCCCCGTCCCCTAACCCTAACCCTAGCCCGAACCCTAACCCTAACCCTTCCCCGAAGCCTGACCCTCACCCGTCCCCTAATCCTAACCCGTACGCTAACACTAACCCGCGCCCTCACACGTACCCTCCCCGTAAAGCGTTGTCGTACCCTCACCTGGACCCGAAACCGTCCCCGTCTCCGTCCCCTAACCCTAGCCCGAACCCTAACCCTAACCCTTCCCGAAGCCTGACCCCCACCCGTCCCCTTATCCTAACCCGTACGCTAACACTAACCCGCGCCCTCACACGTACATTCCCCCTAAAGCATTGTCGTAACCTCACCTGGACCCTAAACCGTCCCCGTCCCCGTCCCCTAACCCTAGCCCGTACCCTAACCCTAACCCTTCCCCGAAGCCAGACCCTCACCCGTCCCCTCATCCTAACCCATACGCTAACTCTAACCCGCACCCTCACACGTACGCTCCCCCTAAAGCGTTGTCGTACCCTCACCTGGACCCTAAACCCTCCCCGTCCCCTAACCCTAACCCTAGCCCTAACCCTAACCCTAACCCTTCCCCGAAGCCTGACCCTCACCCGTCCCCTAATCCTAAACCGTACGCTAACACTAACCCGTGCCCTCACACGTACGCTCCCCCTAAAGCGTTGTCGTACCCTCACCTGGACCCTAAGACGTCCCCGTCCCCTAACCATAACCCTAGCCCGAACCCTAACCCTAACCCTAACCCTTCCCCGAAGCCTGACCCTCAACCGTCCCCTTATCCTAACACGTACGCTAACACTAACACGCGCCCTCACCCGTACGCTCCCCCTAAAGCATTGTCGTAACCTCACCTGGACCCTAAACCGTCCCCGTCCCCTAACCCTAACCCTAGCCCGAACCCTAACCCTAACCCTTCCCCGAAGCCTGACCCTCACTCGTCCCCTCATCCTAACCCGTACGCTAACACTAACCCACACCCTCACATGTACGCTCCCCCTAAAGCGTTGTCCTACCCTCACCTGGACCCTAAAACGTCCCCGTCCCCTAACCCTAACTCTAGCCCAAACCCTAAACCTAACCCTTCCCCGAAGCCTGACCCTCACCCGTCCCCTAATCCTAACCCGTACGCTAACACTAACCCGCGCCCTCACACGTACGCTCCCACTAAAGCGTTGTCGTACCCTCATCTGGACCCTAAACCCTCCCCGTCCCCTAACCCTAACCCTAGCCCGAACCCTAATCCTAACACTTCCCCGAAGCCTGACCCTCACCCGTCCCCTAATCCTAACCCGTACGCTAACACTAACCCGCACTCTCACACGTACGCTCCACCTAAAGTGTTGTAGTGCCCTCACCAGGACCCTAAACCCTCCCCGTCCCCTAACCCTAACCCTAGCCCGAACCCTAACCCTAACCCTTCCCGAAGCCTGACCCTCACCCGTCCCCTAATCCTAACACGTACGCTAACACTAACCAGCGCCCTCACACGTACGCTCTCCCTAAAGCATTGTCGTACCCTCACTTGGACCCTAAGACGTCCCCGTCCCCTAACCCTAACCCTAGCCCGAACCCTAACCCTAACCCTAACCTTTCCCCGAAGCCTGACCCTCACCCGTCCCCTTATCCTAACCCGTATGCTAACACTAACCCGCGCCCTCACACGTACGCTCCCCCTAAAGCGTTGTCGTACCCTCACCTGGACGCTAAACCGTCCCCGTCCCCTAAACCTAACCCTAGCCCGAACCCTAACCCTAACCCTTCCCCGAAGCCTGACCCTCACCCGTCCCCTAATCCTAACCCGTATGCTAACACTAACCCACTCCCTCACACCTACGCTCCCCCTAAAGCGTTGTCGTACCCTCACCTGGACGCTAAACCGTCCCTGTCCCCTAAACCTAACCCTAGCCGGAACCCTAACCCTAACCCTTCCCCGAAGCCTGACCCTCACCCGTCCCCTAATCCTAACCCGTACGCTAGCACTAACCCGCGCCCTAACACGTACGCTCCCCCTAAAGCGTTGTCGTACACTCACGTGGACCCTAAACCCTCCCCGTCCCCTAACCCTAACCCTAGCCCGAACCCTAACCCTAACCCTTCCCCGAAGCCTGACCCTCACCCGTCCCGTAATCCTAACCCGTACGCTAACACTAAACCGCACCCTCACATGTACACTCCCCCTAAAGCGTTGTCATACCCTCAACTGGACCCTAAACCCTCCCGTCTCCAAATCCTAACCCTAGCCCGAACCCTAACCCTAACCCTTCCCCGAAGCCTGACCCTCACCCGTCCCCTTATCCTAACCCGTACGCTAACACTAACCCGCGTCCTCACACGTACACTCCCCCTAAAGCGTTGTCGTGCCCTCACCTGGATCCTAAACCCTCCCCGTCCCCTAACCCTAACCCTAGCCCGAGCCCTAACCCTAAACCTTCCCGAAGCCTGACCCTCACCCGTCCCCTAATCCTAAACCGTACGTTAACACTAACCCGCGCCCTAACACGTACGCTCCCCCTAAAGCGTTGTCGTACCCTCACCTGGACCCTAAACCCTCCCGTCCCCTAACCCTAACCCTAGCCCGAACCCTAACCCTAACCCTTCCCCGACCTGACCCTCACCGGTCCCCTAATCATAAACCGTACGCTAACACTAACCCACGCCCTCACACGTACGCTCCCCCTAAAGCGTTGTCGTACCCTCACCTGGACCCTAAACCCTCCCCGTCCCCTAACCCTAACCCTAGCCCGAACCCTAACCCTAACCCTTCCTGAAGCCTGACCCTCACCCGTCCCCTTATCCTAACCCGTACGCTAACACTAACCCACGCCCTCACACGTACGTTCCCCCTAAAGCATTGTGGTAACCTCACCTGGACCCTAAACCGTCCCCGTCCCCTAACCCTAACCCTAGCCCGAACCCTAACCCTAACCCTTCCCCGAAGCCTGACCCTCACTCGTCCCCTCATCCTAACCCGTACGCTAACTCTAACCCGCACCCTCACACGTACGCTCCCCCTAAAGCGTTGTCGTACCCTCACCTGGACCCTAAACCCTCCCCGTCCCCTAACCCTAACCCTAGCCCTAACCCTAACCCCAACCCTTCCCCGAAGCCTGACCCTCACCCGTCCCCTAATCCTAACCCGTACGCTAACACTAACCCGCGCCCTCACACGTACGCTCCCCCTAAAGCGTTGTCGTACCCTCACCTGGACCCTAAGACGTCCCCGTCCCCTAACCATACCCCTAGCCCGAACCCTAACCCTAACCCTAACCCTTCCCCGAAGCCTGACCCTCAACCGTCCCCTTATCCTAACCCGTACGCTAACACTAATCCGCGCCCCCACCCGTACGCTCCCCCTAAAGCATTGTCGTAACCTCACCTGTACCCTAAACCGTCCCCGTCCCCTAACCCTAACCCTAGCCCGAACCCTAAACCTAACCCTTTCCAGACTTGACCCTCACCGGTCCCTTAATCATAACCCGTACGCTAACACTAACCCGCGCCCTCACACGTACGCTCCCCCTAAAGCGTTGTCGTACCCTCACCTGGACCCTAAACCCTCCCCGTCCCCTAACACTAACCCTAGCCCGAACCCTAAACCTAACCCTTCCCGAAGCCTGACCCTCACCCGTCCCCTTATCCTAAACCGTACGCTAACACTAACCCGCGCCCTCACACGTACGCTCCCCCTAAAGCATTGTCGTAACCTCACCTGGACCCTAAACCGTCCCCATCCCCTAACTGTAACCCTAGCCCGAACCCTAACCCTAACCCTTCCCCGAAGCCTGCCCCTCACCCGTCCCCTCATCCTAACCCGTACGCTAACACTAACCCACACCCTAACACGTACGCTCCCCCTAAAGCGTTGTGGTACCCTCACCTGGACCCTAAACCCTCCCCGTCCCCTAACCCTAACCCTAGCCCGAACCGTAACCCTAACACTTCCCCGAAGCCTGACCCTCACCCATCCCCTAATCCTAACCCGTACACTAACACTAACCCACTCCCTCACACCTACGCTCCCCCTAAAGCGTTGTCGTACCCTCACCTGGACGCTAAACCGTCCCCGTTCCCTAACCCTAACTCTAGCCCAAACCCTAAACCTAACCCTTCCCCGAAGCCTGACCCTCACCCGTCCCCTAATCCTAACCCGTACGCTAACACTAACCCGCGCCCTCACACGTACGCTCCCCCTAAAGCGTTGTCGTACCCTCACCTGGACCCTAAGACGTCCCCGTCCCCTAACCATAACCCTAGCCCGAACCCTAACCCTAACCCTAACCCTTCCCCGAAGCCTGACCCTCAACCGTCCCCTTATCCTAACACGTACGCTAACACTAACCCGCGCCCTCACACGTACGCTCCCCCTAAAGCATTGTCGTAACCTCACCTGGACCCTAAACCGTCCCCGTCCCCTAACCCTAACCCTAGCCCGAACCCTAACCCTAACCCTTCCCCGAAGCCTGACCCTCACTCGTCCCCTCATCCTAACCCGTACGCTAACACTAACCCGCACCCTCACATGTACGCTCCCCCTAAAGCGTTGTCCTACCCTCACCTGGACCCTAAAACGTCCCCGTCCCCTAACCCTAACTCTAGCCCAAACCCTAAACCTAACCCTTCCCCGAAGCCTGACCCTCACCCGTCCCCTAATCCTAACCCGTACGCTAACACTAACCCGCGCCCTCACATGTACGCTCCCCCTAAAGCGTTGTCGTACCCTCATCTGGACCCTAAACCCTCCCCGTCCCCTAACCCTAACCCTAGCCCGAACCCTAACCCTAACACTTCCCCGAAGCCTGACCCTCACCCGTCCCCTAATCCTAACCCGTACGCTAACACTAACCCGCGCCCTCACACGTACGCTCCACCTAAAGTGTTGTAGTGCCCTCAACAGGACCCTAAACCCTCCCCGTCCCCTAACCCTAACCCTAGCCCGAACCCTAACCCTAACCCTTCCCGAAGCCTGACCCTCACCCGTCCCCTAATCCTAACCCGTACGCTAACACTAACCCGCGCCCTCACACGTACGCTCCCCCTAAAGCGTTGTCGTACCCTCACCTGGACCCTAAGACGTCTCCATCCCCTAACCCTAACCCTAGCCCGAACCCTAACCCTAACCCTAACCCTTCCCCGAAGCCTGACCCTCACCCGTCCCCTTATCCTAACCCGTATGCTAACACTAACCCGCGCCCTCACACGTACGCTCCCCCTAAAGCATTGTCGTAACCTCACCTGGACCCTAAACCGTCCCCGTCCCCTAACCCTAACCCTAGCCCAAACCCTAATCCTAAACCTTCCCCGAAGCCTGACCCTCACCCGTCCCCTCATCCTAACCCGTACGCTAACACTAACCCGCGCCCTCACACGTACACTCCCCCTAAAGCGTTGTCGTACCCTCACCTGGACCCTAAACCGTCCCCGTCCCCTAACCCTAACCCTAGCCCTAACCCTAACCCTAACCCTTCCCCGAAGCCTGACCCTCACCCGTCCCATAATCCTAAACCGTACGCTAAAACTAACCCGAGCCCTCACACGTACGCTCCCCCTAAAGCGTTGTCGTACCCTCACCTGGACCCTAAACCGTCCCCGTCCCCTAACACTAACCCTAGCCCGTACCCTAACCCTAACCCTTCCCCGAAGCCTGATCCTCACCCGTCCCGTAATCCTAACCCGTACGCTAACACTAACCCACGCCCTCACACGTACGCTCCACCTAAAGCGTTGTCGTACCCTCACCTGGACTCTAAACCCTCCCGTCCCCTAACCCTAACCCTAGCCCGAACCCTAACCCTAACCCTTCCCGAAGCCTGACACTCACCCGTCCCCTAATCCTAACCCGTACGCTAACACTAACCCGCACCCTCACATGTACGCTCCCCCTAAAGCGTTGTCGTACCCTCACCTGGACCCTAAACCCTCCCGTCCCCAAATCCTAACCCTAGCCCGAACCCCAACCCTAACCCTTCCCCGAAGCCTGACACTCACCCGTCCCCTAATCCTAACCCGTACGCTAACACTAACCCGCGCCCTCACACGTACACTCCCCCTAAAGCGTTGTCGTGCCCTCACCTGGACCCTAAACCCTCCCCGTCCCCTAACCCTAACCCGAGCCCGAGCCCTAAACCTAAACCTTCCCGAAGCCTGACCCTCACCCATCCACTAATCCTAAACCGTACGTTAACACTAACCCGCGCCCTAACACGTACGCTCCCCCTAAAGCGTTGTCGTACCCTCGCCTGGACCCTAAACCGTCCCCGTCCCCTAACCCTAACTCTAGCCCGAACCCTAAACCTAACCCTTCCCCGAAGCCTGACCCTCACCCGTCCCCTAATCCTAACCCGTACGCTAACACTAACCCGCGCCCTCACACGTACGCTCCCCCTAAAGCGTTGTCGTACCCTCACCTGGACCCCAAACCGTCCCCGTCCCCTAACCCTAACCCTAGCCCGAACCCTAACCCAAACCCTTCCCCGAAGCCTGACCCTCACACGTCCCCTAATCCTAACCCGTACGCTAACACTAACCCGCGCCCTCACACGTACCCTCCCCGTAAAGTGTTGTCGTACCCTCACCTGGACCCGAAACTGTCCCCGTCTCCGTCCCCTAACCCTAGCCCGAACCCTAACCCTAACCCTTCCCCGAAGCCTGACCCTCACCCGTCCCCTAATCCTAACCCGTACGCTAACACTAACTCGCGCCCTCACACGTACGCTCCCCCTAAAGCGTTGTCGTACCCTCACCTGGACCCTAAACCCTCCCGTCCCCTAACCCTAGCCCTAGCCCGAACCCTAACCCTAACCCTTCCCCGACCTGACCCTCACCGGTCCCCTAATCATAACCCGTATGCTAACACTAACCCGCGCCCTCACACGTATGCTCCCCTTAAAGCGTTGTCGTACCCTCACCTGGACCCTAAACCCTCCCCGTCCCCTAACCCTAACCCTAGCCCGAACCCTAACCCTAACCCTTCCCGAAGCCTGACCCTCACCCGACCCCTAATCCTAAACCGTACGTTAACACTAACCCGCGCCCTCACACGTACGCTCCCTTAAAGCGTTGTCGTACCCTCACCTGGACCCTAAACCCTCTCTGTCCCCTAAACCTAACCCTAGCCCTAACCCTAACCCTAACCCTTCCCCGAAGCCTGACCCTCACCCATCCCCTAATCCTAACCCGTACGCTAACACTAACCCGTGCCCTCACACGTACGCTCCCACTAAAGCGTTGTCGTACCCTCACCTGGACGCTAAACCGTCCCCGTCCCCTAACCCTAACCCTAGCCCGAAACCTAACCCTAACCCTTCCCCGAAGCCTGACCCTCACCCGTCCCCTAATGCTAACCCGTACGCTAACACTAACCCGCGCCCTCACACGTACACTCCCCCTAAAGCGTTGTAGTACCCTCACCTGGACCCTAAACCCTCCCCATACCCTACCCCTAACCCTAGCCCGAACCCTAACCCTAACCCTTCCCCGAAGCCTGACCCTCACCCGTCCCGTAATCCTAACCCGTACGCTAACACTAACCCGCACCCTCACATGTACGCTCCCCCTAAAGCGTTGTCGTACCCCCACCTGGACCCTAAACCCTCCCGTCCCCTAACCCTAACCCTAGCCCGAACCCTAACCCTAACCCTTCCCCGACCTGACCCTCACCGGTCCCCTAATCATAACCCGTACGCTAACACTAACACGCGCCCTCACACGTACGCTCCCCCTAAAGCATTCTCGTAACCTCACCTGGACCCTAAACCCTCCCCGTCCCTTAACCCTAACCCTAGCCCGAACCCTAACCCTAACCCTTCCCCGAAGCCTGACCCTCACCCGTCCCCTAATCCTAACCCGTACGCTAACACTAACCCGCACCCTCACATGTACGCTCCCCCTAAAGCTTTGTCGTACCCTCACCTAGACCCTAAACCCTCCCGTCCCCAAATCCTAACCCTAGCCCGAACCCTAACACTAACCCTTCCCCGAAGCCTGACCCTCACCCGTCCCCTAATCCTAACCCGTACGCCTAACACTAACCCGCGCCCTCACACGTACGCTCCCCCTAAAGCGTTGTCGTGCCCTCACCTGGACCCAAAACCCTCCCCGTCCCCTAACCCTAACCCTAGCCCGAACCCTAAACCTAACCCTTCCCGAAGCCTGACCCTCACCCGTCCCCTAATCCTAACCCGTACGCTAACACTAACCCACGCCTTCACACGTACGCTCCCCCTAAAGCGTTGTCGTACCCTCACCTGGACCCTATGACGTCCCCATCCCCTAACCCTAACCCTAGCCCGAACCATAACCCTAACCCTTCCCGAAGCCTGACCCTCACTCGTCCCCTAATCCTAAACCGTACGTTAACACTAACCCGCGCCCTCACACGTACGCTCCCTTAAAGCGTTGTCGTACCCTCACCTGGACCATAAACCCTCTCCGTCCCCTAACCCTAACCCTAGCCCGAACCCTAAACCTAACACTTCCCCGAAGCCTGACACTCACCCGTCCCCTAATCCTAACCCGTACGCTAACACTAACCCGCGCCCTCACACGTACGCTCCCCCTAAGGCGTTGTTGTGCCCTCACCTGGACCCTAAACCCTCCCCGTACCCTAACCCTAACCCTAGCCCGAACCCTAACCCTAACCCTTCCCGAAGCCTGACCCTCACCCGTCCCCTAATCCTAACCCGTACGCTAACACTAACCCGCGCCCTCACAGGTACGCTCCCCCTAAAGCGTTGTCGTACGCTCCCCTGGACCCTAAGACGTCCCCGTCCCCTAACCCTAACTGTAGCCCGAACCCTAACCCTAACCCTTCCCCGAAGCCTGACCCTCACCCGTCCCCTAATCCTAACCCGTACGCTAACACTAACCCGCGTCCTCACACGTACGCTCCCCCTAAAGCGTTGTCGTGCCCTCACCTAGACCCTAAACCCTCCCCGTCCCCTAACCCTAACTGTAGCCCGAACCCTAACCCTAACCCTTCCCGAAGCCTGACCCTCACCCGTACCCTAATCCTAACCCGTACGCTAACACTAACCCGCGCCCTCACACTTACGCTCCCCCTAAAGCGTTGTCGTACCCTCACCTGGACCCTAAGACGTCCCCGTCCCCTAACCCTAACACTAGCCCGAACCCTAACCCTAACCCTTCCCCGAAGCCTGACCCTCACCCGTCCCCTCATCCTAACCCGTACGCTAATTCTAACCTGCACCCTCACACGTACGCTCCCCCTAAAGCGTTGTCGTACCCTCACCTGGACCCTAAACCCTCCCCGTCCCCTAACCCTAACCCTAGCCCTAACCCTAACCCTAACCCTTCCCCGAAGCCTGACCCTCACCCGTCCCCTAATCCTAACCCGTACGCTAACACTAACCCGCGCCCTCACACGTACGCTCCCCCTAAAGCGTTGTCGTACCCTCACCTGGACCCTAAGACGTCCCCGTCCCCTAACCATAACCCTAGCCCGAACCCTAACCCTAACACTTCCCCGAAGCCTGAACCTCACCCGTCCCCTCATCCTAACCCGTACGCTAACACTAACCCGCGCCCTCACACGTACGCGCCCCCTAAAGCGTTGTCGTACCCTCACCTGGACCCTAAACCCTCCCCGTCCCCTAACCCTAACCCTAGCCCGAACCGTAACCCTAACCATTCCCCGAAGCCTGACCATCACACGTCCCCTAATCCTAACCCGTACGCTAACACTAACCCACGCCCTCACACGTACGCTCCCCCTAAAGCGTTGTAGTGCCCTCACTTGAACCCTAAACCCTCCCCGTCCCCTAACCCTAGCCCGAACCCTAACCCTAACACTTCCCCGAAGCCTGACCCTCACCTGTCCCCTAATCCTAACCCGTACGCTAACACTAACCCGCGCCCTCACACGTACGCTCCCCCTAAAGCGTTGTCGTACCCTCACCTGGACCCAAAACCCTCCCGTCCCCTAACCCTAACCCTAGCCCGAACCCTAACCCTAACCCTTCCTCGACCTGACCCTCACCGGTCCCCTAATCATAACCCGTACGCTAACACTAACCCACGCCCTCACACGTACGCTCCCCCTAAAGCGTTGTCGTACCCTCACCTGGACCCTAAACCCTCCCCGTCCCCTAACCCTAACCCTAGACCGAACCCTAACCCTAACCCTTCCCGAAGCCTGACTCTCACCCGTCCCCTAATCCTAACCCGTACGCTAACACTAAACCGCGCCCTCACACGTACGCTCCCCCTAAAGCGTTGTCGTACACTCACCTGGACCCTAAGACGTCCCCGTCCCCTAACCCTAACCCTAGCCCGAACCCTAACCCTAACCCTAACCCTTCCCCGAAGCCTGACCCTCACCCGTCCACTTATCCTAACCCGTACGCTAACACTAACCCGCGCCCTCACACGTACGCTCCCCCTAAAGCATTGTCGTAACCTCACCTGGACCCTAAACCGTCCCCGTCCCCTAACCCTAACCCTAGCCGGAACCCTAACCCTAACCCTGACCCTCAACCGTCCCCTCATCCTAACCCGTACGCTAACACTAACCCGCGCCCTCACACGTAAGCTCCCCCTAAATCGTTGTCGAACCCTCACCTGGACCCTAAACCCTCCCCGTCAACTAACCCTAACCCTAGCCCGAACCGTAACCCTAACCCTTCCCCGAAGCCTGACCCTCACCCATCCCCTAATCCTAACCCGTACGCTAACACTAACCCACTCCCTCACACCTACGCTCCCCCTAAAGCGTTGTCGTACCCTCACCTGGACCCTAAACCGTCCCCGTCCCCTATCCCTAACCCTAGACCGAACCCTAACCCTAACCCTTCCTCGAAGCCTGACCCTCACCCGTCCCCTAATCCTAACCCTTACACTAACACTAACCCGCACCCTCACATGTACGCTCCCCCTAAAGCGTTGTCGTACCCTCACCTGGACCCTAAACCCTCCCGTCCCCAAATCCTAACCCTAGCCCGAACCCTAAGCCTAACCCTTCCCCGAAGCCTGACCCTCACCCGTCCCCTAATCCTAACCCGTACGCTAACACTAACCCGTGCCCTCACACGTACACTCCCCCTAAAGCGTTGTCGTGCCCTCACCTGGACCCTAAACCCTCCCCGTCCCCTAACCCTAACCCTAGCCCGAGCCCTAACCCTAAACCTTCCCGAAGCCTGATCCTCACCCGTCCCCTTATCCTAATCCGTACGTTAACACTAACCCGCGCCCTAACACGTACGCTCCCCCTAAAGCGTTGTCGTACCCTCACCTGGACCCTAAACCGTCCCCGTCCCCTAACCCTAACTCTAGCACGAACCGTAAACCTAACCCTTCCCCGAAGCCTGACCCTCACCCGTCCCCTAATCTTAACCCGTACGCTAACACTAACCCGCGCCCTCACATGTACCCTCCCCGTAAAGTGTTGTCGTACCCTCACCTGGACCCGAAACTGTCCCCGTCCCCGTCCCCTAACCCTAGCCCGAACCCTAACCCTAACCCTTCCCCGAAGCCTGACCCTCACCCGTCCCCTAATCCTAACCCGTACGCTAACACTAACCCGCGCCCTCACACGTACGCTCCCCCTAAAGCGTTGTCGTACACTCACGTGGACCCTAAACCCTGCCCGTCCCCTAACCCTAACCCTAGCCCGAACCGTAACCATAACCCTTCCCCGAAGCCTGACCCTCACCCGTCCCGTAATCCTAACGCGTACGCTAACACTAAACCGCACCCTCACATGTACGCTCCCCCTAAAGCGTTGTCATACCCTCACCTGGACCCTAAACCCTCCCGTCCCCAAATCCTAACCCTAGCCCGAACCCTAACCCTAACCCTTCCCCGAAGCCTGACCCTCACCCGTCCCCTAATCCTAACCCGTACGCTAACACTAACCCACGCCCTCACACGTACACTCCCCCTAAAGCGTTGTCGTGCCCTCACCTGGACCCTAAACCCTCCCCGTCCCCTAACCCTAACCCTAGCCCGAGCCCTAACCCTAAACCTTCCCGAAGCCTGACCCTCACCCGTCCCCTAATCCTAAACCGTACGTTAACACTAACCCGCGCCCTAACACGTACGCTCCCCCTAAAGTGTTGTCGTACCCTCACCTGGACCCTAAACCCTCCCGTCCCCTAACCCTAACCCTAGCCCGAACCCTAACCCTAACCCTTCCCCGACCTGACCCTCACCGGTCCCCTAATCATAACCCGTACGCTAACACTAACCCGCGCCCTCATACGTACGCTCCCCCTAAAGCGTTGTCGTACCCTCACCTGGACCCTAAACCCTCCCCGTCCCCTAACCCTAACCCTAGCCCGAACCCTAACCCTAACCCTTCCCGAAGCCTGACCCTCACCCGTCCCCTTATCCTAACCCGTACGCTAACACTAACCCGCGCCCTCACACGTACGTTCCCCCTAAAGCATTGTCGTAACCTCACCTGGACCCTAAACCATCCCCGTCCCCTAACCCTAACCCTAGCCCGAACCCTAACCCTAACCATTCCCCGAAGCCTGACCCTCACCCGTCCCCTCATCCTAACCCGTACGCTAACTCTAACGCGCACCCTCACACGTACGCTCCCCCTAAAGCGTTGTCGTACCCTCACCTGGACCCTAAACCCTCCCCGTCCCCTAACCCTAACCCTAGCCCTAACCCTAACCCTAACCCTTCCCCGAAGCCTGACCCTCACCCGTCCCCTAATCCTAACCCGTACGCTAACACTAACCCGCGCCCTCACACGTACGCTCCCCCTAAAGCGTTGTCGTACCCTCACCTGGACCCTAAGACGTCCCCGTCCCCTAACCATAACCCTAGCCCGAACCCTAACCCTAACCCTAACCCTTCCCCGAAGCCTGACCCTCACCCGTCCCCTTATCCTAACCCGTACGCTAACACTAACCCGCGCCCTCACCCGTACGCTCCCCCTAAAGCATTGTCGTAACCTCACCTGGACCCTAAACCGTCCCCGTCCCCTAACCCTAACCCTAGCCCGAACCCTAAACCTAACCCTTTCCAGACTTGACCCTCACCGGTCCCCTTATCCTAACCCGTACGCTAACACTAATCCGCGCCCTCACACGTACGCTCCCCCTAAAGCGTTGTCGTACCCTCACCTGGACCCTAAACCCTCCCCGTCCCCTAACCCTAACCCTAGCCCGAACCGTAACCCTAACACTTCCCCGAAGCCTGACCCTCACCCATCCCCTAATCCTAACCCGTACACTAACACTAACCCACTCCCTCACACCTACGCTCCCCCTAAACCGTTGTCGTACCCTCACCTGGACGCTAAACCGTCCCCGTCCCCTAAACCTAACCCTAGCCCGAACCCTAACCCTAACCCTTCCCCGAAGCCTGACCCTCACCCGTCCCCTAATCCTAACCCGTACGCTAACACTAACCCGCGCCCTCACACGTACGCTCCCCCTAAAGCGTTGTCGTACCCTCACCTGGACCCTAAACCCTCCCCTTCCCCTAACCCTAACCCTAGCCCGAACCCTAACCCTAACACTTCCCCGAAGCCTGACCCTCACCCGTCCCGTAATCCTAACCCGTACGCTAACACTAACCCGCACCCTCACATGTACGCTCCCCCTAAAGCGTTGTCGTACCCTCACCTGGACCCTAAACCCTCCCGTCCCCAAATCCTAACCCTAGCCCGAACCCTAACCCTAACCCTTCCCCGAAGCCTGACCCTCAACCGTCCCCTAATCCTAACCCGTACGCTAACACTAACCCGCGCCCTCACACGTACACTCCCCCTAAAGCGTTGTCGTACCCTCACCTGGACCCAAAACTCTCCCCGTCTCCGTCCCCTAACCCTAGCCCGAACCCTAACCCTAACCCTTCCCGAAGCCTGACCCCCACCCGTCCCCTTATCCTAACCCGTACGCTAACACTAACATGCGCCCTCCAACGTACATTCCTCCTAAAGCATTGTCGTAACCTCACCTGGACCCTAAACCGTCCCCGTCCCCGTCCCCTAAACCTAGCCCGAACCCTAACCCTAACCCTTCCCCGAAGCCTCACCCTCACCCGTCCCCTAATCCTAAACCGTACGTTAACACTAACCCGCGCCCTCACACGTACGCTCCCTTAAAGCGCTGTCTTACCCTCACCTGGACGCTAAAACCTCTCCGTCCCCTAAACCTAACCCTAGCCCGTAACCTAACCCTAACCCTTCCCCGAAGCCTGACCCTCACCCATCCCCTAATCCTAACCCGTACGCTAACACTAACCCGTGCCCTCACACGTACGCTCCCCCTAAAGCGTTGTCGTATCCTCACCTGGACCCTAAACCGACCCTGTCCCCTAACCCTAACCCTAGCCCGAAACCTAACCCTAATCCTTCCCCGTAGCCTGACCCTCACCCGTCCCCTAAACCTAACCCGTACGCTAACAGTAACCCGCGCCCTCACACGTTCCCTCCCCGTAAAATGTTGTCGTACCCTCACCTGGACCCGAAACTGTCCCCGTCCCCGTCCCCTAACCCTAGCCCGAACCCTAACCCTAACCCTTCTCCGAAGCCTGACCCTCACCCGTCCCCTAATCCTAACCCGTACGCTAACACTAACCCGCGCCCTCACACGTACGCTCCCCCTAAAGCGTTGTCGTACCCTCACCTGGACCCTAAACCCTCCCCGTCCCCTAAAGATAACCCTAGCCCGAACCCTAACCCTAACCCTTCCCAGAAGGCTGACCCTCACCCTTCCCCTAATCCTAACCCGTACGCTAACACTAACCCGCACCCTCATCGTACCCTCCCCGTAAAGTGTTGTCGTACCCTCACCTGGACCCGAAACCGTCCCCGTCCCCGCCCCCTAACCCTAGCCCGAACCCTAACCCTAAACCTTCCCCGAAGCCTGACCCTCACCCGTCCCCTAATCCTAACCCGTACGCTAACACTAACCCGCGCCCTCACACGTACGCTCCCCCTAAAGCGTTGTCGTACCCTCACCTGGACCCTAAACCGTCCCCGTCCCCTAACCCTAACCCTAGCCCGAACCCTAACCCTAACCCTTCCCCGAAGCCTGACCCTCACCCGTCCCCTAATTCTAACCCGTACGCTAACACTAACCCACGCTCTCACACGTACACTCCCCCTAAAGCATTGTCGTACCCTCACCTGGACCCTAAACCGTCCCCGTCCCCTAACCCTAACCCTAGCCCGAAACCTAACCCTAATCCTTCCCCGAAGCCTGACCCTCACCCGTCCCCTAATCCTAACCCCTACACTAACACTAACCCGCGCCCTCACACGTACACTCCCCGTAAAGTGTTGTCGTACCCTCACCTGGACCCTAAACCCTCCCGTCCCCTAACCCTAACCCTAGCCCGAACCCTAACCCTAACCCTTCCCTGACCTGACCCTCACCGGTCCCCTAATCCTAACCCGTACGCTAACACTAACCCGCGCCCTCACACGTACGCTCCCCCTAAAGCATTGTCGTACCCTCACCTGGACCCTAAACCCTCCCCGTCCCCTAACCCTAACCCTAGCCCGAACCCTAACCCTCACCCTTCCCGAAGCCTGACCCTCACCCGTCCTCTAATCCTAAACCGTACGTTAACACTAACCCGCGCCCTCACACGTACGCTCCCTTAAAGCGTTGTCGTACCCTCACCTGGACCCTAAACCCTCCCCGTCCCCTAACCCTAACCCTAGCCCGAACCCTAAGCCTAACCCTTCCCCGAAGCCTGACCCTCACCCATCCCCTAATCCTAACCCGTACGCTAACACTAACCCGTGCCCTCACACGTACGCTTCCCCTAAAGCGTTGTCGTACCCTCACCTGGACCCGAAACCATCCCCGTCCCCTAAACCTAACCCCAGCCCGAACCCTAACCCTAACCCTTCCCCGAAGCCTGACCCTCACCCGTCCCCTAATCCTAACCCGTACGCTAACACTAACCCGCGCCCTCACACGTACCCTCCCCGTAAAGTGTTGTCGTACCCTCACCTGGACCCGAAACTGTCCCCGTCCCCGTCCCCTAACCCTAGCCCGAACCCTAACCCTAAACCTTCCCCGAAGCCTGACCCTCACCCGTCCCCTAATTCTAACCCGTACGCTAACACTAACCCGCGCACTCACACGTACGCTCCCCCTAAAGCGTTGTCGTACCCTCACCTGGACCCTAAACCCTCCCGTCCCCTAACCCTAACCCTAGCCCAAACCCTAACCCTAACCCTTCCCCTACCTGACCCTCACCGGTCCCCTAATCCTAACCCGTACGCTAACACTAACCCGCGCCCTCACACGTACGCTCCCCCTAAAGCGTTGTCGTGCCCTCACCTGGACCCTAAATCCTCCCCGTCCCCTAACCCTAACCCTAGCCCGAGCCCTAACCCTAACCCTTCCCGAAGCCTGACCCTCACCCGTCCCCTAATCCTAAACCGTACGTTAACACTAACCCGCGCCCTAACACGTACGCTCCCCCTAAAGCGTTGTCGTACCCTCACCTGGAACCTAAACCGTCCTCGTCCCCTAACCCTAACTCTAGCCCGAACCGTAAACCTAACCCTTCTCCGAAGCCTGACCCTCACCCGTCCCCTAATCCTAAACCGTACGCTAACACTAACCCGCGCCCTCACACGTACGCTCCCCCTAAAGCGTTGTCGTACACTCACCTGGACCCAAAACCCTCCCCGTCCCCTAACCCTAACCCTAGCCCGAACCCTAACCCTAACCCTTCCCCGAAGCCTGATCCTCACCCGTCCCCTAAACTTAATCCGTACGCTAACACTAACCAGCGCCCTCACATGTACCCTCCCCGTAAAGTGTTGTCGTACCCTCACCTGGATCCGAAACTGTCCCCGTCCCCGTCCCCTAACCCTAGCCCGAACCCTAACCCTAACCCTTCCCCGAAGCCTGACCCTCACCTGTCCCCGAATCCTAACCCGTACGCTAACACTAACATGCGCCCTCACACGTACGCTCCCCCTAAAGCTTTGTCGTAACCTCAACTGGACCCTAAACCCTCCCGTCCCCTAACCCTAACCCTAGCCCGAACCCTAACCCTAACCCTTCCCCGACCTGACACTCACCGGTCCCCTAATCCTAACCCGTACGCTAACACTAACCCGCGCCCTCACACGTACGCTCCCCCTAAAGCGTTGTCGTACCCTCACCTGGACCCTAAACCGTCCCCGTCCCCTAACCCTAACCCTAGCCCGAAACTTAACCCTAATCCTTCCCCGAAGCCTGACCCTCACCCGTCCCCTAAACCTAACCCGTACGCTAACACTATCCCGCGCCCTCACAAGTACGCTCCCCCTATAGCGTTGTCGTACCCTCACCTGGACCCTAAACCCTCCCCGTCCCCTAACCCTAACCCTAGCCCCAACCCTAACCCTAACCCTTCCCCGAAGCCTGACCCTCACCCGTCCCCTAATCCTAACCCGTACGCTAACACTAACCCGCGCCCTCACACGTACCCTCCCCGTAAAGTGTTGTCGTACCCTCACCTGGACCCGAAACTGTTCCTGTCCCCGTCCCCTAACCCTAGCCCGAACACTAACCCTAACTCTTCCCCGAAGCCTGACCCTCACCCGTCCCCTAATCCTAACCCGTACGCTAACACTAACACGCGCCCTCACACGTACGCTCCCCCTAAAGCGTTGTCGTACCCTCACCTGGACCCTAAACCCTCCCGTCCCCTAACCCTAACCCTAGCCCGAACCCTAACCCTAACCCTTCCCCGACCTGACCCTCACCGGTCCCCTAATCCTAACCCGTATGCTAACACTAACCCGCGCCCTCACACGTACGCTCCCCCTAAAGCGTTGTCGTACCCTCACCTGGACCCTAAATCCTCCCCGTCCCCTAACCCTAACCCTAGCCCGAACCCTAACCCTCACCTTTCCCGAAGCCTGACCCTCACCCATCCTCTAATCCTAAACCGTACGTTAACACTAACCCGCGCCCTCACACGTACGCTCCCTTAAAGCGTTGTCGTACCCTCACCTGGACCCTAAACCCTCTCCGTCCCCTAACACTAACCCTAGCCCGAACCCTAACCCTAACCCTTCCCCGAAGCCTGACCCTCACCCGTCCCCTAATCCTAACCCGTACGCTAACACTAACCCGCGCCCTCACACGTACCCTCCCCGTAAAGTGTTGTCGTACCCTCACCTGGACCCGAAATCATCCCCGTCCCCGTCCCCTAACCCTAGCCCGAACCCTAACCCTAACCCTTCCCCGAAGCCTGACCCTCACCCGTCCCCTAATCCTAACCTGTACGCTAACACTAACCCGCGCCCTCACACGTACGCTCCCCCTAAAGCGTTGTCGTACCCTCACCTGGACCCTAAACCCTCCCGTCCCCTAACCCTAACCCTAGCCTGAACCCTAACCCTAACCCTTCCTCGACCTGACCCTCACTGGTCCCCTAATCATAACCGGTACGCTAACACTAACCCGCGCCCTCACACGTATGCTCCCCCTAAAGCGTTGTCGTACCCTCACCTGGACCCTAAACCCTCCCCGTCCCCTAACCCTAACCCTAGCCCGAACCCTAACCCTAACCCTTCCTGAAGCCTGACCCTCACCCGTCCCCTAATCCTAAACCGTACGTTAACACTAACCCGCGCCCTCACACGTACGCTCCCTTAAACCGTTGTCGTACCCTCACCTGGACCCTAAACACTCTCCGTCCCCTAAACCTAACCCTAGCCCAAAACCTAACCCTAATCCTTCCCGAAGCCTGACCCTCACCCGTCCCCTAATCCTAACCCGTACGCTAACACTAACCCGCGCCCTCACACGTACGCTCCCCCTAAAGCGTTGTCGTACTCTCACCTGGACCCTAAACCGTCCCTGTCCCCTAACACTAACCCCAGCCCGAACCCTAACCCTAACCCTTCCCCGAAGCCTGACCCTCACCCGTCCCGTAATCCTAACCCGTACGCTAACACTAACCCGCGCCCTCACACGTACGCTCCCCCTAAAGTGTTGTCGTACCCTCACCTGGACCCTAAACCCTCCCCGTCCCCTAACCCTAACCCTAGCCCGAACCCTAACCCTAACTCTTCCCCGAAGCCTGACCCTCACCCGTCCCCTAATCCTAACCCGAACGCTGACAGTAACCCGCGCCCTCACACGTACGCTCCCCCTAAAGCGTTGTCGTACCCTCACCTGGACCCTAAGACGTCCCCGTCCCCTAACCCTAACCCTAGCCCGAGCCCTAACCCTAACCCTTCCCGAAGCCTGACCCTCACACGTCCCCTAATCCTAAACTGTACGTTAACACTAACCTGCGCCCTAACACGTACGCTCCCCCTAAAGCGTTGTCGTACCCTCACCTGGACCCTAAACCGTCCCCGTCCCCTAAACCTAACCCTAGGCCGAACCCTAACCCTAACCCTTCCCCGAAACCTTATCCTCACCCGTCCCCTAATCCTAACCCGTACGCTAACACTAACCCGCGCCCTCACACGTATGCTCCCCCTAAAGCGTTGTCATACCCTCACCTGGAACCTAAACCCTCCCCGTCCCCTAAACCTAACCCTAGCCCGAACCCTAACCTTAACCCTTCCCAGAAGCCTGAACCTCACCCGTCCCCTAATCCTAACACGTACGCTAACACTAACCCGCACCCTCATCGTACCCTCCCCGTAAAGTGTTGTCGTACCCTCACCTGGACCCTAAACCCTCCCCGTCCCCTAATCCTAACCCTAGCCCGAACCCTAACCCTAACCCTTCCCGAAGCCTGACTCTCACCCGTCTCCTAATCCTAACCCGTACGTTAACACTAACCCGCGCCCTCACACGTACGCTCCACCTAAAGCGTTGTCGTACCCTCACCTGGACCCTAAGACGTCACCGTCCCCTAACAATAACCCTAGCCCGAACCCTAACCCTAACCCTAAACCCTCCCCGTCCCCTAACCCTAACCCTAGCCCTAACCCTAACCTTAACCCTTCCCCGAAGCCTGACCCTCACCCGTCCCCTAATCCTAACCCGTACGCTAACACTAACCCGCACCCTCACACGTACGCTCCCCCTAAAGCGTTGTCGTACCCTCACCTGGACCCTAAGACGTCCGCGTCCCCTAACCATAACCCTAGCCCGAACCCTAACCCTAACCCTAACCCTTCCCCGAAGGCTGACCCTCACACGTCCCCTTATCCTAACCCGTACGCTAACACTAACCCGCGCCCTCACACGTACGCTCCCCCTAAAGCGTTGACGTAACCTCACCTGGACCCTAAACCGTCCCCGTCCCCTAACCCTAACCCTAGCCCGAACCCTAACCCTAACCCTTCCCCGAAGCCTGATCCTCACCTGCCCCTCATCCTAACCCGTACGCTAACACTAACCCGCACCCTCACATGTACGCTCCCCCTAAAGCGTTGTCCTACCCTCACCTGGACCCTAAACCCTCCCGTCGCCAAATCCTAACCCTAGCCCGAACCCTAACCCTAACCCTTCCCCGAAGCCTGACCCTCACCCGTCCCCTAATCCTAAACCGTACGCTAACACTAACCCGCGCCCTCACACGTACGCTACCCCTAAAGCGTTGTCGTGCCTTCACCTGGACCCTAAACCCTCCCCGTGCCCTAACCCTAACCCTAGCCCGAGCCCTAACCCTAACCCTTCCCGAAGCCTGACCCTCACCCGTCCCCTAATCCTAAACCGTACGTTAACACTAACCCGCGCCCTAACACGTATGCTCCCCCTAAAGCGTTGTCGTACCCTCACCTGGACCCTAAACCGTCCGCGTCCCCTAACCCTAACTCTAGCCCGAACCCTAAACCTAAACCTTCCCTGAAGCCTGACCCTCACCCGTCCCCAAATCCTAACCTGTACGCTAACACTAACCCGCGCCCTCACACGTACGCTCCCCCTAAAGCGTTGTCGTACCCTCACCTGGACCCTAAACCCTCCCCGTCCCCTAACCCTAACCCTAGCCCGAACCCTAACCCTAACCCTTCCCCGAAGCCTGACCCTCACCCAACCCTAATCCTAACCCGTACGCTAACACTAACCCACGCTCTCATACGTACGCTCCCCCTAAAGCGTTGTAGTGCCCTCACCTGGACTCTAAACCGTCCCCGTCCCCTAACCCTAACCCTAGCCCGAACCCTAACCCTAACCCTTCCCCGAAACCTGACCCTCAACCGTCCCCTTATCCTAAACCATACGCTAACACTAACCCGCGCCCTCACCCGTACGCTCCCCCTAAAGCATTGTCGTAATTTCACCTGGACCCTAAACCGTCCCCGTCCCCTAACCCTAACCCTAGCCCGAACCCTAACCCTAACCCTTCCCCGAAGCCTGACCCTCACCCGTCCCCTCATCCTAACCCGTACGCTAACACTAACCCGCACCCTCACATGTACGCTCCCCCTAAAGCGTTGTCCTACCCTCACCTGGACCCTAAACCGTCCCCGTCCCCTAACCCTAACTCTAGCCCGAACCCTAAACCTAACCCTTCCCCGAAGCCTGACCCTCACCCGTCCCCTAATCCTAACCCGTACGCTAACACTAACCCGCGCCCTCACACGTACGCTCCCACTAAAGCGTTGTCGTACCCTCATCTGGACCCTAAACCCTCCCCGTCCCCTAACCCTAACCCTAGCCCGAACCCTAACCCTAACACTTCGCCGAAGCCTGACCCTCACCCGTCCCCTAATCCTAACCCGTACGCTAACACTAACCCGCGCCCTCACACGTACGCTCCACCTAAAGTGTTGTAGTGCCCTCACCTGGACCCTAAACCCTCCCCGTCCCCTAACCCTAACCCTAGCCCGAACCCTAACCCTAACCCTTCCCGAAGCCTGACCCTCACCCGTCCCCTAATCCTAACCCGTACGCTAACACTAACCCGCACCCTCACACGTACGCTCCCCCTAAAGCGTTGTCGTACCCTCACCTGGACCCTAAACCCTCCCCGTCAACTAACCCTAACCCTAGCCCGAACCGTAACCCTATCCCTTCCCCGAAGCCTGACCCTCACCCATCCCCTAATCCTAACCCGTAAGCTAACACTAACCCACTCCCTCACACCTAGCTCCCCCTAAAGCGTTGTCGTACCCTCACCTGGACCCTAAACCCCCCCCGTCCCCTAACCCTAAACCTAGCCCGAACCCTAACCCTAACCCTTCCCGGAAGCCTGACCCTCACCCGTCCTGTAATCCTAACCCGTACGCTAACACTAACCCGCACCCTCACATGTACGCTCCCCCTAAAGCGTTGTCGTACCCTCACCTGGACCCTAAACCCTCCCGTCCCCAAATCCTAACCCTAGCCCGAACCCTAACCCTAACACTTCCCCGAAGCCTGACCCTCACCTGTGCCCTAATCCTAACCCGTACGATAACACTAACCCGTGCCCTCACACGTACGCTCCCCCTAAAGCGTTGTCGTACCCTCACCTGTACCCTAAACCGTCCCCGTCCCCTAACCCTAACCCTAGCCCGAACCCTAACCCTAACCCTTCCCCGAAGCCTGACCCTCACCTGTCCCCTTATCCTAACCCGTACGCTAAAACTAACCCGCGCCCTCACACGGACGCTCCCCCTAAAGCGTTGTCGTACCCTCATGTGGACCCTAAGACGTCCCCGTCCCCTAACCATAACCCTAGCCCGAACCCTAACCCTAACCCTAACCCTTCCCCGAAGCCTGACCCTCACCCGTCCCCTTATCCTAACCCGTACGCTAACACTAACCCGCGCCCTCACACGTACGCTCCCCCTAAAGCATTGTCGTAACCTCACCTGGACCCTAAACCGTCCCCATCCCCTAACCCTAACCCTAGCCCGAACCCTAACCCTAACACTTCCCCGAAGCCTGACCCTCACCCGTCCCCTCATCCTAACCCGTACGCTAACACTAACCCGCACCCTCACATGTACGCTCCCTCTAAAGCGTTGTCCTACCCTCACCTGGACCCTAAACCCTCCCGTCCCCACATCCTAACCCTAGCCCGAACCCTAACCCTAACCCTTCCCGAAGCCTGACCCTCACCCGTCCCCTAATCCTAAACCGTACGTTAAAACTAACCCGCGCCCTCACACGTACCCTCCCCGTAAAGTATTGTCGTACCCTCACCTGGACCCGAAACTGTCCCCGTCTCCGTCCCCTAACCCTAGCCCGAACCCTAACCCTAACCCTTCCTCGAAGCCTGACCCACACCCGTCCCCTAATCCTAACCCGTACGCTAACACTAACCCGCGCCCTCACACGTACGCTCCCCCTAAAGCGTTGTCGTACCCTCACCTGGACCCTAAACCCTCCCGTCCCCTAACCCTAACCCTAGCCCGAACCCTAACCCTAACCCTTCCCGAAGCCTGACCCTCACCCGTCCCCTAATCCTAAACCGTACGTTAACACTAACCCGCGCCCTCACACGTACGCTCCCTTAAAGCGTTGTCGTACCCTCACCTGGACCCTAAACCCTCTCCGTCCCCTAAACCTAACCCTAGCCCGAACCCTAACCCTAAACCTTCCCCGAAGCCTGACCCTCACCCTTCCCCTAATCCTAACGCGTACGGTAACACTAACCCGTGCCCTCACATGTACGCTCCCCCTAAAGCGTTGTCGTACCCTCACCTGGACCCTAAACCGTCCCCGTCCCCTAACCCTAACCCTAGCCCGAACCCTAACCCTAATCCTTCCCCGAAGCCTGACCCTCACCCGTCCCCAAAACCTAACCCGTACGCTAACACTAACCCGCGCCCTCACACGTACGCTCCCCCAAAAGCGTTGTCGTACCCTCACCTGGACCCTAAACCCTCCCCGTCCCCTAACCCTAAACCTAGGCCGAACCCTAACCCTAACACTTCCCCGAAGCCTGACCCTCACCCGTCCCCTAATCCTAACCCGTACGCTAACACTAACCCGCGCCCTCACACGTACGCTCGCCCTAAAGCGTTGTCGTACGCTCGCCTGGACCATAAACACTCCCCGTCCCCTAACCCTAACCCTAGACCGAACCCTAATCCTAACCCGTCCCCGAAGCCTGACCCTCACCCGTCCCTTAATCCTAACCCGTACGCTAACACTAACCCGCGCCCTCACACGTACGCTCCCCCTAAAGCGTTGTCGTGCCCTCACCTGGACCCTAAACCCTCCCCGTCCCCTAACCCTAACACTAGCCCGAACCCTAACCCTAACCCTAACCCTTCCCCGAAGCCTGACCCTCACCCGTCCCCTTATCCTAACCCGTACGCTAACCCTATCCCACGCCCTCACACGTACGCTCCCCCTAAAGCATTGTCGTAACCTCACCTGGACCGTAAACACTCCCCGTCCCCTAACCCTAACCCTAGCCCGAACCCTAACCCTAACACTTCCCCGAAGCCTGACACTCACCCGTCCCCTAATCCTAACCCGTACGCTAACACTAACCCGCGCCCTCACACGTACGCTCCCCCTAAAGCGTTGTCGTATCCTCACCTGGAACCTAAGACGTCCCCGTCCCCTAACCCTAACCCTAGCCCGAACCCTAACCCTAACCCTAACACTTCCCTGAAGCCTGACCCTCACCCGTCCACTTATCCTAACCCGTACGCTAACACTAACCCGCGCCCTCACATGTACGCTCCCCCTAATGCGTTGTCGTGCCCTCACCTGGACCATAAACCCTCCCCGTCCCCTAACCCTAACCCAAGCCCGAGCCCTAACACTAACCCTTCCCGAAGCCTGAACCTCACCCGTCCCCTAATCCTAAACCGTACGTTAACACTAACCCGCACCCTAACACGTATGCTCCCCCTAAAGCGTTGTCGTACCCTCACCTGGACCCTAAACCGTCCCCGTCCCCTAAGCCTAACTCTAGCCCGAACCCTAAACCTAACCCTTCCCCGAAGCCTGACCCTCACCCGTCCCCTAATCCTAACCCGTACGCTAACACTAACCCGAGCCCTCACACGTACGCTCCCCCTAAAGCGTTGTCGTACCCTCACCTGGACCCTAACACGTCCCCGTTCCCTAACCCTAACACTAGCCTGAACCCTAACCCTAACCCTAACACTTCCCCGAAGCCTGACCCTCACCCGTCCCCTTATCCTAACCCGTATGCTAACACTAACCCGTGCCCTCACACGTACGCTCCCCCTAAAGCGTTGTCGTACCCTCACCTGGACCCTAAACCGTCCCCGTCCCCTAACCCTAAACCTAGCCCGAAACCTAACCCTAATCCTTCCCCGAAGCCTGACCCTCACCCGTCCCCTAAACCTAACCCGTACGCTAACACTAACCCGCGCCCTCACAAGTACGCTCCCCCTAAAGCGTTGTCGTACACTCACCTGGACCCTAAACCCTCCCCGTCCCCTAACCCTAACCCTAGCCCCAACCCTAAACCTAACCCTTCCCCGAAGCCTGACCCTCACCCGTCCCCTAATCCTAACCCGTACGCTAACACTAACCCGCGCCCTCACACGTACCCTCCCCGTAAAGTGTTGTCGTACCCTCACCTGGACCCGAAACTGTCCCCGTCCCCGTCCCCTAACCCTAGCCCGAACACTAACCCTAACTCTTCCCCGAAGCCTGACCCTCACCCGTCCCCTAATCCTAACCCGTACGCTAACACTAACACGCGCCCTCACACGTACGCTCCCCCTAAAGCGTTGTCGTACCCTCACCTGGACCCTAAACCCTCCCGTCCCCTAACCCTTACCCTAGCCCGAACACTAACCCTAACCCTTCCCCGACCTGACCCTCACCGGTCCCCTAATCCTAACCCGTACGCTAACACTAACCCGCGCCCTCACATGTACGCTCCCCCTAAAGCGTTGTGGTACCCTCACCTGGACCCTAAATCCTCCCCGTCCCCTAACCCTAACCCTAGCCCGAACCCTAACCTTCACCTTTCCCGAAGCCTGACCCTCACCCATCCTCTAATCCTAAACCGTACGTTAACACTAACCCGCGCCCTCACACGTACGCTCCCTTAAAGCGTTGTCGTACCCTCACCTGGACCCTAAACCCTCTCCGTCCCCTAACGCTAACCCTAGCCCGAACCCTAACCCTAACCCTTCCCCGAAGCCTGACCCTCACCCGTCCCCTAATCCTAACACGTACGCTAACACTAACCCGCGCCCTCACACGTACCCTCCCCGTAAAGTGTTGTCGGACCCTCACCTGGACCCGAAATCATCCCCGTCCCCGTCCCCTAACCCTAGCCCGAACCCTAACCCTAACCCTTCCCCGATGCCTGACCCTCACCCGTCCCCTAATCCTAACCTGTACGCTAACACTAACCCGCGCCCTCACACGTACGCTCCCCCTAAAGCGTAGTCGTACTCTCACCTGGACCCTAAACCCTCCCGTCCCCTAACCCTAACCCTAGCCTGAACCCTAACCCTAACCCTTCCTCGACCTGACCCTCACTGGTCCCCTAATCATAACCCGTACGCTAACACTAACCCGCGCCCTCACACGTACGATCCCTCTAAAGCGTTGTCGTACCCTCACCTGGACCCTAAACCCTCCCCGTCCCCTAACCCTAACCCTACCCCGAACCCTAACCCTAACCCTTCCCGAAGCCTGACCCTCACCCGTCCCCTAATCCTAAACCGTACGTTAACACTAACCCGCGCCCTCACACGTACGCTCCCTTAAACCGTTGTCGTACCCTCACCTGGACCCTAAACCCTCTCCGTCCCCTAAACCTAACCCTAGCCCGAAACCTAACCCTAACCCTTCCCCAAAGCCTGACCCTCACCCGTCCCCTAATCCTAACCCGTATGCTAACACTAACCCGCGCCCTCACACGTACGCTCCCCCTAAAGCGTTGTCGTACTCTCACCTGGACCCTAAACCGTCCCCGTCCCCTAACCCTAACCCTAGCCCGAACCCTAACCCTAACCCTTCCCGAAGCCTGACCCTCACCCGTCCCCTAATCCTAACCCGTACGCTAACACAAAGCTGAGCCCTCACACGTATGCTCCCCCTAAAGCGTTGTCGTACCCTCACCTGGACCCTAAACCCTCCCCGTCCCCTAACCCTAACCCTAGCCCGAACCCTAACCATAAACCTTCCCCGAAGCCTGACCCTCACCCGTCCCCTAATCCTAACCCGAACGCTGACAGTAACCCGCGCCCTCACACGTACGCTCCCCCTAAAGCGTTGTCGTACCCTCACCTGGACCCTAAGACGTCCCCGTCCCCTAACCCTAACCCTAGCCCGAGCCCTAACCCTAACCCTTCCCGAAGCCTGACCCTCGCACGTCCCCTAATCCTAAACTGTACGTTAACACTAGCCCGCGCCCTAACACGTACGCTCCCCCTAAAGCGTTGTCGTACCCTCACCTGGACCCTAAACCGTCCCCGTCCCCTAACCCTAACCCTAGGCCGAACCCTAACCCTAACCCTTCCCCGAAACCTTATCCTCACCTGTCCCCTAATCCTAACCCGTACGCTAACACTAACCCGCGCCCTCACACGTACGCTCCCCCTAAAGCGTTGTCTTACCCTCACCTGGAACCTAAACCCTCCCCGTCCCCTAAACCTAACCCTAGCCCGAACCCTAACCCTAACCCTTCCCAGAAGCCTGAACCTCACCCGTCCCCTAATCCTAACCCGTACGCTAACACTAACCCGCACCCTCATCGTACCCTCCCCGTAAAGCGTTGTCGTACCCTCACCTGGACCCGAAACCGTCCCCGTCCCCGTCCCCTAACCCTAGCCCGAACCCTAACCCTAACCCTTCCCCGAAGCCTCACCCTCACCTGTCCCCTAATCCTAACCCGTACGCTAACACTAACCCGCACCCTCACACGTACGCTCCCCCTAAAGCGTTGTCGTACCCTCACCTGGACCCTAAACCCTCCCCGTCAACTAACCCTAACCCTAGCCCGAACCGTAACCCTATCCCTTCCCCGAAGCCTGACCCTCACCCATCCCCTAATCCTAACCCGTACGCTAACACGAACCCACTCCCTCACACCTAGCTCCCCCTAAAGCGTTGTCGTACCCTCACCTGGACCCTAAACCCCCCCCGTCCCCTAACCCTAAACCTAGCCCGAACCCTAACCCTAACCCTTCCCGGAAGCCTGATCCTCACCCGTCCTGTAATCCTAACCCGTACGCTAACACTAACCCGCACCCTCACATGTACGCTCCCCCTAAAGCGTTGTCGTACCCTCACCTGGACCCTAAACCCTCCCGTCCCCAAATCCTAACCCTAGCCCGAACCCTAACCCTAACCCTTCCCCGAAGCCTGACCCCCACCCGTCCCCTAATCCTAACCCGTACGCTAACACTAACCCGTGCCCTCAAACGTACGCTCCCCCTAAAGCGTTGTCGTGCCCTCACCTGGACCCTAAACCCACCCCGTCCCCTAAACCTAACCCTAGCCCGAGCCCTAAACCTAAACCTTCCCGAAGCCTGACCCTCACCCGTCCCCTAATCCTAAACCGTACGTTAACACTAACCCACGCCCTAACACATACGTTCCCCCTAAAGCGTTGTCGTACCCTCACCTGGACCCGAAACTGTCCCCGTCTCCGTCCCCTAACCCTAGCCCGAACCCTAACCCTAACCCTTCCCGAAGCCTGACCCTCACCCGTCCCCTAATCCTAACCCGTACGCTAACACTAACCCGCGCCCTCACACGTACGCTCCCCCTAAAGCGTTGTCGTACCCTCACCTGGACCCTAAGACGTCCCCGTCCCCTAACCCTAACCCTATCCCGAACCCTAACCCTAACCCTAACCCTTCCCCGAAGCCTGACCCTCACCCGTCCCCTTATCCTAACCCGTACGCTAACACTAACCCGCGCCCTCACACGTACGCTCCCCCTAAAGCGTTGTCGTACCCTCACCTGGACCCTCAACCCTCCCCGTCCCCTAACCCTAACCCTAGCCCGAACCCTAACCCTAACCCTTCCCCGAAGCCTGACCCTCACCCGTCCCCTAATCCTAACACGTACGCTAACACTAACCCGCGCTCTCATACGTACGCTCCCCCTAAAGCGTTGTAGTGCCCTCACCTGGACTCTAAACCCTCCCCGTCCCCTAACCCTAACCCTAGCCCTAACCCTAACCCTAACCCTTCCCCGAAGCCTGACCCTCACCCGTCCCATAATCCTAACCCGTACGGTAAAACTAACCCGAGCCCTCACACGTACGCTCCCCCTAAAGCGTTGTCGTACCCTCACCTGGACCCTAAACCGTCCCCGTCCCCTAACACTAACCCTAGCCCGAACCCTAACCCTAACCCTTCCCCGAAACCTGATCCTCACCCGTCCCGTAATCCTAACCCGTACGCTAACACTAAACCGCGCCCTCACACGTACGCTCCCCGTAAAGCGTTGTCGTACCCTCACCTGGACCCTAAACCCTCCCCGTCCCCTAACCCTAACCCTAGCCCGAACACTAACCCTAACACTTCCCCGAAGCCTGACCCTCACCTGTCCCCTAATCCTAACCCGTACGCTAACACTAACCCGTGCCCTCACACGTACGCTCCCCCTACAGCGTTGTCGTACCCTCACCTGTACCCTAAACCGTCCCCGTCCCCTAACCCTAAACCTAGCCCGAACTCTAACCCTAACCCTTCCCCGAAGCCTGACCCTCACCTGTCCCCTTATCCTAACCCGTACGCTAAAACTAACCCGCGCCCTCACACGGACGCTCCCCCTAAAGCGTTGTCGTACCCTCATGTGGACCCTAAGACGTCCCCGTCCCCTAACCATAACCCTAGCCCGAACCCTAACCCTAACCCTAACCCTTCCCCGAAGCCTGACCCTCACCCGTCCCCTTATCCTAACCCGTACGCTAACACTAACCCGCGCCCTCACACGTACGCTCCCCCTAAAGCATTGTCGTAACCTCACCTGGACCCTAAACCGTCCCCATCCCCTAACCCTAACCCTAGCCCGAACCCTAACCCTAACACTTCCCCGAAGCCTGACCCTCACCCGTCCCCTCATCCGAACCCGTACGCTAACACTAACCCGCACCCTCACATGTACGCTCCCCCTAAAGCGTTGTCCTACCCTCACCTGGACCCTAAACCCTCCCGTCCCCACATCCTAACCCTAGCCCGAACCCTAACCCTAACCCTTCCCGAAGCCTGACCCTCACCCGTCCCCTAATCCTAAACCGTACGTTAAAACTAACCCGCGCCCTCACACGTACCCTCCCCGTAAAGTATTGTCGTACCCTCACCTGGACCCGAAACTGTCCCCGTCTCCGTCCCCTAACCCTAGCCCGAACCCTAACCCTAACCCTTCCTCGAAGCCTGACCCACACCCGTCCCCTAATCCTAACCCGTACGCTAACACTAACCCGCGCCCTCACACGTACGCTCCCCCTAAAGCGTTGTCGTACCCTCACCTGGACCCTAAACCCTCCCGTCCCCTAACCCTAACCCTAGCCCGAACCCTAACCCTAACCCTTCCCGAAGCCTGACCCTCACCCGTCCCCTAATCCTAAACCGTACGCTAACATTAATCCGCGCCCTCACACGTATGCTCCCCCTAAAGCGTTGTCGTACCCTCACCTGGACCCTAAACCCCCCCCGTCCCCTAACCCAAAACCTAGCCCGAACCCTAACCCTAACCCTTCCCGGAAGCCTGACCCTCACCCGTCCTGTAATCCTAACCCGTACGCTAACACTAACCCGCACCCTCACATGTACGCTCCCCCTAAAGCGTTGTCGTACCCTCACCTGGACCCTAAACCCTCCCGACCCAAATCCTAACCCTAGCCCGAACCCTAACCCTAACCCTTCCCCGAAGCCTGACCCCCACCCGTCCCCTAATCCTAACCCGTATGCTAACACTAACCCGTGCCCTCACACGTACACTCCCCCTAAAGCGTTGTCGTGCCCTCACCTGGACCCTAAACCCTCCCCGTCCCCTAAACCTAACCCTAGCCCGAGCCCTAACCCTAAACCTTCCCGAAGCCTGACCCTCACCCGTCCCCTAATCCTAAACCGTACGTTAACCCTAACCCACGCCCTAACACATACGATCCCCCTAAAGCGTTGTCGTACCCTCACCTGGACCCGAAACTGTCCCCGTCTCCGTCCCCTAACCCTAGCCCGAACACTAACCCTAACCCTTCCTAGAAGCCTGACCCACACCCGTCCGCTAATCCTAACCCGTACGCTAACACTAACCCGCGCCCTCACACGTACGCTCCCCCTAAAGCGTTGTCGTACCCTCACCTGGACCCTAAACCCTCCCGTCCCCTAACCCTAACCCTATCCCGAACCCTAACCCTAACCCTTCCCGAAGCCTGACCCTCACCCGTCCCCTAATCCTAAACCGTACGTTAACACTAACCCGCGCCCTCACACGTACGCTCCCTTAAAGCGTTGTCGTACCCTCACCTGGACCCTAAACCCTCTCCGTCCCCTAAACCTAACCCTAGCCCTAACCCTAACCCTAAACCTTCCCCGAAGCCTGACACTCACCCATCCCCTAATCCTAACCCATACGGTAACACTAACCCGTGCCCTCACATGTACGCTCCCCCTAAAGCGTTGTCGTACCCTCACCTGGACCCTAAACCGTCCCCGTCCCCTAACCCTAACCCTAGCCCGAACCCTAACCCTAATCCTTCCCCGAAGCCTGACCCTCACCCGTCCCCAAAACCTAACCCGTACGCCAACACTAACCCGCGCCCTCACACGTACGCTCCCCCTAAAGCGTTGTCGTACGCTCACCTGGACCATAAACACTCCCCGTCCCCTAACCCTAACCCTAGACCGAACCCTAATCCTAACCCGTCCCCGAAGCCTGACCCTCACCCGTCCCTTAATCCTAACCCGTACGCTAACACTAACCCGCGCCCTCACACGTACGCTCCCCCTAAAGCGTTGTCGTGCCCTCACCTGGACCCTAAACCCTCCCTGTCCCCTAACCCTAACCCTAGCCCGAACCCTAACCCTAACCCTACCCCTAAGCCTGACCCTCACCCGTCCCCTAATCCTAACCCGTACGCTAACACTAACCCGCGCCCTCACACGTACGCTCCCCCTAAAGCGTTGTCGTACCCTCACCTGGACCCTAAACCCTCTCCGTCCCCTAACCCTAACCCTAGCCCGAACACTAACCCTAACCCTTCCCCGAAGCCTGACCCTCACCCCTCCCCTAATCCTAACCCGTACGTAACACTAACCCACGCCCTCACACGTACGCTCCCCCTAAAGCGTTGTCGTACCCTCACCTGGATCCTAAACCCTCCCCGTCCCCTAACACTAAACCTAGCCCGAACCCTAACCGTAACCTTTACCCGAAGCCTGACCCTCACCCGTCCCCTAATCCTAACCCGTACGCTAACACTAACCCACGCCCTCACACGTACGCTCACCCTAAAGCGTTGTCGTACCCTCACCTGGACCCTAAACCCTCCCCGTCCCCTAACCCTAACCCTCGCCCGAACCTACCCTAAAACTTCCCCGAAGCCTGACCCTCACCCGTCCCCTAATCCTAACCCGTACGCTAACACTAACCCGCGCCCTCACACGTATGCTCCCCCAAAAGCGTTGTCGTACCCTCACCTGGACCCTAAACCCTCCCCGTCCCCTAACCCTAACCCTAGCCCGAACCCTAACCCTAACCCTTCCCCGAAGCCTGACCCTCACCCGTCCCCTAATCCTAACCCGTACGCTAACACTAACCCGCGCCCTCACACGTACCCTTCCCGTAAAGTGTTGTCGTACCCTCACCTGGACCCGAAACTTTCCCCGTCTCCGTCCCCTAACCCTAGCCCGAACCCTAACCCTAACACTTCCCCGAAGCCTGACCCTCACCCGTCCCCTAATCCTAACCCGTACCCTAACACTAACCCGCGCCCTCACACGTACGCTCCCCCTAAAGCGTTGTCGTACCCTCACCTGGACCCTAAACCCTCCCGTCCCCTAACCCTAACCCTATCCCGAACCCTAACCCTAACCCTTCCCGAAGCCTGACCCTCACCCGTCCCCTAATCCTAAACCGTACGTTAACACTAACCCGCGCCCTCACACGTACGCTCCCTTAAAGCGTTGTCGTACCCTCACCTGGACCCTAAACCCTCTCCGTCCCCTAAACCTAACCCTAGCCCTAACCCTAACCCTAAACCTTCCCCGAAGCCTGACCCTCACCCGTCCCCAAAACCTAACCCGTACGCTAACACTAACCCGCGCCCTCACACGTACACTCCCCCTAAAGCGTTGTCGTACGCTCGCCTGGACCCTAAACCCTCCCCGTCCCCTAACCCTAACCCTAGCCCGAACCCTAACCCTAAGCCTACCCCTAAGCCTGACCCTCACCCGTCCCCTAATCCTAACCCGTACGCTAACACTAACCCGCGCCCTCACACGTACGCTCCCCCTAAAGCGTTGTCGTACCCTCACCTGGACCCTAAACCCTCTCCGTCCCCTAACCCTAACCCTAGCCCGAACCCTAACCCTAACTCTTCCCCGAAGCCTGACCCTCACCCGTCCCCTCATCCTAACCCGTACGCTAACACTAACCCGCGCCCTCACACGTACGCTCCCCCTAAAGCGTTGTTGTACCCTCACCTGGACCCTAAACCGTCCCCGTCCCCTAAACCTAACCCTCGCCCGAACCTAACCCTAAACCTTCCCCGAAGCCTGACCCTCACCTGTCCCCTAATCCTAACCCGTACGCTAACACTAACCCGCGCCCTCACACGTATGCTCCCCCAAAAGCGTTGTCGTACACTCACCTGGACCCTAAACCCTCCCCGTCCCCTAACCCTAACCCTAGCCCGAACCCTAACCCTAACACTTCCCCGAAGCCTGACCCTCACCTGTCCCCTAATCCTAACCCGTACGCTAACACTAACCCGTACCCTCACACGTACGCTCCCCCTAAAGCGTTGTCGTACCCTCACCTGGACCCTAAACCCTCCCCGTCAACTAACCCTAAACCTAGCCCGAACCGTAACCCTAACCCTTCCCCGAAGCCTGACCCTCACCCATCCCCTAATCCTAACCCGTACGCTAACACTAACCCACTCCCTCACACCTAGCTCCCCCTAAAGCGTTGTCGTACCCTCACCTGGACGCTAAACCGTCCCCGTCCCCTAACCCTAACCCTAGCCCGAACCCTAACCCTAACCCTTCCCCGAAGCCTGACCCTCACCCGTCCCCTAATCCTAACCCGTACGCTAACATTAATCCGCGCCCTCACACGTATGCTCCCCCTAAAGCGTTGTCGTACCCTCACCTGGACCCTAAACCCCCCCCGTCCCCTAACCCAAAACCTAGCCCGAACCCTAACCCTAACCCTTCCCGGAAGCCTGACCCTCACCCGTCCTGTAATCCTAACCCGTACGCTAACACTAACCCGCACCCTCACATGTACGCTCCCCCTAAAGCGTTGTCGTACCCTCACCTGGACCCTAAACCCTCCCGACCCAAATCCTAACCCTAGCCCGAACCCTAACCCTAACCCTTCCCCGAAGCCTGACCCCCACCCGTCCCCTAATCCTAACCCGTATGCTAACACTAACCCGTGCCCTCACACGTACACTCCCCCTAAAGCGTTGTCGTGCCCTCACCTGGACCCTAAACCCTCCCCGTCCCCTAAACCTAACCCTAGCCCGAGCCCTAACCCTAAACCTTCCCGAAGCCTGACCCTCACCCGTCCCCTAATCCTAAACCGTACGTTAACACTAACCCACGCCCTAACACATACGATCCCCCTAAAGCGTTGTCGTACCCTCACCTGGACCCGAAACTGTCCCCGTCTCCGTCCCCTAACCCTAGCCCGAACCCTAACCCTAACCCTTCCCGAAGCCTGACCCTCACCCGTCCCCTAATCCTAACCCGTACGCTAACACTAACCCGCGCCCTCACACGTACGCTCCCCCTAAAGCGTTGTCGTACCCTCACCTGGACCCTAAGACGTCCCCGTCCCCTAACCCTAACCCTATCCCGAACCCTAACCCTAACCCTAACCCTTCCCCGAAGCCTGACCCTCACCCGTCACCTAATCCTAACCCGTACGCTAACACTAACCCGCGCTCTCATACGTACGCTCCCCCTAAAGCGTTGTAGTGCCCTCACCTGGACTCTAAACCCTCCCCGTCCCCTAACACTAACCCTAGCCCTAACCCTAACCCTAACCCTTCCCCGAAGCCTGACCCTCACCCGTCCCATAATCCTAACCAGTACGCTAAAACTAACCCGACCCCTCACACGTACGCTCCCCCTAAAGCGTTGTCGTACCCTCACCTGGACCCTAAACCGTCCCCGTCCCCTAACACTAACCCTAGCCCGAACCCTAACCCTAACCCTTCCCCGAAGCCTGATCCACACCCGTCCCGTAATCCTAACCCGTACGCTAACACTAAACCGCGCCCTCACACGTACGCTCCCCCTAAAGCGTTGTCGTACCCTCACCTGGACCCTAAACCCTCCCCGTCCCCTAACCCTAACCCTAGCCCGAACCCTAACCCTAACACTTCCCCGAAGCCTGACCCTCACCTGTCCCCTAATCCTAACCCGTACGATAACACTAACCCGTGCCCTCACACGTACGCTCCCCCTAAAGCGTTGTCGTACCCTCACCTGTACCCTAAACCGTCCCCGTCCCCTAACCCTAACCCTAGCCCGAACCCTAACCCTAACCCTTCCCCGAAGCCTGACCCTCACCTGTCCCCTAATCCTAACCCGTACGCTAAAACTAACCCACGCCCTCACACGGACGCTCCCCCTAAAGCGTTGTCGTACCCTCATGTGGACCCTAAGACGTCCCCGTCCCCTAACCATAACCCTAGCCCGAACCCTAACCCTAACCCTAACCCTTCCCCGAAGCCTGACCCTCACCCGTCCCCTTATCCTAACCCGTACGCTAACACTAACCCGCGCCCTCACACGTACGCTCCCCCTAAAGCATTGTCGTAACCTCACCTGGACCCTAAACCGTCCCCATCCCCTAACCCTAACCCTAGCCCGAACCCTAACCCTAACACTTCCCCGAAGCCTGACCCTCACCCGTCCCCTCATCCTAACCCGTACGCTAACACTAACCCGCACCCTCACATGTACGCTCCCCCTAAAGCGTTGTCCTACCCTCACCTGGACACTAAACCCTCCCGTCCCCAAATCCTAACCCTAGCCCGAACCCTAACCCTAACCCTTCCCGAAGCCTGAACCTCACCCGTCCCCTAATCCTAAACCGTACGTTAACACTAACCCGCGCCCTCACACGTACCCTCCCCGTAAAGTATTGTCGTACCCTCACCTGGACCCGAAACTGTCCCCGTCTCCGTCCCCTAACCCTAGCCCGAACCCTAACCCTAACCCTTCCTAGAAGCCTGACCCACACCCGTCCCCTAATCCTAACCCGTACGCTAACACTAACCCGCGCCCTCACACGTACGCTCCCCCTAAAGCGTTGTCGTACCCTCACCTGGACCCTAAACCCTCCCGTCCCCTAACCCTAACCCTATCCCGAACCCTAACCCTAACCCTTCCCGAAGCCTGACCCTCACCCGTCCCCTAATCCTAAACCGTACGTTAACACTAACCCGCGCCCTCACACGTACGCTCCCTTAAAGCGTTGTCGTACCCTCACCTGGACCCTAAACCCTCTCCGTCCCCTAAACCTAACCCTAGCCCGAACCCTAACCCTAATCCTTCCCCGAAGCCTGACCCTCACCCGTCCCCAAAACCTAACCCGTACGCTAACACTAACCCGCGCCCTCACACGTACGCTCCCCCTAAAGCGTTGTCGTACGCTCGCCTGGACCATAAACACTCCCCGTCCCCTAACCCTAACCCTAGACCGAACCCTAATCCTAACCCGTCCCCGAAGCCTGACCCTCACCCGTCCCTTAATCCTAACCCGTACGCTAACACTAACCCGCGCCCTCACACGTACGCTCCCCCTAAAGCGTTGTCGTGCCCTCACCTGGACCCTAAACCCTCCCTGTCCCCTAACCCTAACCCTAGCCCGAACCCTAACCCTAACCCTACCCCTAAGCCTGACCCTCACCCGTCCCCTAATCCTAACCCGTACGCTAACACTAACCCGCGCCCTCACACGTACGCTCCCCCTAAAGCGTTGTCGTACCCTCACCTGGACCCTAAACCCTCTCCGTCCCCTAACACTAACCCTAGCCCGAACACTAACCCTAACCCTTCCCCGAAGCCTGACCCTCACCCCTCCCCTAATCCTAACCCGTACGTAACACTAACCCACGCCCTCACACGTACGCTCCCCCTAAAGCGTTGTCGTACCCTCACCTGGATCCTAAACCCTCCCCGTCCCCTAACACTAAACCTAGCCCGAACCCTAACCGTAACCTTTACCCGAAGCCTGACCCTCACCCGTCCCCTAATCCTAACCCGTACGCTAACACTAACCCACGCCCTCACACGTACGCTCACCCTAAAGCGTTGTCGTACCCTCACCTGGACCCTAAACCCTCCCCGTCCCCTAACCCTAACCCTCGCCCGAACCTACCCTAAAACTTCCCCGAAGCCTGACCCTCACCCGTCCCCTAATCCTAACCCGTACGCTAACACTAACCCGCGCCCTCACACGTATGCTCCCCCAAAAGCGTTGTCGTACCCTCACCTGGACCCTAAACCCTCCCCGTCCCCTAACCCTAACCCTAGCCCGAACCCTAACCCTAACCCTTCCCCGAAGCCTGACCCTCACCCGTCCCCTAATCCTAACCCGTACGCTAACACTAACCCGCGCCCTCACACGTACCCTTCCCGTAAAGTGTTGTCGTACCCTCACCTGGACCCGAAACTTTCCCCGTCTCCGTCCCCTAACCCTAGCCCGAACCCTAACCCTAACACTTCCCCGAAGCCTGACCCTCACCCGTCCCCTAATCCTAACCCGTACCCTAACACTAACCCGCGCCCTCACACGTACGCTCCCACTAAAGCGTTGTCGTACCCTCACCTGGACCCTAAACCCTCCCTTCCCCTAACCCTAACCCTATCCGAAACCCTAACCCTAACCCTTCCCGAAGCCTGACCCTCACCCGTCCCCTAATCCTAAACCGTACGTTAACACTAACCCGCGCCCTCACACGTACGCTCCCTTAAAGCGTTGTCGTACCCTCACCTGGACCCTAAACCCTCTCCGTCCCCTACACCTAACCCTAGCCCTAACCCTAACCCTAAACCTTCCCCGAAGCCTGACCCTCACCCATCCCCTAATCCTAACCCGTACGGTAACACTAACTCGTGCCCTCACATGTACGCTCCCCCTAAAGCGTTGTCGTACCCTCACCTGGACCCTAAACCGTCCCCGTCCCCTAACCCTAACCCTAGCCCAAACCCTAACCCTAATCCTTCCCCGAAGCCTGACCCTCACCCGTCCCCAAAACCTAACCCGTACGCTAACACTAACCCGCGCCCTCACACGTACACTCCCCCTAAAGCGTTGTCGTACGCTCGCCTGGACCATAAACACTCCCCGTCCCCTAACCCTAACCCTAGACCGAACCCTAATCCTAACCCGTCCCCGAAGCCTGACCCTCACCCGTCCCTTAATCCTAACCCGTACGCTAACACTAACCCGCGCCCTCACACGTACGCTCCACCTAAAGCGTTGTCGTGCCCTCACCTGGACCCTAAACCCTCCCCGTCCCCTAACCCTAACCCTAGCCCGAACCCTAACCCTAAGCCTACCCCTAAGCCTGACCCTCACCCGTCCCCTAATCCTAACCCGTACGCTAACACTAACCCGCGCCCTCACACGTACGCTCCCCCTAAAGCGTTGTCGTACCCTCACCTGGACCCTAAACCCTCTCCGTCCCCTAACCCTAACCCTAGCCCGAACACTAACCCTAACCCTTCCCCGAAGCCTGACCCTCACCCCTCCCCTAATCCTAACCCGTATGTAACACTAACCCACGCCCTCACACGTACGCTCCCCCTAAAGCGTTGTCGTACCCTCACCTGGATCCTAAACCCTCCCCGTCCCCTAACACTAAACCTAGCCCGAACCCTAACCGTAACCTTTACCCGAAGCCTGACCCTCACCCGTCCCCTAATCCTAACCCGTACGCTAACACTAACCCACGCCCTCACACGTACGCTCCCCCTAAAGCGTTGTCGTACCCTCACCTGGACCCTAAACCCTCCCCGTCACCTAACCCTAACCCTAGCCCGAACCCTAACCCTAACTCTTCCCCGAAGCCTGACCCTCACCCGTCCCCTCATCCTAACCCGTACGCTAACACTAACCCGCGCCCTCACACGTACGCTCCCCCTAAAGCGTTGTTGTACCCTCACCTGGACCCTAAACCGTCCCCGTCCCCTAAACCTAACCCTCGCCCGAACCTAACCCTAAACCTTCCCCGAAGCCTGACCCTCACCCGTCCCCTAATCCTAACCCGTACGCTAACACTAACCCGCGCCCTCACACGTATGCTCCCCCAAAAGCGTTGTCGTACACTCACCTGGACCCTAAACCCTCCCCATCCCCTAACCCTAACCCTAGCCCGAACCCTAACCCTAACCCTTCCCCGAAGCCTGACCCTCACCCGTCCGCTAATCCTAACCCGTACCCTAACACTAACCCGCGCCCTCACACGTACGCTCCCCCTAAAACGTTGTCGTACCCTCACCAGGACCCTAAACCCTCCCGTCCCCTAACCTTAACCCTAGCCCGAACCCTAACCCTAAACCTTCCCGAAGCCTGACCCTCACCCGTCCCCTAATCCTAAACCGTACGCTAACACTAACCCGCGCCCTCACACGTACGCTCCCCCTAAAGTGTTGTAGTGCCCTCACCTGGACCCTAAACCCTCCCCGTCCCCTAACCCTAACCCTAGCCCGAACCCTAACCCTAACCCTTCCCGAAGCCTGACCCTCACCCGTCCCCTAATCCTAACCCGTACGCTAACACTAACCGTGCCCTCACACGTACACTCCCCCTAAAGCGTTGTCGTACCCTCACCTGGACCCTAAGACGTCCCCGTCCCCTAACCCTAACCCTAGCCCGAACCCTAACCCTAACCCTAACCCTTCCCCGAAGCCTGACCCTCACCCGTCCCCTTATCCTAACCCGTACGCTAACCCTATCCCACGCCCTCACACGTACGCTCCCCCTAAAGCATTGTCGTACCCTCACCTGTACACTAAACCCTCCCCGTCCCCTAACCCTAACCCTAGCCCGAACCCTAACCCTAACCCTTCCCCGAAGCCTGACCCTCACCCGTCCCCTTATCCTAACCCGTACGCTAACACTAACCCGCGCCCTCACATGTACGCTCCCCCTAATGCGTTGTCGTGCCCTCACCTGGACCCTAAACCCTCCCCGTCCCCTAACCCTAACCCAAGCCCAAGCCCTAACCCTAACCCTTCCCGAAGCCTGAACCTCACCTGTCCCCTAATCCTAAACCGTACGTTAACACTAACCCGCACCCTAACACGTATGCTCCCCCTAAAGCGTTGTCGTACCCTCACCTGGGCCCTAAACCGTCCCCGTCCCCTAAGCCTAACTCTAGCCCGAACCCTAAACCTAACCCTTCCCCGAAGCCTGACCCTCACCCGTCCCCTAATCCTAACCCGTACGCTAACACTAACCCGAGCCCTCACACGTACGCTCCCCCTAAAGCGTTGTCGTACCCTCACCTGGACCCTAAGACGTCCCCGTTCCCTAACCCTAACCCTAGCCTGAACCCTAACCCTAACCCTAACACTTCCCCGAAGCCTGACCCTCACCCGTCCCCTTATCCTAACCCGAATGCTAACACTAACCTGCGCCCTCACACGTACGCTCCCCCTAAAGCGTTGTCGTACGCTCGCCTGGACCCTAAACCCTCTCCGTCCCCTAACCCTAACCCTAGCCCGAACACTAACCCTAACCCTTCCCTGAAGCCTGACCCTCACCCCTCCCCTAATCCTAACCCGTACGTAACACTAACCCACGCCCTCACACGTACGCTCCCCCTAAAGCGTTGTCGTACCCTCACCTGTACCCTAAACCCTCCCCGTCCCCTAACCCTAAACTTAGCCCGAACCCTAACCGTAACCCGTACCCGAAGCCTGACCCTCACCCGTCCCCTAATCCTAACCCGTACGCTAACACTAACCCACGCCCTCACACGTACGCTCCCCCTAAAGCGTTGTCGTACCCTCACCTGGACCCTAAACCCTCCCCGTCCCCTAACCCTAACCCTAGCCCGAACCCTAACCCTAACCCTTCCCCGAAGCCTGACCCTCACCCGTCCCCTCATCCTAACCCGTACGCTAACACTAACCCACGCCCTCACACGTACGCTCCCCCTAATGCGTTGTTGTACCCTCACCTGGACCCTAAACCGTCCCCGTCCCCTAACCCGAACCCTCGCCCGAACCCTAACCCTAAACCTTCCCCGAAGCCTGACCCTCACCCGTCCCCTAATCCTAACCCGTACGCTAACACTAACCTGCGCCCTCACACGTACACTCCCCCTAAAGCATTGTCGTACCCTCACCTGGACCCTAAACCGTCCCCGTCCCCTAACCCTAACCCTAGCCTGAACCCTAACCCTAACCCTTCCCCGAAGCCTGACCCTCACCCGTCCCCTAATCCTAACCCGTACGCTAACACTAACCCGCGCCCTCACACGTACCCTCCCCGTAAAGTGTTGTCGTACCCTCACCTGGACCTGAAACTGTCCCCGTCTCCGTCCCCTAACCCTAGCCGGAATCCTAACCCTAACCCTTCCCCGAAGCCTGACCCTCACCCGTCCCCTAATCCTAACCCGTACGCTAACACTAACCCGCCCCCTCACACGTACGCTCCCCCTAAAGCGTTGTCGTACCCTCACCTGGACCCTAAACCCTCCCGTCCCCTAACCCTAACCCTAGCCCGAACCCTAACCCTAACCCTTCCCCGACCTGACCCTCTCCGGTCCCCTAATCATAACCCGTACGCTAACACTAACCCGCGACCTCACACGTACGCTCCCCCTAAAGCGTTGTCGTACCCTCACCTGGACCCTAAACCCTCCCCGTCCCCTAACCCTAACCCTAGCCCGAACACTAACCCTAACCCTTCCCGAAGCCTGACCCTCACCCGTCCCCTAATCCTAAACCGTACGTTAACACTAACCCGCGCCCTCACACGTACGCTCCCTTAAAGCGTTGTCGTACCCTCACCTGGACCCTAAACCCTCCCCGTCCCCTAACCCTAACCCTAGCCCGAACCCTAACCCTAATCCTTCCCCGAAGCGTGACCCTCACCCGTCCCCTAATCCTAACCCGTATGCTAACACTAACCCGCGCCCTCACACGTACGCTCCCCCTAAAGCGTTGTCGTACCCTCACCTGGACCCTAAACCCTACCCATCCCCTAACTCTAACCCTAGCCCGAACCCTAATCCTAACCCTTCCCCGAAGCCTGACCCTCACCCGTCCCCTAATCCTAACCCGTACGCTAACACTAACCCGCGCCCTCACACGTACCCTCCCCGTAAAGTGTTGTCGTACCCTCACCTGGACCCGAAACCGTCCCCGTCCCCGTCCCCTAACCCTAGCCCGAAATCTAACCCTAACACTTCCCCGAAGCCTGACCCTCACCCGTCCCCTAATCCTAACCCGTACGCTAACACTAACCCGCGCCCTCACACGTACGCTCCCCCTAAAGCGTTGTCGTGCCCTCACATGGACCCTAAACCCTCCCCGTCCCCTAACCCTAACCCTAGCCCGAGACCTAACCCTAACCCTTCCCGAAGCCTGACCCTCACCCGTCCCCTAATCCTAACCCGTACGCTAACACTAACCCGCGCCCTTACACGTACGCTCCCCCTTAAGCGTTGTCGTACCCTCACCTGGACCCTAAACCCTCCCGTCCCCTAACCCTAACCCTAGCCCGAACCCTAACCCTAACCCTTCCCCGACCTGACCCTCACTGGTCCCCTAATCATAACCCGTACGCTAACACTAACCCGCGCCCTCACACGTACGCTCCCTTAAAGCGTTGTCGTACCCTCACCTGGACCCTAAACCCTCCCCGTCCCTAAATCCTAACCCTAGCTCTAACCCTAACCCTAAACCTTCCCGAAGCCTGACCCTCACCCGTCCCCTAATCCTAACCCGTACGCTAACACTAACCCGCGCCCTCACACGTACGCTCCCCCTAAAGCGTTGTCATACCCTCACCTGGACCCTAAGACGTCCCCGTCCCCTAACCCTAACCCTAGCCCGAACCCTAACCCTAACCCTAACCCTTTCCCGAAGCCTGACCCTCACCCGTCCCCTTATCCTAACCCGTACGCTAACACTAACCCGCGCCCTCACACGTACGCTCCCCCTAAAGCATTGTCGTAACCTCACCTGGACCCTAAACCCTCCCCGTCCCTTAACCCTAACCCTAGCCCGAACCCTAACCCTAACCCTTCCCCGAAGCCTGACCCTCACCCGTCCCCTAATCCTAACCCGTACGCTAACACTAACCCGCGCCCTCACATGTACGCTCCCCCTAAAGCGTTGTCGTACCCTCACCTAGACCCTAAACCCTCCCGTCCCCAAATCCTAACCCTAGCTCTAACCCTAACCCTAACATTTCCCCGAAGCCTGACCCTCACCCGTCCCCTTATCCTAAACCGTACGCTAACACTAACCCGCGCCCTCACACGTACACTCCCCCTAAAGCATTGTCGTAACCTCACCTGGTCCCTAAACCCTCCCGTCCCCCAATCCTAACCCTAGCCCGAAACCTAACCCTAACTCTTCCCCAGTGCCTGACCCTCACCCGTCCCCTAATCCTAACCCGTACGCTAACACTAACCCGTGCCCTCACACGTATGCTGTCCCTAAATCGTTGTCGTGCCCTCACCTGGACCCTAAACCCTCCCCGTCCCCTAACCCTAACGCTAGCCCGAGCCCTAACCCTAACCCTTCCCGAAGCCTGACCCTCACCCGTCCCCTAATCCTAAACCGTACGTTAACACTAACCCGCGCCCTAACACGTACGCTCCCCCTAAAGCATTGTCGTACCCTCACCTGGACCCTAAACCGTCCCCGTCCCCTAACCCTAACTCTAGCCCGAACCCTAAACCTAACCCTTCCCGAAGCCTGACCCTCACCCGTCCCCTAATCCTAACCCGTACGCTAACATTAACCTGCGCCCTCACACGTACGCTCCCCCTAAAGCATTGTCATAACCTCACCTGGACCCTAAACACTCCCCGTCCCCTAACCCTAACCCTAGCCGAACCCTTACCCTAACACTTCCCCGAAGCCTGACCCACACCCGTCCCCTAATCCTAACCCGTACGCTAACACTAACCCGCACCCTCACATGTACGCTCCCCCTAAAGCGTTGTCGTACCCTCACCTAGACCCTAAACCCTCCCGTCCCCAAATCCTAACCCTAGACCTAACCCTAACCCTAACCCTTCCCCGAAGCCTGACCCTCACCCGTCCCCTAATCCTAAACCGTACGTTAACACTAACCCGCGCCCTCACACGTACGCTCCCTTAAAGCGTTGTCGTACCCTCACCTGGACCCTAAACCCTCTCCGTCCCCTAAACCTAACCCTAGCCCTAACCCTAACCCTAAACCTTCCCCGAAGCCTGACCCTCACCCATCCCCTACTCCTAACCCATACGGTAACACTAACCCGTGCCCTCACATGTACGCTCCCCCTAAAGCGTTGTCGTACCCTCACCTGGACCCTAAACCGTCCCCGTCCCCTAACCCTAACCCTAGCCCGAACCCTAACCCTAATCCTTCCCCGAAGCCTGACCCTCACCCGTCCCCAAAACCTAACCCGTACGCTAACACTAACCCGCGCCCTCACACGTACGCTCCCCCTAAAGCGTTGTCGTACGCTCGCCTGGACCATAAACACTCCCCGTCCCCTAACCCTAACCCTAGACCGAACCCTAATCCTAACCCGTCCCCGAAGCCTGACCCTCACCCGTCCCTTAATCCTAACCCGTACGCTAACACTAACCCGCGCCCTCACACGTACGCTCCCCCTAAAGCGTTGTCGTGCCCTCACCTGGACCCTAAACCCTCCCTGTCCCCTAACCCTAACCCTAGCCCGAACCCTAACCCTAACCCTACCCCTAAGCCTGACCCTCACCCGTCCCCTAATCCTAACCCGTACGCTAACACTAACCCGCGCCCTCACACGTACGCTCCCCCTAAAGCGTTGTCGTACCCTCACCTGGACCCTAAACCCTCTCCGTCCCCTAACACTAACCCTAGCCCGAACACTAACCCTAACCCTTCCCCGAAGCCTGACCCTCACCCCTCCCCTAATCCTAACCCGTACGTAACACTAACCCACGCCCTCACACGTACGCTCCCCCTAAAGCGTTGTCGTACCCTCACCTGGATCCTAAACCCTCCCCGTCCCCTAACACTAAACCTAGCCCGAACCCTAACCGTAACCTTTACCCGAAGCCTGACCCTCACCCGCACCCTAATCCTAACCCGTACGCTAACACTAACCCACGCCCTCACACGTACGCTCACCCTAAAGCGTTGTCGTACCCTCACCTGGACCCTAAACCCTCCCCGTCCCCTAACCCTAACCCTCGCCCGAACCTACCCTAAAACTTCCCCGAAGCCTGACCCTCACCCGTCCCCTAATCCTAACCCGTACGCTAACACTAACCCGCGCCCTCACACGTATGCTCCCCCAAAAGCGTTGTCGTACCCTCACCTGGACCCTAAACCCTCCCCGTCCCCTAACCCTAACCCTAGCCCGAACCCTAACCCTAACCCTTCCCCGAAGCCTGACCCTCACCCGTCCCCTAATCCTAACCCGTACGCTAACACTAACCCGCGCCCTCACACGTACCCTTCCCGTAAAGTGTTGTCGTACCCTCACCTGGACCCGAAACTTTCCCCGTCTCCGTCCCCTAACCCTAGCCCGAACCCTAACCCTAACACTTCCCCGAAGCCTGACCCTCACCCGTCCCCTAATCCTAACCCGTACCCTAACACTAACCCGCGCCCTCACACGTACGCTCCCCCTAAAGCGTTGTCGTACCCTCACCTGGACCCTAAACCCTCCCGTCCCCTAACCCTAACCCTATCCCGAACCCTAACCCTAACCCTTCCCGAAGCCTGACCCTCACCCGTCCCCTAATCCTAAACCGTACGTTAACACTAACCCGCGCCCTCACACGTACGCTCCCTTAAAGCGTTGTCGTACCCTCACCTGGACCCTAAACCCTCTCCGTCCCCTAAACCTAACCCTAGCCCTAACCCTAACCCTAAACCTTCCCCGAAGCCTGACCCTCACCCATCCCCTAATCCTAACCCGTACGGTAACACTAACTCGTGCCCTCACATGTACGCTCCCCCTAAAGCGTTGTCGTACCCTCACCTGGACCCTAAACCGTCCCCGTCCCCTAACCCTAACCCTAGCCCAAACCCTAACCCTAATCCTTCCCCGAAGCCTGACCCTCACCCGTCCCCAAAACCTAACCCGTACGCTAACACTAACCCGCGCCCTCACGCGTACACTCCCCCTAAAGCGTTGTCGTACGCTCGCCTGGACCATAAACACTCCCCGTCCCCTAACCCTAACCCTAGACCGAACCCTAATCCTAACCCGTCCCCGAAGCCTGACCCTCACCCGTCCCTTAATCCTAACCCGTACGCTAACACTAACCCGCGCCCTCACACGTACGCTCCACCTAAAGCGTTGTCGTGCCCTCACCTGGACCCTAAACCCTACCCGTCCCCTAACCCTAACCCTAGCCCGAGCCCTAACCCTAAGCCTACCCCTAAGCCTGACCCTCACCCGTCCCCTAATCCTAACCCGTACGCTAACACTAACCCGCGCCCTCACACGTACGCTCCCCCTAAATCGTTGTCGTACCCTCACCTGGACCCTAAACCCTCTCCGTCCCCTAACCCTAACCCTAGCCCGAACACAAACCCTAACCCTTCCCCGAAACCTGACCCTCACCCCTCCCCTAATCCTAACCCGTATGTAACACTAACCCACGCCCTCACACGTACGCTCCCCCTAAAGCGTTGTCGTACCCTCACCTGGATCCTAAACCCTCCCCGTCCCCTAACACTAAACCTAGCCCGAACCCTAACCGTAACCTTTACCCGAAGCCTGACCCTCACCCGTCCCCTCATCCTAACCCGTACGCTAACACTAACCCGCGCCCTCACACGTACGCTCCCCCTAAAGCGTTGTTGTACCCTCACCTGGACCCTAAACCGTCCCCGTCCCCTAAACCTAACCCTCGCCCGAACCTAACCCTAAACCTTCCCCGAAGCCTGACCCTCACCCGTCCCCTAATCCTAACCCGTACGCTAACACTAACCCGCGCCCTCACACGTATGCTCCCCCAAAAGCGTTGTCGTACACTCACCTGGACCCTAAACCCTCCCCATCCCCTAACCCTAACCCTAGCCCGAACCCTAACCCTAACCCTTCCCCGAAGCCTGACCCTCACCCGTCCGCTAATCCTAACCCGTACCCTAACACTAACCCGCGCCCTCACACGTACGCTCCCCCTAAAACGTTGTCGTACCCTCACCAGGACCCTAAACCCTCCCGTCCCCTAACCTTAACCCTAGCCCGAACCCTAACCCTAAACCTTCCCGAAGCCTGACCCTCACCCGTCCCCTAATCCTAAACCGTACGCTAACACTAACCCGCGCCCTCACACGTACGCTCCCCCTAAAGTGTTGTAGTGCCCTCACCTGGACCCTAAACCCTCCCCGTCCCCTAACCCTAACCCTAGCCCGAACCCTAACCCTAACCCTTCCCGAAGCCTGACCCTCACCCGTCCGCTAATCCTAACCCGTACGCTAACACTAACCGTGCCCTCACACGTACACTCCCCCTAAAGCGTTGTCGTACCCTCACCTGGACCCTAAGACGTCCCCGTCCCCTAACCCTAACCCTAGCCCGAACCCTAACCCTAACCCTAACCCTTCCCCGAAGCCTGACCCTCACCCGTCCCCTTATCCTAACCCGTACGCTAACCCTATCCCACGCTCTCACACGTACGCTCCCCCTAAAGCATTGTCGTACCCTCACCTGTACACTAAACCCTCCCCGTCCCCTAACCCTAACCCTAGCCCGAACCCTAACCCTAACCCTTCCCCGAAGCCTGACCCTCACCCGTCCCCTTATCCTAACCCGTACGCTAACACTAACCCGCGCCCTCACATGTACGCTCCCCCTAATGCGTTGTCGTGCCCTCACCTGGACCCTAAACCCTCCCCGTCCCCTAACCCTAACACAAGCCCAAGCCCTAACCCTAACCCTTCCCGAAGCCTGAACCTCACCTGTCCCCTAATCCTAAACCGTACGTTAACACTAACCCGCACCCTAACACGTATGCTCCCCCTAAAGCGTTGTCGTACCCTCACCTGGGCCCTAAACCGTCCCCGTCCCCTAAGCCTAACTCTAGCCCGAACCCTAAACCTAACCCTTCCCCGAAGCCTGACCCTCACCCGTCCCCTAATCCTAACCCGTACGCTAACACTAACCCGAGCCCTCACACGTACGCTCCCCCTAAAGCGTTGTCGTACCCTCACCTGGACCCTAAGACGTCCCCGTTCCCTAACCCTAACCCTAGCCTGAACCCTAACCCTAACCCTAACACTTCCCCGAAGCCTGACCCTCACCCGTCCCCTTATCCTAACCCGTATGCTAACACTAACCTGCGCCCTCACACGTACGCTCCCCCTAAAGCGTTGTCGTACGCTCGCCTGGACCCTAAACCCTCTCCGTCCCCTAACCCTAACCCTAGCCCGAACACTAACCCTAACCCTTCCCTGAAGCCTGACCCTCACCCCTCCCCTAATCCTAACCCGTACGTAACACTAACCCACGCCCTCACACGTACGCTCCCCCTAAAGCGTTGTCGTACCCTCACCTGTACCCTAAACCCTCCCCGTCCCCTAACCCTAAACCTAGCCCGAACCCTAACCGTAACCCTTACCCGAAGCCTGACCCTCACCCGTCCCCTAATCCTAACCCGTACGCTAACACTAACCCACGCCCTCACACGTACGCTCCCCCTAAAGCGTTGTCGTACCCTCACCTGGACCCTAAACCCTCCCCGTCCCCTAACCCTAACCCTAGCCCGAACCCTAACCCTAACCCTTCCCCGAAGCCTGACCCTCACCCGTCCCCTCATCCTAACCCGTACGCTAACACTAACCCACGCCCTCACACGTACGCTCCCCCTAATGCGTTGTTGTACCCTCACCTGGACCCTAAACCGTCCCCGTCCCCTAACCCGAACCCTCGCCCGAACCCTAACCCTAAACCTTCCCCGAAGCCTGACCCTCACCCGTCCCCTAATCCTAACCCGTACGCTAACACTAACCTGCGCCCTCACACGTACACTCCCCCTAAAGCATTGTCGTACCCTCACCTGGACCCTAAACCGTCCCCGTCCCCTAACCCTAACCCTAGCCTGAACCCTAACCCTAACCCTTCCCCGAAGCCTGACCCTCACCCGTCCCCTAATCCTAACCCGTACGCTAACACTAACCCGCGCCCTCACACGTACCCTCCCCGTAAAGTGTTGTCGTACCCTCACCTGGACCCGAAACCGTCCCCGTCCCCGTCCCCTAACCCTAGTCCGAAATCTAACCCTAACACTTCCCCGAAGCCTGACCCTCACCCGTCCCCTAATCCTAACCCGTACGCTAACACTAACCCGCGCCCTCACACGTACGCTCCCCCTAAAGCGTTGTCGTGCCCTCACCTGGACCCTAAACCCTCCCCGTCCCCTAACCCTAACCCTAGCCCGAGACCTAACCCTAACCCTTCCCGAAGCCTGACCCTCACCCGTCCCCTAATCCTAAACCGTACGTTAACACTAACCCGCACCCTAACACGTACGCTCCCCCTAAAGCGTTGTCGTACCCTCACCTGGACCCTAAACCGTCCCCGTCCCCTAACCCTAACTCTAGCCCGAACCCTAAACCTAACCCTTCCCCGAAGCCTGACCCTCACCCGTCCCCTAATCCTAACCCGTACGCTAACACTAACCCGCGCCCTCACACGTACGCTCCCCCTAAAGCGTTGTCGTACCCTCACCAGGACCCTAAACCCTCCCCGTCCCCTAACCCTAACCCTAGCCCGAACCCTAACCCTAACCCTTCCCCGAAGCCTGACCCTCACCCGTCCCCTAATCCTAACCCGTACGCTAACACTAACCCGCGCCCTCACACATACGCTCCCCCGAAAGCGTTGTCGTACCCTCACCTGGACCCTAAACCCTCTCCGTCCCCTAACCCTAACCCTAGCCCGAACACTAACCCTAACCCTTCCCCGAAGCCTGACACTCACCCCTCCCCTAATCCTAACCCTTACGTAACACTAACCCACGCCCTCACACGTACGCTCCCCCTAAAGCGTTGTCGTACCCTCACCTGGACCCTAAACCGTCCCCGTCCCCTAACCCTAACTCTAGCCCGAACCCTAAACCTAACCCTTCCCCGAAGCCTGACCCTCACCCGTCCCCTAATCCTAACCCGTACGCTAACACTAACCCGCGCCCTCACACGTACGCTCCCCCTAAAGCGTTGTCGTACCCTCATCTGGACCCTAAACCCTCCCCGTCCCCTAACCCTAACCCTAGCCCGAACCCTAACCCTAACCCTTCCCCGAAGCCTGACCCTCACCCGTCCCCTAAACCTAACCCGTACGCTAACACTAACCCACGCCCTCACACGTACGCTCCCCCTAAAGCATTGTCGTAACCTCACCTGGACCCTAAACCCTCCCCGTCCCCTAACCCTAACACTAGCCCGAACCCTAACCCTAACCCTTCCCGAAGCCTGACCCTCACCCGTCCCCTAATCCTAACCCGTACGCTAACACTAACCCGCGCCCTTACACGTACGCTCCCCCTAAAGCGTTGTCGTACCCTCACCTGGACCCTAAACCCTCCCGTCCCCTAACCCTAACCCTAGCCCGAACCCTAACCCTAACCCTTCCCCGACCTGACCCTCACTGGTCCCCTAATCATAACCCGTACGCTAACACTAACCCGCGCCCTCACACGTACGCTCCCTTAAAGCGTTGTCGTACCCTCACCTGGACCCTAAACCCTCCCCGTCCCTAAATCCTAACCCTAGCTCTAACCCTAACCCTAAACCTTCCCGAAGCCTGACCCTCACCCGTCCCCTAATCCTAACCCGTACGCTAACACTAACCCGCGCCCTCACACGTACGCTCCCCCTAAAGCGTTGTCATACCCTCACCTGGACCCTAAGACGTCCCCGTCCCCTAACCCTAACCCTAGCCCGAACCCTAACCCTAACCCTAACCCTTTCCCGAAGCCTGACCCTCACCCGTCCCCTTATCCTAACCCGTACGCTAACACTAACCCGCGCCCTCACACGTACGCTCCCCCTAAAGCATTGTCGTAACCTCACCTGGACCCTAAACCCTCCCCGTCCCTTAACCCTAACCCTAGCCCGAACCCTAACCCTAACACTTCCCCGAAGCCTGACCCTCACCCGTCCCCTAATCCTAACCCGTACGCTAACACTAACCCGCGCCCTCACACGTACACTCCCCCTAAAGCATTGTCGTAACCTCACCTGGTCCCTAAACCCTCCCGTCCCCCAATCCTAACCCTAGCCCGAAACCTAACCCTAACTCTTCCCCAGTGCCTGACCCTCACCCGTCCCCTAATCCTAACCCGTACGCTAACACTAACCCGTGCCCTCACACGTACGCTGTCCCTAAATCGTTGTCGTGCCCTCACCTGGACCCTAAACCCTCCCCGTCCCCTAACCCTAACGCTAGCCCGAGCCCTAACCCTAACCCTTCCCGAAGCCTGACCCTCACCCGTCCCCTAATCCTAAACCGTACGTTAACACTAACCCGCGCCCTAACACGTACGCTCCCCCTAAAGCATTGTCGTACCCTCACCTGGACCCTAAACCGTCCCCGTCCCCTAACCCTAACTCTAGCCCGAACCCTAAACCTAACCCTTCCCGAAGCCTGACCCTCACCCGTCCCCTAATCCTAACCCGTACGCTAACATTAACCTGCGCCCTCACACGTACGCTCCCCCTAAAGCATTGTCATAACCTCACCTGGACCCTAAACACTCCCCGTCCCCTAACCCTAACCCTAGCCGAACCCTTACCCTAACACTTCCCCGAAGCCTGACCCACACCCGTCCCCTAATCCTAACCCGTACGCTAACACTAACCCGCACCCTCACATGTACGCTCCCCCTAAAGCGTTGTCGTACCCTCACCTAGACCCTAAACCCTCCCGTCCCCAAATCCTAACCCTAGACCTAACCCTAACCCTAACCCTTCCCCGAAGCCTGACCCTCACCCGTCCCCTAATCCTAACCCGTACGCTAACACTAACCCGCGCCCTCACACGTACGCTCCCCCTAAAGCGTTGTCGTGCCCTCACCTGGACCCTAAACCCTCCCCGTCCCCTAACCCTAACCCTAGCCCGAACCCTAAATCTAACCCTTCCCGAAGCCTGACCCTCACCCGTCCCCTAATCCTAACCCGTACTCTAACACTAAACCACGCCCTCACACGTACGCTCCCCCTAAAGCGTTGTCGTACCCTCACCTGGACCCTAAGACGTCCCCATCCCCTAACCCTAACCCTAGCCCGAACCCTAACCCTAACCCTTCCCGAAGCCTGACCCTCACTCGTCCCCTAATCCTAAACCGTACGTTAACACTAACCCGCGCCCTCACACGTACCCTCCCTTAAAGCGTTGTCGTACCCTCACCTGGACCCTAAACCCTCTCCGTCCCCTAACCCTAACCCTAGCCCGAACCCTAAACCTAACACTTCCCCGAAGCCTGACCCTCACCCGTCCCCTAATCCTAACCCGTACGCTAACACTAACCCGCGCCCTCACACGTACGCTCCCCCTAAAGCGTTGTCGTGCCCTCACCTGGACCCTAAACCCTCCCTGTACCCTAACCCTAACCCTAGCCCGAAACCTAACCCTAACCCTTCCCGAAGCCTGACCCTCACCCGTCCCCTAATCCTAACCCGTACGCTAACACTAAGCCGCGCCCTCACACGTACGCTCCCCCTAAAGCGTTGTCGTACGCTCCCCTGGACCCTAAGACGTCCCCGTCCCCTAACCCTAACCCTAGCCCGAACCCTAACCCTAACCCTAACCCTTCCCTGAAGCCTGACCCTCACCCGTCCCCTTATCCTAACCCGTACGCTAACACTAACCCGCACCCTCACACGTACGCTTCCCCTAAAGCATTGTCGTAACCTCACCTGGACCCTAAACCGTCCCCGTCCCCTAACCCTAACCCTAGCCCGAACCCTAACCCTAACCCTTCCCCGAAGCCTGACCCTCACCCGTCCCCTCATCCTAACCCGTACGCTAACTCTAACCCGCACCCTCGCACGTACGCTCCCCCTAAAGCGTTGTCGTACCCTCACCTAGACCCTAAACCCTCCCCGTCCCCTAACCCTAACCCTAGCCCTAACCCTAACCCTAACACTTCCACGAAGCCTGACCCTCACCCGTCCCCTTATCCTAACCCGTACGCTAACACTAACCCGCGCCCTCACACGTACGCTCCCCCTAAAGCATTGTCGTAACCTCACCTGGACCCTAAACCGTCCTTGTCCCCTAACCGTAACCCTAGCCCGAACCCTAACCCTAACCCTTCCCCGAAGCCTGACCCTCACCCGTCCCCTCATCCTAACCCGTACGCTAACACTAACCCGCACCCTCACATGTACGCTCCCCCTAAAGCGTTGTCCTACCCTCACATGGACCCTAAACCCTCCCGTCCCCAAATCCTAACCCTAGCCCGAACCCTAACCCTAACGCTTCCCCGAAGCCTGACCCTCACCCGTCCCCTAATCCTAACCCGTACGCTAACACTAACCCAAGCCCTCACACGTACGGTCCCCCTAAAGCATTGTCGTAACCTCACCTGGACCCTAAACCGTCCCCGTCCCCTAACCCTAACCCTAGCCCGAACCCTAACCATAACCCTTCCCCGAAGCCTGACCCTCACCCGTCCCCTCATCCTAACCCGTACGCTAACACTAACCCGCACCCTCACATGTACGCTCCCCCTAAAGCGTTGTCCTACCCTCACCTGGACCCAAAACCCTCCCGTCCCCAAATCCAAACCCTAGCCCGAACCCTAACCCTAACCCTTCCCCGAAGCCTGACCCTCACCCGTCCCCTTATCCTAACCCGTACGATAACTCTAACCTGCACCCTCACACGTACGCTCCCCCTAAAGCGTTGTCGTACCCTCACCTGGACCCTAAACCCTCCCCGTCCCCTAACCCTAAACCTAGCCCTAACCCTAACCCTAACCCTTCCCCGAAGCCTGACCCTCACCCATGCCCTTATCCTAACACGTACGCTAACACTAACCCGCGCCCTCACACGTACGCTCCCCGTAAAGCATTGTCGTAACCTCACATGGACCCTAAACCGTCCCCTAACCCTAACCCTAACCCTAGCCCGAACCCTAACCCTAACCATTCCCCGAAGCCTGAACCTCACCCGTCCCCTCATCCTAACCCGTACGCTAACACTAACCCGCACCCTCACATGTACGCTTCCCCTAAAGCGTTGTCCTACCCTCACCTGGACCCTAAACCCTCCTGTCCCCAAATCCTAAACCTAGCCCGAACCCTAACCCTAACCCTTCCCGAAGCCTGACCCTCAACCGTCCCCTAATCCTAAACCGTACGTTAACACTAACCCGCGCCCTCACACGTACGCTCCCCCTAAAGCGTTGTCATACCCTCACCTGGACCCTAAACCGTCCCCGTCCCCTAACCCTAACTCTAGCCCGAACCCTAAACCTAACCCTTCCCCGAAGCCTGACCCTCACCCGTCCCCTAATCCTAACCCGTACGCTAACACTAACACGCGCCCTAACACGTACGCTCCCCCTAAAGCGTTGTCGTACCCTCACCTGGACCCTAAACCCTCCCCGTCCCCTAACCCTAGCCCGAACCCTAACCCTAACCCTTCCCCGAAGCCTGACCGTTACACGTCCCCTAATCCTAACCCGTACGCTAACACTAACCCACGCCCTCACACGTACGCTCCCCCTAAAGCATTGTAGTGCCCTCACCTGGACCCTAAACCCTCCCCGTCCCCTAACCCTAGCCCGAACCCTAACCCTAACCCTTCCCCGAAGCCTGACCCTCACCTGTCCCCTAATCCTAACCCGTACGCTAACACTAACACGCGCCCTCACACGTACGCTCCCCCTAAAGCGTTGTCGTACCCTCACCTGGACCCTAAACCCTCCCCGTCCCCTAACCCTAACCCTAGCCCGAACCCTAACCCTAACCCTTCCCGAAGCCTGACCCTCACCCGTCCCCTAATCCTAACCCGTACGCTAACACTAAGCTGAGCCCTCACACGTACGCTCCCCCTAAAGGGTTGTCGTACAATCACCTGGACCCTAAACCGTCCCTGTCCCCTAACACTAACCCTAGCCCGAACCCTAACCCTAACCCTTCCCCGAAGCCTGACCCTCACCCGTCCCGTAATCCTAACCCGTACGCGAACACTAACCCGCGCCCTCACACGTACGCTCCCCCTAAAGTGTTGTCGTACCCTCACCTGGACCCTAAGACGTCCCCGTCCCCTAACCCTAACCCTAGCCCGAGCCCTAACCCTAACCCTTCCCGAAGCCTGACCCTCACACGTCCCCTAATCCTAAACTGTACGTAAACACTAACCCGCGCCCTAACACGTACGCTCCCCCTAAAGCGTTGTCGTACCCTCACCTGGACCCTAAACCGTCCCCGTCCCCTAACCCTAACCCTAGGCCGAACCCTAACCCTAACCCTTCGCCGAAACCTTATCCTCACCCGTCCCCTAATCCTAACCCGTACGCTAACACTAAACCGCGCCCACACACGTACGCTCCCCCTAAAGCGTTGTCATACCCTCACCTGGAACCTAAACCCTCCCCGTCCCCTAAACGTAACCCTAGCCCGAACCCTAACCGTAACCCTTCTCAGAAGCCTGAACCTCACCCGTCCCCTAATCCTAACCCGTACGCTAACACTAACCCGCACCCTCATCGTACCCTCTCCGTAAAGTGTTGTCGTACCCTCACCTGGACCCGAAACCGTCCCCGTCCCCGTCCCCTAACCCTAGCCCGAACCCTTACCCTAAACTTCCCCGAAGCCTGACCCTCACCCGTCCCCTAATCCTAACCCGTACGCTAACACTAACCCGCGCCCTCACACGTACGCTCCCCCTAAAGCGTTGTCGTACCCTCACCTGGACCCTAAACCCTCCCCGTCCCCTAATCCTAACCCTAGCCCGAACCCTAACCCTAACCCTTCCCGAAGCATGACTCTCACCCGTCTCCTAATCCTAACCCATACGTTAACACTAACCCGCGCCCTCACACGTACGCTCCACGTAAAGCGTTGTCGTACCCTCACCTGGACCCTAAGACGTCCCCGTCCCCTAACAACAACCCTAGCCCGAACCCTAACCCTAACCCTAAACCCTCCCCGTCCCCTAACCCTAACCCTAGCCCTAACCCTAACCCTAACCCTTCCCCGAAGCCTGACCCTCACCCGTCCCCTAATCCTAACACGTACGCTAACACTAACCCGCGCCCTTATACGTACGCTCCCCCTAAAGCGTTGTCGTACCCCCACCTGGACCCTAAGACGTCCGCGTCCCCTAACCATAACCCTAGCCCGAACCCTAACCCTAACCCTAACCCTTCCCCGAAGCCTGACCCTCACACGTCCCCTTATCCTAACCCGTACGCTAACACTAACCCGCACCCTCACACGTACGCTCCCCCTAAAGCATTGTCGTAACCTCACCTGGACCCTAAACCGTCCCCGTCCCCTAACCCTAACCCTAGCCCGAACCCTAACCCTAACCCTTCCCCGAAGCCTGATCCTCACCCGTCCCCTCATCCTAACCCGTACGCTAACACTAACCCGCACCCTCACATGTACGCTCCCCCTAAAGCGTTGTCCTACCCTCACCTGGACCCTAAACCCTCCCGTCCCCAAATCCTAACCCTAGCCCGAACCCTAACCCTAACCCTTCCCCGAAGCCTGACCCTCACCCGTCCCCTAATCCTAACCCGTACGCTAACACTAACCCGCGCCCTCACACTTACGCTACCCCTAAAGCGTTGTCGTGCCCTCACCTGGACCCTAAACCCTCCCCGTGCCCTAACCCTAACCCTAGCCCGAGCCCTAACCCTAACCCTTCCCGAAGCCTGACCCTCAACCGTCCCCTAATCCTAAACCGTACGTTAACACTAACCCGCACCCTAACACATACGCTCCCCCTAAAGCATTGTCGTACCCTCACCTGGACCCTAAACCGTCCCCGTCCCCTAACCCTAACTCTAGCCCGAACCCTAAACCTAACACTTCCCCGAAGCCTGACCCTCACCCGTCCCCTAATCCTAAACCGTACATTAACACTAACCCGCGCCCTCACACGTACGCTCCCTTTAAGCGTTGTCGTACCCTCACCTGGACCCTAAACCCTCTCCGTCCCCTAAACCTAACCCTAGCCCTAACCCTAACCCTAAAACTTCCCCGAAGCCTGACCCTCACCCATCCCGTAATCCTAACCCGTACGCTAACACTAACCCGTGCCCTCACATGTACGCTCACCCTAAAGCGTTGTCGTACCCTCACCTGGACCCTAAACCCTCCCCGTCCCCTAACCCTAACCCTAGCCCGAACCCTAACCCTAATCCTTCCCCGAAGCCTGACCCTCACCCGTCCCCTAATCCTAACCCGTACGCTAACACTAACCCGCGCCCTCACACGTACGCTCAACGTAAAGTGTTGTCGTACCCTCACCTGGACCCGAAACTGTCCCCGTCTCCGTCCCCTAACCCTAGCCCGAACCCTAACCCTAACCCTTCCCGAAGCCTGACCCTCACCCTTCCCCTAATCCTAAACCGTACGCTAACACTAACCCGCGCCCTCACACGTACGCTCCCCCTAAAGCGTTGTAGTGCCCTCACCTGGACCCTAAACCCTCCCCGTCCCCTAACCCTAACCCTAGCCCGAACCCTAACCCTAACCCTTCCCCGAAGCCTGACCCTCACCCGTCCCCTAATCCTAACCCGTACGCCAACACTAACCGTGCCCTCACACGTACGCTCCCCCTAAAGCGTTGTCGTACCCTCACCTGGACCCTAAACCCTCCCCATCCCCTAACCCTAACCCTAGCCCGAACCCTAACCCTAACCCTAACCCTTCCTCGATGCCTGACCCTCACCCGTCCCCTTATCCTAACCCGTACGCTAACCCTATCCCGCGCCCTCACACGTACGCTCGCCCTAAAGCATTGTCGTAACCTTACCTGCACCCTAAACACTCCCCGTCCCCTAACCCTAACCCTAGCCCGAACCCTAACCCTAACCCTTCCCCGAAGCCTGACCCTCACCCGTCCCCTAATCCTAACCCGTACGCCAACACTAACCCGCACCTTCACATATACGCTCCCCCTAAAGCGTTGTCGTACCCTCACCTAGACCCTAAACCCTCCCGTCCCCAAATCCTAACCCTAGCCCGAACCCTAACCCTAACCCTTCCCCGAAGCCTGACCCTCACCCGTCCCCTAATCCTAACCCGTACGCTAACACTAACCCACGCCCTCACACGTACGCTACCCCTAAAGCGTTGTCGTGCCCTCACCTGGACCATAAACCCTCCCCGTCCCCTAACCCTAACCCTAGCCCGAAACCTAAACCTAACCTTTCCTGAAGCCTGACCCTCACCCGTCCCCTAATCCTAACCCGTACGCTAACACTAACCCGCGCCCTCACACGTACGCTGCCCCTAAAGCTTTGTCGTAACCTCACCTGGACCCTAAGACGTCCCCATCTCCTAACCCTAACCCTAGCCCGAACCCTAACCCTAACCCTTCCAGAAGCCTGACCCTCACCCGTCCCCTAATCCTAAACCGTACGTTAACACTAACCCGCGCCCTCACACGAACGCTCCCTTAAAGCGTTGTCGTACCCTCACCTGGACCCTAAACCCTCTCCGTCCCCTAACCCTAACCCTAGCCCGAACCCTAACCCTAACCCTTCCCCGAAGCCTGACCCACACCCGTCCCCTTATCCTAACCCGTACGCTAACCCTAACCCGCGCCCTCACATGTACGCTCCCCCTAAAGCGTTGTCATGCCCTCACCTGGACCCTAAACCCTCCCCGTCCCCTAACCCTAACCCAAGCCCGAGCCCTAAACCTAACCCTTCCCAAAGCCTGAACCTCACCCGTCCCCTAATCCTAAACCGTACGTTAACACTAACCCGCACCCTAACACGTATGCTCCCCCTAAAGCGTTGTCGTACCCTCACCTGGACCCTAAACCGTCCCCGTCCCCTAACCCTAAACCTAGCCCGAACCCTAACCGTAACCCTTACCCGAAGCCTGACCCTCACCCGTCCCGTAATCCTAACCCGTACGCTAACACTAACCCACGCCCTCACACGTACGCTCCCCCTAAAGCGTTGTCGTACCCTCACCTGGACCCTAAACCCTACCCGTCCCCTAACCCTAACCCTAGCCCGAACCCTAACCCTAACCCTTCCACGAAGCTTGACCCTCACCCGTCCCCTCATCCTAACCCGTACGCTAACACTAACCCGCGCCCTCACACGTACCCTCCCCGTAAAGTGTTGTCGTACCCTCACCTGGACCCGAAACTGTCCCCGTCTCCGTCCCCTAACCCTAGCCGGAATCCTAACCCTAACCCTTCCCCGAAGCCTGACCCTCACCCGTCCCCTAATCCTAAACCGTACGCTAACACTAACCCGCGCCCTCACACGTACGCTCCCCCTAAAGCGTTGTCGTACCCTCACCTGGACCCTAAACCCTCCCGTCCCCTAACCCTAACCCTAGCCCGAACCCTAACCCCTAACCCTTCCCCGACCTGACCCTCACCGGTCCCCTAATCATAACCCGTACGCTAACACTAACCCGCGCCCTCACACGTACGCTCCCCCTAAAGCGTTGTCGTACCCTCACCTGGACCCTAAACCCTACCCATCCCCTAACCCTAACCCTAGCCCGAAACCTAACCCTAACCCTTCCCCGAAGCCTGACCCTCACCCGTCCCCTAATCCTAACCCGTACGCTAACACTAACCCGCGCCCTCACACGTACGCTCCCCCTAAAGCGTTGTCGTACCCTCACCTGGACCCTAAACCCTCCCCGTCCCCTAACCCTAACCCTAGCCCGAACCCTAACCCTAACACTTCCCCGAAGCCTGACCCTCACCCGTCCCCTATACCTAACCCGTACGATAACACTAACCCGTGCCTCACACGTACGCTCCCCCTAAAGCGTTGTCGTACCCTCACCTGGACCCTAAACCGTCCCCGTCCCCTAACCCTAACCCTAGCCCGAACCGTAACCCTAACCCTTCCCCGAAGCCTGACCCTCACCCGTCCCTAATCCTAACCCGTACGCTAACACTAACCCGCGCCCTCACACGTACACTCCCCCTAAAGTGTTGTCGTGCCCTCACCTGGACCCTAAACCCTCCCCGTCCCATAACCCTAACCCTAGCCCGAGCCCTAACCCTAAACCTTCCCGAAGCCTGACCCTCACCCGTCCCCTAATCCTAAACCGTACATTAACACTAACCCGCGCCCTAACACGTACGCTCCCCCTAAAGCGTTGTCGTACCCTCACCTGGACCCTAAACCGTCCCCGTCCCCTAACCCTAACTCTAGCCCGAACCCTAAACCTAACCCTTCCCCGAAGCCTGACCCTCACCCGTCCCCTAATCCTAACCCGTACGCTAACCCTAACCCGCGCCCTCACACGTACGCTCCCCCTAAAGCGTTGTCGTACCCTCAACTGGACCCTAAACCCTCCCCGTCCCCTAACCCTAACCCTAGCCCGAACCCTAACCCTAAGCCTTCCCCGAAGCCTGACCCTCACCCGTCCCGTAATCCTAACCCGTACGCTAACACTAACCCGCATCCTCACATGTACGCTCCCCCTAAAGCGTTGTCGTACCCTCACCTGGACCCTAAACCCTCCCGTCCCCAAATCCTAACTCTAGCCCGAACGCTAACCCTAACCCTTCCCCGAAGCCTGACACTCACCCGTCCCCTAATCCTAACCCGTACGCTAACACTAACCCGCGCCCTCACACGTACACTCCCCCTAAAGCGTTTTCGTACCCTCACCTGGACCCTAAACCCTCCCCGTCCCCTAACCCTAACCCTAGCCCGAGCCCTAACCCTAAACCTTCCCGAAGCCTGACCCTCACCCGTCCCCTAATCCTAAACCGTACGTTAACACTAACCCGCGCCCTAACACGTACGCTCCCCCTAAAGCGTTGTCGTACCCTCACCTGGACCCTAAACCGTCCCCGTCCCCTAACCCTAACTGTAGCCCGAACCCTAAACCTAATCCTTCCCCGAAGCCTGACCCTCACCCGTCCCCTAATCCTAACCCTTACACTAACACTAACCCGCGCCCTCACACGTACGCTCCCCCTAAAGCGTTGTCGTACCCTCACCTGGACCCTAAACCCTCCCCGTCCCCTAACCCTAACCCTAGCCCGAACCCTAACCCTAACCCATCCCCGAAGCCTGACCCTCACCCGTCCCCTAATCCTAACCCGTACGCTAACACTAACCCGCGCCCTCACACGTACCCTCCCCGTAAAGCGTTGTCGTACCCTCACCTGGACCCGAAACCGTCCCCGTCTCCGTCCCCTAACCCTAGCCCGAACCCTAACCCTAACCCTTCCCGAAGCCTGACCCCCACCCGTCCCCTTATCCTAACCCGTACGCTAACACTAACCCGCGCCCTCACACGTACATTCCCCCAAAAGCATTGTCGTAACCTCACCTGGACCCTAAACCTTCCCCGTCCCCGTCCCCTAACCCTAGCCCGTACCCTAACCCTAACCCTTCCCCGAAGCCAGACCCTCACCCGTCCCCTCATCCTAACCCATACGCTAACTCTAACCCGCACCCTCACACGTACGCTCCCCCTAAAGCGTTGTCGTACCCTCACCTGGACCCTAAACCCTCCCCGTCCCCTAACCCTAACCCTAGCCCTAACCCTAACCCTAACCCTTCCCCGAAGCCTGACCCTCACCCGTCCCCTAATCCTAAAACGTACGCTAACACTAACCCGTGCCCTCACACGTACGCTCCCCCTAAAGCGTTGTCGTACCCTCACCTGGACCCTAAGACGTCCCCGTCCCCTAACCATAACCCTAGCCCGAACCCTAACCCTAACCCTAACCCTTCCCCGAAGCCTGACCCTCAACCGTCCCCTTATCCTAACACGTACGCTAACACTAACACGCGCCCTCACCCGTACGCTCCCCCTAAAGCATTGTCGTAACCTCACCTGGACCCTAAACCGTCCCCGTCCCCTAACCCTAACCCTAGCCCGAACCCTAACCCTAACCCTTCCCCGAAGCCTGACCCTCACTCGTCCCCTCATCCTAACCCGTACGCTAACACTAACCCACACCCTCACATGTACGCTCCCCCTAAAGCGTTGTCCTACCCTCACCTGGACCGTAAAACGTCCCCGTCCCCTAACCCTAACTCTAGCCCAAACCCTAAACCTAACCCTTCCCCGAAGCCTGACCCTCACCCGTCCCCTAATCCTAACCCGTACGCTAACACTAACCCGCGCCCTCACACGTACGCTCCCACTAAAGCGTTGTCGTACCCTCATCTGGACCCTAAACCCTCCCCGTCCCCTAACCCTAACCCTAGTCCGAACCCTAACCCTAACACTTCCCCGAAGCCTGACCCTCACCCGTCCCCTAATCCTAACCCGTACGCTAACACTAACCCGCACCCTCACACGTACGCTCCACCTAAAGTGTTGTAGTGCCCTCACCAGGACCCTAAACCCTCCCCGTCCCCTAACCCTAACCCTAGCCCGAACCCTAACCCTAACCCTTCCCGAAGCCTGACCCTCACCCGTCCCCTAATCCTAACCCGTACGCTAACACTAACCCGCGCCCTCACACGTACGCTCCCCCTAAAGCATTGTCGTACCCTCACTTGGACCCTAAGACGTCCCCGTCCCCTAACCCTAACCCTAGCCCGAACCCTAACCCTAACCCTAACCTTTCCCCGAAGCCTGACCCTCACCCGTCCCCTTATCCTAACCCGTATGCTAACACTAACCCGCGCCCTCACACGTACGCTCCCCCTAAAGCGTTGTCGTACCCTCACCTGGACGCTAAACCGTCCCCGTCCCCTAAACCTAACCCTAGCCCGAACCCTAACCCTAACCCTTCCCCGAAGCCTGACCCTCACCCGTCCCCTAATCCTAACCCGTATGCTAACACTAACCCACTCCCTCACACCTACGCTCCCCCTAAAGCGTTGTCGTACCCTCACCTGGACGCTAAACCGTCCCTGTCCCCTAAACCTAACCCTAGCCCGAACCCTAACCCTAACCCTTCCCCGAAGCCTGACCCTCACCCGTCCCCTAATCCTAACCCGTACGCTAGCACTAACCCGCGCCCTCACACGTACGCTCCCCCTAAAGCGTTGTCGTACACTCACGTGGACCCTAAACCCTCCCCGTCCCCTAACCCTAACCCTAGCCCGAACCCTAACCCTAACCCTTCCCCGAAGCCTGACCCTCACCCGTCCCGTAATCCTAACCCGTACGCTAACACTAAACCGCACCCTCACATGTACGCTCCCCCTAAAGCGTTGTCATACCCTCACCTGGACCCTAAACCCTCCCGTCTCCAAATCCTAACCCTAGCCCGAACCCTAACCCTAACCCTTCCCCGAAGCCTGACCCTCACCCGTCCCCTAATCCTAACCCGTACGCTAACACTAACCCGCGTCCTCACACGTACACTCCCCCTAAAGCGTTGTCGTGCCCTCACCTGGATCCTAAACCCTCCCCGTCCCCTAACCCTAACCCTAGCCCGAACCCTAACCCTAAACCTTCCCGAAGCCTGACCCTCACCCGTCCCCTAATCCTAAACCGTACGTTAACACTAACCCGCGCCCTAACACGTACGCTCCCCCTAAAGCGTTGTCGTACCCTCACCTGGACCCTAAACCCTCCCGTCCCCTAACCCTAACCCTAGCCCGAACCCTAACCCTAACCCTTCCCCGACCTGACCCTCACCGGTCCCCTAATCATAAACCGTACGCTAACACTAACCCACGCCCTCACACGTACGCTCCCCCTAAAGCGTTGTCGTACCCTCACCTGGACCCTAAACCCTCCCCGTCCCCTAACCCTAACCCTAGCCCGAACCCTAACCCTAACCCTTCCTGAAGCCTGACCCTCACCCGTCCCCTTATCCTAACCCGTACGCTAACACTAACCCGCGCCCTCACACGTACGTTCCCCCTAAAGCATTGTGGTAACCTCACCTGGACCCTAAACCGTCCCCGTCCCCTAACCCTAACCCTAGCCCGAACCCTAACCCTAACCCTTCCCCGAAGCCTGACCCTCACTCGTCCCCTCATCCTAACCCGTACGCTAACTCTAACCCGCACCCTCACACGTACGCTCCCCCTAAAGCGTTGTCGTACCCTCACCTGGACCCTAAACCCTCCCCGTCCCCTAACCCTAACCCTAGCCCTAACCCTAACCCCAACCCTTCCCCGAAGCCTGACCCTCACCCGTCCCCTAATCCTAACCCGTACGCTAACACTAACCCGCGCCCTCACACGTACGCTCCCCCTAAAGCGTTGTCGTACCCTCACCTGGACCCTAAGACGTCCCCGTCCCCTAACCATACCCCTAGCCCGAACCCTAACCCTAACCCTAACCCTTCCCCGAAGCCTGACCCTCAACCGTCCCCTTATCCTAACCCGTACGCTAACACTAATCCGCGCCCTCACCCGTACGCTCCCCCTAAAGCATTGTCGTAACCTCACCTGGACCCTAAACCGTCCCCATCCCCTAACTGTAACCCTAGCCCGAACCCTAACCCTAACCCTTCCCCGAAGCCTGCCCCTCACCCGTCCCCTCATCCTAACCCGTACGCTAACACTAACCCACACCCTAACACGTACGCTCCCCCTAAAGCGTTGTGGTACCCTCACCTGGACCCTAAACCCTCCCCGTCCCCTAACCCTAACCCTAGCCCGAACCGTAACCCTAACACTTCCCCGAAGCCTGACCCTCACCCATCCCCTAATCCTAACCCGTACACTAACACTAACCCACTCCCTCACACCTACGCTCCCCCTAAAGCGTTGTCGTACCCTCACCTGGACGCTAAACCGTCCCCGTCCCCTAAACCTAACCCTAGCCCGAACCCTAACCCTAACCCTTCCCCGAAGCCTGACCCTCACCCGTCCCCTAATCCTAACCCGTACGCTAACACTAACCCGCGCCCTCACACGTACGCTCCCCCTAAAGCGTTGTCGTACCCTCACCTGGACCCTAAACCCTCCCCGTCCCCTAACCCTAACCCTAGCCCGAACCCTAACCCTAACCCTTCCCCGAAGCCTGACCCTCACCCGTCCCCTAATCCTAACCCGTACGCTAACACTAACCCGCGCCCTCACACGTACGCTCCCCCTAAAGCGTTGTCGTACCCTCACCTGGACCCTAAACCCTCCCCGTCCCCTAACCCTAACCCTAGCCCGAGCCCTAACCCTAAACCTTCCCGAAGCCTGACCCTCACCCGTCCCCTAATCCTAAACCGTACGTTAACACTAACCCGCGCCCTAACACGTACGCTCCCCCTAAAGCGTTGTCGTACCCTCACCTGGACCCTAAACCGTCCCCGTCACCTAACCCTAACTCTAGCCCAAACCCTAAACCTAACACTTCCCCGAAGCCTGACCCTCACCCGTCCCCTAATCCTAACCCGTACACTAACCCTAACGCGCACCCTCACACGTACGCTCCCCCTAAAGCGTTGTCGTACCCTCACCTGGACCCTAAACCCTCCCCGTCCCCTAACCCTAACCCTAGCCCGAACCCTAACCCTAACCCTTCCCCGAAGCCTGACCCTCACCCGTCCCCTAATCCTAACCCGTACGCTAACACTAACCCGCGCCCTCACACGTACCCTCCCCGTAAAGTGTTGTTGTACCCTCACCTGGACTCGAAACTGTCCCCGTCTCCGTCCCCTAACCCTAGCCCGAACCCTAACCCTAACCCTTCCCGAAGACTGACCCCCACCCGTCCCCTTATCCTAACCCGTACGCTAACACTAACCCGCGCCCTCACACGTACATTCCCCCTAAAGCATTGTCGTAACCTCACCTGGACCCTAAACCGTCCCCGTCCCCGTCCTCTAACCCTAGCCCGAACCCTAAACCTAACCTTTCCCCGAAGCCTGACCCTCACCCGTCCCCTCATCCTAACCCGTACGCTAACTCTAACCCGAACCCTCACACGTACGCTCCCCCTAAAGCGTTGTCGTACCCTCACCTGGACCCTAAACCCTCCCCGTCCCCTAACCCTAACCCTAGCCCTAACCCTAACCCTAACCCTTCCCCGAAGCCTGACCCTCACCCGTCCCCTAATCCTAACCCGTACGCTAACACTAACCCGCGCCCTCACACGTACGCTCCCCCTAAAGCGTTGTCGTACCCTCACCTGGACCCTAAGACGTCCCCGTCCCCTAACCATAACCCTAGCCCGAACCCTAACCCTAACCCTAACCCTTCCCCGAAGCCTGACCCTCAACCGTCCCCTTATCCTAACACGTACGCTAACACTAACCCGCGCCCTCACACGTACGCTCCCCCTAAAGCATTGTCGTAACCTCACCTGGACCCTAAACCGTCCCCGTCCCCTAACCCTAACCCTAGCCGGAACCCTAACCCTAACCCTGACCCTCAACCGTCCCCTCATCCTAACCCGTACGCTAACACTAACCCGCGCCCTCACACGTAAGCTCCCCCTAAATCGTTGTCGAACCCTCACCTGGACCCTAAACCCTCCCCGTCAACTAACCCTAACCCTAGCCCGAACCGTAACCCTAACCCTTCCCCGAAGCCTGACCCTCACCCATCCCCTAATCCTAACCCGTACGCTAACACTAACCCACTCCCTCACACCTACGCTCCCCCTAAAGCGTTGTCGTACCCTCACCTGGACCCTAAACCGTCCCCGTCCCCTATCCCTAACCCTAGACCGAACCCTAACCCTAACCCTTCCCCGAAGCCTGACCCTCACCCGTCCCCTAATCCTAACCCTTACGCTAACACTAACCCGCACCCTCACATGTACGCTCCCCCTAAAGCGTTGTCGTACCCTCACCTGGACCCTAAACCCTCCCGTCCCCAAATCCTAACCCTAGCCCGAACCCTAACCCTAACCCTTCCCCGAAGCCTGACCCTCACCCGTCCCCTAATCCTAACCCGTACGCTAACACTAACCCGTGCCCTCACACGTACACTCCCCCTAAAGCGTTGTCGTGCCCTCACCTGGACCCTAAACCCTCCCCGTCCCCTAACCCTAACCCTAGCCCGAGCCCTAACCCTAAACCTTCCCGAAGCCTGATCCTCACCCGTCCCCTTATCCTAATCCGTACGTTAACACTAACCCGCGCCCTAACACGTACGCTCCCCCTAAAGCGTTGTCGTACCCTCACCTGGACCCTAAACCGTCCCCGTCCCCTAACCCTAACTCTAGCCCGAACCGTAAACCTAACCCTTCCCCGAAGCCTGACCCTCACCCGTCCCCTAATCTTAACCCGTACGCTAACACTAACCCGCGCCCTCACATGTACCCTCCCCGTAAAGTGTTGTCGTACCCTCACCTGGACCCGAAACTGTCCCCGTCCCCGTCCCCTAACCCTAGCCCGAACCCTAACCCTAACCCTTCCCCGAAGCCTGACCCTCACCCGTCCCCTAATCCTAACCCGTACGCTAACACTAACCCGCGCCCTCACACGTACGCTCCCCCTAAATCGTTGTCGTACACTCACGTGGACCCTAAACCCTGCCCGTCCCCTAACCCTAACCCTAGCCCGAACCGTAACCATAACCCTTCCCCGAAGCCTGACCCTCACCCGTCCCGTAATCCTAACCCGTACGCTAACACTAAACCGCACCCTCACATGTACGCTCCCCCTAAAGCGTTGTCATACCCTCACCTGGACCCTAAACCCTCCCGTCCCCAAATCCTAACCCTAGCCCGAACCCTAACCCTAACCCTTCCCGAAGCCTGACCCTCACCCGTCCCCTTATCCTAACCCGTACGCTAACACTAATCCGCGCCCTCACACGTACGTTCCCCCTAAAGCATTGTCGTAACCTCACCTGGACCCTAAACCATCCCCGTCCCCTAACCCTAACCCTAGCCCGAACCCTAACCCTAACCATTCCCCGAAGCCTGACCCTCACCCGTCCCCTCATCCTAACCCGTACACTAACTCTAACGCGCACCCTCACACGTACGCTCCCCCTAAAGCGTTGTCGTACCCTCACCTGGACCCTAAGACGTCCCCGTCCCCTAACCATAACCCTAGCCCGAACCCTAACCCTAACCCTAACCCTTCCCCGAAGCCTGACCCTCACCCGTCCCCTTATCCTAACCCGTACGCTAACACTAACCCGCGCCCTCACCCGTACGCTCCCCCTAAAGCATTGTCGTAACCTCACCTGGACCCTAAACCGTCCCCGTCCCCTAACCCTAACCCTAGCCCGAACCCTAAACCTAACCCTTTCCAGACTTGACCCTCACCGGTCCCCTTATCCTAACCCGTACGCTAACACTAATCCGCGCCCTCACACGTACGCTCCCCCTAAAGCGTTGTCGTACCCTCACCTGGACCCTAAACCGTCCCCATCCCCTAACCGTAACCCTAGCCGAACCCTAACCCTAACCCTTCCCCGAAGCCTGCCCCTCACCCGTCCCCTCATCCTAACCCGTACGCTAACACTAACCCACACCCTAACACGTACGCTCCCCCTAAAGCGTTGTCGTACCCTCACCTGGACCCTAAACCCTCCCCGTCCCCTAACCCTAACCCTAGCCCGAACCGTAACCCTAACACTTCCCCGAAGCCTGACCCTCACCCATCCCCTAATCCTAACCCGTACACTAACACTAACCCACTCCCTCACACCTACGCTCCCCCTAAACCGTTGTCGTACCCTCACCTGGACGCTAAACCGTCCCCGTCCCCTAAACCTAACCCTAGCCCGAACCCTAACCCTAACCCTTCCCCGAAGCCTGACCCTCACCCGTCCCCTAATCCTAACCCGTACGCTAACACTAACCCGCGCCCTCACACGTACGCTCCCCCTAAAGCGTTGTCGTACCCTCACCTGGACCCTAAACCCTCCCCTTCCCCTAACCCTAACCCTAGCCCTAACCCTAACCCTAACCCTTCCCCGAAGCCTGACCCTCACCCGTCCCGTAATCCTAACCCGTACGCTAACACTAACCCGCACCCTCACATGTACGCTCACCCTAAAGCGTTGTCGTACCCTCACCTGGACCCTAAACCCTCCCGTCCCCAAATCCTAACCCTAGCCCGAACCCTAACCCTAACCCTTCCCCGAAGCCTGACCCTCAACCGTCCCCTAATCCTAACCCGTACGCTAACACTAACCCACGCCCTCACACGTACACTCCCCCTAAAGCGTTGTCGTACCCTCACCTGGACCCTAAACCCTCCCCGTCCCCTAACCCTAACCCTAGCCCGAGCCCTAACCCTAAACCTTCCCGAAGCCTGACCCTCACCCGTCCCCTAATCCTAAACCGTACGTTAACACTAACCCGCGCCCTAACACGTACGCTCCCCCTAAAGCGTTGTCGTACCCTCACCTGGACCCTAAACCGTCCCCGTCACCTAATCCTAACTCTAGCCCGAACCCTAAACCTAACCCTTCCCCGAAGCCTGACCCTCACCCGTCCCCTAATCCTAACCCGTACACTAACACTAACCCGCGCCCTCACACGTACGCTCCCCCTAAAGCGTTGTCATACCCTCACCTGGACCCTAAACCCTCCCCGTCCCCTAACCCTAACCCTAGCCCGAACCCTAACCCTAACCCTTCCCCGAAGCCTGACCCTCACCCGTCCCCTAATCCTAACCCGTACGCTAACACTAACCCGCGCCCTCACACGTACCCTCCCCGTAAAGTGTTGTCGTACCCTCACCTGGACCCAAAACTCTCCCCGTCTCCGTCCCCTAACCCTAGCCCGAACCCTAACCCTAACCCTTCCCGAAGCCTGACCCCCACCCGTCCCCTTATCCTAACCCGTACGCTAACACTAACCCGCGCCCTCACACGTACATTCCTCCTAAAGCATTGTCGTAACCTCACCTGGACCCTAAACCGTCCCCGTCCCCGTCCCCTAAACCTAGCCCGAACCCTAACCCTAACCCTTCCCCGAAGCCTCACCCTCACCCGTCCCCTCATCCTAACCCGTACGCTAACTCTAACCCGCACCCTCACACGTACGCTCCCCCTAAAGCGTTGTCGTACCCTCACCTGGACCCTAAACCCTCCCCGTCCCCTAACCCTAACCCTAGCCCTAACCCTAACCCTAACCCTTCCCCGAAGCCTGACCCTCACCCGTCCCCTAATCCTAACCCGTACGCTAACACTAACCCGCGCCCTCACACGTACGCTCCCCGTAAAGCGTTGTCGTACCCTCACCTGGACCCTAAGACGTCCCCGTCCCCTAACCCTAACCCTAGACCGAACCCTAACCCTAACCCTTCCCCGAAGCCTGACCCTCACCCGTCCCCTAATCCTAACCCGTACGCTAACACTAACCCGCACCCTCACATGTACGCTCCCCCTAAAGCGTTGTCGTACCCTCACCTGGACCCTAAACCCTCCCGTCCCCAAATCCTAACCCTAGCCCGAACCCTAACCCTAACCCTTCCCCGAAGCCTGACCCTCACCCGTCCCCTAATCCTAACCCGTACGCTAACGCTAACCCGCGCCCTCACACGTACACTCCCCCTAAAGCGTTGTCGTGCCCTCACCTGGACCCTGAACCCTCCCCGTCCCCTAACCCTAACCCTAGCCCGAGCCCTAACCCTAACCCTTCCCGAAGCCTGATCCTCACCCGTCCCCTAATCCTAAACCGTACGTTAACACTAACCCGCGCCCTAACACGTACGCTCCCCCTAAAGCGTTGTCGTACCCTCACCTGGACCCTAAACCGTCCCCGTCCCCTAACCCTAACTCTAGCCCGAACCGTAAACCTAACCCTTCCCCGAAGCCTGACCCTCACCCGTCCCCTAATCTTAACCCGTACGCTAACACTAACCCGCGCCCTCACATGTACCCTCCCCGTAAAGTGTTGTCGTACCCTCACCTGGACCCGAAACTGTCCCCGTCCCCGTCCCCTAACCCTAGCCCGAACCCTAACCCTAACCCTTCCCCGAAGCCTGACCCTCACCTGTCCCCGAATCCTAACCCGTACGCTAACACTAACACGCGCCCTCACACGTACGCTCCCCCTAAAGCTTTGTCGTAACCTCACCTGGACCCTAAACCCTCCCGTCCCCTAACCCTAACCCTAGCCCGAACCCTAACCCTAACCCTTCCCCGACCTGACCCTCACCGGTCCCCTAATCCTAACCCGTACGCTAACACTAACCCGCGCCCTCACACGTACGCTCCCCCTAAAGCGTTGTCGTACCCTCGCCTGGACCCTAAACCCTCCCCGTCCCCTAACCCTAACCCTAGCCCGAACCCTAACCCTAACCCTTCCCGAAGCCTGACCCTCACCCGTCCCCTAATCCTAAACCGTACGTTAACACTAACCCGCGCCCTCACACGTACGCTCCCTTAAAGCGCTGTCTTACCCTCACCTGGACGCTAAACCCTCTCCGTCCCCTAAACCTAACCCTAGCCCGTAACCTAACCCTAACCCTTCCCCGAAGCCTGACCCTCACCCATCCCCTAATCCTAACCCGTACGCTAACACTAACCCGTGCCCTCACACGTACGCTCCCCCTAAAGCGTTGTCGTACCCTCACCTGGACCCTAAACCCACCCTGTCCCCTAACCCTAACCCTAGCCCGAAACCTAACCCTAATCCTTCCCCGTAGCCTGACCCTCACCCGTCCCCTAAACCTAACCCGTACGCTAACACTAACCCGCGCCCTCACACGTACGCTCCCCCTAAAGCGTTGTCGTGCCCTCACCTGGACCCTAAACCCTCCCCGTCCCCTAACCCTAACCCTAGCCCGAACCCTAACCCTAACCCTTCCCCGAAGCCTGACCCTCACCCGTCCCCTAATCCTAACCCGTACGCTAACAGTAACCCGCGCCCTCACAGGTTCCCTCCCCGTAAAATGTTGTCGTACCCTAACCTGGACCCGAAACTGTCCCCGTCCCCGTCCCCTAACCCTAGCCCGAACCCTAACCCTAACCCTTCTCCGAAGCCTGACCCTCACCCGTCCCCTAATCCTAACCCGTACGCTAACACTAACCCGCGCCCTCACACGTACACTCCCCCTAAAGCGTTGTCGTACCCTCACCTGGACCCTAAACCCTCCCCGTCCCCTAAAGATAACCCTAGCCCGAACCCTAACCCTAACCCTTCCCAGAAGGCTGACCCTCACCCGTCCCCTAATCCTAACCCGTACGCTAACACTAACCCGCACCCTCATCGTACCCTCCCCGTAAAGTGTTGTCGTACCCTCACCTGGACCCGAAACCGTCCCCGTCCCCGCCCCCTAACCCTAGCCCGAACCCTAACCCTAACCCTTCCCCGAAGCCTGACCCTCACCCGTCCCCTAATCCTAACCCGTACGCTAACACTAACCCGCGCCCTCACACGTACGCTCCCCCTAAAGCGTTGTCGTACCCTCACCTGGACCCTAAACCGTCCCCGTCCCCTAACCCTAACCCTAGCCCGAACCCTAACCCTAACCCTTCCCCGAAGCCTGACCCTCACCCGTCCCCTAATTCTAACCCGTACGCTAACACTAACCCACGCTCTCACACGTACACTCCCCCTAAAGCATTGTCGTACCCTCACCTGGACCCTAAACCGTCCCCGTCCCCTAACCCTAACCCTAGCACGAACCCTAACCCTAACCCTGCCCCAAAGCCTGACCCTCACCCGTACCCTTATCCTAACCCGTACGCTAACACTAACCCGCGCCCTCACACGTACACTCCCCCTAAAGCGTTGTCGTGCCCTCACCTGGACCCTAAACCCTCCCCGTCCCCTAACCCTAACCCTAGCCCGAGCCCTAACCCTAACCCTTCCCGAAGCCTGACCCTCACCCGTCCCCTAATCCTAAACCGTACGTTAACACTAACCCGCGCCCTAACACGTACGCTCCCCCTAAAGCGTTGTCGTACCCTCACCTGGAACCTAAACCGTCCCCGTCCCCTAACCCTAACTCTAGCCCGAACCGTAAACCTAACCCTTCCCCGAAGCCTGACCCTCACCCGTCCCCTAATCCTAAACCGTACGCTAACACTAACCCGCGCCCTCACACGTACGCTCCCACTAAAGCGTTGTCGTACCCTCACCTGGACCCTAAACCCTCCCCGTCCCCTAACACTAACCCTAGCCTGAACCCTAACCCTAACCCTTCCCCGAAGCCTGACCCTCACCCGTCCCCTAATCTTAACCCGTACGCTAACACTAACCCGCGCCCTCACATGTACCCTCCCCGTAAAGTGTTGTCATACACTCACCTGGACCCGAAACTGTCCCCGTCCCCGTCCCCTAACCCTAGCCCGAACCCTAACCCTAACCCTTCCCCGAAGCCTGACCCTCACCTGTCCCCGAATCCTAACCCGTACGCTAACACTAACACGCGCCCTCACACGTACGCTCCCCCTAAAGCTTTGTCGTAACCTCACCTGGACCCTAAACCCTCCCGTCCCCTAACCCTAACCCTAGCCCGAACCCTAACCCTAACCCTTCCCCGACCTGACCCTCACCGGTCCCCTAATCCTAACCCGAACGCTAACACTAACCCGCGCCCTCACACGTACGCTCCCCCTAAAGCGTTGTCGTACCCTCACCTGGACCCTAAACCCTCCCCGTCCCCTAACCCTAACCCTAGCCCGAACCCTAACTCTAACCCTTCCCGAAGCCTGACCCTCACCCGTCCCCTAATCCTAAACCGTACGTTAACACTAACCCGCGCCCTCACACGTACGCTCCCTTAAAGCGTTGTCTTACCCTCACCTGGACACTAAACCCTCTCCGTCCCCTAAACCTAACCCTAGCCCGTACCCTAACCCTAACCCTTCCCCGAAGCCTGACCCTCACCCATCCCCTAATCCTAACCCGTACGCTAACCCTAACCCGTGCCCTCACACGTACGCTCCCCCTAAAGCGTTGTCGTACCCTCACCAGGACCCTAAACCGTCCCCGTCCCCTAACCCTAACCCTAGCCCGAAACCTAACCCTAATCCTTCCCCGAAGCCTGACCCTCACCCGTCCCCTAATCCTAACCCCTACGCTAACACTAACCCGCGCCCTCACACGTACACTCCCCGTAAAGTGTTGTCGTACCCTCACCTGGACCCGAAACTGTCCCCGTCCCCGTCCCCTAACCCTAGTCCGAACCCTAACCCTAACCCTTCCCCGAAGCCTGACCCTCACCCGTCCCCTAATCCTAACCCGTACGCTAACACTAACACGCGCCCTCACACGTACGCTCCCCCTAAAGAATTGTCGTACCCTCACCTGGACCCTAAACCCTCCCCGTCCCCTAACCCTAACCCTAGCCCGAACCCTAACCCTCACCCTTCCCGAAGCCTGACCCTCACCCGTCCTCTAATCCTAAACCGTACGTTAACACTAACCCGCGCCCTCACACGTACGCTCCCTTAAAGCGTTGTCGTACCCTCACCTGGACCCTAAACCCTCTCCGTCCCCTAACCCTAACCCTAGCCCGAACCCTAAGCCTAACCCTTCCCCGAAGCCTGACCCTCACCCATCCCCTAATCCTAACCCGTACGCTAACACTAACCCGTGCCCTCACACGTACGCTTCCCCTAAAGCGTTGTCGTACCCTCACCTGGACCCGAAACCATCCCCGTCCCCTAAACCTAACCCCAGCCCGAACCCTAACCCTAACCCTTCCCCGAAGCCTGACCCTCACCCGTCCCCTAATCCTAACCCGTACGCTAACACTAACCCGCGCCCTCACACGTACCCTCCCCGTAAAGTGTTGTCGTACCCTCACCTGGACCCGAAACTGTCCCCGTCCCCGTCCCCTAACCCTAGCCCGAACCCTAACCCTAAACCTTCCCCGAAGCCTGACCCTCACCCGTCCCCTAATTCTAACCCGTACGCTAACACTAACCCGCGCCCTCACACGTACGCTCCCCCTAAAGCGTTGTCGTACCCTCACCTGGACCCTAAACCCTCCCGTCCCCTAACCCTAACCCTAGCCCAAACCCTAACCCTAACCCTTCCCCGACCTGACCCTCACCGGTCCCCTAATCCTAACCCGTACGCTAACACTAACCCGCGCCCTCACACGTACGCTCCCCCTAAAGCGTTGTCGTGCCCTCACCTGGACCCTAAATCCTCCCCGTCCCCTAACCCTAACCCTAGCCCGAGCCCTAACCCTAACCCTTCCCGAAGCCTGACCCTCACCCGTCCCCTAATCCTAAACCGTACGTTAACACTAACCCGCGCCCTAACACGTACGCTCCCCCTAAAGCGTTGTCGTACCCTCACCTGGAACCTAAACCGTCCTCGTCCCCTAACCCTAACTCTAGCCCGAACCGTAAACCTAACCCTTCTCCGAAGCCTGACCCTCACCCGTCCCCTAATCCTAAACCGTACGCTAACACTAACCCGCGCCCTCACACGTACGCTCCCCCGAAAGCGTTGTCGTACACTCACCTGGACCCAAAACCCTCCCCGTCCCCTAACCCTAACCCTAGCCCGAACCCTAACCCTAACCCTTCCCCGAAGCCTGATCCTCACCCGTCCCCTAAACTTAACCCGTACGCTAACACTAACCAGCGCCCTCACATGTACCCTCCCCGTAAAGTGTTGTCGTACCCTCACCTGGATCCGAAACTGTCCCCGTCCCCGTCCCCTAACCCTAGCCCGAACCCTAACCCTAACCCTTCTCCGAAGCCTGACCCTCACCTGTCCCCGAATCCTAACCCGTACGCTAACACTAACATGCGCCCTCACACGTACGCTCCCCCTAAAGCTTTGTCGTAACCTCAACTGGACCCTAAACCCTCCCGTCCCCTAACCCTAACCCTAGCCCGAACCCTAACCCTAACCCTTCCCCGACCTGACACTCACCGGTCCCCTAATCCTAACCCGTACGCTAACACTAACCCGCGCCCACACACGTACGCTCCCCCTAAAGCGTTGTCGTACCCTCACCTGGACCCTAAACCGTCCCCGTCCCCTAACCCTAACCCTAGCCCGAAACTTAACCCTAATCCTTCCCCGAAGCCTGACCCTCACCCGTCCCCTAAACCTAACCCGTACTCTAACACTATCCCGCGCCCTCACAAGTACGCTCCCCCTATAGCGTTGTCGTACCCTCACCTGGACCCTAAACCCTCCCCGTCCCCTAACCCTAACCCTAGCCCCAACCCTAACCCTAACCCTTCCCCGAAGCCTGACCCTCACCCGTCCCCTAGTCCTAACCCGTACGCTAACACTAACCCGCGCCCTCACACGTACCCTCCCCGTAAAGTGTTGTCGTACCCTCACCTGGACCCGAAACTGTTCCCGTCCCCGTCCCCTAACCCTAGCCCGAACACTAACCCTAACTCTTCCCCGAAGCCTGACCCTCACCCGTCCCCTAATCCTAACCCGTACGCTAACACTAACACGCGCCCTCACACGTACGCTCCCCCTAAAGCGTTGTCGTACCCTCACCTGGACCCTAAACCCTCCCGTCCCCTAACCCTAACCCTAGCCCGAACCCTAACCCTAACCCTTCCCCGACCTGACCCTCACCGGTCCCCTAATCCTAACCCGTATGCTAACACTAACCCGCGCCCTCACACGTACGCTCCCCCTAAAGCGTTGTCGTACCCTCACCTGGACCCTAAATCCTCCCCGTCCCCTAACCCTAACCCTAGCCCGAACCTTAACCCTCACCTTTCCCGAAGCCTGACACTCACCCATCCTCTAATCCTAAACCGTACGTTAACACTAACCCGCGCCCTCACACGTACGCTCCCTTAAAGCGTTGTCGTACCCTCACCTGGACCCTAAACCCTCTCCGTCCCCTAACACTAACCCTAGCCCGAACCCTAACCCTAACCCTTCCCCGAAGCCTGACCCTCACCCGTCCCCTAATCCTAACCCGTACGCTAACACTAACCCGCGCCCTCACACGTACCCTCCCCGTAAAGTGTTGTCGTACCCTCACCTGGACCCGAAATCATCCCCGTCCCCGTCCCCTAACCCTAGCCCGAACCCTAACCCTAACCCTTCCCCGAAGCCTGACCCTCACCCGTCCCCTAATCCTAACCTGTACGCTAACACTAACCCGCGCCCTCACACGTACGCTCCCCCTAAAGCGTTGTCGTACCCTCACCTGGACCCTAAACCCTCCCGTCCCCTAACCCTAACCCTAGCCTGAACCCTAACCCTAACCCTTCCTCGACCTGACCCTCACTGGTCCCCTAATCATAACCGGTACGCTAACACTAACCCGCGCCCTCACACGTATGCTCCCCCTAAAGCGTTGTCGTACCCTCACCTGGACCCTAAACCCTCCCCGTCCCCTAACCCTAACCCTAGCCCGAACCCTAACCCTAACCCTTCCTGAAGCCTGACCCTCACCCGTCCCCTAATCCTAAACCGTACGTTAACACTAACCCGCGCCCTCACACGTACGCTCCCTTAAACCGTTGTCGTACCCTCACCTGGACCCTAAACACTCTCCGTCCCCTAAACCTAACCCTAGCCCAAAACCTAACCCTAATCCTTCCCGAAGCCTGACCCTCACCCGTCCCCTAATCCTAACCCGTACGCTAACACTAACCCGCACCCTCACACGTACGCTCCCCCTAAAGCGTTGTCGTACTCTCACCTGGACCCTAAACCGTCCCTGTCCCCTAACACTAACCCCAGCCCGAACCCTAACCCTAACCCTTCCCCGAAGCCTGACCCTCACCCGTCCCGTAATCCTAACCCGTACGCTAACACTAACCCGCGCCCTCACACGTACGCTCCCCCTAAAGTGTTGTCGTACCCTCACCTGGACCCTAAACCCTCCCCGTCCCCTAACCCTAACCCTAGCCCGAACCCTAACCCTAACTCTTCCCCGAAGCCTGACCCTCACCCGTCCCCTAATCCTAACCCGAACGCTGACAGTAACCCGCGCCCTCACACGTACGCTCCCCCTAAAGCGTTGTCGTACCCTCACCTGGACCCTAAGACGTCCCCGTCCCCTAACCCTAACCCTAGCCCGAGCCCTAACCCTAACCCTTCCCGAAGCCTGACCCTCACACGTCCCCTAATCCTAAACTGTACGTTAACACTAACCCGCGCCCTAACACGTACGCTCCCCCTAAAGCGTTGTCGTACCCTCACCTGGACCCTAAACCGTCCCCGTCCCCTAAACCTAACCCTAGGCCGAACCCTAACCCTAACCCTTCCCCGAAACCTTATCCTCACCCGTCCCCTAATCCTAACCCGTACGCTAACACTAACCCGCGCCCTCACACGTATGCTCCCCCTAAAGCGTTGTCATACCCTCACCTGGAACCTAAACCCTCCCCGTCCCCTAAACCTAACCCTAGCCCGAACCCTAACCTTAACCCTTCCCAGAAGCCTGAACCTCACCCGTCCCCTAATCCTAACACGTACGCTAACACTAACCCGCACCCTCATCGTACCCTCCCCGTAAAGTGTTGTCGTACCCTCACCTGGACCCTAAACCCTCCCCGTCCCCTAATCCTAACCCTAGCCCAAACCCTAACCCTAACCCTTCCCGAAGCCTGACTCTCACCCGTCTCCTAATCCTAACCCGTACGTTAACACTAACCCGCGCCCTCACACGTACGCTCCACCTAAAGCGTTGTCGTACCCTCACCTGGACCCTAAGACGTCACCGTCCCCTAACAATAACCCTAGCCCGAACCCTAACCCTAACCCTAAACCCTCCCCGTCCCCTAACCCTAACCCTAGCCCTAACCCTAACCCTAACCCTTCCCCGAAGCCTGATCCTCACCCGTCCCCTAATCCTAACCCGTACGCTAACACTAACCCGCACCCTCACACGTACGCTCCCCCTAAAGCGTTGTCGTACCCTCACCTGGACCCTAAGACGTCCGCGTCCCCTAACCATAACCCTAGCCCGAACCCTAACCCTAACCCTAACCCTTCCCCGAAGGCTGACCCTCACACGTCCCCTTATCCTAACCCGTACGCTAACACTAACCCGCGCCCTCACACGTACGCTCCCCCTAAAGCGTTGACGTAACCTCACCTGGACCCTAAACCGTCCCCGTCCCCTAACCCTAACCCTAGCCCGAACCCTAACCCTAACCCTTCCCCGAAGCCTGATCCTCACCTGTCCCCTCATCCTAACCCGTACGCTAACACTAACCCGCACCCTCACATGTACGCTCCCCCTAAAGCGTTGTCCTACCCTCACCTGGACCCTAAACCCTCCCGTCGCCAAATCCTAACCCTAGCCCGAACCCTAACCCTAACCCTTCCCCGAAGCCTGACCCTCACCCGTCCCCTAATCCTAACCCGTACGCTAACACTAACCCGCGCCCTCACACGTACGCTACCCCTAAAGCGTTGTCGTGCCTTCACCTGGACCCTAAACCCTCCCCGTGCCCTAACCCTAACCCTAGCCCGAGCCCTAACCCTAACCCTTCCCGAAGCCTGACCCTCACCCGTCCCCTAATCCTAAACCGTACGTTAACACTAACCCGCGCCCTAACACGTATGCTCCCCCTAAAGCGTTGTCGTACCCTCACCTGGACCCTAAACCGTCCGCGTCCCCTAACCCTAACTCTAGCCCGAACCCTAAACCTAAACCTTCCCCGAAGCCTGACCCTCACCCGTCCCCAAATCCTAACCTGTACGCTAACACTAACCCGCGCCCTCACACGTACGCTCCCCCTAAAGCGTTGTCGTACCCTCACCTGGACCCTAAACCCTACCCGTCCCCTAACCCTAACCCTAGCCCGAACCCTAACCCTAACCCTTCCCCGAAGCCTGACCCTCACCCTACCCTAATCCTAACCCGTACGCTAACACTAACCCGCGCTCTCATACGTACGCTCCCCCTAAAGCGTTGTAGTGCCCTCACCTGGACTCTAAACCCTCCCCATCCCCTAACCCTAACCCTAGCCCGAACCCTAACCCTAACCCTTCCCCGAAACCTGACCCTCAACCGTCCCCTTATCCTAAACCATACGCTAACACTAACCCGCGCCCTCACCCGTACGCTCCCCCTAAAGCATTGTCGTAATTTCACCTGGACCCTAAACCGTCCCCGTCCCCTAACCCTAACCCTAGCCCGAACCCTAACCCTAACCCTTCCCCGAAGCCTGACCCTCACCCGTCCCCTCATCCTAACCCGTACGCTAACACTAACCCGCACCCTCACATGTACGCTCCCCCTAAAGCGTTGTCCTACCCTCACCTGGACCCTAAACCGTCCCCGTCCCCTAACCCTAACTCTAGCCCGAACCCTAAACCTAACCCTTCCCCGAAGCCTGACCCTCACCCGTCCCCTAATCCTAACCCGTACGCTAACACTAACCCGCGCCCTCACACGTACGCTCCCACTAAAGCGTTGTCGTACCCTCATCTGGACCCTAAACCCTCCCCGTCCCCTAACCCTAACCCTAGCCCGAACCCTAACCCTAACACTTCGCCGAAGCCTGACCCTCACCCGTCCCCTAATCCTAACCCGTACGCTAACACTAACCCGCGCCCTCACACGTACGCTCCACCTAAAGTGTTGTAGTGCCCTCACCTGGACCCTAAACCCTCCCCGTCCCCTAACCCTAACCCTAGCCCGAACCCTAACCCTAACCCTTCCCGAAGCCTGACCCTCACCCGTCCCCTAATCCTAACCCGTACGCTAACACTAACCCGCACCCTCACACGTACGCTCCCCCTAAAGCGTTGTCGTACCCTCACCTGGACCCTAAACCCTCCCCGTCAACTAACCCTAACCCTAGCCCGAACCGTAACCCTATCCCTTCCCCGAAGCCTGACCCTCACCCATCCCCTAATCCTAACCCGTAAGCTAACACTAACCCACTCCCTCACACCTAGCTCCCCCTAAAGCGTTGTCGTACCCTCACCTGGACCCTAAACCCCCCCCGTCCCCTAACCCTAAACCTAGCCCGAACCCTAACCCTAACCCTTCCCGGAAGCCTGACCCTCACCCGTCCTGTAATCCTAACCCGTACGATAACACTAACCCGTGCCCTCACACGTACGCTCCCCCTAAAGCGTTGTCGTACCCTCACCTGTACCCTAAACCGTCCCCGTCCCCTAACCCTAACCCTAGCCCGAACCCTAACCCTAACCCTTCCCCGAAGCCTGACCCTCACCTGTCCCCTTATCCTAACCCGTACGCTAAAACTAACCCGCGCCCTCACACGGACGCTCCCCCTAAAGCGTTGTCGTACCCTCATGTGGACCCTAAGACGTCCCCGTCCCCTAACCATAACCCTAGCCCGAACCCTAACCCTAACCCTAACCCTTCCCCGAAGCCTGACCCTCACCCGTCCCCTTATCCTAACCCGTACGCTAACACTAACCCGCGCCCTCACACGTACGCTCCCCCTAAAGCATTGTCGTAACCTCACCTGGACCCTAAACCGTCCCCATCCCCTAACCCTAACCCTAGCCCGAACCCTAACCCTAACACTTCCCCGAAGCCTGACCCTCACCCGTCCCCTCATCCTAACCCGTACGCTAACACTAACCCGCACCCTCACATGTACGCTCCCTCTAAAGCGTTGTCCTACCCTCACCTGGACCCTAAACCGTCCCGTCCCCACATCCTAACCCTAGCCCGAACCCTAACCGTAACCCTTCCCGAAGCCTGACCCTCACCCGTCCCCTAATCCTAAACCGTACGTTAAAACTAACCCACGCCCTCACACGTACCCTCCCCGTAAAGTATTGTCGTACCCTCACCTGGACCCGAAACTGTCCCCGTCTCCGTCCCCTAACCCTAGCCCGAACCCTAACCCTAACCCTTCCTCGAAGCCTGACCCACACCCGTCCCCTAATCCTAACCCGTACGCTAACACTAACCCGCGCCCTCACACGTACGCTCCCCCTAAAGCGTTGTCGTACCCTCACCTGGACCCTAAACCCTCCCGTCCCCTAACCCTAACCCTATCCCGAACCCTAACCCTAACCCTTCCCGAAGCCTGACCCTCACCCGTCCCCTAATCCTAAACCGTACGTTAACACTAACCCGCGCCCTCACACGTACGCTCCCTTAAAGCGTTTTCGTACCCTCACCTGGACCCTAAACCCTCTCCGTCCCCTAAACCTAACCCTAGCCCTAACCCTAACCCTAAACCTTCCCCGAAGCCTGACCCTCACCCTTCCCTTAATCCTAACGCGTACGGTAACACTAACCCGTGCCCTCACATGTACGCTCCCCCTAAAGCGTTGTCGTACCCTCACCTGGACCCTAAACCGTCCCCGTCCCCTAACCCTAACCCTAGCCCGAACCCTAACCCTAATCCTTCCCCGAAGCCTGACCCTCACCCGTCCCCAAAACCTAACCCGTACGCTAACACTAACCCGCGCCCTCAAACGTACGCTCCCCCTAAAGCGTTGTCGTACCCTCACCTGGACCCTAAACCCTCCCCGTCCCCTAACCCTAACCCTAGGCCGAACCCTAACCCTAACACTTCCCCGAAGCCTGACCCTCACCCGTCCCCTAATCCTAACCCGTACGCTAACACTAACCCGCGCCCTCACACGTACGCTCGCCCTAAAGCGTTGTCGTACGCTCGCCTGGACCATAAACACTCCCCGTCCCCTAACCCTAACCCTAGACCGAACCCTAATCCTAACACGTCCCCGAAGCCTGACCCTCACCCGTCCCTTAATCCTAACCCGTACGCTAACACTAACCCGCGCCCTCACACGTACGCTCCCCCTAAAGCGTTGTCGTGCCCTCACCTGGACCCTAAACCCTCCCCGTCCCCTAACCCTAACACTAGCCCGAACCCTAACCCTAACCCTACCCCGAAGCCTGACCCTCACCCGTCCCCTAATCCTAACCCGTACGCTAACACTAACCCGCGCCCTCACACGTACGCTCCCCCTAAAGCGTTGTCGTACCCTCACCTGGACCCTAAACCCTCTCCGTCCCCTAACCCTAACCCTAGCCCGAACACTAACCCTAACCCTTCCCCGAAGCCTGACCTTCACCCCTCCCCTAATCCTAACCCGTACGTAACACTAACCCACGCCCTCACACGTACGCTCCCCCTAAAGCGTTGTAGTGCCCTCACCTGGACCCTAAACCCTCCCCGTCCCCTATCCCTAACCCTAGCCCGAAACCTAACCCTAACCCTAACCCTTCCCCGAAGCCTGACCCTCACTCGTCCCCTTATCCTAACCCGTACGCTAACCCTATCCCACGCCCTCACACGTACGCTCCCCCTAAAGCATTGTCGTAACCTCACCTGGACCGTAAACACTCCCCGTCCCCTAACCCTAACCCTAGCCCGAACCCTAACCCTAACACTTCCCCGAAGCCTGACACTCACCCGTCCCCTAATCCTAAACCGTACGCTAACACTAACCCGCGCCCTCACACGTACGCTCCCCCTAAAGCGTTGTCGTATCCTCACCTGGAACCTAAGACGTCCCCGTCCCCTAACCCTAACCCTAGCCCGAACCCTAACCCTAACCCTAACACTTCCCTGAAGCCTGACCCTCACCCGTCCACTTATCCTAACCCGTACGCTAACACTAACCCGCGCCCTCACATGTACGCTCCCCCTAATGCGTTGTCGTGCCCTCACCTGGACCCTAAACCCTCCCCGTCCCCTAACCCTAACCCAAGCCCGAGCCCTAACCCTAACCCTTCCCGAAGCCTGAACCTCACCCGTCCCCTAATCCTAAACCGTACGTTAACACTAACCCGCACCCTAACACGTATGCTCCCCCTAAAGCGTTGTCGTACCCTCACCTGGACCCTAAACCGTCCCCGTCCCCTAAGCCTAACTCTAGCCCGAACCCTAAACCTAACCCTTCCCCGAAGCCTGACCCTCACCCGTCCCCTAATCCTAACCCGTACGCTAACACTAACCCGAGCCCTCACACGTACGCTCCCCCTAAAGCGTTGTCGTACCCTCACCTGGACCCTAACACGTCCCCGTTCCCTAACCCTAACCCTACCCTGAACCCTAACCCTAACCCTAACACTTCCCCGAAGCCTGACCCTCACCCGTCCCCTTATCCTAACCCGTATGCTAACACTAACCCGCGCCCTCACACGTACGCTCCCCCTAAAGCGTTGTCGTACGCTCGCCTGGACCCTATACCCTCTCCGTCCCCTAACCCTAACCCTAGCCCGAACACTAACCCTAACCCTTCCCTGAAGCCTGACCCTCACCCATCCCCTAATCCTAACCCGTACGCTAACACTAACCCGTGCCCTCACACGTACGCTCCCCCTAAAGCGTTGTCGTACCCTCACCTGGACCCTAAACCCTCCCGTCCCCTAACCCTTACCCTAGCCCGAACCCTAACCCTAACCCTTCCCCGACCTGACCCTCACCGGTCCCCTAATCCTAACCCGTACGCTAACACTAACCCGCGCCCTCACACGTACGCTCCCCCTAAAGCGTTGTCGTACCCTCACCTGGACCCTAAATCCTCCCCGTCCCCTAACCCTAACCCTAGCCCGAACCCTAACCTTCACCTTTCCCGAAGCCTGACCCTCACCCATCCTCTAATCCTAAACCGTACGTTAACACTAACCCGCGCCCTCACACGTACGCTCCCTTAAAGCGTTGTCGTACCCTCACCTGGACCCTAAACCCTCTCCGTCCCCTAACACTAACCCTAGCCCGAACCCTAACCCTAACCCTTCCCCGAAGCCTGACCCTCACCCGTCCCCTAATCCTAACCCGTACGCTAACACTAACCCGCGCCCTCACACGTACCCTCCCCGTAAAGTGTTGTCGTACCCTCACCTGGACCCGAAATCATCCCCGTCCCCGTCCCCTAACCCTAGCCCGAACCCTAACCCTAACCCTTCCCCGATGCCTGACCCTCACCCGTCCCCTAATCCTAACCTGTACGCTAACACTAACCCGCGCCCTCACACGTACGCTCCCCCTAAAGCGTAGTCGTACTCTCACCTGGACCCTAAACCCTCCCGTCCCCTAACCCTAACCCTAGCCTGAACCCTAACCCTAACCCTTCCTCGACCTGACCCTCACTGGTCCCCTAATCATAACCCGTACGCTAACACTAACCCGCGCCCTCACACGTACGATCCCTCTAAAGCGTTGTCGTACCCTCACCTGGACCCTAAACCCTCCCCGTCCCCTAACCCTAACCCTACCCCGAACCCTAACCCTAACCCTTCCCGAAGCCTGACCCTCACCCGTCCCCTAATCCTAAACCGTACGTTAACACTAACCCGCGCCCTCACACGTACGCTCCCTTAAACCGTTGTCGTACCCTCACCTGGACCCTAAACCCTCTCCGTCCCCTAAACCTAACCCTAGCCCGAAACCTAACCCTAACCCTTCCCCAAAGCCTGACCCTCACCCGTCCCCTAATCCTAACCCGTATGCTAACACTAACCCGCGACCTCACACGTACGCTCCCCCTAAAGCGTTGTCGTACTCTCACCTGGACCCTAAACCGTCCCCGTCCCCTAACCCTAACCCTAGCCCGAACCCTAACCCTAACCCTTCCCGAAGCCTGACCCTCACCCGTCCCCTAATCCTAACCCGTACGCTAACACTAAGCTGAGCCCTCACACGTATGCTCCCCCTAAAGCGTTGTCGTACCCTCACCTGGACCCTAAACCCTCCCCGTCCCCTAACCCTAACCCTAGCCCGAACCCTAACCATAAACCTTCCCCGAAGCCTGACCCTCACCCGTCCCCTAATCCTAACCCGAACGCTGACAGTAACCCGCGCCCTCACACGTACGCTCCCCCTAAAGCGTTGTCGTACCCTCACCTGGACCCTAAGACGTCCCCGTCCCCTAACCCTAACCCTAGCCCGAGCCCTAACCCTAACCCGTCCCGAAGCCTGACCCTCGCACGTCCCCTAATCCTAAACTGTACGTTAACACTAGCCCGCGCCCTAACACGTACGCTCCCCCTAAAGCGTTGTCGTACCCTCACCTGGACCCTAAACCGTCCCCGTCCCCTAACGCTAACCCTAGGCCGAACCCTAACCCTAACCCTTCCCCGAAACCTTATCCTCACCTGTCCCCTAATCCTAACCCGTACGCTAACACTAACCCGCGCCCTCACACGTACGCTCCCCCTAAAGCGTTGTCTTACCCTCACCTGGAACCTAAACGTTCCCGTCCCCTAAACCTAACCCTAGCCCGAACCCTAACCCTAACCCTTCCCAGAAGCCTGAACCTCACCCGTCCCCTAATCCTAACCCGTACGCTAACACTAACCCGCACCCTCATCGTACCCTCCCCGTAAAGTGTTGTCGTACCCTCACCTGGACCCGAAACCGTCCCCGTCCCCGTCCCCTAACCCTAGCCCGAACCCTAACCCTAACCCTTCCCCGAAGCCTCACCCTCACCTGTCCCCTAATCCTAACCCGTACGCTAACACTAACCCGCACCCTCACACGTACGCTCCCCGTAAAGCGTTGTCGTACCCTCACCTGGACCCTAAACCCTCCCCGTCAACTAACCCTAACCCTAGCCCGAACCGTAACCCTATCCCTTCCCCGAAGCCTGACCCTCACCCATCCCCTAATCCTAACCCGTACGCTAACACGAACCCACTCCCTCACACCTAGCTCCCCCTAAAGCGTTGTCGTACCCTCACCTGGACCCTAAACCCCCCCCGTCCCCTAACCCTAAACCTAGCCCGAACCCTAACCCTAACCCTTCCCGGAAGCCTGACCCTCACCCGTCCTGTAATCCTAACCCGTACGCTAACACTAACCCGCACCCTCACATGTACGCTCCCCCTAAAGCGTTGTCGTACCCTCACCTGGACCCTAAACCCTCCCGTCCCCAAATCCTAACCCTAGCCCGAACCCTAACCCTAACCCTTCCCCGAAGCCTGACCCCCACCCGTCCCCTAATCCTAACCCGTATGCTAACACTAACCCGTGCCCTCACACGTACGCTCCCCCTAAAGCGTTGTCGTGCCCTCACCTGGACCCTAAACCCTCCCCGTCCCCTAAACCTAACCCTAGCCCGAGCCCTAACCCTAAACCTTCCCGAAGCCTGACCCTCACCCGTCCCCTAATCCTAAACCGTACGTTAACACTAACCCACGCCCTAACACATACGATCCCCCTAAAGCGTTGTCGTACCCTCACCTGGACCCGAAACTGTCCCCGTCTCCGTCCCCTAACCCTAGCCCGAACCCTAACCCTAACCCTTCCCGAAGCCTGACCCTCACCCGTCCCCTAATCCTAACCCGTACGCTAACACTAACCCGCGCCCTCACACGTACGCTCCCCCTAAAGCGTTGTCGTACCCTCACCTGGACCCTAAGACGTCCCCGTCCCCTAACCCTAACCCTATCCCGAACCCTAACCCTAACCCTAACCCTTCCCCGAAGCCTGACCCTCACCCGTCCCCTTATCCTAACCCGTACGCTAACACTAACCCGCGCCCTCACACGTACGCTCCCCCTAAAGCGTTGTCGTACCCTCACCTGGACCCTCAACCCTCCCCGTCCCCTAACCCTAACCCTAGCCCGAACCCTAACCCTAACCCTTCCCCGAAGCCTGACCCTCACCCGTCCCCTAATCCTAACCCGTACGCTAACACTAACCCGCGCTCTCATACGTACGCTCCCCCTAAAGCGTTGTAGTGCCCTCACCTGGACTCTAAACCCTCCCCGTCCCCTAACCCTAACCCTAGCCCTAACCCTAACCCTAACCCTTCCCCGAAGCCTGACCCTCACCCGTCCCATAATCCTAACCAGTACGCTAAAACTAACCCGAGCCCTCACACGTACGCTCCCCCTAAAGCGTTGTCGTACCCTCACCTGGACCCTAAACCGTCCCCGTCCCCTAACACTAACCCTAGCCCGAACCCTAACCCTAACCCTTCCCCGAAGCCTGATCCACACCCGTCCCGTAATCCTAACCCGTACGCTAACACTAAACGGCGCCCTCACACGTACGCTCCCCCTAAAGCGTTGTCGTACCCTCACCTGGACCCTAAACCCTCCCCGTCCCCTAACCCTAACCCTAGCCCGAACCCTAACCCTAACACTTCCCCGAAGCCTGACCCTCACCTGTCCCCTAATCCTAACCCGTACGATAACACTAACCCGTGCCCTCACACGTACGCTCCCCCTAAAGCGTTGTCGTACCCTCACCTGTACCCTAAACCGTCCCCGTCCCCGAACCCTAACCCTAGCCCGAACCCTAACCCTAACCCTTCCCCGAAGCCTGACCCTCACCTGTCCCCTAATCCTAACCCGTACGCTAAAACTAACCCACGCCCTCACACGGACGCTCCCCCTAAAGCGTTGTCGTACCCTCATGTGGACCCTAAGACGTCCCCGTCCCCTAACCATAACCCTAGCCCGAACCCTAACCCTAACCCTAACCCTTCCCCGAAGCCTGACCCTCACCCGTCCCCTTATCCTAACCCGTACGCTAACACTAACCCGCGCCCTCACACGTACGCTCCCCCTAAAGCATTGTCGTAACCTCACCTGGACCCTAAACCGTCCCCATCCCCTAACCCTAACCCTAGCCCGAACCCTAACCCTAACACTTCCCCGAAGCCTGACCCTCACCCGTCCCCTCATCCTAACCCGTACGCTAACACTATCCCGCACCCTCACATGTACGCTCCCCCTAAAGCGTTGTCCTACCCTCACCTGGACACTAAACCCTCCCGTCCCCAAATCCTAACCCTAGCCCGAACCCTAACCCTAACCCTTCCCGAAGCCTGACCCTCACCCGTCCCCTAATCCTAAACCGTACGTTAACACTAACCCGCGCCCTCACACGTACCCTCCCCGTAAAGTATTGTCGTACCCTCACCTGGACCCGAAACTGTCCCCGTCTCCGTCCCCTAACCCTAGCCCGAACCCTAACCCTAACCCTTCCTCGAAGCCTGACCCACACCCGTCCCCTAATCCTAACCCGTACGCTAACACTAACCCGCGCCCTCACACGTACGCTCCCCCTAAAGCGTTGTCGTACCCTCACCTGGACCCTAAACCCTCCCGTCCCCTAACCCTAACCCTATCCCGAACCCTAACCCTAACCCTTCCCGAAGCCTGACCCTCACCCGTCCCCTAATCCTAAACCGTACGTTAACACTAACCCGCGCCCTCACACGTACGCTCCCTTAAAGCGTTGTCGTACCCTCACCTGGACCCTAAACCCTCTCCGTCCCCTAAAGCTAACCCTAGCCCTAACCCTAACCCTAAACCTTCCCCGAAGCCTGACCCTCACCCATCCCCTAATCCTAACCCATACGGTAACACTAACCCGTGCCCTCACATGTACGCTCCCCCTAAAGCGTTGTCGTACCCTCACCTGGACCCTAAACCGTCCCCGTCCCCTAACCCTAACCCTAGCCCGAACCCTAACCCTAATCCTTCCCCGAAGCCTGACCCTCACCCGTCCCCAAAACCTAACCCGTACGCTAACACTAACCCGCGCCCTCACACGTACGCTCCCCCTAAAGCGTTGTCGTACGCTCGCCTGGACCATAAACACTCCCCGTCCCCTAACCCTAACCCTAGACCGAACCCTAATCCTAACCCGTCCCCGAAGCCTGACCCTCACCCGTCCCTTAATCCTAACCCGTACGCTAACACTAACCCGCGCCCTCACACGTACGCTCCCCCTAAAGCGTTGTCGTGCCCTCACCTGGACCCTAAACCCTCCCTGTCCCCTAACCCTAACCCTAGCCCGAACCCTAACCCTAACCCTACCCCTAAGCCTGACCCTCACCCGTCCCCTAATCCTAACCCGTACGCTAACACTAACCCGCGCCCTCACACGTACGCTCGCCCTAAAGCGTTGTCGTACCCTCACCTGGACCCTAAACCCTCTCCGTCCCCTAACCCTAACCCTAGCCCGAACACTAACCCTAACCCTTCCCCGAAGCCTGACCCTCACCCCTCCCCTAATCCTAACCCGTACGTAACACTAACCCACGCCCTCACACGTACGCTCCCCCTAAAGCGTTGTCGTACCCTCACCTGGATCCTAAACCCTCCCCGTCCCCTAACACTAAACCTAGCCCGAACCCTAACCGTAACCTTTACCCGAAGCCTGACCCTCACCCGTCCCCTAATCCTAACCCGTACGCTAACACTAACCCACGCCCTCACACGTACGCTCACCCTAAAGCGTTGTCGTACCCTCACCTGGACCCTAAACCCTCCCCGTCCCCTAACCCTAACCCTCGCCCGAACCTACCCTAAAACTTCCCCGAAGCCTGACCCTCACCCCTCCCCTAATCCTAACCCGTACGCTAACACTAACCCGCGCCCTCACACGTATGCTCCCCCAAAAGCGTTGTCGTACCCTCACCTGGACCCTAAACCCTCCCCGTCCCCTAACCCTAACCCTAGCCCGAACCCTAACCCTAACCCTTCCCCGAAGCCTGACCCTCACCCGTCCCCTAATCCTAACCCGTACGCTAACACTAACCCGCGCCCTCACACGTACCCTTCCCGTAAAGTGTTGTCGTACCCTCACCTGGACCCGAAACTTTCCCCATCTCCGTCCCCTAACCCTAGCCCGAACCCTAACCCTAACACTTCCCCGAAGCCTGACCCTCACCCGTCCCCTAATCCTAACCCGTACCCTAACACTAACCCGCGCCCTCACACGTACGCTCCCCCTAAAGCGTTGTCGTACCCTCACCTGGACCCTAAACCCTCCCGTCCCCTAACCCTAACCCTATCCCGAACCCTAACCCTAACCCTTCCCGAAGCCTGACCCTCACCCGTCCCCTAATCCTAAACCGTACGTTAACACTAACCCGCGCCCTCACACGTACGCTCCCTTAAAGCGTTGTCGTACCCTCACCTGGACCCTAAACCCTCTCCGTCCCCTAAACCTAACCCTAGCCCTAACCCTAACCCTAAACCTTCCCCGAAGCCTGACCCTCACCCATCCCCTAATCCTAACCCGTACGGTAACACTAACTCGTGCCCTCACATGTACGCTGCCCCTAAAGCGTTGTCGTACCCTCACCTGGACCCTAAACCGTCCCCGTCCCCTAACCCTAACCCTAGCCCAAACCCTAACCCTAATCCTTCCCCGAAGCCTGACCCTCACCCGTCCCCAAAACCTAACCCGTACGCTAACACTAACCCGCGCCCTCACACGTACACTCCCCCTAAAGCGTTGTCGTACGCTCGCCTGGACCATAAACACTCCCCGTCCCCTAACCCTAACCCTAGACCGAACCCTAATCCTAACCCGTCCCCGAAGCCTGACCCTCACCCGTCCCTTAATCCTAACCCGTACGCTAACACTAACCCGCGCCCTCACACGTACGCTCCACCTAAAGCGTTGTCGTGCCCTCACCTGGACCCTAAACCCTCCCCGTCCCCTAACCCTAACCCTAGCCCGAACCCTAACCCTAACCCTACCCCTAAGCCTGACCCTCACCCGTCCCCTAATCCTAACCCGTACGCTAACACTAACCCGCGCCCTCACACGTACGCTCCCCCTAAAGCGTTGTCGTACCCTCACCTGGACCCTAAACCCTCTCCGTCCCCTAACCCTAACCCTAGCCCGAACACTAACCCTAACCCTTCCCCGAAGCCTGACCCTCACCCCTCCCCTAATCCTAACCCGTATGTAACACTAACCCACGCCCTCACACGTACGCTCCCCCTAAAGCGTTGTCGTACCCTCACCTGGACCCTAAACCCTCCCCGTCACCTAACCCTAACCCTAGCCCGAACCCTAACCCTAACTCTTCCCCGAAGCCTGACCCTCACCCGTCCCCTCATCCTAACCCGTACGCTAACACTAACCCGCGCCCTCACACGTACGCTCCCCCTAAAGCGTTGTTGTACCCTCACCTGGACCCTAAACCGTCCCCGTCCCCTAAACCTAACCCTCGCCCGAACCTAACCCTAAACCTTCCCCGAAGCCTGACCCTCACCCGTCCCCTAATCCTAACCCGTACGCTAACACTAACCCGCGCCCTCACACGTATGCTCCCCCAAAAGCGTTGTCGTACACTCACCTGGACCCTAAACCCTCCCCATCCCCTAACCCTAACCCTAGCCCGAACCCTAACCCTAACCCTTCCCGAAGCCTGACCCTCACCCGTCCCCTAATCCTAACCCGTACGCTAACACTAACCGTGCCCTCACACGTACACTCCCCCTAAAGCGTTGTCGTACCCTCACCTGGACCCTAAGACGTCCCCGTCCCCTAACCCTAACCGTAGCCCGAACCCTAACCCTAACCCTAACCCTTCCCCGAAGCCTGACCCTCACCCGTCCCCTTATCCTAACCCGTACGCTAACCCTATCCCACGCCCTCACACGTACGCTCCCCCTAAAGCATTGTCGTACCCTCACCTGTACACTAAACCCTCCCCGTCCCCTAACCCTAACCCTAGCCCGAACCCTAACCCTAACCCTTCCCCGAAGCCTGACCCTCACCCGTCCCCTTATCCTAACCCGTACGCTAACACTAACCCGCGCCCTCACATGTACGCTCCCCCTAATGCGTTGTCGTGCCCTCACCTGGACCCTAAACCCTCCCCGTCCCCTAACCCTAACCCAAGCCCAAGCCCTAACCCTAACCCTTCCCGAAGCCTGAACCTCACCTGTCCCCTAATCCTAAACCGTACGTTAACACTAACCCGCACCCTAACACGTATGCTCCCCCTAAAGCGTTGTCGTACCCTCACCTGGGCCCTAAACCGTCCCCGTCCCCTAAGCCTAACTCTAGCCCGAACCCTAAACCTAACCCTTCCCCGAAGCCTGACCCTCACCCGTCCCCTAATCCTAACCCGTACGCTAACACTAACCCGAGCCCTCACACGTACGCTCCCCCTAAAGCGTTGTCGTACCCTCACCTGGACCCTAAGACGTCCCCGTTCCCTAACCCTAACCCTAGCCTGAACCCTAACCCTAACCCTAACACTTCCCCGAAGCCTGACCCTCACCCGTCCCCTTATCCTAACCCGTATGCTAACACTAAACTGCGCCCTCACACGTACGCTCCCCCTAAAGCGTTGTCGTACGCTCGCCTGGACCCTAAACCCTCTCCGTCCCCTAACCCTAACCCTAGCCCGAACACTAACCCTAACCCTTCCCTGAAGCCTGACCCTCACCCCTCCCCTAATCCTAACCCGTACGTAACACTAACCCACGCCCTCACACGTACGCTCCCCCTAAAGCGTTGTCGTACCCTCACCTGTACCCTAAACCCTCCCCGTCCCCTAACCCTAAACCTAGCCCGAACCCTAACCGTAACCCTTACCCGAAGCCTGACCCTCACCCGTCCCCTAATCCTAACCCGTACGCTAACACTAACCCACGCCCTCACACGTACGCTCCCCCTAAAGCGTTGTCGTACCCTCACCTGGACCCTAAACCCTCCCCGTCCCCTAACCCTAACCCTAGCCCGAACCCTAACCCTAACCCTTCCCCGAAGCCTGACCCTCACCCGTCCCCTCATCCTAACCCGTACGCTAACACTAACCCACGCCCTCACACGTACGCTCCCCCTAATGCGTTGTTGTACCCTCACCTGGACCCTAAACCGTCCCCGTCCCCTAACCCGAACCCTCGCCCGAACCCTAACCCTAAACCTTCCCCGAAGCCTGACCCTCACCCGTCCCCTAATCCTAACCCGTACGCTAACACTAACCTGCGCCCTCACACGTACACTCCCCCTAAAGCATTGTCGTACCCTCACCTGGACCCTAAACCGTCCCCGTCCCCTAACCCTAACCCTAGCCTGAACCCTAACCCTAACCCTTCCCCGAAGCCTGACCCTCACCCGTCCCCTAATCCTAACCCGTACGCTAACACTAACCCGCGCCCTCACACGTACCCTCCCCGTAAAGTGTTGTCGTACCCTCACCTGGACCCGAAACTGTCCCCGTCTCCGTCCCCTAACCCTAGCCGGAATCCTAACCCTAACCCTTCCCCGAAGCCTGACCCTCACCCGTCCCCTAATCCTAACCCGTACGCTAACACTAACCCGAGCCCTCACACGTACGCTCCCCCTAAAGCGTTGTCGTACCCTCACCTGGACCCTAAGACGTCCCCGTTCCCTAACCCTAAAAATAGCCCGAACCCTAACCCTAACCCTAACCCTTCCCCGAAGCCTGACCCTCACCCGTGCCCTTATCCTAAACCGTATGCTAACACTAACCCGCGCCCTCACACGTACGCTCCCCCTAAAGCATTGTCGTAACCTCACCTGGACCCTAAACCGTCCCCGTCCCCTAACCCTAACCCTAGCCCGAACCCTAACCCTAACCCTTCCCCGAAGCCTGACCCTCACCCGTCCCCTCATCCTAACCCGTACGCTAACACTAACCCGCGTGCTCACACGTACGCTCCCCCTAAAGCGTTGTCGTACCCTCACCTGGACCCTAAACCCTCCCCGTCCCCTAACCCTAACCCTAGCCCTAACCCTAACCCTAACACTTCCCCGAAGCCTGACCCTCACCCGTCCCCTAATCCTAAACCGTATGCTAAAACTAACCTGAGCCCTCACACGTACGCTCCCCCTAAAGCGTTGTCGTACCCTCACCTGGACCCTAAACCGTCCCCGTCCCCTAACACTAACCCTAGCCTGGACCCTAACCCTAACCCTTCCCCGAAGCCTGACCCTCACCCGTCCCCTAATCCTAACCCGTACGATAACACTAACCCGTGCCTCACACGTACGCTCCCCCTAAAGCGTTGTCGTACCCTCACTTGGACCCTAAACCGTCCCCGTCTCCTAACCCTAACCCTAGCCCGAACCCTAACCCTAACCCTTCCCCGAAGCCTGACCCTCACCTGTCCCCTAATCCTAACCCGTACGCTAACACTAACCCGCACCATCACACGTACACTCCCCCTAAAGCGTTGTCGTACCCTCACCTGGACACTAAACCCTCCCCGTCAACTAACCCTAACCCTAGCCCGAACCGTAACCCTAACCCTTCCCCGAAGCCTGACCCTCACCCATTCCCTAATCCTAACCCGTACGCTAACACTAACCCACACCCTCACACGTACGCTCCCCCTAAAGCGTTGTCGTACCCTCACCTGGACGCTAAACCATCCCCGTCCCCTAACCCTAACCCTAGCCCGAACCCTAACCCTAACCCTTCCCCGAAGCCTGACCCTCACCCGTCCCCTAATCCTAACCCGTACGCTAACACTAACCCGCGCCCTCACACGTACGCTCCCCCTAAAGCGTTGTCGTGCCCTCACCTGGACCCTAAACCCTCCCCGTCCCCTAATCCTAACCCTAGCCCGAGCCCTAACCCTAAACCTTCCCGAAGCCTGACCCTCACCCGTCCCCTAATCCTAAACCGTACGTTAACACTAACCCGCGCCCTAACACGTACGCTCCCCCTAAAGCGTTGTCGTACCCTCACCTGGACCCTAAACCGTCCCCGTCCCCTAACCCTAACTCTAGCCCGAACCCTAAACCTAACCCTTCCCCGAAGCCTGACCCTCACCCGTCCCCTAATCCTAACCCGTACGCTAACACTAACCCGCGCCCTCACACGTACGGTCCCCCTAAAGCGTTGTCATACCCTCACCTGGACCCTAAACCCTCCCCGTCCCCTAACCCTAACCATAGCCCGAACCCTAACCCTAACCCTTCCCCGAAGCCTGATCCTCACCCGTCCCCTAATCCTAACCCGTACGCTAACACTAACCCGCGCCCTCACACGTACCCTCCCCGTAAAGTGTTGTCGTACCCTCACCTGGACCCGAAACTGTCCCCGTCTCCGTCCCCTAACCCTAGCCCGAACCCTAACCCTAACCCTTCCCAGAAGCCTGACCCTCACCCGTCCCCTAATCCTAACCCGTACGCTAACACTAACCCGCGCCCTCACATGTACGCTCCCCCTAAAGCGTTGTCGTACGCTCGCCTGGACCCTAAACCCTCTCCGTCCCCTAACCCTAACCCTAGACCGAACACTAACCCTAACCCTTCCCCGAAGCCTGACCCTCACCCCTCCCCTAATCCTAACCCGTATGTAACACTAACCCACGCCCTCACACGTACGCTCCCCCTAAAGCGTTGTCGTACCCTCACCTGGACCCTAAACCGTCCCCGTCCCCTAACCCTAACCCTCGCCCGAACCCTAACCCTAAATCTTCCCCGAAGCCTGACCCTCACCCGTCCCCTAATCCTAACCCGTACGCTAACACTAACCCGCGCCCTCACAATAACGCTCCCCCTAAAGCGTTGTCGTACCCTCACCTGGACCCTAAACCCTCCCCGTCCCCTAACCCTAACCCTAGCCCGAACCCTAAAACTAACACTTCCTCGAAGCCTGACCCTCACCCGTCCCCTAATCCTAACCCGTACGCTAACACTAACCCGCGCCCTCACACGTACCCGCCCCGTAAAGTGTTGTCGTACCCTCACCTGGACCCGAAACTGTCCCCGTCTCCGTCCCCTAACCCTAGCCCGAATCCTAACCCTAACCCTTCCCCGAAGCCTGACCCTCACCCATCCCCTAATCCTAACACGTACGCTAACACTAACCCGTGCCCTCACACTTACACTCCCCCTAAAGCGTTGTCGTACCCTCACCTGGACCCTAAACCGTCCCCGTCCCCTAACCCTAACCATAGCCCGAACCCTAACCCTAATCCTTCCCCGAAGCCTGACCCTCACCCGTCCCCAAAACCTAACCTGTACGCTGACACTAACCCGCGCCCTCACACGTACGCTCCCCCTAAAGCGTTGTCGTAACCTCACCTGGATCCTAAACCCTCCCCATCCCCTAACCCTAACCCTAGCCCGAACCTTAACCCTAACCCTTCCCCGAAGCCTGACCCTCACCCGTCCCCTAATCCTAACCCGTACGCTAACACTAACCCGTGCCCTCACACGTACGCTCCCCCTAAAGTGTTGTCGTACCCTCACCTGGACCCGAAACCATCCCCGTCCCCTAACCCTAACCCTAGCCCGAACCCTAACCCTAACCCTTCCCCGAAGCCTGACCCTCATCCGTCCCCTAATCCTAACCCGTACGCTAACAATAACCCGCGCCCTCACACGTACGCTCACCCTAAAGCGTTGTCGTACCCTCACCTGGACCCTAAACCCTACCCATCCCCTAACCCTAACCCTAGCCCGAACCCTAACCCTAACCCTTCCCCGAAGCCTGACCCTCACCCGTCCCCTAATCCTAACCCGTACGCTAACACTAACCCGCCCCCTCACACGTACACTCCCCCTAAAGCGTTGTCGTACCCTCACCTGGACCCTAAACCCTCCCGTCCCCTAACCCTAACCCTATCCCGAACCCTAACCCTAACCCTTCCTCGTCCTGACCCTCACCGGTCCCCTAATCATAACCCGTACGCTAACACTAACCCGTGCCCTCACACGTACGCTCCCCCTAAAGCGTTGTCGTACCCTCACCTGGACCCTAAACCCTCCCCGTCCCCTAACCCTAACCCTAGGGCGAACCCTAACCCTAACCCTTCCCGAAGCCTGACCCTCACCCGTCCCCTAATCCTAAACCGTACGTTAACACTAACCCGCGCCCTCACACGTACGCTCCCCCTAAAGCGTTGTCGTACCCTCACCTGGACCCTAAACCCTCTCCGTCCCCTAACCCTAACCCTAGCCCGAACCCTAACCCTAACCCTTCCCCGAAGCCTGACCCTCACCCGTCCCGTAATCCTAACCCGTACGCTGACACTAACCCGCGCCCTCACACGTACACTCCCCCTAAAGCGTTGTCGTGCCCTCACCTGGACCCTAAACCCTCCCCGTCCCCTAACCCTAACCCTAGCCCGAACCCTAACCCTAACCCTTCCCCGAAGCCTGACGCTCACCCGTCCCCTCATACTAACCCGTACGCTAACACTAACCCGCGCCCTCACACGTTCGCTCCCCCTAATGCGTTGTTGTACCCTCACCTGGACCCTAAACCGTCCCCGTCCCCTAACCCTAACCCTCGCCCGAACCCTAATCCTAAACCTTCCCCGAAGCCTGACCCTCACCCGTCCACTAATCCTAACCCGTACGCTAACACTAACCCACGCCCTCACACGTACGCTCCCCCTAAAGCGTTGTCGTACCCTCACCTGGACCCTAAACCCTCCCCGTCCCCTAACCCTAACCCTAGCCTGAACCCTAACCCTAACCCTTCCCCGAAGCCTGACACTCACATGTCCCCTAATCCTAACCCATATGCTAACACTAACCCGCGCCCTCACACGTACGCTCCCCCTAAAGCGTTGTCGTACCCTCACCTGGACCCTAAGCCGTCCCCGTCCCCTAAACCTAACCCTAGCCCTAACCCTAACCCTAACCCTTCCCCGAAAACTGACCCTCACCCGTCCCCTAATCCTAACCCGTACGCTAACACTAACCCATGCCCTCACACGTACGCTCCCCCTAAAGCGTTGTCGTACCCTCACCTGGACCCTAAACCGTCCCCGTCCCCTAACCCTTACCCTAGCCCGAACCCTAACCCTAACCCTTCCCCGAAGCCTGACCCTCAAACGTCCCCTAATCCTAACCCGTACGCTAACACTAACCCGCGCCCTCACACGTACGCTCCCCCTAAAGCGTTGTCGTACCCTCACCTGGACCCTAAACCCTCCCCGTCCCCTAACCCTAACCCTAGCCCGAACCCTAACCCTAACCCTTCCCCGAAGCCTGACACTCAAACGTCCCCTAATCCTAACCCGTACGCTAACACTAACCCGCGCCCTCACACTTACGCTCCCCCTAAAGCGTTGTCGTACCCTCACCTGGACCCTAAACCCTCCCCGTCCCCTAACCCTAACCCTAGCCCGAACCCTAACCCTAACCCTTCTTCGTCCTGACCCTCACCGGTCCCCTAATCATAACCCGTACGCTAACACTAACCCGTGCCCTCACACGTACGCTCCCCCTAAAGCGTTGTCGTACCCTCACCTGGACCCTAAACCCTCCCCGTCCCCTAACCCTAACCCTAAACCCTCCCATTCCCCTAACCCTAACCCTAGCCCGAAACCGAACCCTAACCCTTCCCGAAGCCAGACCCTCACCCGTCCCCTAATCCTAAACCGTACATTAACACTAACCCGCGCCTTCACACGTACCCTCCCCCTAAAGCGTTGTCGTACCCTCACCTGGACCCTAAACTGTCCCCGTCCCCTAACCCTAACTCTAGCCCGAACCCTAAACCTAACCCTTCGCCGAAGCCTGACCCTCACCCGTCCCCTAATTCTAACCCGTACGCTAACACTAACCCACGCCCTCACACGTACGCTCCCCCTAAAGCGTTGTCGTACCCTCACCTGGACCCTAAAACCTCCCAGTCCCCTAACCCTAACCCTAGCCCGAACCCTAACCCTAACCCTTCCCCGAAGCCTGACCCTCACCCGTCCCCTCATCCTAACCCGTACGCCTAACACTAACCCGCGCCCTCACACGTACGCTCCCCGTAAAGTGTTGTCGTACCCTCACCTGGACCCGAAACCGTCCCCGTCCCCGTCCCGTAACCCTTGTTCGAACCCTAACCCTAACCCTTCCCCGAAGCCTGACCCTCACCCGTCCCCTAATCCTAACCCGTACGCTAACACTAACCCGCGCCCTCACACGTACGCTCTCCCTAAAGCGTTGTCGTACCCTCACCTGGACCCTAAACCCTCCCCGTCCCCTAACCCAAACCCTAGCCCGAACCCTAACCCTAACCCTTCCCCGAAGCCTGACCCTCACCCGTCCCCTAATCCTAACCCGTATGCTAACACTAACCCGCGCCCTCACTCGCACGCTCCCCCTAAAGCGTTGTCGTACCCTCACCTGGACCCTAAACCCTACCCATCCCCTAACCCTAACCCTAGCCCGAACCCTAACCCTAACCCTTCCCCGAAGCCTGACCCTCACCCGTCCCCTAATCCTAACCACTACGCTAACAATAACCCGCGCCCTCACACGTACGCTCCCCCTAAAGCGTTGTAGTACCCTCACCTGGACCCTAAGCCGTCCCCGTCCCCTAAACCTAAGCCTAGCCCGAACCCTAACCCTAACCCTTCCCCGAAGCCTGACCCTCACCCGTCCCGTAATCCCAACCCGTATGCTAACACTAACCCGCGCCCTCACACGCACGCTCCCCCTAAAGCGTTGTCGTACCCTCACCTGGACCCTAAACCCTACCCATCCCCTAACCCTAACCCTAGCCCGAACCCTAACCCTAACCCTTCCCCGAAGCCTGACCCTCACCCGTCCCCTAATCCTAACCCGTACGCTAACACTAACCCGCGCCCTCACACGTACGCTCCCCCTAAAGTGTTGTCGTACCCTCGCCTGGACCATAAACCCTCCCCATCCCCTAACACTAACCCTAGACAGAACCCTAATCCTAACCCTTCCCCGAAGCCTGACCCTCACCCGTCCCTTAATCCTAACCCGTATGCTAACACTAACCCGCGCCCTAACACGTACGCTCCCCCTAAAGCGTTGTCGTACCCTCACCTGGACCCTAAACCCTACCCATCCCCTAACCCTAACCCTAGCCCGAACCCTAACCCTAACCCTTCCCCGAAGCCTGACCCTCACCCGTCCCCTAATCCTAAACTGTACGCTAACACTAACCCGCGCCCTCACACGTACGCTCCCCGTAAAGTGTTGTCGTACCCTCACCTGGACCCGAAACCGTCCCCGTCCCCGTCCCGTAACCCTTGCCCGAACCCTAACCCTAACCCTTCCCCGAAGCCTGACCCTCACCCGTCCCCTAATCCTAACCCGTACGCTAACACTAACCCGCGCCCTCACACGTACGCTCCCCCTAAAGCGTTGTCGTACCCTCACCTGGACCCTAAACCCTCCCCGTCCCCTAACCCTAACCCTAGCCCGAACCCTAACCCTAACCCTTCCCCGAAGCCTGACCCTCACCCGTCCCCTAATCCTAACCCGTACGCTAACACTAACCCGCGCCCTCACACGTACGCTCCCCCTAAAGCGTTGTCGTACCCTCACCTGGACCCTAAACCCTCTCCGTCCCCTAACCCTAACCCTAGCCCGAACACTAACCCTAACCCTTCCCCGAAGCCTGACCCTCAGCCCTCCCCTAATCCTAACCCGTACGTAACACTAACCCACGCCCTCACACGTACGCTCCCCCTAAAGCGTTGTTGTACCCTCACCTGGACCCTAAACCCTCCCCGTCCCCTAACCCTAAACCTAGCCCGAACCCTAACCCTAACCCTTCCCCGAAGCCTGACCCTCAGCCCTCCCCTAATCCTAACCCGTACGTAACACTAACCCGCGCCCTCACACGTACGCTCACCCTAAAGCGTTGTTGTACCCTCACCTGGACCCTAAACCCTCCCCGTCCCCTAACCCTAAACCTAGCCCGAACCCTAACCCTAACCCTTCCCCGAAGCCTGACACTCAAACGTCCCCTAATCCTAACCCGTACGCTAACACTAACCCGCGCCCTCACACTTACGCTCCCCCTAAAGCGTTGTCGTACCCTCACCTGGACCCTAAACCCTCCCCGTCCCCTAACCCTAACCCTAGCCCGAACCCTAACCCTAACCCTTCCCCGAAGCCTGACCCTCACCCGTCCCCTTATCCTAACCCGTACGCTAACACTAACCCGCGCCCTCACACGTACGCTTCCCCTAAAGCGTTGTCGTACCCTCACCTGGACCCTAAACCCTCCCCGTCCCCTAACCCTAACCCTAGCCCGAACCCTAACCCTAACCCTTCCCCGAAGCCTGACCCTCACCCGTCCCCTCATCCTAACCCGTACGCTAACACTAACCCGCGCCCTCACACGTACGCTCCCCCTAATGCGTTGTTGTACCCTCACCTGGACCCTAAACCGTCCCCGTCCCCTAACCCTAACCCTCGCCTGAACCCTAACCCTAAATCTTCCCCGAACCCTGACCCTCACCCGTCCCCTAATCCTAACCCGTACGCTAACACTAACCCGCGCCCTCACACGTACGCTCCCCCTAAAGCGTTGTCGTACCCTCACCTGGACCCTAAACCCTCCCCGTCCCCTAACCCTAACCCTAGCCCGAACCCTAACCCTAACCCTTCCCCGAAGCCTGACCCTCACCCGTCCCCTAATCCTAACCCGTACGCTAACACTAACACGCGCCCTCACACGTACCCTCCCCGTAAAGTGTTGTCGTACCCTCACCTGGACCCAAAACTGTCCCCGTCTCCGTCGCCTAACCCTAGCCCGAATCCTAACCCTAACCCTTCCCCGAAGCCTCACCCTCACCCGTCCCCTAATCCTAACCCGTACGCTAACACTAACCCGCACCCTCACACGTACGCTCCCCCTAAAGCGTTGTCGTACCCTCACCTGGACCCTAAACCCTCCCGTCCCCTAACCCTAACCCTAGCCCGAACTCTAACCCTAACCCTTCCCCGACCTGACACTCACCGGTCCCCTAATCATAACCCGTACGCTAACACTAACCCGCGCCCTCACACAAACGCTCCCCCTAAAGCATTGTCGTACGCTCGCCTGGACCCTAAACCCTCTCCGTCCCCTAACCCTAACCCTAGCCCGAACACTAACCCTAACCCTTCCCCGAAGCCTGACCCTCACCCCTCCCCTAATCCTAACCCGTACGTAACACTAACCCACGCCCACACACGTACGCTCCCCCTAAAGCATTGTCGTACCCTCACCTGGACCCTAAACCCTCCCCGTCCCCTAACCCTAACCCTAGCCCGAACACTAACCCTAACCCTTCCCGAAGCCTGACCCTCACCCGTCCCCTAATCCTAAACCGTACGTTAACACTAACCCGCGCCCTCACACGTACGCTCCCTTAAAGCGTTGTCGTACCCTCACCTGGAACCTAAACCCTCCCCGTCCCCTAACCCTAACCCTAGCCCGAACCCTAACCCTAATCCTTCCCCGAACCCTGACCCTCACCCGTCCCCTAATCCTAAACCGTATGCTAAAACTAACCTGAGCCCTCACACGTACGCTCCCCCTAAAGCGTTGTCGTTCCCTCACCTGGACCCTAAACCGTCCCCGTCCCCTAACACTAACCCTAGCCTGAACCCTAACCCTAACACTTCCCCGAAGCCTGACCCTCACCCGTCCCGTAATCCTAACACATACGCTAACACTAACCCGCGCCCTCACACGTACGCTCCCCCTAAAGCGTTGTCGTACCCTCACCTGGACCCTAAACCCTCCCCGTCCCCTAACCCTAACCCTAGCCCGAACCCTAACCCTAACCCTTCCCCGAAGCCTGACCCTCACCCGTCCCCTAATCCTAACCCGTACGATAACACTAACCCGTGCCTCACACGTACGCTCCCCCTAAAGCGTTGTCGTACCCTCACCTGGACCCTAAACCGTCCCCGTCTCCTAACCCTAACCCTAGCCCGAACCCTAACCCTAACCCTTCCCCGAAGCCTGACCCTCACCCGTCCCCTAATCCTAACCCGTACGCTAACACTAACCCGCGCCCTCGCACGTACGCTCCCCCTAAAGCGTTGTCGTACCCTCACCTGGACCCTAAACCCTCCCCGTCCCCTAACCCTAACCCTAGCCCGAACCCTAACCCTAACCCTTCCCCGAAGCCTGACCCTCACCCGTCCCCTTATCCTAACCCGTACGCTAACACTAACCCGCGCCCTCACACGTACGCTCCCCCTAAAGCGTTGTCATACCCTCACCTGGACCCTAAACCCTCTCCGTCCCCTAACCCTAACCCTAGCCCGAACACTAACCCTAACCCTTCCCCGAAGCCTGACCCTCAGCCCTCCCCTAATCCTAACCCGTACGTAACACTAACCCACGCCCTCACACGTACGCTCCCCCTAAAGCGTTGTTGTACCCTCACCTGGACCCTAAACCCTCCCCGTCCCCTAACCCTAAACCTAGCCCGAACCCTAACCCTAACCCTTCCCCGAAGCCTGACCCTCAGCCCTCCCCTAATCCTAACCCGTACGTAACACTAACCCGCGCCCTCACACGTACGCTCACCCTAAAGCGTTGTTGTACCCTCACCTGGACCCTAAACCCTCCCCGTCCCCTAACCCTAAACCTAGCCCGAACCCTAACCCTAACCCTTCCCCGAAGCCTGACACTCAAACGTCCCCTAATCCTAACCCGTACGCTAACACTAACCCGCGCCCTCACACTTACGCTCCCCCTAAAGCGTTGTCGTACCCTCACCTGGACCCTAAACCCTCCCCGTCCCCTAACCCTAACCCTAGCCCGAACCCTAACCCTAACCCTTCCCCGAAGCCTGACCCTCACCCGTCCCCTTATCCTAACCCGTACGCTAACACTAACCCGCGCCCTCACACGTACGCTCCCCCTAAAGCGTTGTCGTACCCTCACCTGGACCCTAAACCCTCCCCGTCCCCTAACCCTAACCCTAGCCCGAACCCTAACCCTAACCCTTCCCCGAAGCCTGACCCTCACCCGTCCCCTCATCCTAACCCGTACGCTAACACTAACCCGCGCCCTCACACGTACGCTCCCCCTAATGCGTTGTTGTACCCTCACCTGGACCCTAAACCGTCCCCGTCCCCTAACCCTAACCCTCGCCTGAACCCTAACCCTAAATCTTCCCCGAAGCCTGACCCTCACCCGTCCCCTAATCCTAACCCGTACGCTAACACTAACCCGCGCCCTCACACGTACGCTCCCCCTAAAGCCTTGTCGTACCCTCACCTGGACCCTAAACCCTCCCCGTCCCCTAACCCTAACCCTAGCCCGAACCCTAACCCTAACCCTTCCCCGAAGCCTGACCCTCACCCGTCCCCTAATCCTAACCCGTACGCTAACACTAACACGCGCCCTCACACGTACCCTCCCCGTAAAGTGTTGTCGTACCCTCACCTGGACCCAAAACTGTCCCCGTCTCCGTCGCCTAACCCTAGCCCGAATCCTAACCCTAACCCTTCCCCGAAGCCTCACCCTCACCCGTCCCCTAATCCTAACCCGTACGCTAACACTAACCCGCACCCTCACACGTACGCTCCCCCTAAAGCGTTGTCGTACCCTCACCTGGACCCTAAACCCTCCCATCCCCTAACCCTAACCCTAGCCCGAACTCTAACCCTAACCCTTCCCCGACCTGACCCTCACCGGTCCCCTAATCATAACCCGTACGCTAACACTAACCCGCGCCCTCACACAAACGCTCCCCCTTAAGCATTGTCGTACGCTCGCCTGGACCCTAAACCCTCTCCGTCCCCTAACCCTAACCCTAGCCCGAACACTAACCCTAACCCTTCCCCGAAGCCTGACCCTCACCCCTCCCCTAATCCTAACCCGTACGTAACACTAACCCACGCCCACACACGTACGCTCCCCCTAAAGCATTGTCGTACCCTCACCTGGACCCTAAACCCTCCCCGTCCCCTAACCCTAACCCTAGCCCGAACACTAACCCTAACCCTTCCCGAAGCCTGACCCTCACCCGTCCCCTAATCCTAAACCGTACGTTAACACTAACCTGCGCCCTCACACCTACGCTCCCTTAAAGCGTTGTCGTACCCTCACCTGGAACCTAAACCCTCCCCGTCCCCTAACCCTAACCCTAGCCCGAACCCTAACCCTAATCCTTCCCCGAACCCTGACCCTCACCCGTCCCCTAATCCTAACCCGTATGCTAACACTAACCCGCGCTCTCACACGTACGCTCCCCCTAAAGCGTTGTCGTACCCTCACCTGGACCCTAAACCCTACCCATCCCCTAACTCTAACCCTAGCCCGAACCCTAATCCTAACCCTTCCCCGAAGCCTGACCCTCACCCGTCCCCTAATCCTAACCCGTACGCTAACACTAACCCGCGCCCTCACACGTACCCTCCCCGTAAAGTGTTGTCGTACCCTCACCTGGACCCGAAACCGTCCCCGTCCCCGTCCCCTAACCCTAGCCCGAAATCTAACCCTAACACTTCCCCGAAGCCTGACCCTCACCCGTCCCCTAATCCTAACCCGTACGCTAACACTAACCCGCGCCCTCACACGTACGCTCCCCCTAAAGCGTTGTCGTGCCCTCACCTGGACCCTAAACCCTCCCCGTCCCCTAACCCTAACCCTAGCCCGAGCCCTAACCCTAACCCTTCCCGAAGCCTGACCCTCACCCGTCCCCTAATCCTAAACCGTACGTTAACACTAACCCGCACCCTAACACGTACGCTCCCCCTAAAGCGTTGTTGTACCCTCACCTGGACCCTAAACCGTCCCCGTCCCCTAAGCCTAACTCTAGCCCGAACCCTAAACCTAACCCTTCCCCGAAGCCTGACCCTCACAGTCCCCTAATCCTAACCCGTACGCTAACACTAACCCGAGCCCTCACACGTACGCTCCCCCTAAAGCGTTGTCGTACCCTCACCTGGACCCTAAGACGTCCCCGTTCCCTAACCCTAACAATAGCCCGAACCCTAACCCTAACCCTAACCCTTCCCCGAAGCCTGACCCTCACCCGTCCCCTTATCCTAAACCGTATGCTAACACTAACCCGCGCCCTCACACGTACGCTCCCCCTAAAGCATTGTCGTAACCTCACCTGGACCCTAAACCGTCCCCGTCCCCTAACCCTAACCCTAGCCCGAACCCTAACCCTAACCCTTCCCCGAAGCCTGACCCTCACCCGTCCCCTAATCCTAAACCGTATGCTAAAACTAACCTGAGCCCTCACACGTACGCTCCCCCTAAAGCGTTGTCGTACCCTCACCTGGACCCTAAACCGTCCCCGTCCCCTAACACTAACCCTAGCCTGAACCCTAACCCTAACACTTCCCCGAAGCCTGACCCTCACCCGTCCCGTAATCCTAACACATACGCTAACACTAACCCGCGCCCTCACACGTACACTCGCCCTAAAGCGTTGTCGTACCCTCACCTGGACCCTAAACCCTCCCCGTCCCCTAACCCTAACCCTAGCCCGAACCCTAACCCTAACCCTTCCCCGAAGCCTGACCCTCACCCGTCCCCTAATCCTAACCCGTACGATAACACTAACCCGTTCCTCACACGTACGCTCCCCCTAAAGCGTTGTCGTACCCTCACCTGGACCCTAAACCGTCCCCGTCTCCTAACCCTAACCCTAGCCCGAACCCTAACCCTAACCCTTCCCCGAAGCCTGACCCTCACCTGTCCCCTAATCCTAACCCGTACGCTAACACTAACCCGCACCATCACACGTACACTCCCCCTAAAGCGTTGTCGTACCCTCACCTGGACCCTAAACCCTCCCCGTCAACTAACCCTAACCCTAGCCCGAACCGTAACCCTAACCCTTCCCCGAAGCCTGACCCTCACCCATTCCCTAATCCTAACCCGTACGCTAACACTAACCCGCACCCTCACACGTACGCTCCCCCTAAAGCGTTGTCGTACCCTCACCTGGACGCTAAACCATCCCTGTCCCCTAACACTAACCCTAGCCCGAACCCTAACCCTAACCCTTCCCCGAAGCCTGACCCTCACCCGTCCCCTAATCCTAACCCGTACGCTAACACTAACCCGCGCCCTCACACGTACGCTCCCCCTAAACCGTTGTCGTGCCCTCACCTGGACCCTAAACCCTCCCCGTCCCCTAATCCTAACCCTAGCCCGAGCCCTAACCCTAAACCTTCCCGAAGCCTGACCCTCACCCGTCCCCTAATCCTAAACCGTACGTTAACAGTAACCCGCGCCCTAACACGTACGCTCCCCCTAAAGCGTTGTCGTACCCTCACCTGGACCCTAAACCGTCCCCGTCCCCTAACCCTAACTCTAGCCCGAACCCTAAACCTAACCCTTCCCCGAAGCCTGACCCTCACCCGTCCCCTAATCCTAACCCGTACGCTAACACTAACCCGCGCCCTCACACGTACGGTCCCCCTAAAGCGTTGTCATACCCTCACCTGGACCCTAAACCCTCCCCGTCCCCTAACCCTAACCCTAGCCCGAACCCTAACCCTAACCCTTCCCCGAAGCCTGATCCTCACCCGTCCCCTAATCCTAACCCGTACGCTAACACTAACCCGCGCCCTCACACGTACCCTCCCCGTAAAGTGTTGTGGTACCCTCACCTGGACCCGAAACTGTCCCCGTCTCCGTCCCCTAACCCTAGCCCGAACCCTAACCCTAACCCTTCCCAGAAGCCTGACCCTCACCCGTCCCCTAATCCTAACCCGTACGCTAACACTAACCCGCGCCCTCACATGTACGCTCCCCCTAAAGCGTTGTCGTACGCTCGCCTGGACCCTAAACCCTCTCCGTCCCCTAACCCTAACCCTAGACCGAACACTAACCCTAACCCTTCCCCGAAGCCTGACCCTCACCCCTCCCCTAATCCTAATCCGTATGTAACACTAACCCACGCCCTCACACGTACGCTCCCCCTAAAGCGTTGTCGTACCCTCACCTGTACACTAAACCCTCCCCGTCCCCTAACCCTAACCCTAGCCCGAACCCTAACCCTAACCCTTCCCCAAGCCTGACCCTCACCCGTCCCCTCATCCTAACCCGTACGCTAACACTAACCCGCGCCCTCACACGTACGCTCCCCCTAATGCGTTGTCGTACCCTCACCTGGACCCTAAACCGTCCCCGTCCCCTAACCCTAACCCTCGCCCGAACCCTAACCCTAAATCTTCCCCGAAGCCTGACCCTCACCCGTCCCCTAATCCTAACCCGTACGCTAACACTAACCCGCGCCCTCACACTAACGCTCCCCCTAAAGCGTTGTCGTACCCTCACCTGGACCCTAAACCCTCCCCGTCCCCTAACCCTAACCCTAGCCCGAACCCTAACCCTAACACTTCCTCGAAGCCTGACCCTCACCCGTCCCCTAATCCTAACCCGTACGCTAACACTAACCCGCGCCCTCACACGTACCCTCCCCGTAAAGTGTTGTCGTACCCTCACCTGGACCCGAAACTGTCCCCGTCTCCGTCCCCTAACCCTAGCCCGAATCCTAACCCTAACCCTTCCCCGAAGCCTGACCCTCACCCATCCCCTAATCCTAACACGTACGCTAACACTAACCCGTGCCCTCACACTTACGCTCCCCCTAAAGCGTTCTCGTACCCTCACCTGGACCCTAAACCGTCCCCGTCCCCAAACCCTAACCATAGCCCGAACCCTAACCCTAATCCTTCCCCGAAGCCTGACCCTCACCCGTCCCCAAAACCTAACCTGTACGCTAACACTAACCCGCGCCCTCACACGTACGCTCCCCCTAAAGCGTTGTCGTAACCTCACCTGGATCCTAAACCCTCCCCATCCCCTAACCCTAACCCTAGCCCGAACCTTAACCCTAACCCTTCCCCGAAGCCTGACCCTCACCCGTCCCCTAATCCTAACCCGTACGCTAACACTAACCCGTGCCCTCACACGTACGCTCCCCCTAAAGTGTTGTCGTACCCTCACCTGGACCCGAAACCATCCCCGTCCCCTAACCCTAACCCTAGCCCGAAACCTAACCCTAACCCTTCCCCGAAGCCTGACCCTCATCCGTCCCCTAATCCTAACCCGTACGCTAACAATAACCCACGCCCTCACACGTACGCTCCCCCTAAAGCGTTGTCGTACCCTCACCTGGACCCTAAACCCTACCCATCCCCTAACCCTAACCCTAGCCCGAACCCTAACCCTAACCCTTCCCCGAAGCCTGACCCTCACCCGTCCCCTAATCCTAACCCGTACGCTAACACTAACCCGCGCCCTCACACGTACGCTCCCCCTAAAGCGTTGTCGTACCCTCACCTGGACCCTAAACCCTCCCGTCCCCTAACCCTAACCCTATCCCGAACCCTAACCCTAACCCTTCCTCGTCCTGACCCTCACCGGTCCCCTAATCATAACCCGTACGCTAACACTAACCCGTGCCCTCACACGTACGCTCCCCCTAAAGCGTTGTCGTACCCTCACCTGGACCCTAAACCCTCCCCGTCCCCTAACCCTAACCCTAGGGCGAACCCTAACCCTAACCCTTCCCGAAGCCTGACCCTCACCCGTCCCCTAATCCTAAACCGTACGTTAACAGTAACCCGCGCCCTCACACGTACACTCCCCCTAAAGCGTTGTCGTACCCTCACCTGGACCCTAAACCCTCTCCGTCCCCTAACCCTAACCCTAGCCCGAACCCTAACCCTAACCCTTCCCCGAAGCCTGACCCTCACCCGTCCCCTAATCCTAACCCGTACGCTAACACTAACCCGCGCCCTCACACGTACACTCCCCCTAAAGCGTTGTCGTGCCCTCACCTGGACCCTAAACCCTCCCCGTCCCCTAACCCTAACCCTAGCCCGAACCCTAACCCTAACCCTTCCCCGAAGCCTGACGCTCACCCGTCCCCTCATACTAACCCGTACGCTAATACTAACCCGCGCCCTCACACGTTCCCTCCCCCTAATGCGTTGTTGTACCCTCACCTGGACCCTAAACCGTCCCCGTCCCCTAACCCTAACCCTCGCCCGAACCCTAATCCTAAACCTTCCCCGAAGCCTGACCCTCACCCGTCCACTAATCCTAACCCGTACGCTAACACTAACCCACGCCCTCACACGTACGCTCACCCTAAAGCGTTGTCGTACCCTCACCTGGACCGTAAACCCTCCCCGTCCCCTAACCCTAACCCTAGCCCGAACCCTAACCCGAAGCCTTCCCCGAAGCCTGACCCTCACCCGTCCCCTAATCCTAACCCATACGCTAACACTAACTCACGCCCTCACACGTACGCTCCCCCTAAAGCGTTGTCGTACCCTCACCTGGACCCTAAACCCTCCCCGTCCCCTAACCCTAACCCTAGCCTGAACCCTAACCCTAACCCTTCCCCGAAGCCTGACCCTCACCCGTCCCCTAATCCTAACCCGTACGCTAACACTAACCCGCGCCCTCACACGTACGCTCCCCCTAAAGCGTTGTCGTACCCTCACCTGGACCCTAAACCCTCCCCGTCCCCTAATCCTAACCCTAGCCCGAACCCTAACCCTAACCCTTCCCCGAAGCCTGACACTCACATGTCCCCTAATCCTAACCCATATGCTAACACTAACCCGCGCCCTCACACGTACGCTCCCCCTAAAGCGTTGTCGTACCCTCACCTGGACCCTAAGCCGTCCCCATCCCCTAAACCTAACCCTAGCCCTAACCCTAACCCTAACCCTTCCCCGAAAACTGACCCTCACCCGTCCCCTAATCCTAACCCGTACGCTAACACTAACCCACGCCCTAACACGTACGCTCCCCCTAAAGCGTTGTCATACCCTCACCTGGACCCTAAACCGTCCCCGTCCCCTAACCCTTACCCTAGCCCGAACCCTAACCCTAACCCTTCCCCGAAGCCTGACCCTCAAACGTCCCCTAATCCTAACCCGTACGCTAACACTAACCCGCGCCCTCACACGTACGCTCCCCCTAAAGCGTTGTCGTACCCTCACCTGGACCCTAAACCCTCCCCGTCCCCTAACCCTAACCCTAGCCCGAACCCTAACCCTAACCCTTCCCCGAAGCCTGACACTCAAACGTCCCCTAATCCTAACCCGTACGCTAACACTAACCCGCGCCCTCACACTTACGCTCCCCCTAAAGCGTTGTCGTACCATCACCTGGACCCTAAACCCTCCCCGTCCCCTAACCCTAACCCTAGCCCGAACCCTAACCCTAACCCTTCTTCGTTCTGACCCTCACCGGTCCCCTAATCATAACCCGTACGCTAACACTAACCCGTGCCCTCACACGTACGCTCCCCCTAAAGCGTTGTCGTACCCTCACCTGGACCCTAAACCCTCCCCGTCCCCTAACCCTAACCCTAAACCCTCCCATTCCCCTAACCCTAACCCTAGCCCGAAACCGAACCCTAACCCTTCCCGAAGCCAGACCCTCACCCGTCCCCTAATCCTAAACCGTACATTAACACTAACCCGCGCCTTCACACGTACCCTCCCCCTAAAGCGTTGTCGTACCCTCACCTGGACCCTAAACTGTCCCCGTCCCCTAACCCTAACTCTAGCCCGAACCCTAAACCTAACCCTTCGCCGAAGCCTGACCCTCACCCGTCCCCTAATTCTAACCCGTACGCTAACACTAACCCACGCCCTCACACGTACGCTCCCCCTAAAGCGTTGTCGTACCCTCACCTGGACCCTAAACCGTCCCAGTCCCCTAACCCTAACCCTAGCCCGAACCCTAACCCTAACCCTTCCCCGAAGCCTGACCCTCACCCGTCCCCTAATCCTAAACCGTACGCTAACACTAACCCGCGCCCTCACACGTACGCTCCCTGTAAAGTGTTGTCGTACCCTCACCTGGACCCGAAACCGTCCCCGTCCCCGTCCCGTAACCCTTGCCCGAACCCTAACCCTAACCCTTCCCCGAAGCCTGACCCTCACCCGTCCCCTAATCCTAACCCGTACGCTAACACTAACCCGCGCCCTCACACGTACGCTCTCCCTAAAGCGTTGTCGTACCCTCACCTGGACCCTAAACCCTCCCCGTCCCCTAACCCAAACCCTAGCCCGAACCCTAACCCTAACCCTTCCCCGAAGCCTGACCCTCACCCGTCCCCTAATCCTAACCCGTATGCTAACACTAACCCGCGCCCTCACACGCACGCTCCCCCTAAAGCGTTGTCGTACCCTCACCTGGACCCTAAACCCTACCCATCCCCTAACCCTAACCCTAGCCCGAACCCTAACCCTAACCCTTCCCCGAAGCCTGACCCTCACCCGTCCCCTAATCCTAACCAGTACGCTAACAATAACCCGCGCCCTCACACGTACGCTCCCCCTAAAGCGTTGTAGTACCCTCACCTGGACCCTAAGCCGTCCCCGTCCCCTAAACCTAACCCTAGCCCGAACCCTAACCCTAACCCTTCCCCGAAGCCTGACCCTCACCCGTCCCGTAATCCTAACCCGTATGCTAACACTAACCCGCGCCCTCACACGCACGCTCCCCCTAAAGCGTTGTCGTACCCTCACCTGGACCCTAAACCCTACCCATCCCCTAACCCTAACCCTAGCCCGAACCCTAACCCTAACCCTTCCCCGAAGCCTGACCCTCACCCGTCCCCTAATCCTAACCCGTACGCTAACACTAACCCGCGCCCTCACACGTACGCTCCCCCTAAAGTGTTGTCGTACCCTCGCCTGGACCATAAACCCTCCCCATCCCCTAACACTAACCCTAGACAGAACCCTAATCCTAACCCTTCCCCGAAGCCTGACCCTCACCCGTCCCCTAATCCTAACCCGTATGCTAACACTAACCCGCGCCCTCACACGTACGCTCCCCCTAAAGCGTTGTCGTACCCTCACCTGGACCCTAAACCCTACCCATCCCCTAACCCTAACCCTAGCCCGAACCCTAACCCTAACCCTTCCCCAAAGCCTGACCCTCACCCGTCCCCTAATCCTAAACTGTACGCTAACACTAACCCGCGCCCTCACAGGTACGCTCCCCGTAAAGTGTTGTCGTACCCTCACCTGGACCCGAAACCGTCCCCGTCCCAGTCCCGTAACATTTGCCCGAACCCTAACCCTAACCCTTCCCCGAAGCCTGACCCTCACCCGTCCCCTAATCCTAACCCGTACGCTAACACTAACCCGCGCCCTCACACGTACGCTCCCCCTAAAGCGTTGTCGTACCCTCACCTGGACCCTAAACCCTCCCCGTCCCCTAACCCTAACCCTAGCCCGAACCCTAACCCTAACCCTTCCCCGAAGCCTGACCCTCACCCGTCCCCTTATCCTAATCCGTACGCTAACACTAACCCGCGCCCTCACACCTACCCTCCCCGTAAAGTGTTGTCGTACCCTCACCTGGACCCGAAACTGTCCCCGTCTCCGTCGCCTAACCCTAGCCCGAATCCTAACCCTAACCCTTCCCCGAAGCCTCACCCTCACCCGTCCCCTAATCCTAACCCGTACGCTAACACTAACCCGCACCCTCACACGTACGCTCCCCCTAAAGCGTTGTCGTACCCTCACCTGGACCCTAAACCCACCCGTCCCCTAACCCTAACCCTAGCCCGAACTCTAACCCTAACCCTTCCCCGACCTGACCCTCACCGGTCCCCTAATCATAACCCGTACGCTAACATTAACCCGCGCCCTCACACAAACGCTCCCCCTAAAGCATTGTCGTACGCTCGCCTGGACCCTAAACCCTCTCCGTCCCCTAACCCTAACCCTAGCCCGAACACTAACCCTAACCCTTCCCCGAAGCCTGACCCTCACCCCTCCCCTAATCCTAACCCGTACGTAACACTAACCCACGCCCACACACGTACGCTCCCCCTAAAGCGTTGTCGTACCCTCACCTGTACCCTAAACCCTCCCCGTCCCCTAACCCTAAACCTAGCCCGAACCCTAACCGTAACCCTTACCCGAAGCCTGACCCTCACCCGTCCCCTAATCCTAACCCGTACGCTAACACTAACCCGCGCCCTCAAACGTACGCTCCCCCTAAAGCGTTGTCGTACCCTCACCTGGACCCTAAACCCTCCCGTCCCCTAACCCTAACCCTAGCCCGAACCCTAACCCTAACCCTTCCCCGACCTGACCATCACCGGTCCCCTAATCATAACCCGTACGCTAACACTAACCCGCGCCCTCACACGTACACTCCCCCTAAAGCGTTGTCGTACCCTCACCTGGACCCTAAACCCTCCCCGTCCCCGAACCCTAACCCTAGCCCGAACACTAACCCTAACCCTTCCCGAAGCCTGAACCTCACCCGTCCCTTAATCCTAAACCGTACGTTAACACTAACCCGCGCCCTCACACGTACGCTCCCTTAAAGCGTTGTCGTACCCTCACCTGGACCCTAAACCCTCTCCGTCCCCTAAACCTAATCCTAGCCCTAAACCTAACCCTAACCCTTCCCCGAAGCCTGACCCTCACCCGTCCCCTAATCCTAAACTGTACGCTAACACTAACCCGCGCCCTCACACGTACGCTCCCCGTAAAGTGTTGTCGTACCCTCACCTGGACCCGAAACCGTCCCCGTCCCCGTCCCGTAACCCTTGCCCGAACCCTAACCCTAACCCTTCCCCGAAGCCTGACCCTCACCCGTCCCCTAATCCTAACCCGTACGCTAACACTAACCCGCGCCCTCACACGTACGCTCCCCCTAAAGCGTTGTCGTACCCTCACCTGGACCCTAAACCCTCCCCGTCCCCTAACCCTAACCCTAGCCCGAACCCTAACCCTAACCCTTCCCCGAAGCCTGACCCTCACCCGTCCCCTTATCCTAACCCGTACGCTAACACTAACCCGCGCCCTCACACGTACGCTCCCCCTAAAGCGTTGTCGTACCCTCACCTGGACCCTAAACCCTCTCCGTCCCCTAACCCTAACCCTAGCCCGAACACTAACCCTAACCCTTCCCCGAAGCCTGACCCTCAGCCCTCCCCTAATCCTAACCCGTACGTAACACTAACCCACGCCCTCACACGTACGCTCCCCCTAAAGCGTTGTCGTACCCTCACCTGGACCCTAAACCCTCCCCGTCCCCTAACCCTAAACCTAGCCCGAACCCTAACCCTAACCCTTCCCCGAAGCCTGACACTCAAACGTCCCCTAATCCTAACCCGTACGCTAACACTAACCCGCGCCCTCACACTTACGCTCCCCCTAAAGCGTTGTCGCACCCTCACCTGGACCCTAAACCCTCCCCATCCCCTAACCCTAACCCTAGCCCGAACCCTAACCCTAACCCTTCCCCGAAGCCTGACCCTCACCCGTCCCCTTATCCTAACCCGTACGCTAACACTAACCCGCGCCCTCAAACGTACGCTCCCCCTAAAGCGTTGTCGTACCCTCACCTGGACCCTAAACCCTCTCCGTCCCCTAACCCTAACCCTAGCCCGAACACTAACCCTAACCCTTCCCCGAAGCCTGACCCTCACCCCTCCCCTAATCCTAACCCGTACATAACACTAACCCACGCCCTCACACGTACGCTCCCCCTAAAGCGTTGTCGTACCCTCACCTGGACCCTAAACCCTCCCCGTCCCCTAACCCTAACCCTAGCCCGAACCCTAACCCTAACCCTTCCCCGAAGCCTGACCCTCACCCGTCCCCTCATCCTAACCCGTACGCTAACACTAACCCGCGCCCTCACACGTACGCTCCCCCTAATGCGTTGTTGTACCCTCACCTGGACCCTAAACCGTCCCCGTCCCCTAACCCTAACCCTCGCCCGAAACCTAACCCTAAATCTTCCCCGAAGCCTGACCCTCACCCGTCCCCTAATCCTAACCCGTACGCTAACACTAACCCGCGCCCTCACACGTACGCTCCCCCTAAAGCGTTGTCGTACCCTCACCTGGACCCTAAACCCTCCCCGTCCCCTAACCCTAACCCTAGCCCGAACCCTAACCCTAACCCTTCCCCGAAGCCTGACCCTCACCCGTCCCCTAATCCTAACCCGTACGCTAACACTAACCCGCGCCCTCACACGTACCCTCCCCGTAAAGTGTTGTCGTACCCTCACCTGGACCCGAAACTGTCCCCGTCTCCGTCGCCTAACCCTAGCCCAAATCCTAACCCTAACCCTTCCCCGAAGCCTCACCCTCACCCGTCCCCTAATCCTAACCCGTACGCTAACACTAACCCGCACCCTCACACGTACGCTCCCCCTAAAGCGTTGTCGTACCCTCACCTGGACCCTAAACCCTCCCGTCCCCTAACCCTAACCCTAGCCCGAACTCTAACCCTAACCCTTCCCCGACCTGACCCTCACCGGTCCCCTAATCATAACCCGTACGCTAACATTAACCCGTGCCCTCACACAAACGCTCCCCCTAAAGCATTGTCGTACGCTCGCCTGGACCCTAAACCCTCTCCGTCCCCTAACCCTAACCCTAGCCCGAACACTAACCCTAACCCTTCCCCGAAGCCTGACCCTCACCCCTCCCCTAATCCTAACCCGTACGTAACACTAACCCACGCCCACACACGTACGCTCCCCCTAAAGCGTTGTCGTACCCTCACCTGTACCCTAAACCCTCCCCGTCCCCTAACCCTAAACCTAGCCCGAACCCTAACCGTAACCCTTACCCGAAGCCTGACCTTCACCCGTCCCCTAATCCTCACCCGTACGCTAACACTAACCCGCGCCCTCACACGTACGCTCCCCCTAAAGCGTTGTCGTACCCTCACCTGGACCCTAAACCCTCTCCGTCCCCTAAATCTAATCGTAGCCCTAACCCTAACCCTAACCCTTCCCCGAAGCCTGACTCTCACCCATCCCCTAATCCTAACCCGTACGCTAACACTAACCCGTGCCCTCACACTTACGCTCCCCCTAAAGCGTTGTCGTACCCTCACCTGGACCCTAAACCCTCCCCGTCCCCTAACCCTAACCCTAGCCCGAACACTAACCCTAAACCTTCCCGAAGCCTGACCCTCACCCGTCCCCTAATCCTAAACCGTACGCTAACACTAACCCGTGCCCTCACACTTACGCTCCCCCTAAAGCGTTGTCGTACCCTCACCTGGACCCTAAACCGTCCCCGTCCCCTAACCCTAACCATAGCCCGAACCCTAACCCTAATCCTTCCCCGAAGCCTGACCCTCACCCGTCCCCTAATCCTAACCCGTATGCTAACACTAACCCGCGCCCTCACACGTACGCTCCCCCTAAAGCGTTGTCGTACCCTCACCTGGACCCTAAACCCTACCCATCCCCTAACCCTAACCCTAGCCCGAACCCTAACCCTAACCCTTCCCCGAAGCCTGACCCTCACCCGTCCCCTAATCCTAACCCGTACGCTAACACTAACCCGCGCCCTCAAACGTACCCTCCCCGTAAAGTGTTGTCGTACCCTCACCTGGACCCGAAACCGTCCCCGTCCCCGTCCCATATCCCTAGCCCGAACACTAACCCTAACCCTTCCCCGAAGCCTGACCCTCACCCGTTCCCTAATCCTAACCCGTACGCTAACACTAACCCGCGCCCTCACACGTACGCTCCCCCTAAAGCGTTGTCGTACCCTCACCTGGACCCTAAACACTCCCGTCCCCTAACCCTAACCCTAGCCCGAACCCTAACCCTAACCCTTCTTCGTCCTGACCCTCACCGGTCCCCTAATCATAACCCGTACGCTAACACTAACCCGTGCCCTCACACGTACGCTCCCCCTAAAGCGTTGTCGTACCCTCACCTGGACCCTAAACCCTCCCCGTCCCCTAACCCTAACCCTAGGGCGAACCCTAACCCTAACCCTTCCCGAAGCCTGACACTCACCCGTCCCCTAATCCTAACGTTAACATTAACCCGCGCCCTCAGACGTACGCTCCCCCTAAAGCGTTGTCGTACCCTCACCTGGACCCTAAACGCTCTCCGTCCCCTAACCCTAACCCTAGCCCGAACCCTAACCCTAACCCTTCCCGAAGCCAGACCCTCACCCGTCCCCTAATCCTAAACCGTACGCTAACACTAACCCGCGCCCTCAGACGTACGCTTACCGTAAAGTGTTGTCGTACCCTCACCTGGACCCGAAACCGTCCCCGTCCCCGTCCCGTAACCCTTGCCCGAACCCTAACGCTAACCCTTCCCCGAAGCCTGACCCTCACCCGTCCCCTAATCCTAACCCGTACGCTAACACTAACCTGGGCCCTCACACTTACGCTCCCCCTAAAGCGTTGTCGTGCCCTCACCTGGACCCTAAACCCTCCCATTCCCCTAACCCTAACCCTAGCCCGAACCCTAACCCTAACCCTTCCCGAAGCCAGACCCTCACCCGTCCCATAATCCTAAACCGTACATTAACACTAACCCACGCCTTCACACGTACCCTCCCCCTAAAGCGTTGTCGTACCCTCACCTGGACCCTAAACCGTCCCCGTCCCCTAACCCTAACTCTAGCCCGAACCCTAAACCTAAACCTTCGCCGAAGCCTGACCCTCACCCGTCCCCTAATTCTAACCCGTACGCTAACACTAACCCACGCCCTCACACGTACGCTCCCCCTAAAGCGTTGTCGTACCCTCACCTGGACCCTAAACCCTCCCAGTCCCCTAACCCTAACCCTAGCCCGAACCCTAACCCTAACCCTTCCCCGAAGCCTGACCCTCACCCGTCCCCTAATCCTAAACCGTACGCTAACACTAACCCGCGCCCTCACACGTACGCTCCCCGTAAAGTGTTGTCGTACCCTCACCTGGACCCGAAACCGTCCCCGTCCCCGTCCCGTAACCCTTGCCCGAACCCTAACCCTAACCCTTCCCCGAAGCCTGACCCTCACCCGTCCCCTAATCCTAACCCGTACGCTAACACTAACCCGCGCCCTCACACGTACGCTCCACCTAAAGCGTTGTCGTACCCTCACCTGAACCCTAAACCTTCCCCGTCCCCTAACCCTAACCCTAGCCCGAACCCTAACCCTAACCCTTCCCCGAAGCCTGTCCCTCACCCGTCCCCTTATCTTAACCCGTACGCTAACACTAACCCGCGCCCTCACACGTACGCTCCCCCTAAAGCATTGTCGTACCCTCACCTGGACCCTAAACCCTCTCCGTCCCCTAACCCTAACCCTAGCCCGAACACTAACCCTAACACTTCCCCGAAGCCTGACACTCACCCCTCCCCTAATCCTAACCCGTACGTAACACTAACCCACGCCCTCACACGTACGCTCCCCCTAAAGCGTTGTCTTACCCTCACCTGGACCCTAAACCCTCCCCGTCCCCTAACCCTAACCCTAGCCCGAACACTAACCCTAAACCTTCCCGAAGCCTGACCCTCACCCGTCCCCTAATCCTAAACCGTACGCTAACACTAACCCGTGCCCTCACACTTACGCTCCCCCTAAAGCGTTGTCGTACCCTCACCTGGACCCTAAACCGTCCCCGTCCCCTAACCCTAACCATAGCCCGAACCCTAACCCTAATCCTTCCCCGAAGCCTGACCCTCACCCGTCCCCTAATCCTAACCCGTATGCTAACACTAACCCGCGCCCTCACACGTACGCTCCCCCTAAAGCGTTGTCGTACCCTCACCTGGACCCTAAACCCTACCCATCCCCTAACCCTAACCCTAGCCCGAACCCTAACCCTAACCCTTCCCCGAAGCCTGACCCTCACCCGTCCCCTAATCCTAACCCGTACGCTAACACTAACCCGCGCCCTCAAACGTACCCTCCCCGTAAAGTGTTGTCGTACCCTCACCTGGACCCGAAACCGTCCCCGTCCCCGTCCCATAACCCTAGCCCGAACACTAACCCTAACCCTTCCCCGAAGCCTAACCCTCACCCGTTCCCTAATCCTAACCCGTACGCTAACACTAACCCGCGCCCTCACACGTACGCTCCCCCTAAAGCGTTTTCGTACCCTCACCTGGACCCTAAACACTCCCGTCCCCTAACCCTAACCCTAGCCCGAACCCTAACCCTAACCCTTCTTCGTCCTGACCCTCACCGGTCCCCTAATCATAACCCGTACGCTACCACTAACCCGTGCCCTCACACGTACGCTCCCCCTAAAGCGTTGTCGTACCCTCACCTGGACCCTAAACCCTCCCCGTCCCCTAACCCTAACCCTAGGGCGAACCCTAACCCTAACCCTTCCCGAAGCCTGACACTCACCCGTCCCCTAATCCTAACGTTAACATTAACCCGCGCCCTCAGACGTACGCTCCCCCTAAAGCGTTGTCGTACCCTCACCTGGACCCTAAACCCTCTCCGTCCCCTAACCCTAACCCTAGCCCGAACCCTAACCCTAACCCTTCCCGAAGCCAGACCCTCACCCGTCCCCTAATCCTAAACCGTACGCTAACACTAACCCGCGCCCTCAGACGTACGCTTACCGTAAAGTGTTGTCGTACCCTCACCTGGACCCGAAACCGTCCCCGTCCCCGTCCCGTAACCCTTGCCCGAACCCTAACGCTAACCCTTCCCCGAAGCCTGACCCTCACCCGTCCCCTAATCCTAACCCGTACGCTAACACTAACCTGCGCCCTAACACTTACGCTCCCCCTAAAGCGTTGTCGTGCCCTCACCTGGACCCTAAACCCTCCCATTCCCCTAACCCTAACCCTAGCCCGAACCCTAACCCTAACCCTTCCCGAAGCCAGACCCTCACCCGTCCCATAATCCTAAACCGTACATTAACACTAACCCACGCCTTCACACGTACCCTCCCCCTAAAGCGTTGTCGTACCCTCACCTGGACCCTAAACCATCCCCGTCCCCTAACCCTAACTCTAGCCAGAACCCTAAACCTAACACTTCGCCGAAGCCTGACCCTCACCCGTCCCCTAATCCTAACCCGTACGCTAACACTAACCTGCGCCCTCACACTTACGCTCCCCCTAAAGCGTTGTCGTACCCTCACCTGGACCCTAAACCCTCCCTGTCCCCTAACCCTAACCCTAGCCCGAACCCTAACCCTAACCCTTCCCCGAAGCCTGACCCTCACCCGTCCCCTTATCCTAACCCGTACGCTAACACTAACCCGCGCCCTCACACGTACGCTCCCCCTAAAGCGTTGTCGTACCCTCACCTGGACCCTAAACCCTCTCCGTCCCCTAACCCTAACCCTAGCGCGAACACTAACCCTAACCCTTCCCCGAAGCCTGACCCTCACCCCTCCCCTAATCCTAACCCGTACGTAACACTAACCCACGCCCTCACACGTACGCTCCCCCTAAAGCGTTGTCGTACCCTCACCTGGACCCTAAACCCTCCCCGTCCCCTAACCCTAAACCTAGCCTGAACCCTAACCCTAACCCTTCCCCGAAGCCTGACCCTCACCCGTCCCCTCATCCTAACCCGTACGCTAACACTAACCCGCGCCCTCACACGTACGCTCCCCCTAATGCGTTGTTGTACCCTCACCTGGACCCTAAACCGTCCCCGTCCCCTAACCCTAACCCTCGCCCGAACCCTAACCCTAAATCTTCCCCGAAGCCTGACCCTCACCCGTCCCCTAATCCTAACCCGTACGCTAACACTAACCCGCGCCCTCACACGTACGCTCCCCCTAATGCGTTGTCGTACCCTCACCTGGACCCTAAACCCTCCCCGTCCCCTAACCCTAACCCTAGCCCGAACCCTAACCCTTCCCCGAAGCCTGACCCTCACCCGTCCCCTAATCCTAACCCGTACGCTAACACTAACCCGCGCCCTCACACGTACCCTCCCCGTAAAGTGTTGTCGTACACTCACCTGGACCCGAAACTGTCCCCGTCTCCGTCCCCTAACCCAAGCCCGAATCCTAACCCTAACCCTTCCCCGAAGCCTCACCCTCACCCGTCCCCTAATCCTAAACCGTACGCTAACACTAACCAGCACCCTAACACGTACGCTCCCCCTAAAGCGTTGTCGTACCCTCACCTGGACCCTAAACCCTCCCGTCCCCTAACCCTAACCCTAGCCCGAACCCTAACCCTAACCCTTCCCCGACCTGACCCTCACCGGTCCCCTAATCATAACCCGTACGCTAACACTAACCCGCGCCCTCACACGAACGCTCCCCCTAAAGCGTTGTCGTACGCTCGCCTGGACCCTAAACCCTCTCCGTCCCCTAACCCTAACCCTAGCCCGAACACTAACCCTAACCCTTCCCCGAAGCCTGACCCTCACCCCTCCCCTAATCCTAACCCGTACGTAACACTAACCCACGCCCTCACACGTACGCTCCCCCTAAAGCGTTGTCGTACCCTCACCTGGACCCTAAACCCTCCCCGTCCCCTAACCCTAAACCTAGCCCGAACCCTAACCCTAACACTTACCCGAAGCCTGACCCTCACCCATCCCCTAATCCTAACCCGTACGCTAACACTAACCCACGCCCTCACACGTACGCTCCCCCTAAAGCGTTGTCGTACCCTCACCTGGACCCTAAACCCTCCCTGTCCCCTAACCCTAACCCTAGCCCGAACCCTAACCCTAACCCTTCCCCGAAGCCTGACCCTCACCCGTCCCCTCATCCTAACCCATACGCTAACACTAACCCGCGCCCTCACACGTACGCTCCCCCTAATGCGTTGTTGTACCCTCACCTGGACCCTAAACCGTCCCCGTCCCCTAACCCTAACCCTCGCCCGAACCCTAACCCTAAACCTTCCCCGAAGCCTGACCCTCACCCGTCCCCTAATCCTAACCCGTACGCTAACACTAACCCGCGCCCTCACACGTACGCTCCCCCTAAAGCGTTGTCGTACCCTCACCTGGACCCTAAACCCTCCCCGTCCCCTAATCCTAACCCTAGCCCGAACCGTAACCCTAACCCTTCCCCGAAGCCTGACCCTCACCCATCCCCTAATCCTAACCCGTGCACTAACACTAACCCACTCCCTCACACCTACGCTCCCCCTAAAGCGTTGTCGTACCCTCACCTGGACCCTAAACCGTCCCCGTCCCCTAACCCTAACCCTAGACGGAACCCTAACCCTAACACTTCCCCGAAGCCTGACCCTCAAACGTCCCCTAATCCTAACCCGTACGCTAACACTAACCCGCGCCCTCACATGTACGCTCCCCCTAAAGCGTTGTCGTACCCTCACCTGGACCCTAAACCCTCCCCGTCCCCTAATCCTAACCCTAGCCCGAACCGTAACCCTAACCCTTCCCCGAAGCCTGACCCTCACCCATCCCCTAATCCTAACCCGTACACTAACACTAACCCAGTCCCTCACACCTACGCTCCCCCTAAAGCGTTGTCGTACCCTCACCTGGACCCTAAGCCGTCCCCGTCCCCTAACCCTAACCCTAGCCCGAACCCTAAACCTAACCCTTCTTCGTCCTGACCCTCACCGGTCCCCTAATCATAACCCGTACGCTAACACTAACCCGTGCCCTCACACGTACGCTCCCCCTAAAGCGTTGTCGTACCCTCACCTGGACCCTAAACCCTCCCCGTCCCCTAACCCTAACCCTAGGGCGAACCCTAACCCTAACCCTTCCCGAAGCCTGACACTCACCCGTCCCCTAATCCTAACGTTAACACTAACCCGCGCCCTCACACGTACGCTCCCCCTAAAGCGTTGTCGTACCCTCACCTGGACCCTAAACCCTCCCCGTCCCCTAACCCTAACCCTAGCCCGAACCCTAACCCTAACCCTTCCCGAAGCCAGACCCTCACCCGTCCCCTAATCCTAAACCGTACGCTAACACTAACCCGCGCCCTCAGACGTACGCTTACCGTAAAGTGTTGTCGTACCCTCACCTGGACCCGAAACCGTCCCCGTCCCCGTCCCGTAACCCTTGCCCGAACCCTAACCCTAACCCTTCCCCGATGCCTGACCCTCACCCGTCCCCTAATCCTAACCCGTACGCTAACACTAACCTGCGCCCTCACACTTACCCTCCCCCTAAAGCGTTGTCGTGCCCTCACCTGGACCCTAAACCCTCCCATTCCCCTAACCCTAACCCTAGCCCGAACCCTAACCCTAACCCTTCCCGAAGCCAGACCCTCACCCGTCCCATAATCCTAAACCGTACATTAACACTAACCCACGCCTTCACACGTACCCTCCCCCTAAAGCGTTGTCGTACCCTCACCTGGACCCTAAACCCTCCCCGTCCCCTAACCCTAACTCTAGCCCGAACCCTAAACCTAACCCTTCGCCGAAGCCTGACCCTCACCCGTCCCCTAATTCTAACCCGTACGCTAACACTAACCCACGCCCTCACACGTACGCTCCCCCTAAAGCGTTGTCGTACCCTCACCTGGACCCTAAACCCTCCCAGTCCCCTAACCCTAACCCTAGCCCGAACCCTAACCCTAACCCTTCCCCGAAGCCTGACCCTCACCCGTCCCCTAATCCTAAACCGTACGCTAACACTAACCCGCGCCCTCACACGTACGCTCCCCGTAAAGTGTTGTCGTACCCTCACCTGGACCCGAAACCGTCCCCGTACCCGTCCCGTAACCCTTGCCCGAACCCTAACCCTAACCCTTCCCCGAAGCCTGACCCTCACCCGTCCCCTAATCCTAACCCGTACGCTAACACTAACCCGCGCCCTCACACGTACGCTCCCCCTAAAGCGTTGTCGTACCCTCACCTGGACCCTAAACCCTCCCCGTCCCCTAACCCAAACCCTAGCCCGAACCCTAACCCTAAACCTTCCCCGAAGCCTGACCCTAACCCGTCCCCTAATCCTAACCCGTACGCTAACACTAACCCGCGCCCTCACATGTACACTCCCCCTAAAGCGTTGTCGTACCCTCACCTGGACCCTAAGCCGTCCCCGTCCCCTAACCCTAACCCTAGCCCGAATCCTAACCCTAACCATTCCCCGAAGCCTGACCCTAACCCGTCCCCTAATCCTAACCCGTACGCTAACACTAACCCGCGCCCTCACACGTACGCTCCCCCTAAAGCGTTGTCGTACCCTCACCTGGACCCTAAGCCGTCCCCGTCCCCTAAACCTAACCCTAGCCCGAACCCTAACCCTAACCCTTCTTCGTCCTGACCCTCACCGGTCCCCTAATCATAACCCGTACGCTAACACTAACCCGTGCCCTCACACGTACGCTCCCCCTAAAGCGTTGTCGTACCCTCACCTGGACCCTAAACCCTACCCATCCCCTAACCCTAACCCTAGCCCGAACCCTAACCCTAACCCTTCCCCGAAGCCTGACCCTCACCCGTCCCCTAATCCTAACCCGTACGCTAACACTAACCCGCGCCCTCACACGTACGCTCCCCCTAAAGCATTGTCGTACCCTCACCTGGACCCTAAACCCTCTCCGTCCCCTAACCCTAACCCTAGCCCGAACACTAACCCTAACACTTCCCCGAAGCCTGACCCTCACCCCTCCCCTAATCCTAACCCGTACGTAACACTAACCCACGCCCTCACACGTACGCTCCCCCTAAAGCGTTGTCTTACCCTCACCTGGACCCTAAACCCTCCCCGTCCCCTAACCCTAACCCTAGCCCGAACCCTAAACCTAACCCTTCTTCGTCCTGACCCTCACCGGTCCCCTAATCATAACCCGTACGCTAACACTAACCCGTGCCCTCACACGTACGCTCCCCCTAAAGCGTTGTCGTACCCTCACCTGGACCCTAAACCCTCCCCGTCCCCTAACCCTAACCCTAGGGCGAACCCTAACCCTAACCCTTCCCGAAGCCTGACACTCACCCGTCCCCTAATCCTAACGTTAACACTAACCCGCGCCCTCACACGTACGCTCCCCCTAAAGCGTTGTCGTACCCTCACCTGGACCCTAAACCCTCCCCGTCCCCTAACCCTAACCCTAGCCCGAACCCTAACCCTAACCCTTCCCGAAGCCAGACCCTCACCCGTCCCCTAATCCTAAACCGTACGCTAACACTAACCCGCGCCCTCAGACGTACGCTTACCGTAAAGTGTTGTCGTACCCTCACCTGGACCCGAAACCGTCCCCGTCCCCGTCCCGTAACCCTTGCCCGAACCCTAACGCTAACCCTTCCCCGAAGCCTGACCCTCACCCGTCCCCTAATCCTAACCCGTACGCTAACACTAACCTGCGCCCTCACACTTACGCTCCCCCTAAAGCGTTGTCGTGCCCTCACCTGGACCCTAAACCCTCCCATTCCCCTAACCCTAACCCTAGCCCGAACCCTAACCCTAACCCTTCCCGAAGCCAGACCCTCACCCGTCCCATAATCCTAAACCGTACATTAACACTAACCCACGCCTTCACACGTACCCTCCCCCTAAAGCGTTGTCGTACCCTCACCTGGACCCTAAACCGTCCCCGTCCCCTAACCCTAACTCTAGCCCGAACCCTAAACCTAACCCTTCGCCGAAGCCTGACCCTCACCCGTCCCCTAATTCTAACCCGTACGCTAACACTAACCCACGCCCTCACACGTACGCTCCCCCTAAAGCGTTGTCGTACCCTCACCTGGACCCTAAACCCTCCCAGTCCCCTAACCCTAACCCTAGCCCGAACCCTAACCCTAACCCTTCCCCGAAGCCTGACCCTCACCCGTCCCCTAATCCTAAACCGTACGCTAACACTAACCCGCGCCCTCACACGTACGCTCCCCGTAAAGTGTTGTCGTACCCTCACCTGGACCCGAAACCGTCCCCGTACCCGTCCCGTAACCCTTGCCCGAACCCTAACCCTAACCCTTCCCCGAAGCCTGACCCTCACCCGTCCCCTAATCCTAACCCGTACGCTAACACTAACCCGCGCCCTCACACGTACGCTCCCCCTAAAGCGTTGTCGTACCCTCACCTGGACCCTAAACCCTCCCCGTCCCCTAACCCAAACCCTAGCCCGAACCCTAACCCTAAACCTTCCCCGAAGCCTGACCCTCACCCGTCCCCTAATCCTAACCCGTACGCTAACACTAACCCGCGCCCTCACATGTACGCTCCCCCTAAAGCGTTGTCGTACCCTCACCTGGACCCTAAGCCGTCCCCGTCCCCTAACCCTAACCCTAGCCCGAATCCTAACCCTAACCATTCCCCGAAGCCTGACCCTAACCCGTCCCCTAATCCTAACCCGTACGTAACACTAACCCACGCCCTCACACGTACGCTCCCCCTAAAGCGTTGTCTTACCCTCACCTGGACCCTAAACCCTCCCCGTCCCCTAACCCTAACCCTAGCCCGAACACTAACCCTAAACCTTCCCGAAGCCTGACCCTCACCCGTCCCCTAATCCTAAACCGTACGCTAACACTAACCCGTGCCCTCACACTTACGCTCCCCCTAAAGCGTTGTCGTACCCTCACCTGGACCCTAAACCGTCCCCGTCCCCTAACCCTAACCATAGCCCGAACCCTAACCCTAATCCTTCCCCGCAGCCTGACCCTCACCCGTCCCCTAATCCTAACCCGTATGCTAACACTAACCCGCGCCCTCACACGTACGCTCCCCCTAAAGCGTTGTCGTACCCTCACCTGGACCCTAAACCCTACCCATCCCCTAACCCTAACCCTAGCCCGAACCCTAACCCTAACCCTTCCCCGAAGCCTGACCCTCACCCGTCCCCTAATCCTAACCCGTACGCTAACACTAACCCGCGCCCTCAAACGTACCCTCCCCGTAAAGTGTTGTCGTACCCTCACCTGGACCCGAAACCGTCCCCGTCCCCGTCCCATAACCCTAGCCCGAACACTAACCCTAACCCTTCCCCGAAGCCTAACCCTCACCCGTTCCCTAATCCTAACCCGTACGCTAACACTAACCCGCGCCCTCACACGTACGCTCCCCCTAAAGCGTTGTCGTACCCTCACCTGGACCCTAAACACTCCCGTCCCCTAACCCTAACCCTAGCCCGAACCCTAACCCTAACCCTTCTTCGTCCTGACCCTCACCGGTCCCCTAATCATAACCCGTACGCTAACACTAACCCGTGCCCTCACACGTACGCTCCCCCTAAAGCGTTGTCGTACCCTCACCTGGACCCTAAACCCTCCCCGTCCCCTAACCCTAACCCTAGGGCGAACCCTAACCCTAACCCTTCCCGAAGCCTGACACTCACCCGTCCCCTAATCCTAACGTTAACATTAACCCGCGCCCTCAGACGTACGCTCCCCCTAAAGCGTTGTCGTACCCTCACCTGGACCCTAAACCCTCTCCGTCCCCTAACCCTAACCCTAGCCCGAACCCTAACCCTAACCCTTCCCGAAGCCAGACCCTCACCCGTCCCCTAATCCTAAACCGTACGCTAACACTAACCCGCGCCCTCAGACGTACGCTTACCGTAAAGTGTTGTCGTACCCTCACCTGGACCCGAAACCGTCCCCGTCCCCGTCCCGTAACCCTTGCCCGAACCCTAACGCTAACCCTTCCCCGAAGCCTGACCCTCACCCGTCCCCTAATCCTAACCCGTACGCTAACACTAACCTGCGCCCTCACACTTACGCTCCCCCTAAAGCGTTGTCGTGCCCTCACCTGGACCCTAAACCCTCCCATTCCCCTAACCCTAACCCTAGCCCGAACCCTAACCCTAACCCTTCCCGAAGCCAGACCCTCACCCGTCCCATAATCCTAAACCGTACATTAACACTAACCCACGCCTTCACACGTACCCTCCCCCTAAAGCGTTGTCGTACCCTCACCTGGACCCTAAACCGTCCCCGTCCCCTAACCCTAACTCTAGCCCGAACCCTAAACCTAACCCTTCGCCGAAGCCTGACCCTCACCCGTCCCCTAATTCTAACCCGTACGCTAACACTAACCCACGCCCTCACACGTACGCTCCCCCTAAAGCGTTGTCGTACCCTCACCTGGACCCTAAACCCTCCCAGTCCCCTAACCCTAACCCTAGCCCGAACCCTAACCCTAACCCTTCCCCGAAGCCTGACCCTCACCCGTCCCCTAATCCTAAACCGTACGCTAACACTAACCCGCGCCCTCACACGTACGCTCCCCGTAAAGTGTTGTCGTACCCTCACCTGGACCCGAAACCGTCCCCGTCCCAGTCCCGTAACCCTTGCCCGAACCCTAAACCTAACCCTTCCCCGAAGCCTGACCCTCACCCGTCCCCTAATCCTAACCCGTACGCTAACACTAACCCGCGCCCTCACACGTACGCTCCCCCTAAAGCGTTGTCGTACCCTCACCTCGACCCTAAGCCGTCCCCGTCCCCTAAACCTAACCCTAGCCCGAACCCTAACCCTAACACTTCCCCGAAGCCTGACCCTCACCCGTCCCCTAATCCTAACCCGTATGCTAACACTAACCCGCGCCCTCACACGCACGCTCCCCCTAAAGCGTTGTCGTACCCTCACCTGGACCCTAAACCCTACCCATCCCCTAACCCTAACCCTAGCCCGAACCCTAACCCTAACCCTTCCCCGAAGCCTGACCCTCACCCGTCCCCTAATCCTAACCCGTACGCTAACACTAACCCGCGCCCTCACACGTACGCTCCCCCTAAAGTGTTGTCGTACCCTCGCCTGGACCATAAACCCTCCCCGTCCCCTAACCCTAACCCTAGACAGAACCCTAATCCTAACACTTCCCCGAAGCCTGACCCTCACCCGTCCCTTAATCCTAACCCGTATGCTAACACTAACCCGCGCCCTCACACGTACGCTCCCCCTAAAGCGTTGTCGTACCCTCACCTGGACCCTAAAACCTACCCATCCCCTAACCCTAACCCTAGCCCGAACCCTAACCCTAACCCTTCCCCGAAGCCTGACCCTCACCCGTCCCCTAATCCTAAACCGTACGCTAACACTAACCCGCGCCCTCACACGTACGCTCCCCGTAAAGTGTTGTCGTACCCTCACCTGGACCCGAAACCGTCCCCGACCCCGTCCCGTAACCCTTGCCCGAACCCTAACCCTAACCCTTCCCCGAAGCCTGACCCTCACCCGTCCCCTAATCCTAACCCGTACGCTAACACTAACCCGCGCCCTCACACGTACGCTCCACCTAAAGCGTTGTCGTACCCTCACCTGAACCCTAAACCCTCCCCGTCCCCTAACCCTAACCCTAGCCCGAACCCTAAGCCTAACCCTTCCCCGAAGCCTGTCCCTCACCCGTCCCCTTATCTTAACCCGTACGCTAACACTAACCCGCGCCCTCACACGTACGCTCCCCCTAAAGCGTTGTCGTACCCTCACCTGGACCCTAAACCCTCTCCGTCCCCTAACCCTAACCCTAGCCCGAACACTAACCCTAACCCTTCCCTGAAGCCTGACCCTCACCCCTCCCCTAATCCTAACCCGTACGTAACACTAACCCACGCCCTCACACGTACGCTCCCCCTAAAGCGTTGTCGTACCCTCACCTGGACCCTAAACCCTCCCTGTCCCATAACCCTAAACCTAGCCCGAACCCTAACCCTAACCCTTTCCCGAAGCCTGACCCTCAAAAGTCCCCTAATCCTAACCCGTACGCTAACACTAACCTGCGCCCTCACACTTACGCTCCCCCTAAAGCGTTGTCGTACCCTCACCTGGACCCTAAACCCTCCCTGTCCCCTAACCCTAACCCTAGCCCGAACCCTAACCCTAACCCTTCCCCGAAGCCTGACCCTCACCCGTCCCCTTATCCTAACCCGTACGCTAACACTAACCCGCGCCCTCACACGTACGCTCCCCCTAAAGCGTTGTCGTACCCTCACCTGGACCCTAAACCCTCTCCGTCCCCTAACCCTAACCCTAGCGCGAACACTAACCCTAACCCTTCCCCGAAGCCTGACCCTCACCCCTCCCCTAATCCTAACCCGTACGTAACACTAACCCACGCCCTCACACGTACGCTCCCCCTAAAGCGTTGTCGTACCCTCACCAGGACCCTAAACCCTCCCCGTCCCCTAACCCTAAACCTAACCTGAACCCTAACCCTAACCCTTCCCCGAAGCCTGACCCTCACCCGTCCCCTCATCCTAACCCGTACGCTAACACTAACCCGCGCCCTCACACGTACGCTCCCCCTAATGCGTTGTTGTACCCTCACCTGGACCCTAAACCGTCCCCGTCCCCTAACCCTAACCCTCGCCCGAACCCTAACCCTAAATCTTAACCGAAGCCTGACCCTCACCCGTCCCCTAATCCTAACCCGTACGCTAACACTAACCCGCGCCCTCACACGTACGCTCCCCCTAATGCGTTGTCGTACCCTCACCTGGACCCTAAACCCTCCCCGTCCCCTAACCCTAAACCTAGCCCGAACCCTAACCCTTCCCCGAAGCCTGACCCTCACCCGTCCCCTAATCCTAACCCGTACGCTAACACTAACCCGCGCCCTCACACGTACCCTCCCCGTAAAGTGTTGTCGTACCCTCACCTGGACCCGAAACTTTCCCCGTCTCCGTCCCCTAACCCTAGCCCGAATCCTAACCCTAACCCTTCCCCGAAGCCTCACCCTCACCCGTCCCCTAATCCTAAACCGTACGCTAACACTAACCAGCACCCTCACACGTACGCTCCCCCTAAAGCGTTGTCGTACCCTCACCTGGACCCTAAACCCTCCCGTCCCCTAACCCTAACCCTAGCCCGAACCCTAACCCTAACCCTTCCCCGACCTGACCCTCACCGGTCCCCTAATCATAACCCGTACGCTAACACTAACCCGCGCCCTCACACGAACGCTCCCCCTAAAGCGTTGTCGTACGCTCGCCTGGACCCTAAACCCTCTCCGTCCCCTAACCCTAACCCTAGCCCGAACACTAACCCTAACCCTTCCCCGAAGCCTGACCCTCACCCCTCCCCTAATCCTAACCCGTACGTAACACTAACCCACGACCTCACATGTACGCTCCCCCTAAAGCGTTGTCGTACCCTCACCTGGACCCTAAACCCTCCCCGTCCCCTAACCCTAAACCTAGCCCGAACCCTAACCCTAACACTTACCCGAAGCCTGACCCTCACCCATCCCCTAATCCTAACCCGTACGCTAACACTAACCAACGCCCTCACACGTACGCTCCCCCTAAAGCGTTGTCGTACCCTCACCTGGACCCTAAACCCTCCCTGTCCCCTAACCCTAACCCTAGCCCGAACCCTAACCCTAACCCTTCCCCGAAGCCTGACCCTCACCCGTCCCCTCATCCTAACCCATACGCTAACACTAACCCGCGCCCTCACACGTACGCTCCCCCTAATGCGTTGTTGTACCCTCACCTGGACCCTAAACCGTCCCCGTCCCCTAACCCTAACCCTCGCCCGAACCCTAACCCTAAACCTTCCCCGAAGCCTGACCCTCACCCGTCCCCTAATCCTAACCCGTACGCTAACACTAACCCGCGCCCTCACACGTACGCTCCCCCTAAAGCGTTGTCGTACCCTCACCTGGACCCTAAACCCTCCCCGTCCCCTAATCCTAACCCTAGCCCGAACCGTAACCCTAACCCTTCCCCGAAGCCTGACCCTCACCCATCCCCTAATCCTAACCCGTGCACTAACACTAACCCACTCCCTCACACCTACGCTCCCCCTAAAGCGTTGTCGTACCCTCACCTGGAACCTAAACCGTCCCCGTCCCCTAACCCTAACCCTAGACGGAACCCTAACCCTAACACTTCCCCGAAGCCTGACCCTCAAACGTCCCCTAATCCTAACCCGTACGCTAACACTAACCCGCGCCCTCACATGTACGCTCCCCCTAAAGCGTTGTCGTACCCTCACCTGGACCCTAAACCCTCCCCGTCCCCTAATCCTAACCCTAGCCCGAACCGTAACCCTAACCCTTCCCCGAAGCCTGACCCTCACCCATCCCCTAATCCTAACCCGTACACTAACACTAACCCAGTCCCTCACACCTACGCTCCCCCTAAAGCGTTGTCGTACCCTCACCTGGACCCTAAGCCGTCCCCGTCCCCTAACCCTAACCCTAGCCCGAACCCTAAACCTAACCCTTCTTCGTCCTGACCCTCACCGGTCCCCTAATCATAACCCGTACGCTAACACTAACCCGTGCCCTCACACGTACGCTCCCCCTAAAGCGTTGTCGTACACTCACCTGGACCCTAAACCCTCCCCGTCCCCTAACCCTAACCCTAGGGCGAACCCTAACCCTAACCCTTCCCGAAGCCTGACACTCACCCGTCCCCTAATCCTAACGTTAACACTAACCCGCGCCCTCACACGTACGCTCCCCCTAAAGCGTTGTCGTACCCTCACCTGGACCCTAAACCCTCCCCGTCCCCTAACCCTAACCCTAGCCCGAACCCTAACCCTAACACTTCCCGAAGCCAGACCCTCACCCGTCCCCTAATCCTAAACCGTACGCTAACACTAACCCGCGCCCTCAGACGTACGCTTACCGTAAAGTGTTGTCGTACCCTCACCTGGACCCGAAACCGTCCCCGTCCCCGTCCCGTAACCCTTGCCCGAACCCTAACCCTAACCCTTCCCCGAAGCCTGACCCTCACCCGTCCCCTAATCCTAACCCGTACGCTAACACTAACCTGCGCCCTCACACTTACCCTCCCCCTAAAGCGTTGTCGTGCCCTCACCTGGACCCTAAACCCTCCCATTCCCCTAACCCTAACCCTAGCCCGAACCCTAACCCTAACCCTTCCCGAAGCCAGACCCTCACCCGTCCCATAATCCTAAACCGTACATTAACACTAACCCACGCCTTCACACGTACCCTCCCCCTAAAGCGTTGTCGTACCCTCACCTGGACCCTAAACCGTCCCCGTCCCCTAACCCTAACTCTAGCCCGAACCCTAAACCTAACCCTTCGCCGAAGCCTGACCCTCACCCGTCCCCTAATTCTAACCCGTACGCTAACACTAACCCACGCCCTCACACGTACGCTCCCCCTAAAGCGTTGTCGTACCCTCACCTGGACCCTAAATCCTCCCAGTCCCCTAACCCTAACCCTAGCCCGAACCCTAACCCTAACCCTTCCCCGAAGCCTGACCCTCACCCGTCCCCTAATCCTAAACCGTACGCTAACACTAACCCGCGCCCTCACACGTACGCTCCCCGTAAAGTGTTGTCGTACCCTCACCTGGACCCGAAACCGTCCCCGTCCCCGTCCCGTAACCCTTGCCCGAACCCTAACCCTAACCCTTCCCCGAAGCCTGACCCTCACCCGTCCCCTAATCCTAACCCGTACGCTAACACTAACCCGCGCCCTCACACGTACGCTCCCCCTAAAGCGTTGTCGTACCCTCACCTGGACCCTAAACCCTCCCCGTCCCCTAACCCAAACCCTAGCCCGAACCCTAACCCTAAACCTTCCCCGAAGCCTGACCCTCACCCGTCCCCTAATCCTAACCCGTACGCTAACACTAACCCGCGCCCTCACATGTACGCTCCCCCTAAAGCGTTGTCGTACCCTCACCTGGACCCTAAGCCGTCCCCGTCCCCTAACCCTAACCCTAGCCCGAATCCTAACCCTAACCATTCCCCGAAGCCTGACCCTAACCCGTCCCCTAATCCTAACCCGTACGCTAACACTAAACCGCGCCCTCACACGTACGCTCCCCCTAAAGTTTTGTCGTACCCTCGCCTGGACCATAAACCCTCCCTGTCCCCTAACCCTAACCCTAGACAGAACCCTAATCCTAACCCTTCCCCGAAGCCTGACCCTCACCCGTCCCTTAATCCTAACCCGTACGCTAACACTAACCCACGCCCTCACACGTACGCTCCCCCTAAAGCGTTGTCGTACCCTCACCTGGACCCTAAACCCTCCCTGTCCCCTAACACTAACCCTAGCCCGAACCCTAACCCTAACCCTGCCCCGAAGCCTGACCCTCACCCGTCCCCTCATCCTAACCCATACGCTAACACTAACCCGCGCCCTCACACGTACGCTCCCCCTAATGCGTTGTTGTACCCTCACCTGGACCCTAAACCGTCCCCGTCCCCTAACCCTAACCCTCGCCCGAACCCTAACCCTACACCTTCCCCGAAGCCAGACCCTCACCCGTCCCCTAATCCTAACCCGTACGCTAACACTAACCCGCGCCCTCACACGTACGCTCCCCCTAAAGCGTTGTCGTACCCTCACCTGGACCCTAAACCCTCCCCGTCCCCTAATCCTAACCCTAGCCCGAACCGTAACCCTAACCCTTCCCCGAAGCCTGACCCTCACCCATCCCCTAATCCTAACCCGTGCACTAACACTAACCCACTCCCTCACACCTACGCACCCCCTAAAGCGTTGTCGTACCCTCACCTGGACCCTAAACCGTCCCCGTCCCCTAACCCTAACCCTAGACGGAACCCTAACCCTAACACTTCCCCGAAGCCTTACCCTCAAACGTCCCCTAATCCTAACCCGTACGCTAACACTAACCCGCGCCCTCACATGTACGCTCCCCCTAAAGCGTTGTCGTACCCTCACCTGGACCCTAAACCCTCCCCGTCCCCTAATCCTAACCCTAGCCCGAACCGTAACCCTAACTCTTCCCCGAAGCCTGACCCTCACCCATCCCCTAATCCTAACCCGTACACTAACACTAACCCACTCCCTCACACCTACGCTCCCCCTAAAGCATTGTCGTACCCTCACCTGGACCCTAAGCCGTCCCCGTCCCCTAACCCTAACCCTAGCCCGAATCCTAACCCTAACCATTCCCCGAAGCCTGACCCTAACCCGTCCCCTAATCCTAACCCGTACGCTAACACTAACCCGCGCCCTCACACGTACGCTCCCCCTAAAACGTTGTCGTACCCTCACCTGGACCCTAAAGGCTCCCCGTCCCCTAACCCTAACCCTAGCCCGAACCCTAACCCTAAGCCTTCCCCGAAGCCTGACCCTCACCCGTCCCCTAATCCTAACCCGTACGCTAAAACTAACCCGCGCCCTCACACGTACGCTCCCCCTAAAGCGTTGTCGTACCGTCACCTGGACCCTAAGCCGTCCCCGTCCCCTAACCCTAACCCTAGCCCGAATCCTAACCCTAACCCTTCCCAGAAGCCTGACCCTCACCCGTCCCCTAATCCTAACCCGTACGCTAACACTAACCCGCGCCCTCACACGTACGCTCCCCCTAAAGCGTTGTCGTACCGTCACCTGGACCCTAAGCCGTCCCCATCCCCTAACCCTAACCCTAGCCCGAATCCTAACCCTAACCCTTCCCCGAAGCCTGACCCTAACCCGTCCCCTAATCCTAACCCATACGCTAACACTAACCCGCACCCTCACACGTACGCTCCCCCTAAAGTGTTGTCCTACCCTCGCCTGGACCATAAACCGTCCCCGTACCCTAACCCTAACCCTAGACCGAACCCTAATCCTAACCCTTCCCCGAAGCCTGACCCTCACCCGTCCCTTAATCCTAACCCGTACGCTAACACTAACACGCGCCCTCACACGTACGCTCCCCCTAAAGCGTTGTCGTACCCTCACCTGGACCCTAAACCCTCCCCGTCCCCTAACCCTAACCCTAGCCCGAACCCTAACCCTAACCCTTCCTCGAAGCCTGACCCTCACCCGTCCCCTTATCCTAACCCGTACGCTAACACTAACCCGCGCTCTCACACGTACGCTCCCCCTAAAGCGTTGTCGTACCCTCACCTGGACCCTAAACCCTCTCCGTCCCCTAACCCTAACCCTAGCCCGAACACTAACCCTAACCCTTCCCCGAAGCCTGACCCTCACCCCTCCCCTAATCCTAACCCGTACGTAACACTAACGCACGCCCTCACACGTATGCTCCCCCTAAAGCGTTGTCGTACCCTCACCTGGACCCTAAACCGTCCCCGTCCCCTAACCCTAACCCTCGCCCGAACCCTAACCCTAAACCTTCCCCGAAGCCTGACCCTCACCCGTCCACTAATCCTAACCTGTACGCTAACACTAACCCGCGCCCTCACACATACGCTCACCCTAAAGCATTGTCGTACCCTCACCTGGACCCTAAACCCTCCTCGTCCCCTAACCCTAACCCTAGCCCGAACCCTAACCCGAAGCCTTCCCCGAAGCCTGACCCTCACCCGTCCCCTAATCCTAACCCGTACGCTAACACTAACTCGCGCCCTCACATGTACGCTCCCCCTAAAGCGTTTTCGTACCCTCACCTGGACCCTAAACCCTCCCCGTCCCCTAACCCTAACCCTAGCCCGAACCCTACCTCTAAGCCTTCCCCGAAGCCTGACCCTCACCCGTCCCCTAATCCTAACCCGTACGCTAACACTAACCCGCGCCCTCACACGTACGCTCCCCCTAAAGCGTTGTCGTACACTCACCTGGACCCTAAACCCTCCCCGTCCGCTAATCCTAACCCTAGCCCGAACCCTAACCCTAACCCTTCCCGAAGCCTGACTCTCACCCGTCCCCTAATCCTAACTCGTACGTTAACACTAACCCGCGCCCTCACACGTACGCTCCACCTAAAGCGTTGTCGTACCCTCACCTGGACCCTAAGACGTCCCCGTCCCCTAACAATAACCCTATCCCGAAACCTAACCCTAACCCTTCCCCGAAGCCTGACACTCACATGTCCCCTAATCCTAACCCGTACGCTAACACTAACCCGCGCCCTCACACGTACGCTCACCTTAAAGCGTTGTCGTACCCTCACCTGGACCCTAAACCCTCCCCGTCCCCTAACCCTAACCCTAGCCCGAACCCTAACCCTAAGCCTTCCCCGAAGCCTGACCCTCACCCGTCCCCTAATCCTAACCCGTACGCTAAAACTAACCCGCGCCCTCACACGTACGCTCCCCCTAAAGCGTTGTCGTACCCTCACCTGGACCCGAAACCATCCACGTCCCCTAACCCTAACCCTAGCCCGAACCCTAACCCTAACCCTTCCCCGAAGCCTGACCCTCACCCGTCCCCTAATCCTAACCCGTATGCTAACACTAACCCGCGCCCTCACACGTACGCTCCCCCTAAAGCGTTGTCGTACACTCACCTGGACCCTAAACCCTCCCCATCCCCTAACCCTAAACCTAGCCCGAACCCAAATCTAACCCTTCCCCAAAGCCTAAACATCACCCGTCCCCTAATCCTAAACCGTACGCTAACACTAACCCGCGCCCTCACACGTACGCTCCCCCTAAAGCATTGTCATACCCTCACCTGGACCCTAAACCCTCCCTGTCCCCTAACCCTAACCCTAGACAGAACCCTAATCCTAACCCTTCCCCGAAGCCTGACCCTCACCCGTCCCTTAATCCTAACCCGTACGCTAACACTAACCCACGCCCTCACACGTACGCTCCCCCTAAAGCGTTGTCGTACCCTCACCTGGACCCTAAACCCTCCCTGTCCCCTAACACTAACCCTAGCCCGAACCCTAACCCTAACCCTGCCCCGAAGCCTGACCCTCACCCGTCCCCTCATCCTAACCCATACGCTAACACTAACCCGCGCCCTCACACGTACGCTCCCCCTAATGCGTTGTTGTACCCTCACCTGGACCCTAAACCGTCCCCGTCCCCTAACCCTAACCCTCGCCCGAACCCTAACCCTACACCTTCCCCGAAGCCAGACCCTCACCCGTCCCCTAATCCTAACCCGTACGCTAACACTAACCCGCGCCCTCACACGTACGCTCCCCCTAAAGCGTTGTCGTACCCTCACCTGGACCCTAAACCCTCCCCGTCCCCTAATCCTAACCCTAGCCCGAACCGTAACCCTAACCCTTCCCCGAAGCCTGACCCTCACCCATCCCCTAATCCTAACCCGTGCACTAACACTAACCCACTCCCTCACACCTACGCACCCCCTAAAGCGTTGTCGTACCCTCACCTGGACCCTAAACCGTCCCCGTCCCCTAACCCTAACCCTAGACGGAACCCTAACCCTAACACTTCCCCGAAGCCTTACCCTCAAACGTCCCCTAATCCTAACCCGTACGCTAACACTAACCCGCGCCCTCACATGTACGCTCCCCCTAAAGCGTTGTCGTACCCTCACCTGGACCCTAAACCCTCCCCGTCCCCTAATCCTAACCCTAGCCCGAACCGTAACCCTAACTCTTCCCCGAAGCCTGACCCTCACCCATCCCCTAATCCTAACCCGTACACTAACACTAACCCACTCCCTCACACCTACGCTCCCCCTAAAGCATTGTCGTACCCTCACCTGGACCCTAAGCCGTCCCCGTCCCCTAACCCTAACCCTAGCCCGAATCCTAACCCTAACCATTCCCCGAAGCCTGACCCTAACCCGTCCCCTAATCCTAACCCGTACGCTAACACTAACCCGCGCCCTCACACGTACGCTCCCCCTAAAACGTTGTCGTACCCTCACCTGGACCCTAAAGGCTCCCCGTCCCCTAACCCTAACCCTAGCCCGAACCCTAACCCTAAGCCTTCCCCGAAGCCTGACCCTCACCCGTCCCCTAATCCTAACCCGTACGCTAAAACTAACCCGCGCCCTCACACGTACGCTCCCCCTAAAGCGTTGTCGTACCGTCACCTGGACCCTAAGCCGTCCCCGTCCCCTAACCCTAACCCTAGCCCGAATCCTAACCCTAACCCTTCCCAGAAGCCTGACCCTCACCCGTCCCCTAATCCTAACCCGTACGCTAACACTAACCCGCGCCCTCACACGTACGCTCCCCCTAAAGCGTTGTCGTACCGTCACCTGGACCCTAAGCCGTCCCCATCCCCTAACCCTAACCCTAGCCCGAATCCTAACCCTAACCCTTCCCCGAAGCCTGACCCTAACCCGTCCCCTAATCCTAACCCATACGCTAACACTAACCCGCACCCTCACACGTACGCTCCCCCTAAAGTGTTGTCCTACCCTCGCCTGGACCATAAACCGTCCCCGTACCCTAACCCTAACCCTAGACCGAACCCTAATCCTAACCCTTCCCCGAAGCCTGACCCTCACCCGTCCCTTAATCCTAACCCGTACGCTAACACTAACACGCGCCCTCACACGTACGCTCCCCCTAAAGCGTTGTCGTACCCTCACCTGGACCCTAAACCCTCCCCGTCCCCTAACCCTAACCCTAGCCCGAACCCTAACCCTAACCCTTCCTCGAAGCCTGACCCTCACCCGTCCCCTTATCCTAACCCGTACGCTAACACTAACCCGCGCTCTCACACGTACGCTCCCCCTAAAGCGTTGTCGTACCCTCACCTGGACCCTAAACCCTCTCCGTCCCCTAACCCTAACCCTAGCCCGAACACTAACCCTAACCCTTCCCCGAAGCCTGACCCTCACCCCTCCCCTAATCCTAACCCGTACGTAACACTAACGCACGCCCTCACACGTATGCTCCCCCTAAAGCGTTGTCGTACCCTCACCTGGACCCTAAACCGTCCCCGTCCCCTAACCCTAACCCTCGCCCGAACCCTAACCCTAAACCTTCCCCGAAGCCTGACCCTCACCCGTCCACTAATCCTAACCTGTACGCTAACACTAACCCGCGCCCTCACACATACGCTCACCCTAAAGCATTGTCGTACCCTCACCTGGACCCTAAACCCTCCTCGTCCCCTAACCCTAACCCTAGCCCGAACCCTAACCCGAAGCCTTCCCCGAAGCCTGACCCTCACCCGTCCCCTAATCCTAACCCGTACGCTAACACTAACTCGCGCCCTCACATGTACGCTCCCCCTAAAGCGTTTTCGTACCCTCACCTGGACCCTAAACCCTCCCCGTCCCCTAACCCTAACCCTAGCCCGAACCCTACCTCTAAGCCTTCCCCGAAGCCTGACCCTCACCCGTCCCCTAATCCTAACCCGTACGCTAACACTAACCCGCGCCCTCACACGTACGCTCCCCCTAAAGCGTTGTCGTACACTCACCTGGACCCTAAACCCTCCCCGTCCGCTAATCCTAACCCTAGCCCGAACCCTAACCCTAACCCTTCCCGAAGCCTGACTCTCACCCGTCCCCTAATCCTAACTCGTACGTTAACACTAACCCGCGCCCTCACACGTACGCTCCACCTAAAGCGTTGTCGTACCCTCACCTGGACCCTAAGACGTCCCCGTCCCCTAACAATAACCCTATCCCGAAACCTAACCCTAACCCTTCCCCGAAGCCTGACACTCACATGTCCCCTAATCCTAACCCGTACGCTAACACTAACCCGCGCCCTCACACGTACGCTCACCTTAAAGCGTTGTCGTACCCTCACCTGGACCCTAAACCCTCCCCGTCCCCTAACCCTAACCCTAGCCCGAACCCTAACCCTAAGCCTTCCCCGAAGCCTGACCCTCACCCGTCCCCTAATCCTAACCCGTACGCTAAAACTAACCCGCGCCCTCACACGTACGCTCCCCCTAAAGCGTTGTCGTACCCTCACCTGGACCCGAAACCATCCACGTCCCCTAACCCTAACCCTAGCCCGAACCCTAACCCTAACCCTTCCCCGAAGCCTGACCCTCACCCGTCCCCTAATCCTAACCCGTATGCTAACACTAACCCGCGCCCTCACACGTACGCTCCCCCTAAAGCGTTGTCGTACACTCACCTGGACCCTAAACCCTCCCCATCCCCTAACCCTAAACCTAGCCCGAACCCAAATCTAACCCTTCCCCAAAGCCTAAACATCACCCGTCCCCTAATCCTAAACCGTACGCTAACACTAACCCGCGCCCTCACACGTACGCTCCCCCTAAAGCATTGTCATACCCTCACCTGGACCCTAAACCCTCCCCGTCCCCTAACCCTAACCCTAGCCCGAACCCTAAACCTAACTCTTCCCCAAAGCCTGACCCTCACCCGTCCCCTAATCCTAAACCGTACGTTAACACTAACCCGCGCCCTCACACGTACGCTCCCCCTAAAGCGTTGTCGTACCCTCACCTGGACCCTAAACCCTCCCGTCCCCTAACCCTAACCCTAGCCCGAACCCTAACCCTAACCGTTCCCCGAAGCCTGACCCTCACCCGTCCCCTAATCCTAACCCGTACGCTAACACTAACCCACGCCCTCACACGTACGCTCCCCCTAAAGCGTTGTCGTACCCTCAGCTGTACCCAAAACGTCCCCGTCCCCTAACCCTAACCCTAGCCCGAACCCTAACCCTAACCCTTCTCCGAAACCTGATCCTCACCCGTCCCCTAATCCTAACCCGTACGCTCACACTAACCCGCGCCCTCACACATACGCTCCCCCTAAAGCGTTGTGGTACCCCCACCTGGACCCTAAGACCTCCCCGTCCCCTAACCCTAACCCTAGGCCGAACCCTAACCCTAACCCTTCCCCGAAACCTTATCCTCACCCGTCCCCTAATCCTAACCCGTACGCTAACACTAACCCGCGCCCTCACACGTACGCTTCCCCTCAAGCGTTGTCGTACCCTCACCTGGACGCTAATCCGTCCCCGTCCCCTAACCCTAACCCTAGCCCAAACCATAACCCTAACCCTTCCCAGAAGCCTGACCCTCACCCGTCCCCTAATCCTAACCCGTACGCTAACACTAACCCGCGCCCTCACACGTACGCTCCCCCTGAAGCGTTGTCGTACCGTCACCTGGACCCTAAGCCGTCCCCGTCCCCTAACCCTAACCCTAGCCCGAATCCTAACCCTAAACCTTCCCCGAAGCCTGACCCTAACCCGTCCCCTAATCCTAACCCATACGCTAACACTAACCCGCGCCCTCACACGTACGCTCCCCCTAAAGTGTTGTCGTACCCTCGCCTGGACCATAAACCCTCCCCGTACCCTAACCCTAACCCTAGACCGAACCCTAATCCTAACCCTTCCCCGAAGCCTGACCCTCACCCGTCCCTTAATCCTAACCCGTACGCTAACACTAACACGCGCCCTCACACGTACGCTCCCCCTAAAGCGTTGTCGTACCCTCACCTGGACCCTAAACCCTCCCCGTCCCCTAACCCTAACCCTAGCCCGAACACTAACCCTAACCCTTCCTCGAAGCCTGACCCTCACCCCTCCCTTATCCTAACCCGTACGCTAACACTAACCCGCGCCCTCACACGTACGCTCCCCCTAAAGCGTTGTCGTACCCTCACCTGGACCCTAAACCCTCTCCGTCCCCTAACCCTAACCCTAGCCCGAACACTAACCCTAACCCTTCCCCGAAGCCTGACCCTCACCCCTCCCCTAATCCTAACCCGTACGTAACACTAATGCACGCCCTCACACGTATGCTCCCCCTAAAGCGTTGTCGTACCCTCACCTGGACCCTAAACCGTCCCCGTCCCCTAACCCTAACCCTCGCCCGAACCCTAACCCTAAACCTTCCCCGAAGCCTGACCCTCACCCGTCCACTAATCCTAACCTGTACGCTAACACTAACCCGCGCCCTCACACATACGCTCCCCCTAAAGCATTGTCGTACCCTCACCTGGACCCTAAACCCTCCTCGTCCCCTAACCCTAACCCTAGCCCGAACCCTAACCCGAAGCCTTCCCCGAAGCCTGACCCTCACCCGTCCCCTAATCCTAACCCGTACGCTAACACTAACTCGCGCCCTCACATGTACGCTCCCCCTAAAGCGTTTTCGTACCCTCACCTGGACCCTAAACCCTCCCCGTCCCCTAACCCTAACCCTAGCCCGAACCCTACCTCTAACCCTTCCCCGAAGCCTGACCCTCACCCGTCCCCTAATCCTAACCCGTACGCTAACACTAACCCGCGCCCTCACACGTACGCTCCCCCTAAAGCGTTGTCGTACACTCACATGGACCCTAAACCCTCCCCGTCCGCTAATCCTAACCCTAGCCCGAACCCTAACCCTAACCCTTCCCGAAGCCTGACTCTCACCCGTCCCCTAATCCTAACTCGTACGTTAACACTAACCCGCGCCCTCACACGTACGCTCCACCTAAAGCGTTGTCGTACCCTCACCTGGACCCTAAGACGTCCCCGTCCCCTAACAATAACCCTATCCCGAAACCTAACCCTAACCCTTCCCCGAAGCCTGACACTCACATGTCCCCTAATCCTAACCCGTACGCTAACACTAACCCGCGCCCTCACACGTACGCTCACCTTAAAGCGTTGTTGTACCCTCACCTGGACCCTAAACCCTCCCCGTCCCCTAACCCTAACCCTAGCCCGAACCCTAACCCTAAGCCTTCCCCGAAGCCTGACCCTCACCCGTCCCCTAATCCTAACCCGTACGCTAAAACTAACCCGCGCCCTCACACGTACGCTCCCCCTAAAGCGTTGTCGTACCCTCACCTGGACCCGAAACCATCCACGTCCCCTAACCCTAACCCTAGCCCGAACCCTAACCCTAACCCTTCCCCGAAGCCTGACCCTCACACGTCCCCTAATCCTAACCCGTATGCTAACACTAACCCGCGCCCTCACACGTACGCTCCCCCTAAAGCGTTGTCGTACACTCACCTGGACCCTAAACCCTCCCCATCCCCTAACCCTAAACCTAGCCCGAACCCAAATCTAACCCTTCCCCAAAGCCTAAACATCACCCGTCCCCTAATCCTAAACCGTACGCTAACACTAACCCGCGCCCTCACACGTACGCTCCCCCTAAAGCATTGTCATACCCTCACCTGGACCCTAAACCCTCCCCGTCCCCTAACCCTAACCCTAGCCCGAACCCTAAACCTAACTCTTCCCCAAAGCCTGACCCTCACCCGTCCCCTAATCCTAAACCGTACGTTAACACTAACCCGCGCCCTCACACGTACGCTCCCCCTAAAGCGTTGTCGTACCCTCACCTGGACCCTAAACCCTCCCCGTCCCCTAACACTAACCCTAGCCCGAACCCTAACCCTAACCCTTCCCCGAAGCCTGACCCTCAACCGTACCCTAATCCTAACCCGTACGCTAACACTAACCCGCGCCCTCACACGTACGCTCCCCCTAAAGCGTTGTCGTACCCTCACCTGGACCCTAAACCCTCCCGTCCCCTAACCCTAACCCTAGCCCGAACCCTAACCCTAACCGTTCCCCGAAGCCTGACCCTCACCCGTCCCCTAATCCTAACCCGTACGCTAACACTAACACACGCCCTCACACGTACGCTCCCCCTAAAGCGTTGTCGTTCCCTCACCTGGACCAGAAACCGTCCCCGTCCCCTAACCCTAACCCTAGGCCGAACCCTAACCCTAACCCTTCCCCGAAGCCTGACCCTCACCCGTCCCCTAATCCTAACCCGTACGCTAACACTAACCCGCGCCCTCACACGTACGCTTCCCCTCAAGCGTTGTCGTACCCTCACCTGGACGCTAATCCGTCCCCGTCCCCTAACCTTAACGCTAGCCCGAACCCTAACCCTAACCCTTCCCCGAAGCCTGACCCTCACCCGTCGCCTAATCCTAATCCGTACGCTAACACTAACCCACACCCTCACACGTACGCTCCCCATAAAGCGTTGTCGTACCGTCACCTGGACCCTAAGCCGTCCCCGTCCCCTAACCCTAACCCTAGCCCGAACCCTAACCCTAACACTTCCCCGAAGCCTGACCCTCACCCGTCCCCTAATCCTAAACCGTACACTAACACTAACCCGCGCCCTCACACGTACGCTCCCCCTAAAGCGTTGTCGTACCCTCATCTGGACCCTAAACCCTCCCGTCCCCTAACCCTAACCCTAGCCCGAACCCTAACCCTAACCGTTCCCCGAAGCCTGACCCTCACCCGTCCCCTAATCCTAACCCGTACGCTAACACTAACCCACGCCCTCACACGTACGCTCCCCCTAAAGCGTTGTCGTACCCTCAGCTGTACCCAAAACGTCCCCGTCCCCTAACCCTAACCCTAGCCCGAACCCTAACCCTAACCCTTCTCCGAAACCTGATCCTCACCCGTCCCCTAATCCTAACCCGTACGCTCACACTAACCCGCGCCCTCACACATACGCTCCCCCTAAAGCGTTGTGGTACCCTCACCTGGACCCTAAGACCTCCCCGTCCCCTAACAATAACCCTATCCCGAAACCTAACCCTAACCCTTCCCCGAAGCGTGACACTCACATGTCCCCTAATCCTAACCCGTACGCTAACACTAACCCGCGCCCTCACACGTACGCTCCCCCTAAAGCGTTGTCGTACACTCACCTGGACCCTAAACCCTCCCCATCCCCTAACCCTAACCCTAGCCCGAACCCAAATCTAACCCTTCCCCGAAGCCTGACCCTCACCCGTCCCCTAATCCTAAACCGTACACTAACACTAACCCGCGCCCTCACACGTACGCTCCCCCTAAAGCGTTGTCGTACCCTCACCTGGACCCTAAGCCGTCCCCGTCCCCTAAACCTAACCCTAGCCCGAACCCTAACCCTAAACCTTCCCCGAAGCCTGACCCTCACCCGTCCCCTAATCCTAACCCGTACGCTAACACTAACCCGCGCCCTCACACGTACGCTACCCCTAAAGCGTTGTCGTACCCTCACCTGGACCCTAAACCCTCCCCGTCCCCTAACCATAACCCTAGCCCGAACCCTAACCTTAACCCTTCCCCGAAGCCTGACCCTCACCCCTCCCCTAATCCTAACCCGTACGCTAACACTAACCCGCGCCCTCACACGTACGCTCCCCCTAAAGCGTTGTCGTACCGTCACCTGGACCCTAAGCCGTCCCCGTCCCCTAACCCTAACCCTAGCCCGAACCCTAACCCTAACCCTTCCCCGAAGCCTGACCCTCACCCGTCACCTAATCCTAACCCGTACGCTAACACTAACCTGCGCCCTCACACGTACGCTCCCCCTAAAGCATTGTCGTAGCCTCACCTGTACCCTACTCCGTCCCCGTCCCCTAACCCTAACCCTAGCCCGAACCCTAAACCTAACCCTTCCCCGAAAACTGACCCTCACCCGTCCCCTAATCCTAAACAGTACGTTAACACTAACCCGCGCCCTGAAACGTACGCTCCCCCTAAAGCGTTGTCGTACCCTCACCTGGACCCTAAACCCTCCCCGTCCCCTAACCGTAACCCTAGCCCGAACCCTAACCCTAACCCTTCCCCGAAGCCTGACCCTCAACCGTCCCCTAATCCTAACCCGTATGCTAACACTAACCTGCGCCCTCACACGTACGCTCCCCCTAAAGCGTTGTCGTACCCTCACCTGGACCCTAAACCCTCCCCGTCCCCTAACCCTAACCCTAGCCCGAACCCTAACCCTATCCCTTCCCCGAAGCCTGACCCTCACCCCTCTCATAATCCTAACCCGTACGCTAACACTAACCCGCGCCCTCACACGTACGCTCCCCCTAAAGCGTTGTCGTACCCTCACCTGGACCCTAAGCCGTCCCCGTGCCCTAAACCTAACCCTAGCCCGAACCCTAACCCTAACACTTCCCCGAAGCCTGACCCTCACCCGTCCCCTAATCCTAACCCGTACGCTAACACTAACCCGCGCCCTCACACGTACGCTCCCCCTAAAGCGTTGTCGTACCCTCACCTGGACCCTAAACCCTGCCGTCCCCTAACCCTAACCCTAGCCCGAACCCTAATCCCTAACACTTCCCCGAAGCCTGACCCTCACCCGTCCCCTAATCCTAACCCGTACGCTAACACTAACCCGCGCCCTCACACGTACGCTCCCCCTAAAGCGTTGTCGTACCCTCACCTGGACCCTAAACCCTCCCCGTCCCCTAACCCTAACCCTAGCCCGAACCCTAACCCGAAGACTTCCCCGAAGCCTGACCCTCACCCGTCCCCTAATCCTAACACGTACACTAACACTAACCCGCGCCCTCACACGTACACTCCCCCTAAAGCGTTGTCGTACCCTCACGTGGACCCTAAACCCTCCCCGTCCCCTAATCCTAACCTTAGCGCGAACCCTAACCCTAACCCTTCCCGAAGCCTGACTCTCACCCGTCCCCTAATCCTAACCCGTACGTTAACACTAACCAGCGCCCTCACACGTACGCTCCACCTAAAGCGTTGTCGTACCCTTACCTGGACCCTAAGACGTCCCCGTCCCCTAACAATAACCCTAGCCCGAACCTAAACCTAACCCTTCCCCGAAGCCTGACCCTCACACGTCCCCTAATCCTAACCCGTACGCTAACACTAACCCGCGCCCTCACACGTACGCTCCCCCTAAAGCGTTGTCGTACCCTCACCTGGACCCTAAACCCTCCCCTTCCCCTAACCCAAACCCTAGACCGGACCCTAACCCTAACCCTTCCCCGAAGCTTGACCCTCACCCGTCCCCTAATCCTAACCCGTACGCTAACACTAACCCGCGCCCTCACACGTACGCTCCCCCTAAAGCGTTGTCGTACCCTCACCTGGACCCTAAACCCTCCCCGTCCCCTAACCCTAACCCTAGCCCGAACCGTAACCCGAAGCCTTCCCCGAAGCCTGACCCTCACCCGTCACATAATCCTAACCCGTACGCTAACACTAACCCGCGCCCTCACACGTACGCTCCCCCTAAAGCGTTGTCGTACCCTCACCTGGACCCTAAACCCTCCCCGTCCCCTAACTCTAACCCTAGCCCGAACCCTAACCCTAACCCTTCCCCGAAGCCTGACCCTCACCCGTCCCCTAATCCTAACCCGTATGCGAACACTAACCCGCGCCCTCACACGAACGCTCGCCCTAAAGCGTTGTCGTACACTCACTTGGACCCTAAACCCTCCCCGTCCCCTAACCCTAACCCTAGCCCGAACCCTAACCCTAAACCTTCCCCGAAGCCTGACCCTCACCCGTCCCCTAATCCTAACCCGTGCGCTAACACTAACCCGCGCCCTCACACGTACGCTCCCCCTAAAGCGTTGTTGTACCCTCACCTGGACCCTAAACCGTCCTCGTCCCCTAACCCTAACCCTAGCCCGAACCCTAACCCTAAACCTTCCCCGAAGCCTGACCCTCACCCGTCCCCTAATCCTAACCCGTACGCTAACACTAACCCGCGCCCTCACACGTATGCTCCCCCTAAAGCGTTGTCGTACCCTCACCTGGACCCTAAGCCGTCCCCGTCCCCTAAACCTAACCCTAGCCGGAAACCTAACCCTAACCCTTCCCCGAAGCCTGACCCTCACCCGTCCCCTCATCCTAACCCGTACGCTAACACTAACCCACGCCCTCACACGTATGCTCCCCCTAAAGCGTTGTCGTACCCTCACCTGGACCCTAAACAGTCCCCGTCCCCTAACACTAACCCTCGCCCGAACCCTAACCCTAACCCTTCCCCGAAGCCTGACCCTCACCCGTCCCCTAATCCTAACCCGTACGCTAAAACTAACCCGCGCCCTCACACGTACGCTCCCCCTAAAGCGTTGTCGTACCATCACCTTGACCCTAAACCCTCCCCGTCCCCTAACCCGAACCCTAGCCCGAACCCTAACCCTAACCCTTCCCCGAAGCCTGACCCTCACCCGTCCCCTAATCCTAACCCGTACGCTAACACTAACCCACGCCCTCACACGTACGCTCCCCCTAAAGCGTTGTCGTACCCTCACCTGGACCCTAAACCCTCCCCGTCCCCTAACCCTAACCCTAGCCCGAACCCTAACCCTAAACCTTCCCCGAAGCCTGACCCTCACCCGTCCCCTAATCCTAAACCGTACGTTAACACTAACCCGCGCCCTCACACGTACGCTCCCCCTAAAGCGTTGTCGTACCCACACCTGGACCCTAAACCCTCCCCGTCCCCTAACCCTAACCCTAGCCCGAACCCTAACCCTAACCCTTCCCCGAAGCCTGACCCTCACCCGTCCCCTAATCCTAACCCGTACGCTAACACTAACCCGCGCCCTCACACATACGCTCCCCCTAAAGCGTTGTCGTACCCTCACCTGGACCCTAAACCGTCCCCGTCCCCTAACCCTAACCATAGCCTGAACCCTAACCCTGAACCTAACCCTTCCCCGAAGCCTGACCCTCACCCGTCCCCTAATACTAACCCGTACGCTAACGCTAACCCGCGCCCTCACACGTACGCTCCCCCTAAAGCGTTGTCGTACCCTCACCTGGACCCTAAACCCTCCCCGTCCCCTAACCCTAACCCTAGCCCGAACCCTAACCCTAAACTTCCCTGAAGCCTGACCCTCACCCGTCCCCTAATCCTAACCCGTACGCTAAAACTAACCCGCGCCCTCACACGTACGCTCCCCCTAAAGCGTTGTCGTACCCTCACCTGGACCCGAAACCATCCACGTCCCCTAACCCTAACCCTAGCCCGAACCCAAATCTAACCCTTCCCCGAAGCCTGACCCTCACCCGTCCCCAATCCTAAACCGTACGCTAACACTAACCCGCGCCCTCACACGTACGCTCCCCCTGAAGCGTTGTCGTACCCTCACCTGGACCCTAAGCCGTCCCCGTCCCCTAAACCTAACCCTAGCCCGAAACCTAACCCTAACCCTTCCCCGAAGCCTGACCCTCACCCGTCCCATCATCCTAACCCGTACGCTAACACTAACCCACGCCCTCACACGTATGCTCCCCCTAAAGCGTTGTCGTACCCTCACCTGGACCCTAAACCGTCCCCGTCCCCTAACACTAACCCTAGTCCGAACCCTAACCCTAACCCTTCCCCGAAGCCTGACCCTCACCCGTCCCCTAATCCTAACCCGTACGCTAAAACTAACCCGCGCCCTCACACGTAGGCTCCCCCTAAAGCGTTGTCGTACCATCACCTTGACCCTAAACCCTCCCCGTCCCCTAACCCTAACCCTAGCCCGAACCCTAACCCTAAGCCTTCCCCGAAGCCTGACCCTCACCCGTCCCCTAATCCTAACCCGTACGCTAACACTAACCCGCGCCCTCACACGTACGCTCCCCCTAAAGCGTTGTCGTACCCTCACCTGGACCCGAAACCATCCACGTCCCCTAACCCTAACCCTAGCCCGAACCCTAACCCTAACCCTTCCCCGAAGCCTGACCCTCACCCGTCCCCTAATCCTAACCCGTATGCTAACACTAACCCGCGCCCTCACATGTACGCTCCCCCTAAAGCGTTGTCGTACACTCACCTGGACCCTAAACCCTCCCCATCCCCTAACCCTAACCCTAGCACGAACCCAAATCTAACCCTTCCCCGAAGCCTGACCCTCACCCATCCCCTAATCCTAAACCGTACGCTAACACTAACCCACGCACTCACACGTACGCTCCCCCTAAAGCGTTGTCGTACCCTCCCCTGGACCCTAAACCCTCCCCGTCCCATAACCCTAACCCTAGCCCGAACCCTAACCCTAACCCTTCTCCGAAGCCTGACCCTCACCCGTCCCCTAATCCTAAACCGTACGTTAACACTAACCCGCGCCCTCACAAGTACGCTCCCCCTAAAGCGTTGTCGTACCCTCACCTGGACCCTAAACCCTCCCAGTCCCCTAACCCTAACCCTAGCCCGAACCCTAACCCTAACCCTTCCCCGAAGCCTGACCCTCACCCGTACCCTAATCCTAACCCGTACGCTAACACTAACCCGCGCCCTCACACGTACGCTCCCCCTAAAGTGTTGTCGTTCCCTCACCTGGACCCGAAACCGTCCCCGTCCCCTAAACCTAACCCTAGGCCGAACCCTAACCCTAACCCTTCCCCGAAGGCTGACCCACACACGTCCCCTAATCCTAACCCGTACGCTAACACTAACCCGCGCCCTCACACGTACGCTTCCCCTCAAGCGTTGTCGTACCCTCACCTGGACGCTAATCCGTCCCCGTCCCCTAACCCTAACCCTAGCCCGAATCCTAACCCTAACCCTTCCCCGAAGCCTGACCCTAACCCGTCCCCTAATCCTAACCCGTACGCTAACACTAACCCACGCCCTCACACGTACGCTCCCCCTAAAGCATTGTCGTAGCCTCACCTGGACCCTAATCCGTCCCCGTCCCCTAACCCTACCCTAGCCCGAACCCTAACCCTAACCAATTCCCCGAAAACTGACCCTCACCCGTCCCCTAATCCTAACCCGTACGCTAACACTAACCCACGCCCTCACACGTACGCTCCCCCTAAAGCGTTGTCATACCCTCACCTGGACCCTAAACCATCCCCGTCCCCTAACACTAACCCTAGCCCGAACCCTAACCCTAACCCTTCTCCGAAGCCTGACCCTCACCCGTCCCCTAATCCTAACCCGTACGCTAACACTAACCCGTGCCCTCACACGTACGCTCCCCCTAAAGCGTTGTCGTATCCTCACCTGGACCCTAAACCCTCCCCGTCCCCTAACCCTAACCCTTCCCCGAAGCCTGACCCTCACCCGTCCCCTAATCCTAACCCGTATGCTAACACTAACCCGCGCCCTCACACATACGGTCCCCCTAAAGCGTTGTCGTACCCTCACCTGGACCCTAAACCCTCCCCGTCCCCTAACCCTAACCCTTCCCCGAAGCCTGACCCTCACCCTTCCCCTAATTCTAACTCGTACGCTAACACTAACCCGCGCCCTCACACGTACGCTCCCCCTAAAGCGTTGCGTACCCTCACTTAGACCCGAAACCCTCCCCGTCCCCTAACCCTAACCCTAGCCCGATCCCTAACCCTAACCCTTCCCCGAAGCCTGACCCTCACCCGTCCCCTAATCCTAACCCGTACGCTAACACTAACCCGCGCCCTCACAGGTACGCTCCCCCTAAAGCGTTGTCATACCCTCACCTGGACACGAAAACCTCCCCGTCCCCTAACCCTAACCCTAGAGTGAACCCTAACCCTAACCCTTCCCCAAAGCCTGACCCTCACCCGTCCCCTAATCCTAACCCGTACGCTAACACTAACCCGCGCCCTCACACGTACGCTCCCCCTAAAGCGTTGTCGTACCCTCACCTGGACCCTAAACCCTCCCCGTCCCCTAACCCTAACCCTAGCCCGAACCCTAACCCTAACCCTTCCCCGAAGCCTGACCCTCACCCGTCCCCTAATCCTAACCCGTACGCTAACACTAACCCGCGCCCTCACACGTACGCTCCCCCTAAAGCTTTGTCGTACCCTCACCTGGACCCGAAATCCTCCCCGTCCCCTAACCCTAACCCTAGTCCGAACCCTAAACCTAACCCTTCCCCGAAGCCTGACCCTCACCCGTCCCCTAATCCTAACGCGTACGCTAACACTAACCCGCACCCTCACACGTACGCTCCCCTAAAGCGTTGTCGTACCCTCACCTGGACCCTAAACACTCCCCGTCCCCTAACCCTAACTGCAGCCCGAATCCTAACCCTAACCCTTCCCCGAAGCCTGACCCTCACCCGTCCCCTAATCCTAAACCATACGCTAACACTAACCAGCGCCCTCACACGTACGCTCTCCCTAAAACGTTGTCGTACCCTCACCTGGACCCTAAACCCTCCCCGTCCCCTAACCCTAACCCTAGCCTGAACCCTAACTCTAACCCTTCCCCGAAGCCTGACCCTCCCCGTCCCCTAACCCTAACCCTAGCCCGAACCATAACCCTAACACTTCCCCGAAGCCTGACCCTCACCCGTACCCTAATGCTAATGCGTACGCTAACACTAACCCTCGCCCTCACACGTACGCTCCCCCTAAAGCGTTGTCGTACCCTCACCTGGACCCTAAACCCTCCCCGTCCCCTAACGCTAACCCTAGCCCGAAACCTAACCCTAACCCTTCCCCGAAGCCTGACCCTCACCCGTCCCCTAATCCTACCCCGGACGCTAACACTAACCCGTGCCCTCACACGTACGCTTTCCCTAAAGCGTTGTCGTACCCTCACCTGGAACCTAAACAGTCCCCGTCCCCTAACCCTAACCCGTATGCCAACACTCACCGGCGCCCTCACACGTACGCTCTCCCTAAAGCATTGTCGTACCCTCACCTGGACCCTAAACCCTCCCCGTCCCCTAACCCTAACCATAGCCCGAACCCTAAACCTACCCCTTCCCCGAAGCCTGACCATCACCCGTCACCTAATCCTAAACCGTACGTTAACACTAACCCGCGCCCTCACACGTACGCTCCCCCTAAAGCGTTGTCGTACCCTCACCTGGACCCTAAACCGTCCCTGTCCTCTAACCCTAACTCTAGCCCAAACCCTAAACCTAACCCTTCCCCGAGCCTGACCCTCACCCGTCCCCTAATCCTAACCCGTACGCTAACACTAACCCGCGCCCTCACACGTACGCTCCCCGTAAAGTGTTGTCGTACCCTCACCTGGACCCGAAACCGTCCTCGTCCCCGTCCCCTAACTCTAGCCCGAACCCTAACCCTAACCCTTCCCCGAAGCCTGACCCTCACCCGTCCCCTAATCCTAACCCGTACGCTAACACTAACCCGCGCCCTCACACGTACGCTCCCACTAAAGCGTTGTCGTACCCTCACCTGGACCCTAAACCCTCCCCGTCCCCTAACCCAAACCCTAGCCTGAACCCTAACCCTAACCCTTCCCCGAAGCCTGACCCTCACCCGTCCCCTAATCCTAACACGTACGCTAACACTAACCCGCGCCCTCACACGTACGCTCCCCCTAAAGCGTTGTCGTACCCTCACCTGGACCCTAAACCCTCCCGTCCCCTAACCCTAACCCTAGCCCGAACCCTAACCCTAACCCTTCCCCTACCTGACCCTCACCCGTCCCCTAATCCTAACCCGTACGCTAACACTAACCCGCGCCCTCACACGTACGCTCCCCCTAAAGCGTTGTCGTACCCTCACCTGGACCGTAAACCCTCCCCGTCCCCTAACCCTACCCTAGCCCGAACCCTAACCCTAACCCTTCCCCGAAGCCTGACCCTCACACTTCTCCTAATCCTAACCCGTACGCTAACACTAACCCGCGCCCTCACACGTACGCTCCCCCTAAAGCGTTGTCGTACCCTCACATGGACCCTAAACCATCCCCGTCCCCTAACCCTAACCCTAGCCCGAACCCTAACCCTAACCCTTCCCCGAAGCCTGACCCTAATCCGTACCCTAATCCTAACCCGTACGCTAACACTAACCCATGCCCTCACACGTACGATCCCCCTAAAGCGTTGTCGTACCCTCACATGAACCCTAAACCCTCCCCGTCCTCTAACACTAACCCTAGCCCGAACCCTAACCCTAACGCTTCCCCGAAGCCTGACCCTCACCCGTCCCCTAATCCTAACCCGTACGCTAACACTAACCCGCGCCCTCACACGTACGCTCCCCGTAAAACGTTGTCGTACCCTCACCTGGACCCTAAACCCTCCCCGTCGCCTAACCTTAACCCTAGCCCGAACCATAACCCTAATGCTTCCCCGAAGCCTGACCCTCACCCGTCCCCTAATCCTAACCCGTACGCTAACACTAACCTGCGCCCTCACACGTACGCTCCCCGTAAAGCGTTGTCGTACCCTCACCTGGACCCTAAACCTCCCCGTCCCCTAACCCTAACCCTAGCCCGAACACTAACCCTAACCCTTCACTGAAGCGTGACCCTCACCCGTCCCCTAATCCTAACCCGTACGCTAACAATAACCCACGCCCTCACACGTACGCTCCCCCTAAAGCGTTGTCGTACCCTCACCTGGACCCTAAACCGTCCCCGTCCCCTAACCCTAACCCTAGCCCGAACCCTAACCCTAACCCTTCCCCGAAGCCTGACCCTCACCCGTCCCCTAATCCTATCCCGTACGCTAACACTAACCCGCGCCCTCACACGTACACTCTCCCTAAAACTTGGTCGTACCCTCACGTGGACCCTAAACTGTCCCCGTACCCTAACGCAAACCCTAGCCCGAACCCTAAACCTAACCCTTCCCCGAAGCCTGACCCTCACCCGTCCCCTAATCCTAACCCGTACGCTAACAGTAACCCGCGCCCTCACACGTACGCTCTCCCTAAAACGTGGTCGTACCCTCACCTGGACCCTAAACCTCCCCGTCCCCTAACCCTAAACCTATCCCGAACCCTAAACCTAACCCTTCCCCGAAGCCTGGCCCACACCCGTCCCCTAATCGTAAACCGTACGCTAACTCTTACCCGCGCCCTCACACGTACGGTCCCCCTAAAGCGTTGTCGTACCCTCACCTGGACCCTAAACCCTCCCCGTCCCCTAACCCTAACCCTAGCCCGAACCCTAACCCTAACCCTTCCCCGAAGGCAGACCGTCACCCGTCACCTAATCCTAACCCGTACGCTAACACTAACCCGCGCCCTAACACGTACGCTCCCCCTAAAGCGTTGTCGTACCCTCACCTGGACCCTAAACCCTCCCCGTCCCCTAACCCTAACCCTAGCCCGAACCCTAACCCTAACCCTTCCCTGAAGCCTGACCCTCACCCTTCTCCTAATCCTAACCCGTACGCTAACACTAACCTGCGCCCTCACACGTACGCTCCCCCTAAAGCGTTGTCGTATCCTCACCTGGACCCTAAACCGTCCCCGTCCCCTAACCCTAACTTTAGCCCGAACCCTAACCCTAACCCTTCCCCGAAGCCTGACCGTCACCCGTCCCCTAATCCTAATCCGTACGCTAACACTAACCCGCGCCCTCACACGTACACTCCCCCTAAAGCGTTGTCGTACCCTCACCTGGACCCTAAACCCTCCCCGTCCCCTAACCCTAACCCTAGCCCGAACCCTAACCCTAACCCTTCCCCGAAGCCTGACCCTAATCCGTACCCTAATCCTAACCCGTACGCTAACACTAACCCGTGCCCTCACACGTACGATCCCCCTAAAGCGTTGTCGTACCCTCACATGAACCCTAAACCCTCCCCGTCCTCTAACCCTAACCCTAGCCCGAACCCTAACCCTAACGCTTCCCCAAAGCCTGACCCTCTCCCGTCCCCTAATCCTAACCCGTACGCTAACACTAACCCGCGCCCTCACACTTACACTCCCCGTAAAGCGTTGTCGTACCCTCACCTGGACCCTAAACCGTCCCTGTCCCCTAACCCTAACCCTAGCCCGAACCCTAACACTAACACTTCCCCGAAGCCTGACCCTCACCCGTCCCCTAATCCTAACCCGTACGCTAACACTAACCCGCGCCCTCACACGTACGCTCCCCCTAAAGCGTTGTCGTACCCTCACCTGCACCCTAAACCCTCCCCGTCCCCTAACCCTAACCCTAGCCGGAACCCTAACCCTAACCCTTCCCCGAAGCCTGACCCTCACCCGTCCCCTAATCCTAATCCGTACGCTAACACTAACCCGCAACCTCACACGTACGCTCCCCCTAAAGCGTTGTCGTACCCTCACCTGGACCCTAAACCGTCCCCGTCCCCTAACCCTAGCCCGAACCCTGACCCTAAACCTTCCCCGAAGCCTGACCCTCAGCCGTCCGCTAATCCTAACCCGTACGCTAACACTAACCCGCGCCCTTACATGTACACTCCCCCTAAAGTGTTGTCGTACCCTCACCTGGACCCTAAACCCTCCCCGTCGCCTAACCTTAACCCTAGCCCGAACCATAACCCTAATGCTTCCCCGAAGCCTGACCCTCACCCGTCCCCTAATCCTAACCCGCGTCCTCACACGTACGCTCCCCATAAAGCGTTGTCGTACCCTCACCTGGACCCTAAACCGTCCCCGTCCCCTAACCCTAACCCTAGCCCGAACCCTAACCCTAACCCTTCCCCGAAGCCTGACACTCATCTGTCCCCTAATCCTAACACGTACGCTAACACTAACCCGCGCACTCACACGTACGCTCCCCCTAAAGCGTTGTCGTACCCTCACCTGGACCCTAAACCCTCCGCGTCCCCTAACCCTAACCCTAGCCCAAACCCTAACACTAACCCTTCCCCAAAGCCTGACCCTCAGCCGTCCGCTAATCCTAACCCGTACGCTAACACTAACCCGCGCTCTTACACGTACACTCCCCCTAAAGTGTTGTCGTACCCTCACCTGGACCCTAAACCCTCCCCGTCCCCTAACCCTAACCCTAGCCCGAACACTAACCCTAACCCTTCACTGAAGCGTGACCCTCACCCGTCCCCTAATCCTAACCCGTATGCTAACAATAACCCACGCCCTCACACGTACGCTCCCCCTAAAGCGTTGTCGTACCCTCACCTGGACCCTAAACCGTCCCCATCCCCTAACCCTAACCCTAGCCCGAACCCTAACCCTAACCCTTCACGAAGCCTGACCCTCACCCGTCCCCTAATCCTAACCCGTACGCTAACACTAACCCACGCCCTCACACGTACACTCTCCCTAAAACTTGGTCGTACCCTCACGTGGACCCTAAACTGTCCCCATACCCTAACGCAAACCCTAGCCCGAACCCTAAACCTAACCCTTCCCCGAAGCCTGACTCTCACCCGTCCCCTAATCCTAACCCGTATGCTAACAGTAACCCGCGCCCTCACACGTACGCTCCCCCTAAAGCGTTGTCGTACCCTCACCTGGACCCTAAACCTCCCCGTCCCCTAACCCTAACCCTATCCCGAACACTAACCCTAACCCTTCCCCGTAGCCAGACCCTCACCCGTCCCCTAATCGTAACCCGTACGCTAAATCTAACCCGTGCCCTCACACATACGCTCCCCCTAAAGCGTTGTCATACCCTCACCGGGACCCTAAACCGTCCCAGTCCCCTAACCCTAACCCTAGCCCGAACCCTAACCCTAACCCTTCCCCGAAGACTGACCCTCACCCGTCCCCTAATCCTAACCCGTACGCTAACACTAACCCACGCCCTCACACGTACGCTCCCCCTAAAGCGTTGTCGTACCCTCACCTGGACCCTAAACCCTCCCCGTCCCCTAACCCTAACCCTAGCCCGAACCCTAATCCTAACCCTTCCCCGAAGCCTGACCCTCACCCGTCCCCTAATCCTAACCCGTACGCTAACACTAACCCGCGCCCTCACACGTACGCTCCCCCAAAGCGTTGTCGTACCCTCACCTGGACCCTAAACCCTCCCCATCCCCTAACCCTAACCCTAGCCCGAACCCTAACCCTAACCCTTCCCCGAAGCCTGACCCTCACCCGTCCCCTAATCCTAACCCGTACGCTAACACTAACCCGCGCCCTCACACTTACGATCCCCCTAAAGCGTTGTCGTACCCTCACCTGGACCCTAAACCCTCCCCTTCCCCTAAGCCTAACCCTAGCCCGAACCCTAATCCTAACCCTTCCCCGAAGCCTGACACTCACCCGTCCCCTAATCCTAAACCGTAAGCTAACAGTAACCCGCGCCGTCACACGAACACTCCCCCTAAAGCGTTGTCGTACCCGCACCTGGACCCTAAGCCGTCCCCGTCCCCTAACCCGAACCCTAGCCCGAACCCTAACCCTAACCCTTCCCCAAAGCCTGACCCTCAGCCGTCCGTTAATCCTAACCCGTACGCTAACACTAACCCGCGCCCTTACACGTACACTCCCCCTAAAGCGTTGTCGTACCCTCACCTGGACCCTAAGCCGTCCCCGTCCCCTAACCCAAACCCTAGCCCGAACCCTAACCCTAAACCTTCCCCGAAACCTGACCCTCACGCGTCCCCTAATCCTAATCCGTACGCTAACACTAACCCGCGCCCTCACACGTATGCATCCACTAAAGCGTTGTCGTACCCTCACCTGGACCCTAAACCGTCCCCGTCCCCTAACCCTAACCCTAGACCGAACTCTAACCCTAACCCTTCCCCGAAGCCTGACCCTCACCTGTCCCCTAATCCTAACCCGTACGCTAACACTAACCCGTGCCCTCACACGTACGCTCCCCCTAAAGCGTTGTCGTACCCTCACCTGGACCCTAAGCCGTCCCCATCCCCATCCCCTAACCCTAGCCCGAACCGTAACCCTAACACTTCCCCGAAGCCTGACACTCACCCGTCCCCTAATCCTAACCCGTACGCTAACACTAACCCGCGCCCTCACACGTACGCTCCCCCTAAAGCGTTGTCGTACCCTCACCTGGACCCTAAGCCGTCCCCGTCCCCTAACACTAACCCTAGCCCGAACCCTAACCCTAACACTTCCCCGAAGCCTGACCCTCACCCGTCCCCTAATCCTAACCCGTACGCTAACACTAACCCGCGCCCTCACACGTACGCTCCCCCTAAAGCGTTGTCGGACCCTCACCTGGACCCTAAACCGTCCCCGTCCCCTAACACTAACCCTAGCCCGAACCCTAACCCTAACACTTCCCCGAAGCCTGACCCTCACCCGTGCCCTAATCCTAACCCGTACGCTAACACTAACCCACGCCCTCACACGTACGCTCCCCCTAAAGCGTTGTCGTACCCTCACCTGGACCCTAAGTCGTCCCCGTCACCTAATACTAACCCTAGCCCGAACCCTAACCCTAACCCTTCCCGGAAACCTGACCCTCACCCGTCCCTTAATCCTAATCCGTACGCTAACACTAACCCGCGCCCTCACACGTACGCTCGCCCTAAAGCTTTGTCGTACCCTCACCTGGACCCTAAACCCTCCCCGTCCCCTAACCCTAACCCTAGCCCGAACCCTAACCCTAACCCTTCCCCGAAGGCAGACCGTCACCCGTCACCTAATCCTAACCCGTACGCTAACACTAACCCGCGCCCTCACACGTACGCTCCCCCTAAAGCGTTGTCGTACCCTCACCTGGACCCTAAACCCTCCCCGTCCCCTAACCCTAACCCTAGCCCGAACCCTAACCCTAACCCTTCCCCGAAGCCTGACCCTCACCCTTCTCCTAATCCTAACCCGTACGCTAACACTAACCCGCGCCCTCACACGTACGCTCCCCCTAAAGCGTTGTCGTACCCTCACCTGGACCCTAAACCGTCCCCGTCCCCTAACCCTAACCCTAGCCCGAACCCTAACCCTAACCCTTCCCCGAAGCCTGACCGTCACCCGTCCCCTAATCCTAATCCGTACGCTAACACTAACCTGCGCCCTCACACGTACGCTCCCCCTAAAGCGTTGTCGTACCCTCAACTGGACCCTAAACCCTCCCCGTCCCCTAACCCTAACCCTAGCCCGAACCCTAACCCTAACCCTTCCCCGAAGCCTGACCCTAATCCGTACCCTAATCCTAACTCGTACGCTAACACTAACCCGTGCCCTCACACGTACGATCCCCCTAAAGTGTTGTCGTACCCTCACATGAACCCTAAACCCTCCCCGTCCTCTAACCGTAACCCTAGCCCGAACCCTAACACTAACGCTTCCCCGAAGCCTGACCCTCACCCGTCCCTTAATCCTAACCCGTACGCTAACACTAACCCGCGCCCTCACACGTACGCTCCCCGTAAAGCGTTGTCGTACCCTCACCTGGACCCTAAACCGTCCCTGTCCCCTAACCCTAACCCTAGCCCGAACCCTAACACTAACACTTCCCCGAAGCCTGACACTCACGCGTCCCCTAATCCTAACCCGTACGCTAACACTAACCCGCGCCCTCACACGTACGATCCCCCTAAAGCGTTGTCGTACCCTCACCTGGACCCTAAACCGTCCCTGTCCCCTAACCCTAACCCTAGCCCGAACCCTAACACTAACACTTCCCCGAAGCCTGACCCTCACCCGTCCCCTAATCCTAATCTGTACGCTAACACTAACCCGAACCCTCACACGTACGCTCCCCCTAAAGCGTTGTCGTACCCTAACCTGGACCCTAAACCGTCCCCGTCCCCTAACCCTAACCCTAGCCCGAACCCTGACCCTAAACCTTCCCCGAAGCCTGACCCTCAGCCGTCCGCTAATCCTAACCCGTACGCTAACACTAACCCGCGCCCTTACACGTACACTCCCCCTAAAGTGTTGTCGTACCCTCACCTGGACCCTAAACCCTCCCCGTCGCCTAACCTTAACCCTAGCCCGAACCATAACCCTTGTGCTTCCCCGAAGCCTGACCCTCACCCGTCCCCTAATCCTAACCCGCGTCCTCACACGTACGCTCCCCATAAAGCGTTGTCGTACCCTCACCTGTACCCTAAACCGTCCCCGTCCCCTAACCCTAACCCTAGCCCGAACCCTAACCCTAACACTTCAACGAAGCCTGACACTCACCTGTCCCCTAATCCTAACACGTACGCTAACACTAACCCGCGCACTCACACGTACGCTCCCCCTAAAGCGTTGAAGTACCCTCACCTGGACCCTAAACCCTCCGCGTCCCCTAACCCTAACCCTAGCCCGAACCCTAACACTAACCCTTCCCCAAAGCCTGACCCTCAGCCGTCCGCTAATCCTAACCCGTACGATAACACTAACCCGCGCCCTTACACGTACACTCCCCCTAAAGTGTTGTCGTACCCTCACCTGGACCCTAAACCCTCCCCGTCGCCTAACCTTAACCCTAGCCCGAACCATAACACTAATGCTTCCCCGAAGCCTGACCCTCACCCGTCCCCTAATCCTAACCCGTACGCTAACACTAACCCACGCCCTCACACGTACGCTCCCCGTAAAGCGTTGTCGTATCCTCACCTGGAACCTAAGACGTCCCCGTCCCCTAACCCTAACCCTAGCCCGAACACTAACCATAACCCTTCCCTGAAGCGTGACCCGCACCCGTCCCCTAATCCTAACCCGTACGCTAACACTAACCCGCGCCCTCACACGTACACTCTCCCTAAAACTTCGTCATACCCTCACGTGGACCCTAAACTGTCCCCGTACCCTAACGCAAACCCTAGCCCGAACCCTAAACCTAACCCTTCCCCGAAGCCTGACTCTCACCCGTCCCCTAATCCTAACCCGTACGCTAACAGTAACCCGCGCCCTCACACGTACGCTCCCCCTAAAGCGTTGTCGTACCCTCACCTGGACCCTAAACCTCCCCGTCCCCTAACCCTAACCCTAGCCCGAACACTAACCATAACCCTTCCCTGAAGCGTGACCCGCACCCGTCCCCTAATCCTAACCCGTACGCTAACACTAACCCGTGCCCTCACACATACGCTCCCCCTAAAGCGTTGTCGTACCCTCACCTGGACCCTAAACCGTTCCCGTCCCTTAACCCTAACCCTAGCCCGAACCCTAACCCTAACCCTTCCCCGAAGCCTGACCCTCACCCGTCTCCTAATCGTAACCCGTACGCTAACACTAACCCGCACCCTCACACATACGCTCCCCCTAAAGCGTTGTCGTACCCTCACCTGGACCCTAAACCCTCCCCGTCCCCTAACCCTAACCCTAGCCCGAACCCTAACCCTAACCCTTCCCCGAAGCCTGATGTCACCCGTCCCCTAATCCTAATCCGTACGCTAACACTAACCCGCGCCCTCACACGTACGCTCCCCCTAAAGCGTTGTCGTACCCTCACCTGGACCCTAAACCCTCCCAGTCCCCTAACCCTAACCCTAGCCCGAACCCTAACCCTAACCCTTCCCCGAAGCCTGACCCTCACCCGTCCCCTAATCCTAACTCGTACGCTAACACTAACCCGCTCCCTCACACGTACGCTCCCCCTAAAGCGTTGTCGTACCCTCACCTGGACCCTAAACCTCCCCGTCCCCTAACCCTAACCCTAGCCCGAACACTAACCCTAACCCTTCACTGAAGCGTGACCCTCACCCGTCCACTAATCCTAACCCGTACGCTAACAATAACCCACGCCCTCACACGTACGCTCCCCCTAAAGCGTTGTCGTACCGTCACCTGGACCCTAAACCGTCCCCGTCCCCTAACCCTAAACCTAGCCCGAACCCTAAACCTAACCCTTCCCCGAAGCCTGGCCCACACCCGTCCCATAATCCTAACCCGTACGCTAACACTAACCCGCGCCCTCACACGTACGCTCCCCCTAAAGCGTTGTCGTACCCTCACCTGGACCCTAAACCGTCCCCGTCCCCTAACCCTAACCCTAGCCCGAACCCTAACCCTAAAACTTCCCCGATGCCTGACCCTCACCCGTCCCCTAATCCTAACCCGTACGCTAACACTAAACCGCGCCCTCACACGTACGCTCCCCCTAAAGCGTTGTCGTACCCTTACCTGGACCCTAAACCCTCCCCGTCCCCTAACCCTAACCCTAGTCCGATCCCTAACCCTAAACTTTCCCCGAAGCCTGACCCTCACCCGTCCCCTAATCCTAACCCGTACGCTAACACTAACCCGCGTCCTCACACGTACGCTCCCCCTAAAGCGTTGTCGTACCCTCACCTGGACCCTATACACTGCCCGTCCCCTAACCCTAACCCTAGCCCGAACCCTAAGCCTAAAACTTCCCCGAAGCCTGACCCTCTCCCGTCCCCTAATCCTAAACCGTACGGTAACACTAACCCACGCCCTCACACGTACGCTCCCCCTAAAGCGTTGTTGTACCCTCACCTGGACCCTAAACCGTCCCCGTCCCCTAACCCTAACCCTAGCCCGAACCCTAACCCTAACCCTTCCCCGAAGCCTGACCCTCACCCGTCCCCTAATCCTAACCTGTACGCTAAGAGTAACCCGCGCCCTCACACGTATGGTCCCCCTAAAGCGTTGTCCTACCCTAACCTGGACCCTAAAACCTCCCCGTCCCCTAACCCTAACCCTAGCCCGAACCCTAACCCTAACCCTTCCCTGAAGCCTGACCCTCACCCGTCCCCTAATCCTAACCCGTAAGCTGACACTATCCCGCACCCTCACACGTACTCTCCCCCTAAAGCGTTGTCGTACCCTCACCTGGACCCTAAACCCTCCCCATCCCCTAACCCTAACCCTAGCCCGAACCCTAACCCTAACACTTCCCCGAAACCTGACCCTCACCCGTCCCCTAATCCTAACCCGTATGCTAACACTAACCCGCGCCCTCACACGTACGCTCCCCCTAAAGCGTTGTCGTACCCTCACCTGGACCCTAAACCCTCCCCGTCCCCTAACCCTAACACTAGCCCAAACCCTAACCCTAACCCTTCCCCGAAGCCTGACTCTCACCCGTCCCCTAATCCTAACCTGTACGCTAACACTAACCCGCGCCCTCACACGTACGCTCCCCCTAAAGCGTTGTCGTACCCTCACCTGGACCCTAAACCCTCTCCGTCCCCTAACCCTAACCCTAGCCCGAACCCTAACCCTAAATCTTCCCCGAAGCCTGACCCTCACCCGTCCCCTAATCCTAAACCGTACGGTAACACTAACTCGCGCCCTCACACGCATGCTCCCCCTAAAGCGTTGTCGTACCCACACCTGGACCCTATACACTCCCCGTCCCCTAACCCTAACCCTAGCCCGAACCCTAACCCTAAACCTTCCCCGAAGCCTGACCCTCACCCGTCCCCTAAACCTAAACCGTACGGTAACACTAACCTGCGCTCTCACACGTACGCTCGCCCTAAAGCGTTGTCGTACCCTCACCTGGACCCTAAACCGTCCCCGTCCCCTAACCCTAACCCTAGCCCAAACCCTAACCCTAACCCTTCCCCGAAGCCTGACCCTCACCCGTCCCCTAATCGTAACCCATACGTAACACTAACCCGCGCCCTCACACGTACGCTCCCCCTAAAGCGTTGTTCTACACTCACTTGGACCCTAAACCCTCCCCGTCCCCTAGCCCGAACCCTAACCCTTACCCTTCCCCGAAGCCTGACCCTCACCCGTCCCCTAATCCTAACCCGTACGCTAACACTAACCCGCGCCCTCACACGTACGCTCCCCCTAAAGCGTTGTCGTACCCTCACCTGGACCCTAAGACGTCCCCGTCCCCAAAGCCTAACCCTAGCCCGAACCCTAACCCTAACCCTTCCCCGAAGCCTGACCCTCACCCGTCCCCTAATCCTAACCCATACGCTAACACTAACCCGCGCCCTCACACGTACACTCCCCCTAAAGCGTTGTCGTACCCTCACCTAGACCCTAAACCCTCCTCGTCCCCTAACCCTAACCCTAGCCCGAACCCTAACCCTAACCCTTCCCCGAAGCCTGACCCTCACCCTTCTCCTAATCCTAACCCGTACGCTAACACTAACCCGCGCCCTCACACGTATGCTCCCCCTAAAGCGTTGTCGTACCCTCACCTGGACCCTAAACCGTCCCCGTCCCCTAACCCTAACCCTAGCCCGAACCCTAACCGTAACACTTCCCCGAAGCCTGACCCTAACCCTTCCCCTAATCCTAATCCGTACGCTAACACTAACACGCGCCCTCACACGTACGCTCCCCCTAAAGCGTTGTCGTACCCTCACCTGGACCCTAAACCCTCCCCGTCCCCTAACCCTAACCCTAGCCCGAACCCTAACCCTAACCCTTCCCCGAAGCCTGACCCTCACCCGTTCCCTAATCCTAACCCGTACGCTAACACTAACCCGCGCGCACACACGTACGCTCCCCCTAAATCGTTGTCGTACCCTCACCTGGACTCTATACACTCCCCGTCCCCTAACCCTAACCCTAGCCCGAACCCTAACCCTAAACCTTCCCCGAAGCCTGACCCTCACCCGTCCCCTAATCCTAAACCGTACGGTAACACTAACCCGCGCCCTCACACGTACGCTCCTCCTAAAGCGTTGTCGTACCCTCACCTGGACCCTAAAAAGTCCCCGTCCCCTAACCCTAACCATAGCCCAAACAATAACCCTCACCCTTCCCCGAAGCCTGACCCTCACCCGTCCCCTAATCCTAACCCGTACGCTAACACTAACCCGCGCCCTCACACGTACGCTCCCCCTAAAGCGTTGTCGTACCCTCACCTGGACCCTAAACCCTCCCCGTCCCCTAACCCTAACCCTAGCCCAAACTTAACCCTAACCCTTCCCCGAAGCCTGAACCTCACCCGTCCCCTAATCCTAAACAGTACGCTAACACTAACCCGCGCCCTCACACGTACGGTCCCCCTAAAGCGTTGTCGTACCCTCACCTGGACCCTAAACCGTCCCTGTCCCGTAACCCTAAACCTAGCCCGAACCCTAACCCTAACCCTTCCCCGAAGCCTGACCCTCACCCGTCCCCTAATCCTAACCCGTACGCTAACACTAAACCACGCCCTCACACGTACGCTCCCCCTAAAGCGTTGTCGTACCCTCACCTGGACCCTAAACCGTCCCCGTCCCCTAACCCTAACCCTAGCCCGAACCCTAACCCTAACCCTTCCCCGAAGCCTGACCCTCACCCGTCCCCTAATCCTACCCCGTACACTAAAACTAACACGCGCCCTCACACGTACGCTCCCCCTAAAGCGTTGTCGTACCCTCACCTGGACCCTAAACCCTCCCCGTCCCCTAACCCTAACCCTAGCCCGAACCCTAACCCTAACCCTTCCCCGAAGGCAGACCGTCACCCGTCACCTAATCCTAACCCGTACGCTAACACTAACCCGCGCCCTCACACGTACGCTCCCCCTAAAGCGTTGTCGTACCCTCACCTGGACCCTAAACCCTCCCCGTCCCCTAACCCTAACCCTAGCCCGAACCCTAACCCTAACCCTTCCCCGAAGCCTGACCCTCACCCTTCTCCTAATCCTAACCCGTACGCTAACACTAACCCGCGCCCTCACACGTATGCTCCCCCTAAAGCGTTGTCGTACCCTCACCTGGACCCTAAACCGTACCCGTCCCCTAACCCTAACCCTAGCCCGAACCCTAACCGTAACCCTTCCCCGAAGCCTGACCGTCACCCGTCCCCTAATCCTAATCCGTACGCTAACACTAACACGCGCCCTCACACGTACGCTCCCCCTAAAGCGTTGTCGTACCCTCACCTGGACCCTAAACCCTCCCCGTCCCCTAACCCTAACCCTAGCCCGAACCCTAACCCTAACCCTTCCCCGAAGCCTGACCCTAATCCGTACCCTAATCCTAACCCGTACGCTAACACTAACCCGTGCCATCACACGTACGCTCCCCCTAAAGCGTTGTCGTACCCTCACCTGGACCCTAAACCCTCCCAGTCCCCTAACCCTAACCCTAGCCCGAACCCTAACACTAATCCTTCCCCGAAGCCTGACACTCACCCGTGCCCTAATCCTAACCCGTACGCTAACACTAACCCGCGCCCACACACGTACGCTCCCCCTAAAGTGTTGTCGTACCCTCACCTGGACCCTAAACCCTCCCTGTCCCCTAACCCTATCCCTAGTCCGAACCCTAACCCTAACCCTTCCCCGAAGCCTGACCCTCACCCGTCCCCTAATCCTAACCCGTACGCTAACACTAACCCGCGCCCTCACACGTACGCTCCCCTTAAAGCGTTGTCGTACCCTCACCTGGACCCTAAACCCTCCCCGTCCCGTAACCCTAACCCTAGCCCGAACCCTAACCCTAAACCTTCCCCGACGCCTGAACCTCACCCATCCCCTAATCCTAACCCGTACGCTAACACTAACCCGCGCCCTCACACGTATGCTCCCCCTAAAGCGTTGTCGTACCCTCACCTGGACCCTAAACCCTCCCCGTCCCCTAACCCTAACCCTAGCCCGAACCCTAACCCTAACCCTTCCCCGAAGCCTGACCCTGAACCTTCTCCTAATCCTAACCCGTACGCTAACACTAACCCGCGCCCTCACACGTACGCTCCCCCTAAAGCGTTGTCGTACCCTCACCTGGACCCTAAACCGTCCCCGTCCCCTAACCCTAACCCTAGCCCGAACCCTAACCCTAACCCTTCCCCGAAGCCTGACCGTCACCCGTCCCCTAATCCTAATCCGTACGCAAACACTAACCCGCGCCCTCACACGTACGCTCCCCCTAAAGCGTTGTCGTACCCTCACCTGGACCCTAAACCCTCCCCGTCCCCTAACCCTAACCCTAGCCCGAACCCTAACCCTAACCCTTCCCCGAAGCCTGACCCTAATCCGTACCCTAATCCTAACCCGTACGCTAACACTAACCCGTGCCCTCACACGTACGCTCCCCCTAAAGCGTTGTCGTACCCTCACCTGGACCCTAAACCCTCCCAGTCCCCTAACCCTAACCCTAGCCCGAACCCTAACACTAATCCTTCCCCGAAGCCTGACCCTCACCCGTGCCCTAATCCTAACCCGTACGCTAACACTAACCCGCGCCCACACACGTACGCTCCCGTTAAAGAGTTGTCGTACCCTCACCTGGACCCTAAACCCTCCCTGTCCCCTAACCCTATCCCTAGCCCGAACCCTGACCCTAACCCTTCCCCAAAGCCTGACCCTCACCCGTCCCCTAATCCTAACCCGTACGCTAACACTAACCCGCGCCCTCACACGTATGCTCCCCCTAAAGCGTTGTCGTACCCTCACCTGGACCTGAAACCGTCCCCGTCCCCTAACCGTAACCCTAGCCCGAACCCTAACCCTAACCCTTCCCCGAAGCCTGACCCTCACCCGTCCCCTAATCCTAACCCGTACGCTAACACTAACCCGCGCCCTCACACGTACACTCCCCGTAATGCGTTGTCGTACCCTCACCTGGACCCTAAACCTCCCCGCCCCCTAACCCTAACCCTAGCCCGAACACTAACCATAACCCTTCCCTGAAGCGTGACCCTCACCCGTCCCCTAATCCTAACCCGTACGCTAACACTAACCCGTGCCCTCACACATACGCTCCCCCTAAAGCGTTGTCGTACCCTCACCTGGACCCTAAACCGTCCCCGTCCCCTAACCCTAACCCTAGCCCGAACCCTAACCCTAACACTTCCCCGAAGCCTGACCCTCACCCGTCCCCTAATCCTAACCCGTACCTAACACTAACCCGCGCCCTCACACGTACGCTCCCCCTAAAGTGTTGTCGTACACTCACCTGGACCCTAAACCCTCCCAGTCCCCTAACCCTAACCCTAGCCCGAACCCTAATCCTAACCCTTCCCCGAAGCCTGACCCTCACCCGTCCCCTAATCCTAACCCGTACAGTAACACTAACCCGTGCCCTCACACGTACGCTCCCCCTAAAGTGTTGTCGTACCCTCACCTGGACCCTAAACCGTCCCCGTCCCCTAACCCTAACCCTAGCCCGAACCCTAACCCTAACCCTTCCCCTAAGCCTGACCCTCACCCGTCCCCTAATCCTAACCCGTACGCTAACACTAACCCGCGCCCTCACACGTACACTCTCCCTAAAACGTGGTCGTACCCTACCTGGACCCTAACCCGTCCCCGTCCCCTAACCCTAAACCTAGCCCGAACCCTAAACCTAACCCTTCCCCGAAGCCTGGCCCACACCCGTCCCATAATCCTAACCCGTACGCTAACACTAACCCGCGCCCTCACACGTACGCTCCCCCTAAAGCGTTGTCGTACCCTCACCTGGACCCTAAACCGTCCCCGTCCCCTAACCCTAACCCTAGCCCGAACCCTAACCCTAAAACTTCCCCGATGCCTGACCCTCACCCGTCCCCTAATCCTAACCCGTACGCTAACACTAAACCGCGCCCTCACACGTACGCTCCCCCTAAAGCGTTGTTGTACCCTTACCTGGACCCTAAACCCTCCCCGTCCCCTAACCCTAACCCTAGCCCGAACCCTAACCCTAACCCTTCCCCGAAGCCTGACCCTCACCCGTCCCCTAATCCTAACCCGTACGCTAATACTAACCCGCGCCCTCACACGTACGCTCCCCCTAAAGCGTTGTCGTACCCTCACCTGGACCCTAAACCGTCCCCGTCCCCTAACCCTAACCCTAGCCCGAACCCTAACACTAAGACTTCCCCGAAGCCGGACCCCCACCCGTCCCCTAATCCTAACCCGTACGCTAACACTAACCCGCGCCCTCACACGTACGCTCCCCCTAAAGCGTTGTCGTACCCTCACCTGGACCCTATACACTGCCCGTCCCCTAACCCTAACCCTAGCCCGAACCCTAAGCCTAAAACTTCCCCGAAGCCTGACCCTCTCCCGTCCCCTAATCCTAAACCGTACGGTAACACTAACCCACGCCCTCACACGTACGCTACCCCTAAAGCGTTGTTGTACCCTCACCTGGACCCTAAACCGTCCCCGTCCCCTAACCCTAACCCTAGCCCGAACCCTAACCCTAACCCTTCCCCGAAGCCTGACCCTCACCCGTCCCCTAATCCTAACCTGTACGCTAAGAGTAACCCGCGCCCTCACACGTATGGTCCCCCTAAAGCGTTGTCCTACCCTAACCTGGACCCTAAAACCTCCCCTTCCCCTAACCCTAACCCTAGCCCGAACACTAACCCTAACCCTTCCCTGAAGCCTGACCCTCACCCGTCCCCTAATCCTAACCCGTAAGCTGACACTATCCCGCACCCTCACACGTACTCTCCCCCTAAAGCGTTGTCGTACCCTCACCTGGACCCTAAACCCTCCCCGTCCTCTAACCCTAACCCTAGCCCGAACCCTAACCCTAACACTTCCCCGAAACCTGACCCTCATCCGTCCCCTAATCCTAACCCGTATGCTAACACTAACCCGCGCCCTCACACGTACGCTCCCCCTAAAGCGTTGTCGTACCCTCACCTGGACCCTAAACCCTCCCCGTCCCCTAACCCTAACCCTAGCCCAAACCCTAACCCTAACCCTTCCCCGAAGCCTGACTCTCACCCGTCCCCTAATCCTAACCTGTACGCTAACACTAACCCGCGCCCTCACACGTACGCTCCCCCTAAAGCGTTGTCGTACCCTCACCTGGACCCTAAACCCTCTCCGTCCCCTAACCCTAACCCTAGCCCGAACCCTAACCCTAAATCTTCCCCGAAGCCTGACCCTCACCCGTCCCCTAATCCTAAACTGTACGGTAACACTAACTCGCGCCCTCACACGTATGCTCCCCCTAAAGCGTTGTCATACCCACACCTGGACCCTATACACTCCCCGTCCCCTAACCCTAACCCTAGCCCGAACCCTAACCCTAAACCTTCCCCGAAGCCTGACCCTCACCCGTCCCCTAAACCTAAACCGTACGGTAACACTAACCTGCGCTCTCACACGTACGCTCGCCCTAAAGCATTGTCGTACCCTCACCTGGAACCTAAACCGTCCCCGTCCCCTGACCCTAACCCTAGCCCAAACCCTAACCCTAACCCTTCCCCGAAGCCTGACCCTCACCCGTCCCCTAATCGTAACCCGTACGTAACACTAACCCGCGCCCTCACACGTACGCTCCCCCTAAAGCGTTGTTCTACACTCACTTGGACCCTAAACCCTCCCCGTCCCCTAGCCCGAACCCTAACCCTAACCCTTCCCCGAAGCCTGACCCTCACCCGTCCCCTAATCCTAACCCGTACACTAACACTAACCTGCGCCCTCACACGTACGCTCCCCCTAAAGCGTTGTCGTACCCTCACCTAGACCCTAAACCCTCCTCGTCCCCTAACCCTAACCCTAGCCCGAACCCTAACCCTAACCCTTCCCCGAAGCCTGACCCTCACCCGTCCCCTAATCCTAACCCGTACGCTAACACTAACCCGCGCGCACACACGTACGCTCCCCCTAAATCGTTGTCGTACCCTCACCTGGACCCTATACACTCTCCGTCCCCTAACCCTAACCCTAGCCCGAACCCTAACCCTAAACCTTCCCCGAAGCCTGACCCTCACCCGTCCCCTAATCCTAAACCGTACGGTAACACTAACCCGCGCCCTCACACGTACGCTCCTCCTAAAGCGTTGTCGTACCCTCACCTGGACCCTAAAAAGTCCCCGTCCCCTAACCCTAACCATAGCCCAAACAATAACCCTCACCCTTCCCCGAAGCCTGACCCTCACCCGTCCCCTAATCCTAACCCGTACGCTAACACTATACCGCGCCCTCACACGTACGCTCCCCCTAAAGCGTTGTCATACCCTCACCTGGACCCTAAACCCTCCCCATCCCCTAACCCTAACCCTAGCCCAAACTTAACCCTAACCCTTCCCCGAAGCCTGAACCTCACCCGTCCCCTAATCCTAACCCGTACGCTAACACTAACCCGCGCCCTCACACGTACGTTCCCCCTAAAGCGTTGTCGTACCCTCACCTGGACCCTAAACCCTCTCCGTCCCCTAACGCTAACCCTAGCCCGAACCCTAACCCTAACCCTTCCCCGAAGCCTGACACTCACCCGTCCCCTAATCCTAACCCGTACGCTAACACTAAACCACGCCCTCACACGTACGCTCCCCCTAAAGCGTTGTCGTACCCTCACCTGGACCCTAAACCCTCCCCGTCCCCTAATCCTAACCCTAGCCCTAACCCTAACCCTAACACTTCCCCGAAGCCTGACCCTCACCTGTCCCCTAATTCTAACCCGTACGCTAACACTAACCCGCGTCCTCACACGTACGCTCCCCCTAAAGCGGTGTCGTACCCTCACCTGGACCCTAAACCCTCCCCATCCCCTAACCCTAACCCTAGCCCGAACCCTAACCCTAACCCTTCCCCGAAGCCTGACCCTCACCCGTACCCTAATCCTAACCCGTACGCTAACACTAACCCACGCCCTCACACGTACGCTCCCCCTAAAGCGTTGTCGTACCCTCACCTGGACCCTAAACACTCCCCGTCCCCTAACCCTAAGCCTAGCCCGAACCCTAACCCTAACCCTTCCCCGAAGCCTGACCCTCACCCGTCCCCTAATCCTAACCCGTACGCTAAAACTAACCCGCGCCCTCACACGTACGCTCCCCCTAAAGCATTGTCGTACCCTCACCCTGACCCTAAGACGTCCCCGTCCCCTAACCCTTCCCCTAGCCCGAACCCTAACCCTAACCCTAACCCTAACCCTTCCCCGAAGCCTGACCCTCACCCGTCCCCTTATCCTAACCCGTACGCTAACACTAACCCGCACCCTCACACGTACGCTCCCCCTAAAGCATTGTCGTACCCTCACCTGGACCCTAAACCCTCCACGCCCCGTAATCCTAACCCTAGCCCGAACCCTAACCCTAACCCTTCCCGAAGCCTGACTCTCACTCGTCCCCTAATCCTAACCCGTACGATAACACTAACCCGCGCCCTCACACGTACGCTCCACCTAAAGCGTTGTCGTACCCTCACCTGGACCCTAAGACGTCCCCGTCCCCTTACCCTAACCCTATCCCGAAACCTAACCCTAACGCTTCCCCGAAGCCTGACCCTCACACGTCCCCTAATCCTAACCCGTACGCTAACACTAACCCGCGCCCTCACACGTACGCTCCCCCTAAAGCGTTGTCGTACCCTCACCTGGACACTAAACCCTCCCCATGCCCTAACCCTAACCCTAGCCCGAACCCTAACCGTAACCCTTCCCCGAAGCCTGACACTCACCCGTCCCCTAATCCTAACCCGTACGCTAATACTAACCCGCGCCCTCACACGTATGCTCCCCCTAAAGCGTTGTCGTACCCTCACCCTAAACCTAAGACGTCCCCGTCCCCTAACCCTAACCCTAGCCCGAACCCTAACCCTAACACTAACCCTAACACTTCCCCGAAGCCTGACCCTCACCCGTCCCCTTATCCTAACCCGTACGCTAACACTAACCCGTGCCCTCACACGTACGCTCCCCCTAAAGCGTTGTCGTAACCTCAGATGGACCCTAAACCGTCCCCGTCCCCTAACCCTAACCCTAGCCCGAACCCTAACCCTAACCCTTCCCCGAAGCCTGACCCTCACCCGGCCCCTCATCCTAATCCGTACGCTAACACTAACCCGCGCCCTCACACGTACGCTCCCCCTAAAGCGTTGTCGTACCCTCACCTAGACCCTAAACCCTCCCCGTCCCCTAACCCTAACCCTAGCCCGAACCCTAACCCTAACCCTTCCCCGAAGCCTGAACCTCACCCGTCCCCTAATCCTAACCCGTACGCTAACACTAACCCGCGCCCTCACACGTACGCTCCCCCTAAAGCGTTGTCATACCCTCACCTGGACCCTAAACCCTCCCCGTCCCCTAACCCTAACCCTAGCCCGAACCCTAACCCTAACACTTCCCCGAAGCCTGATCCTCACCCGTCCCCTAATTCTAACCCGTACGCTAACACTAACCCGCGTCCTCACACGTACGCTCCCCCTAAAGCGTTGTCGTACCCTCACCTGGACCCTAAACCCTCCCCATCCCCTAACCCTAACCCTAGCCCGAACCCTAACCCTAACCCTTCCCCGAAGCCTGACCCTCACCCGTCCCCTAATCCTAACCCGTACGCTAACACTAACACACGCCCTCACACGTACGCTCCCCCTAAAGCGTTGTCGTACCCTCACCTGTACCCTAAACCCTCCCCGTCCCCTAACCCTAACCCTAGCCCGAACCCTAACCCTAACCCTTCCCCAAACTGACCCTCACACGTATCCTAATCCTAACCCGTACGCTAACACTAACCCGCGCCCTCACACGTACGCTCCCCCTAAAGCCTTGTCGTACCCTCACCTGGACCCTAAACCCTCCCCATCCCCTAACCCTAACCCTAGCCGGAACCCTAACCCTAACCCTTCCCGAAGCCTGACCCTCACCCGTCCCCTCATCCTAACCCGTACGCTAACACTAACACGCGCCCTCACATGTACGCTCCCCCTAAAGCGTTGTCGTACCCTCACCTGGACCCTAAACCGTCCCCGTCCCCTAACCCTAACCCTAGCCCGAACCCTAACCCTAAACCTTCCCCGAAGCCTGACCCTCACCCGTCCCCTAATCCTAACACGTACGCTAACACTAACCCGCGCCCTCACACGTACGCTCCCCCTAAAGTGTTGTCGTACCCTCAACTGGACCCTAAACCCTCCCGTCCCCTAACCCTAACCCTAGCACGAACCCTAATCCTAACCCTTCCCCGAAGCCTGACCCTCACCCGTCCCCTAATCCTAACCCGTACGCTAACACTAACCCGCGCCCTCACACGTACGCTCCCCCTAAATTGTTGTCGTACTCTCACCTGGACCCTAAACCCTCCCCGTCCCCTAAACCTAACCCTAGCCCGAACCCAAATCTAACACTTCCCCGAAGCCTGACCCTCACCCGTCCCCTAATCCTAACCCGTACGCTAACACTAAACTGCGCCCTCACACGTACGCTCCCCCTAAAGCGTTGTCGTACCCTCACCTGGACCCTAAAACCACCCCGTCGCCTAACCCTAACCCTAGCCCAAACCCTAACCCTAACCCTTCCCTGAAGCCTGACCCTCACCCGTTCCCTCATCCTAACCCGTACGCTAACACTAACCCGCGCCCTCACACGTACGCTCCCCCTAAAGCGTTGTCGTACCCTCACCTGGACCCTAATCCCTCCCCGTCCCCTAACCCTAACCCTAGAGCGAACCCTAACCCTAACCATTCCCCGAAGCCTGACCCTCACCCGTCCCCTAATCCTAACCCGTACGCTAATATTAACCCACTCCCTCACACCTACGCTCCCCCTAAAGCGTTGTCGTACCCTCACCTGGACCCTAAACCTTCTCCGTCCCCTAACCCTAACCCTAGCCCGAACCCTAACCCTAACACTTCCCGGAAGCCTGACCCTCACCTGTCCCATAAACCTAACCCGTACGCTAACACTAACCCGCGCCCTCACACGTACGCTCCCCCTAAAGCGTTGTCATACCCTCACCAGTACCCTAAACCGTCCCCGTCACCTAACCCTAACCCTAGCCCGAACCCTAACACTAAGACTTCCCCGAAGCCTGACCCCCACCCGTCCCCTAATCCTAACCCGTAAGCTAACACTAACCCGCGCCCTCACACGTATGGTCCCCCTAAAGCGTTGTCCTACCCTAACCTGGACCCTAAAACCTCCCCGTCCCCTAACCCTAACCCTAGCCCGAACCCTAACCCTAACCCTTCCCCGAAGCCTGACCCTCACCCGTCCCCTAATCCTAACCCGTAAGCTGACACTATACCGCACCCTCACACGTACTCTCCCCCTAAAGCGTTCTCGTACCCTCACCTGGACCCTAAACAGTTCCCGTCCCTTAACCCTAACCCTAGCCCGAACCCTAACCCTAACCCTTCCCCGAAGCCTGACCCTCACCCGTCCCCTAATCCTAACCCGTACGCTAACACTAACCCGCGCCCTCACACGTACGCTCCCCCTAAAGCGTTGTCGTACCCTCACCTGGACCCTAAACCCTCCCAGTCCCCTAACCCTAACCCTAGCCCGAACCCTAACCCTAACCCTTCCCCGAAGCCTGACCCTCACCCGTCCCCTAATCCTAACCCGTACGCTAACACTAACCCGCTCCCTCACACGTACGCTCCCCGTAAAGCGTTGTCGTACCCTCACCTGGACCCTAAACCTCCCCGTCCGCTAACCCTAACCCTAGCCCGAACCCTAACCCTACCCCTTCACTGAAGCGTGACCCTCACCCGTCCCCTAATCCTAACCCGTACGCTAACAATAACCCACGCCCTCACACGTACGCTCCCCCTAAAGCGTTGTCGTACCCTCACCTGGACCCTAAACCGTCCCCGTCCCCTAACCCTAACCCTAGCCCGAACCCTAACCCTAACCCTTCCCCGAAGCCTGACCCTCACCCGTCCCCTAATCCTAACCCGTACGCTAACACTAACCCGCGCCCTCACACGTACACTCTCCCTAAAACGTGGTCGTACCCTCACCTGGACCCTAAACCGTCCCCGTCCCCTAACCCAAAACCTATCCCGAACCCTAAACCTAACCCTTCCCCGAAGCCTGGCCCACACCCGTCCCCTAATCCTAAACCGTACGCTAACACTAACCCGCGCCCTCACACGTACGGTCCCCCTAAAGCGTTGTCGTACCCTCACCTGGACCCTAAACCGTCCCTGTTCCCTAACCCTAACCCTAGCCCGAACCCTAACCCTAACCCTTCCCCGAAGCCTGACCCTAATCCGTACCCTAATCCTAACCCGTACGCTAACACTAACCCGTGCCCTCACACGTACGCTCCCCCTAAAGCGTTGTCGTACCCTCACCTGGACCCTAAACCCTCCCAGTCCCCTAACCCTAACCCTAGCCCAAACCCTAACACTAATCCTTCCCCGAAGCCTGACCCTCACCCGTGCCCTAATCCTAACCCGTACGCTAACACTAACCCGCGCCCACACACGTACACTCCGCCTAAAGTGTTTTCGTACCCTCACCTGGACCCTAAACCCTCCCTGTCCCCTAACCATATCCCTAGCCCGAACCCTAACCCTAACACTTCCCCGAAGCCTGACCCTCACCCGTCCCCTAATCCTAACCCGTACGCTAACACTAACCCGCGCCCTCACACGTACGCTCCCCCTAAAGCGTTGTCATACCCTCACCTGGACCCTAAACCCTCCCCGTCCCATAACCCTAACCCTAGCCCGAACCCTAACCCTAACCCTTCCCCGAAGCCTGATCCTCACCCGTCCCCTAATTCTAACCCGTACGCTAACACTAACCCGCGTCCTCACACGTACGCTCCCCCTAAAGCGTTGTCGTACCCTCACCTGGACCCTAAACCCTCCCCGTCCCCTAACCCTAACCCTAGCCCGAACCCTAACCCTAACCCTTCCCCAAACTGACCCTCACACGTATCCTAATCCTAACCCGTACGCTAACACTAACCCGCGCCCTCACACGTACGCTCCCCCTAAAGCCTTGTCGTACCCTCACCTGGACCCTAAACCCTCCCCATCCCCTAACCCTAACCCTAGCCGGAACCCTAACCCTAACCCTTCCCGAAGCCTGACCCTCACCCGTCCCCTCATCCTAACCCGTACGGTAACACTAACACGCGCCCTCACATGTACGCTCCCCCTAAAGCGTTGTCGTACCCTCACCTGGACCCTAAACCGTCCCCGTCCCCTAACCCTAACCCTAGCCCGAACCCTAACCCTAAACCTTCCCCGAAGCCTGACCCTCACCCGTCCCCTAATCCTAACACGTACGCTAACACTAACCCGCGCCCTCACACGTACGCTCCCCCTAAAGTGTTGTCGTACCCTCAACTGGACCCTAAACCCTCCCGTCCCCTAACCCTAACCCTAGCACGAACCCTAATCCTAACCCTTCCCCGAAGCCTGACCCTCACCCGTCCCCTAATCCTAACCCGTACGCTAACACTAACCCGCGCCCTCACACGTACGCTCCCCCTAAATTGTTGTCGTACTCTCACCTGGACCCTAAACCCTCCCCGTCCCCTAAACCTAACCCTAGCCCGAACCCAAATCTAACACTTCCCCGAAGCCTGACCCTCACCCGTCCCCTAATCCTAACCCGTACGCTAACACTAACCCGCGCCCTCACACGTACGCTCCCCCTAAAGCGTTGTCGTACCCTCACCTGGACCCTAAAACCACCCCGTCGCCTAACCCTAACCCTAGCCCAAACCCTAACCCTAACCCTTCCCTGAAGCCTGACCCTCACCCGTTCCCTCATCCTAACCCGTACGCTAACACTAACCCGCGCCCTCACACGTACGCTCCCCCTAAAGCGTTGTCGTACCCTCACCTGGACCCTAATCCCTCCCCGTCCCCTAACCCTAACCCTAGAGCGAACCCTAACCCTAACCATTCCCCGAAGCCTGACCCTCACCCGTCCCCTAATCCTAACCCGTACGCTAATATTAACCCACTCCCTCACACCTACGCTCCCCCTAAAGCGTTGTCGTACCCTCACCTGGACCCTAAACCTTCTCCGTCCCCTAACCCTAACCCTAGCCCGAACCCTAACCCTAACACTTCCCGGAAGCCTGACCCTCACCTGTCCCATAAACCTAACCCGTACGCTAACACTAACCCGCGCCCTCACACGTACGCTCCCCCTAAAGCGTTGTCATACCCTCACCAGTACCCTAAACCGTCCCCGTCACCTAACCCTAACCCTAGCCCGAACCCTAACACTAAGACTTCCCCGAAGCCTGACCCCCACCCGTCCCCTAATCCTAACCCGTAAGCTAACACTAACCCGCGCCCTCACACGTATGGTCCCCCTAAAGCGTTGTCCTACCCTAACCTGGACCCTAAAACCTCCCCGTCCCCTAACCCTAACCCTAGCCCGAACCCTAACCCTAACCCTTCCCCGAAGCCTGACCCTCACCCGTCCCCTAATCCTAACCCGTAAGCTGACACTATACCGCACCCTCACACGTACTCTCCCCCTAAAGCGTTCTCGTACCCTCACCTGGACCCTAAACAGTTCCCGTCCCTTAACCCTAACCCTAGCCCGAAGCCTAACCCTTACCCTTCCCCAAACTGACACTCACACGTATCCTAATCCTAACCCGTACGCTAACACTAACCCGCGACCTCACACGTACGCTCCCCCTAAAGCCTTGTCGTACCCTCACCTGGACCCTAAACCCTCCCCATCCCCTAACCCTAACCCTAGCCGGAACCCTAACCCTAACCCTTCCCGAAGCCTGACCCTCACCCGTCCCCTCATCCTAACCCGTACGCTAACACTAACCCTCGCCCTCACATGTACGCTCCCCCTAAAGCGTTGTCGTACCCTCACCTGGACCCTAAACCGTCCCCGTCCCCTAACCCTAACCCTAGCCCGATCCCAACCCTAACCCTTCCCCGAAGCCTGACCCTCACCCGTCCCCTAATCCTAACCCGTACGCTAACACTAACCCGCGCCCTCACACGTACGCTCCCCCTAAAGCGTTGTCGTACCCTCACCTGGACCCTATACACTGCCCGTCCCCTAACCCTAACCCTAGCCCGAACCCTAAGCCTAAAACTTCCCCGAAGCCTGACACTCTCCCGTCCCCTAATCCTAAACCGTACAGTAACACTAACCCACGCCCTCACACGTACGCTCCCCCTAAAGCGTTGTCGTACCCTCACCTGGACCCTAAACCCTCCCCGTCCCCTAACCCTAACCCTAGCCCGAACCCTAACCCTAACCCTTCCCCGAAGCCTGACCCTCTCCCGTCCCCTAATCCTAGCCCGTACGCTAACACTAAACCGCGCCCTCACACGTACGCTCCCCGTAAAGCGTTGTTGTACCCTCACCTGGACCCTAAACCGTCCCCGTCCCCTAACCCTAACCCTAGCCCGAACCCTAACCCTAACCCTTCCCCGAAGCCTGACCCTCACCCGTCCCCTAATCCTAACCCGTACGCTAAGACTAACCCACGCCCTCACACGTATGGTCCCCCTAAAGCGTTGTCCTACCCTAACCTGGACCCTAAAACCTCCCCGTCCCCTAACCCTAACCCTAGCCCGAACCCTAACCCTAACACTTCCCCGAAGCCTGACCCTCACCCGTCCCCTAATCCTAACCCGTAAGCTGACACTATCCCGCACCCTCACACGTACTCTCCCCCTAAAGCGTTGTCGTACCCTCACCTGGACCCTAAACCTCCCCGTCCCCTAACCCTAACCCTAGCCCGAACACTAACCATAACCCTTCCCTGAAGCGTGACCCTCACCCGTCCCCTAATCCTAACCCGTACGCTAACACTAACCCGTGCCCTCACACATACGCTCCCCCTAGAGCGTTGTCGTACCCTCACCTGGACCCTAAACCGTCCCCGTCCCCTAACCCTAACCCTAGCCCGAACCCTAACCCTAACACTTCCCCGAAGACTGACCCTCACCCGTCCCCTAATCCTAACAGGTACGCTAACACTAACCCGCGCCCTCACACGTACGCTCCCCCTAAAGTGTTGTCGTACCCTCACCTGGACCCTAAACCCTCCCAGTCCCCTAACCCTAACCCTAGACCGAACCCTAATCCTAACCCTTCCCCGAAGCCTGACCCTCACCCGTCCCCTAATCCTAACCCGTACAGTTACACTAACCCATGCCCTCACACGTACGCTCCCCCTAAAGTGTTGTCGTACCCTCACCTGGACCCTAAACCGTCCCCGTCCCCTAACCCTAAACCTAGCCCGAACCCTAACCCTAACCCTTCCCCTAAGCCTGACCCTCACCCGTCCCCTAATCCTAACCCGTACGCTAATACTAACCCGCGCCCTCACACGTACGCTCCCCCTAAAGCGTTGTCGTACCCTCACCTGGACCCTAAACCCTCCCCGTCCCCTAACCCTAACCCTAGCCCGATCCCTAACCCTAACCCTTCCCCGAAGCCTGACCCTCACCCGTCCCCTAATCCTAACCCGTACGCTAACACTAACCCGCGCCCTCACACGTACGCTCCCCCTAAAGCGTTGTCGTACCCTCACCTGGACCCTATACACTGCCCGTCCCCTAACCCTAACCCTAGCCCGAACCCTAAGCCTAAAACTTCCCCGAAGCCTGACCCTCTCCCGTCCCCTAATCCTAAACCGTACGGTAACACTAACCCGCGCCCTCACACGTACGCTCCCCCTAAAGCGTTGTCGTACCCTCACCTGGACCCTAAACCCTCCCCGTCCCCTAACCCTAACCCTAGCCCGAACCCTAACCCTAACCCTTCCCCGAAGCCTGACCCTCTCCCGTCCCCTAATCCTAGCCCGTACGCTAACACTAAACCGCGCCCTCACACGTACGCTCCCCGTAAAGCGTTGTTGTACCCTCACCTGGACCCTAAACCGTCCCCGTCCCCTAACCCTAACCCTAGCCCGAACCCTAACCCTAACCCTTCCCCGAAGCCTGACCCTCACCCGTCCCCTAATCCTAACCCGTACGCTAAGACTAACCCGCGCCCTCACACGTATGGTCCCCCTAAAGCGTTGTCCTACCCTAACCTGGACCCTAAAACCTCCCCGTCCCCTAACCCTAACCCTAGCCCGAACCCTAACCCTAACACTTCCCCGAAGCCTGACCCTCACCCGTCCCCTAATTCTAACCCGTAAGCTGACACTATCCCGCACCCTCACACGTACTCTCCCCCTAAAGCGTTGTCGTACCCTCACCTGGACCCTAAACCCTCCCCATCCCCTAACCCTAACCCTAGCCCGAACCCTAACCCTAACACTTCCCCGAAACCTGACCCTCACCCGTCCCCTAATCCTAACCCGTACGCTAACACTAACCCGCGCCCTCACACGTACGCTCCCCCTAAAGCGTTGTCGTAACCTCAGATGGACCCTAAACCGTCCCCGTCCCCTAACCCTAACCCTAGCCCGAACCCTAATCCTAACCCTTCCCCGAAGCCTGACCCTCACCCGGCCCCTCATCCTAATCCGTACGCTAACACTAACCCGCGCCCTCACACGTACGCTCCCCCTAAAGCGTTGTCGTACCCTCACCTAGACCCTAAACCCTCCCCATCCCCTAACCCTAACCCTAGCCCAACCCTAACCCTAACCCTTCCCCGATGCCTGAACCTCACCCGTCCCCTAATCCTAACCCGTACGCTAACACTAACCCGCGCCCTCACACGTACGCTCCCCCTAAAGCGTTGTCGTACCCTCACCTGGACCCTAAACCCTCCCGTCCCCTAACCCTAACCCTAGCCCGAACCCTAACCCTAACCCTTCCCCGAAGCCTGACCCTCACCCGTCCCCTAATCCTAACCCGTACGCTAACACTAACACACGCCCTCACACGTACGCTCCCCCTAAAGCGTTGTCGTACCCTCACCTGTACCCTAAACCCTCCCCGTCCCCTAAACCTAACCCTAGCCCGAACCCTAACCCTAACCCTTCCCCAAACTGACACTCACACGTATCCTAATCCTAACCCGTACGCTAACACTAACCCGCGACCTCACACGTACGCTCCCCCTAAAGCCTTGTCGTACCCTCACCTGGACCCTAAACCCTCCCCATTCCCTAACCCTAACCCTAGCCAGAACCCTAACCCTAACCCTTCCCGAAGCCTGACCCTCACCCGTCCCCTCATCCTAACCCGTACGCTAACACTAACCCTCGCCCTCACATGTACGCTCCCCTTAAAGCGTTGTCGTACCCTCACCTGGACCCTAAACCGTCCCCGTCCCCTAACCCTAACCCTAGCCCGAACCCTATCCCTAAACCTTCCCCGAAGCCTGACCCTCACCCGTCCCCTAATCCTAACACGTACGCTAACACTAACCCGCGCCCTCACACGTACGCTCCCCCTAAAGCGTTGTCGTACCCTCAACTGGACCCTAAACCCTCCCCGTCCCCTAACCCTAACCCTAGCACGAACCCTAATCCTAACCCTTCCCCGAAGCCTGACCCTCACCCGTCCCCTAATCCTAACCCGTACGCTAACACTAACCCGCGCCCTCACACGTACGCTCCCCCTAAATTGTTGTCGTACTCTCACCTGGATCCGAAACAATCCCCGTCCCCTAACCCTAACCCTAGCCCGAACCCTAACCCTAACCCTTCCCCGAAGCCTGACCCTCACCCGTCCCCTCATCCTAACCCGTACGCTAACACTAACCCGCGCCCTCACACGTACGCTCCCCCTAAAGCGTTGTCGTACCCTCACCTGGACCCTAATCCCTCCCCGTCCCCTAAACCTAACCCTAGCCCGAACCCTAACCCTAACCCTTCCCCGAAGCCTGACCCTCACCCGTCCCCTAATCCTAACCCGTACGCTAACATTAACCCACTCCCTCACACCTACGCTCCCCCTAAAGCGTTGTCGTACCCTCACCTGGACCCTAAACCTTCTCCGTCCCCTAACCCTAACCCTAGCCCGAACCCTAACCCTAACACTTCCCGGAAGCCTGACCCTCAACCGTCCCATAAACCTAACCCGTACGCTAACACTAACCCGCGCCCTCACACGTACGCTCCCCCTAAAGCGTTGTCATACCCTCACCAGTACCCTAAACCGTCCCCGTCCCCTAACCCTAACCCTAGCCCGAACCCTAACACTAAGACTTCCCCGAAGCCGGACCCCCACCCGTCACCTACTCCTAATCCATACACTAACACTAACCCACTCCCTCACACCTACGCTCCCCCTAAAGCGTTGTTGTACCCTCACCTGGACCCTAAACCGTCCCCGTCCCCTAACACTAACCCTAGCCCGAACCCTAACCCTAACACCTCCCCGAAGCCTGACCCTCACCCATCCCCTAATCCTAACCCGTACGCTAACACTACACCGCGCCCTCACACGTACGCTCCCCCTAAAGCGTTGTCGTACCCTCACCTGGACCCTAAACCCTCCCCGTCCCCTAACCCTAACCCTAGCCCGAACCCTAACCCTAATCCTTCCCCGAAGCCTGACCCTCACCCGTCCCCTAATCCTAACCCGTACGCTAACACTAACCCGCGCCCTCACACGTATGCTCCCCCTAAAGCGTTGTCGTACCCTCACCTGGACCCTAAACCCTCCCCGTCCCCTAAACCTAACCCTAGCCGGAACCCTAACCCTAACCCTTCCCCGAAGCCTGACCCTCACCCGTCCCCTAATCCTAACCCGTACGCTAACACTAACCCGCACCCTCACACGTACTCTCCCCCTAAAGCGTTGTCGTACACTCACCTGGACCCTAAACCCTCCCCGTCCCCTAACCCTAACCCTAGCTCGAAACCTAACCCTAACCCTTACCGAAGCCTGACACTCACCCGTCCCCTAATCCTAAACCGTACGCTAACACTAACCCGCGCCCTCACACGTACGCTCCCCCTAAAGCGTTGTCGTACCCTCACCTGGACCCTAAACCGTCCCCATCCCCTAACCCTAACCCTAGCCCGAACCCTAACCCTAACACTTCCCCGAAGCCTGACCCTCACCCGTCCCCTAATCCTAACCCGTACGCTAACACTAACCCACTCCCTCACACCTACGCTCCCCCTAAAGCGTTGTCGTGCCCTCAGCTGGACCCTAAACCGTCCCCGTCCCCTAACCCTAAACCTATACCGAACCATAAACCTAACCCTTCCCCGAAGCCTGGCCAACACCCGTCCCTTAATCCTAACCCGTACGCTAACACTAACCCGCGCCCTCACACGTACGCTCCCCCTAAAGCGTTGTCGTACCCTCACCTGGACCCTAAACCGTCCCTGTCCCCTAACTCTAACCCTAGCCCGAACCCTAACCCTAACACTTCCCCGAAGCCTGAACCTCACCCGTCCCCTAATCCTAACCCGTACGCTAACACTAACCCGTGCCCTCACACGTACGCTCCCCCTAAAGCATTGTCGTACCCTGAGCTGGACCCTAAACCCTCCCCGTCCCCTAACCCTAACCCTAGCCCGAACCCTAACCCTAAACGTTCCCAAAGCCTGACCCTCACCCGTCCCCTCATCCTAACCCGTACGCTAACACTAAGCCGTGCCCTCACACGTACGCTCCCCCTAAAGCGTTGTCGTACCCTCACCTGGACCCTAAACCCTCCCCGTCCCCTAACCCTAACGCTAGCCCGAACTCTACCCCTAACCCTTCCCCGAAGCCTGACCCTCACCCGTCCCCTAATCCTAACCCGTACGTAACACTAACCCACGCCCTCACACGTACGCACTCCCTAAAGCGTTGTCGTACCCTCACCTGGACCCTAAACCCTCCCCATCCCCTAACCCTAACCCTTCCCCGCAGCCATACCCTCACCCGTCCCCTAATCCTAACCCGTACGCTAACACTAACCCGCGCCCTCACACGTACGCTCCCCCTAAAGTGTTGTCGTACCCTCACCTGGACCCTAAACCGTCCCCGTCCCCTAACCCTAACCCTAGCCCGAACCCTAACCCTAACCCTTCCCCGAAGCCTGAGCCTCACCCGTCCCCTAATCCTAACCCGTACGCTAACACTAACCCGCGCCCTCACATGTACACTCGTCCTAAAACGTGGTCGTACCCTCACCTGGACCCTAAACCGTCCCCGTCCCCTAACCCTAACCCTAGCCGAACCCTAACCCTAAAACTTCCCCGAAGCCTGACCCTCACCCGTCCCCTAATCCTAACCCGTACGCTAACACTAAACCGCGCCCTCACACGTACGCTCCCCCTAAAGCGTTGTCGTACCCTCACCTGGACCCTAAACCCTCCCCGTCCCCTAACCCTAACCCTAGCCCAAACCCTAACCCTAACCCTTCCCCGAAGCCTGACCCTCACCCGTTCCCTAATCCTAACCCGTACGCTAAAACTAACCCGCGCCCTCACACGTACGCTCCCCCTAAAGCGTTGTCGTACCCTCACCTGGACCCTAAACCCTCCCCGTCCCCTAACCCTAACCCTAGCCCGAACCCTAAACCTAACCCTTCCCCGAAGCCTGACCCTCACCCGTCCCCTAATCCTAACCCGTACGCTAACACTAACCCGCGCCCTCACACGTACGCTCCCCTTAAGCGTTGTCGTACCCTCACCTGGACCCTATACACTGCCCGTCCCCTAACCCTAACCCTAGCCCGAACCCTAAGCCTAAAACTTCCCCGAAGCCTGACCCTCTCCCGTCCCCTAATCCTAAACCGTACGGTAACACTAACCCGCGCCCTCACACGTACGCTCCCCCTAAAGCGTTGTCGTACCCTCACCTGGACCCTAAACCCTCCCCGTCCCCTAACCCTAACCCTAGCCCGAACCGTAACCCTAACCCTTCCCCGAAGCCTGACCCTCTCCAGTCCCCTAATTCTAACCCGTACGCTAACACTAAACCGCGCCCTCACACGTATGCTCCCCCTAAAGCGTTGTTGTACCCTCACCTGGACCCTAAACCGTCCCCGTCCCCTAACCCTAACCCTAGCCCGAACCCTAACCCTAACCCTTCCCCGAAGCCTGACCCTCACCCGTCCCCTAATCCTAACCCGTACGCTAAGACTAACCCGCGCCCTCACACGTATGGTCCCCCTAAAGCGTTGTCCTACCCTAACCTGGACCCTAAAACCTCCCCGTCCCCTAACCCTAACCCTAGCCCGAACCCTAACCCTAACCCTACCCCGAAGCCTGACCCTCACCCGTCCCCTAATCCTAACCCGTAAGCTGACACTAACCCGCACCCTCACACGTACTCTCCCCCTAAAGCGTTGTCGTACCCTCACCTGGACCCTAAACCCTCCCCATCCCCTAACCCTAACCCAAGCCCGAACCCTAACCCTAACACTTCCCCGAAACCTGACCCTCACCCGTCCCCTAATCCTAACCCGTACGCTAACACTAACCCGCGCCCTCACACGTACGCTCCCCCTAAAGCGTTGTCGTACCCTCACCTGGACCCTAAACCCTCTCCGTCCCCTAACCCTAACCCTAGCCCGAACCCTAACCCTAAATCTTCCCCGAAGCCTGACCCTCACCCGTCCCCTAATCCTAAACCGTACGGTAACACTAACTCGCGCCCTCACACGTATGCTCCCCCTAAAGCGTTGTCGTACCCACACCTGGACCCTATACACTCCTCGTCCCCTAACCCTAACCCTAGCCCGAACCCTAACCCTAACCCTTCCCCGAAGCCTGACCCTCACCCGTCCCCTAAACCTAAACCGTACGGTAACTCTAACCTGCGCCCTCACACGTACGCTCGCCCTAAAGCGTTGTCGTACCCTCACCTGGACCCTAAACCGTCCCCGTCCCCTAACCCTAACCCTAGCCCAAACCCTAACCCTAACACTTCCCCGAAGCCTGACCCTCACCCGTCCCCTAATCCTAACCCGTACGCTAACACTAACCCGCGCCCTCACACGTACGCTATCCCTAAAGCGTTGTCATACCCTCACCTGGACCCTAAAACCTCTCCGTCCCCTAACCCTAACCCTAGCCCGAACCCTAACCCTAACCCTTCCCCGAAACCTGACCCTCACCCGCCCCTAATCCTAACCCGTACGTAACACTAACCAACGCCCTCACAGTACGCTCCCCCTAAAGCGTTGTCGTACCCTCACCTGGACCCTAAACCCTCCCCGTCCCCTAACCCTAACCCTAGCCCGAACCCTAACCCTAACCCTTCCCCGTAGCCAGACCCTCACCCGTCCCCTAATCGTAACCCGTACGTAACACTAACCCGCGCCCTCACACATACGCTCCCCCTAAAGCGTTGTTCTACACTCACTTGGACCCTAAACCCTCCCCGTCCCCTAGCCCGAACCCTAACCCTTACCCTTCCCCGAAGCCTGACCCTCACCCGTCCCCTAATCCTAACCCGTACGCTAACACTAGCCCGCGCCCTCACACGTACGCTCCCCCTAAAGCGTTGTCGTAACCTCACCTGGACCCTAAACCCTCCCCGCCCCGTAATCCTAACCCTAGCCCGAACCCTAACCATAACACTTCCCGAAGCCTGACTCTCACCCGTCCCCTAATCCTAACCCGTACGATAACACTAACCCGCGCCCTCACACGTACGCTCCACCTAAAGCGTTGTCGTACCCTCACCTGGACCCTAAGACGTCCCCGTCCCCTAACCCTAACCCTATACCGAAACCTAACCCTAACGCTTCCCCGAAGCCTGACCCTCACACGTCCCCTAATCCTAACCCGTACGCTAACACTAACCCACGCCATCACACGTACGCTCCCCCTAAAGCGTTGTCGTACCCTCACCTGGACCCTAAACCCTCCCCGTCCCCTAACCCTAACCCTAGCCCGAACCCTAACCCTAACCCTTCCCCGAAGCCTGACACTCACCCGTCCCCTAATCCTAACCCGTACGCTAATACTAACCCGCGCCCTCACACGTATGCTCCCCCTAAAGCGTTGTCGTACCCTCACCCTAAACCTAAGACGTCCCCGTCCCCTAACCCTAACCCTAGCCCGAACCCTAACACTAACACTAACCCTAACACTTCCCCGAAGCCTGACCCTCACCCGTCCCCTTATCCTAACCCGTACGCTAACACTAACCCGTGCCCTCACACGTACGCTCCCCCTAAAGCGTTGTCGTAACCTCAGATGGACCCTAAACCGTCCCCGTCCCCTAACCCTAACCCTAGCCCGAACCCTAACCCTAACCCTTCCCTGAAGCCTGACCCTCACCCGGCCCCTCATCCTAATCCGTACGCTAACACTAACCCGCGCCCTCACACGTACGCTCCCCCTAAAGCGTTGTCGTACCCTCACCTAGACCCTAAACCCTCCCCGTCCCCTAACCCTAACCCTAGCCCGAACCCTAACCCTAACCCTTCCCCGAAGCCTGAACCTCACCCGTCCCCTAATCCTAACCCGTACGCTAACACTAACCCGCGCCCTCACACGTACGCTCCCCCTAAAGCGTTGTCGTACCCTCACCTGGACCCTAAACCCTCCCGTCCCCTAACCCTAACCCTAGCCCGAACCCTAACCCTAACACTTCCCCGAAGCCTGACCCTCACCCGTCCCCTAATCCTAACCCGTACGCTAACATTAACCCACGCCCTCACACGTACGCTCCCCCTAAAGCGTTGTCGTACCCTCACCTGTACCCTAAACCCTCCCCGTCCCCTAACCCTAACCCTAGCCCGAACCCTAACCCTAAACCTTCCCCAAACTGACCCTCACAGGTATCCTAATCCTAACCCGTACGCTAACACTAACCCGCGCCCTCACATGTACGCTCCCCCTAAAGCGTTGTCGTACCCTCACCTGGACCCTAAACCCTCCCCGTCCCCTAACCCTAACCCTAGCCCGAACCCTAACCCTAACACTTCCCCGAAGCCTGACCCTCACCCGTCCCCTAATCCTAACCCGTACGCTAACACTAACCTGAGCCCTCACACGTACGCTCCCCCTAAAGCGTTGTCGTACCCTCACCTGGACCCTAAAACCACCCCGTCCCCTAACCCTAACCCTAGCCCGAACCCTAACCCTAACCCTTCCCCGAAGCCTGACCCTCACCCGTCCCCTAATCCTAACCCGTACGCTAACATTAACACACTCCCTCACACCTACGCTCCCCCTAAAGCGTTGTCGTACCCTCACCTGGACCCTAAACCGTCTCCGTCCCCTAACCCTAACCCTAGCCCGAACCCTAACCCTAACACTTCCCGGAAGCCTGACCCTCACCCGTCCCATAAACCTAACCCGTACGCTAACACTAACCCGCGCCCTCACACGTACGCTCCCCCTAAAGCGTTGTCATACCCTCACCAGTACCCTAAACCGTCCCCGTCCCCTAACCCTAACCCTAACCCGAACCCTAACACTAAGACTTCCCCGAAGCCTGACCCCCACCCGTCCCCTAATCCTAATCCGTACGCTAACACTAACCCACTCCCTCACACCTACGCTCCCCCTAAAGCGTTGTTGTACCCTCACCTGGACCCGAAACCGTCCCCGTCCCCTAACACTAACCCTAGCCCGAACCCTAACCCTAACACTTCCCCGAAGCCTGACCCTCACCCGTACCCTAATCCTAACCCGTACGGTAACACTAACCCGCGCCCTCACACGTACGCTCCCCCTAAAGCGTTGTCGTATCCTCACCTGGACCCTAAACCCTCCCGTCCCCTAACCCTAACCCTAGCCCGAAACCTAACCCTAACCCTTACCCGAAGCCTGACCCTCACCCGTCCCCTAATCCTAACCCGTACGCTAACACTAACCCACGCCCTCACACGTACGCTCCCCCTAAAGGGTTGTCGTACCCTCACCTGGACCCTATACCCTCCCCGTCCCCTAACCCTAACCCTAGCCCGAACCCTAGCACTAACCCTTCCCCGAAGCCTGACACTCACCCGTCCCCTAATCCTAACCCGTACGCTAACACTAACCCGCGCCCTCACACGTACGCTCCCCCTAAAGCGTTGTCGTACCCTCACCTGGACCCTAAGACGTCCCCATCCCCTAAACCTAACCCTAGCCCAAACCCTAACCCTAACCCTTCCCCGAAGCCAGACCCTCAACCGTCCCCTAATCCTAACCCGTACGCTAACACTAACCCGCGCCCTCACACGTACGCTCCCCCTAAAGCGTTGTCGTACCCTCACCTGGACCCTAAACCGTCCCCGTCCCCTAACCCTAACCCTAGCCCGAACCCTAACCCTAACCCTTCCCCGAAGCCTGACCCTCACACATCCCCTAAACCTAAGCCGTACGCTAACACTAACCTGCGCCCTCACACGTACGCTCCCCCTAAAGCGTTGTCGTACCCTCACCTGGACCCTAAGACGTCCCCGTCCCCTAATCCTAACCCTAGCCCGAACCCTAACCCTAACCCTAACCCTTCCCCAAAGCCTGACCTTCACTCGTCCCCTTATCCTAACCCGTACGCTAACACTAACCCGCACCCTCACACGTACGCTCCCCATAAAGCATTGTCGTAACCTCACCTGGACCCTAAACCGTCCCTGTCCCCTAACCCTAACCCTAGCCCGAACCCTAACCCTAACCCTTCCCCGAGCCTGACGCTCACCCGTCCCCTCATCCTAACCCGTACGCTAACACTAACCCGCGCCCTCACACGTACGCTCCCCCTAAAGCGTTGTCGTACCCTCACCTGGACCCTAAACCCTCTCCGTCCCCTAACACTAACTCTAGCCCGAACCGTAACCCTAACCATTCCCCGAAGCCTGACCCTCACCCGTCCCCTAATCCTAACCCGTACGCTAACACTAACCCGCGCCCTCACACGTACGCTCCCCCTAAAGCGTTGTCGTACCCTCACCTGGACCCTAAACCCTCCCCGTCCCCTAACCCTAACCCTAGCCCGAACCCTAACCCTAACCCTTCCCCGAAGCCTGACCCTCACCCGTCCCCTAATCCTAACACTTACGCAAACACTAACCCGCGCCCTCACACGTACGCTCCCCCTAAAGCGTTGTCGTACCCTCACCTGGACACTAAACCCTCCCAGTCCCCTAACACTAAACCTAGCCCGAACCCTAACCCTAACCCTTCCCCGAAGCCTGACCCTCACCCGTCCCCTAATCCTAACCCGTACGCTAACACTAACACGCGTCCTCACACGTACGCTCCCCCTAAAGCGTTGTCGTACCCTCACCTGGACCCTAAACCCTCCCGTCCACTAATCCTAACCCTAGCCCGAACCCTAACCCTAACCCTTCCCCGAAGCCTGACCCTCACCCATCCCCTAAGCCTAACCCGTATGCTAACACTAACCCGCGCCCTCACACGTACGCTCCCCCTAAAGCGTTGTCGTGCCCTCACCTGGACCCTAAACCCTCCCCGTCCCCTAACCCTAACCCTAGCCCGAAACCTAACCCTAACCCTTCCCGAAGCCTGACCCTCACCCGTCCCCTAATACTAAACCGTACGTTAACACTATCCCGCGCCCTCACACGTACGCTCCCCCTAAAGCGTTGTCGTACCCTCACCTGGACCCTAAACCCTCCCCGTCCAGTAACCCTAACCCTAGCCCGAAACCTAACCCTAACCCTTCCCCGAAGCCTGACCCTCACCCGTCCCCTAATCCTAACCTGTACGCTAACACTAACCCGCGCCCTCACACGTACGCTCCCCCTAAAGCGTTGTCGTACCCTCACCTGGACCCTAAACCCTCCCCGTCCCCTAAACCTAACCCTAGCCCGAACCCTAACCCTAACCCTAACCCTTCCCCGAAGCCTGACCCTCACCCGTCCCCTAATCCTAACCCGTACGCTAACACTAACCAGCGCCCTCACACGTACGCTCCCCCTAAAGCGTTGTCGTATCCTCTCCTGGACCCTAAACCCTCCCGTCCCCTAAGCCTAACCCTAGCCCGAAACCTAACCCTAATCCTTACCCGAAGCCTGACCCTCACCCGTCCCCTAATCCTAACCCGTACGCTAACACTAACCCACGCCCTCACACGTACGCTCCCCCTAAAGGGTTGTCGTACCCTCACCTGGACCCTAAACCCTCCCCGTCCCCTAACCCTAACCCTAGCCCGAACCCTAACACTAACCCTTCCCCGAAGCCTGACCCTCACCCGTCCCCTAATCCTAACCCGTACGCTAAAACTAACCCGCGCCCTCACACGTACGCTCCACCTAAAGCGTTGTCGTACCCTCACCTGGACCCTAAGACGTCCCCGTCCCCTAACAATAACCCTAGCCCGAAACCTAGCCCTAAACCTTCCCCGAAGCCTGACCCTCACACGTCCCCTAATCCTAACCCGTACGCTAACACTAACCCGTGCCCTCACACGTACACTCCCCCTAAAGCGTTGTTGTACACTCACCTGGACCCTAAACCCTCCCCGTCCCCTAACCCTAACCCTAGCCCGAACCTAACCCTAACCCTTCCCGAAGCCTGACCCTCACCCGTCCCCTAATCCTAAACCATACGTTAACACTAACCCGCGCCCTCACACGTACGCTCCCCCTAAAGCATTGTCGTACCCTCACCTGGACCCTAAACCGTCCCCGTCCCCTAACCCTAACCCTAGCCCGAACCGTAACCCTAACCTTCCCCGAAGCCTGACCCTCACCCGTCCCCTAATTCTAAACCGTACGTTAACACTAACCCGCGCCCTCACACGTACGCTCCCCCTAAAACGTTCTCGTACCCTCACCTAGGCCCTAAACCGTCCCCGTCCCGTAACCCTAACCCTAGCCCGAACCCTCACCCTAACCCTTCCCCGAAGCCTGACCCTCACCCGTACCCTAATCCTAACCCGTACGCTAACACTAACCCGCGCCCTCACACGTACGCTCCCCCTAAAGCGTTGTTGTATCCTCACCTGGACCCTAAACCCTCCCGTCCCCTAACACTAACCCTAGCCCGAACCCTAACCCTAACCCTAACCCTTCCCCAAAGCCTGACCTTCACCATCCCCTTATCCTAACCCGTACGCTAACACTAACCCGCGCCCTCACACGTACGCTCCCCCAAAGCGTTGTCGTAACCTCACCTGGACCCTAAACCCTCCCCGTCCCCTAACCCTAACCCTAGCCTGAACCCTAACCCTAACCCTTCTCCGAAGCCTGACCCTCACCCGTCCCCTAATCCTAACCCGTACGCTAACACTAACCCGCGCCCTCACACGTACTCTCCCCCTAAAGCGTTGTCGTACCCTCACCTGGACCCTAAGACGTCCCTGTCCCCTAACCCTAACCCTAGCCCGAACCCTAACCCTAACCCTTCCCCGAAGCCTGACCCTCACCCGTCCCCTAATCCTAACCCGTACGCTAACACTAACCCGCGCCCTCACACGTACGCTCCCCCTAAAGCGTTCTCGTACTCTCACCTGGACCCTAAACCCTCCCCGTCCCCTAACCCTAACCCTAGCCCGAACCCTAACCCTAACCCTTCCCCGAAGCCTGACCCTCACCCTTCTCCTAATCCTAACCCGTACGCTAACACTAACCCGCGCCCTCACACGTACGCTCCCCCTAAAGCGTTGTCGTACCCTCACCTGGACCCTAAACCGTCCCCGTCCCCTAACCCTAACCCTAGCCCGAACCCTAACCCTAACCCTTCCCCGAAGCCTGACCCTCACCCGTCCCCTAATCCTAACCCGTACGCTAACACTAACCCGCGCCCTCACACGTACGCTCCCCCTAAAGCGTTGTTGTACCCTCACCTGGACCCTAAACCCTCCCCGTCCCCTAACCCTAACCCTAACCCGAACCCTAACCCTAACCCTTCCCCGAAGCATGACCCTCACCCGTCCCATAATCCTAACCCGTACGCTAACACTAACCCGCGCCCTCACACGTACGCTCCCCCTAAAGCATTGTCGTAACCTCACCTGGACTCTAAACCGTCCCCGTCCCCTAACCCTAACTCTAGCCCGAACCCTCACCCTAACCCTTCCCCGAAGCCTGACCCTCACCCGTACCCTAATCCTAACCCGTACGCTAACACTAACCCGCGCCCTCACACGTACGCTCCCCCTAAAGCGTTGTCGTATCCTCACCTGGACCCTAAACCCTCCCGTCCCCTAACCCTAACCCTAGCCCGAACCCTAACCCTAACCCTTCCCCGAAGCCTGACCCTCACCCGTCCCCTCATCCTAACCCGTACGCTAACACTAACCCACGCCCTCACACGTACGCTCCCCCTAAGGGTTGTCGTACCCTCACCTGGACCCTATACCCTCCCCGTCCCCTAACCCTAACCCTAGCCCGAACCCTAACACTAACCCTTCCCCGAAGCCTGACCCTCACCCGTCCCCTAATCCTAAACCGTACGCTAACACTAACCCGCACCCTAACACGTACGCTCCCCCTAAAGCGTTGTCGTACCCTCACCTGGACCCTAAGACGTCCCCGTCCCCTAACAATAACCCTAGCCCGAACCGTAAACCCTAACTCTTCTCCGAAGCCTGACCCTCACCCGTCCCCTAATCCTAACCCGTACGCTAACACTAACCCGCGCCCTCACACGTAGGCTCCCCCTAAAGCGTTGTCGTACCCTCACCTGGACCCTAAGACGTCCCCGTCCCCTAACCCTAACCCTAGCCCGAACCCTAACCCTAACCCTTCCCCGAAGCCTGACCCTCACCCGTCCCCTAATCCTAACCCGTACGTTAACACTAACCCGCGCCCTCACACGTACGCTCCCCCTAAAGCGTTCTCGTACCCTCACCTGGACCCTAAACCGTCCCCGTCCCCTAACCCTAACCCTAGCCCGAACCCTAACCCTAACCCTTCCCCGAAGCCTGACCCTCACTCGTACCCTAATCCTAACCCATACGCTAACACTAACCCACGCCCTCACATGTACGCTCCCCCTAAAGCGTTGTCGTATCCTCACCTGGACCCTAAACCCTCCCGTCCCCTAAGCCTAACCCTAGCTCGAAAACTTACCCTAACCCCTCCCCGAAGCCTGACCCTCACCCGTCCCCTAATCCAAACCCGTACGCTAACACTAACCCACGCCCTCACACGTACGCTCCCCCTAAAGGGTTGTCGTACCCTCACCTGGACCCTAAACCCTCCCCGTCCCCTAACCCTAACCCTAGCCCGAACGCTAACACTAACCCTTCCTCGAAGCCTGACCCTCACCCGTCCCCTAATCCTAACCCGTACGCTAACACTAACCCGCGCCCTCACACGTACGCTCCTCCTAAAGCGTTGTCGTACCCTCACCTGGACCCTAAGACGTCCCCGTCCCCTAACCCTAACCCTAGCCCGAACCCTAACCCTAACCCTTCCCCGAAGCCAGACCCTCACCCGTCCCCTAATCCTAACCCGTACGCTAACACTAACCCGCGCCCTCACACGTACGCTCCCCCTAAAGCGTTGTCGTACCCTCACCTGGACCCTAAACCTTCCCCGTCCCCTAACCCTGACCCTAGCCCGAACCCTAACCCTAACCCTTCCCCGAAGCCTGACCCTCACCCGTCCCCTAATCCTAACCCGTACGCTAACACTAACCTGCGCCCTCACACGTACCCTCCCCCTAAAGCGTTGTCGTACCCTCACCTGGACCCTAAGACGTCCCCGTCCCCTAATCCTAACCCTAGCCCGAACCCTAACCCTAACCCTAACCCTTCCCCAAAGCCTGACCTTCACCCGTCCCCTTATCCTAACCCGTTCGCTAACACTAACCCGCGCCCTCACACGTACGCTCCCCCTAAAGCATTGTCGTAACCTCAACTGGACCCTAAACCGTCCCTGTCCCCTAACCCTAACCCTAGCCCGAACCCTAACCCTAACACTTCCCCGAAGCCTGACGCTCACCCGTCCCCTCATCCTAACCCGTACTCTAACACTAACCCGCGCCCTCACACGTACGCTCCCCCTAAAGCGTTGTCGTACCCTCAACTGGACCCTAAACCCTCTCCGTCCCCTAACACTAAACCTAGCCCGAACCGTAACCCTAACAATTCCCCGAAGCCTGACCCTCACCCGTCCCCTAATCCTAACCCGTACGCTAACACTAACCCGCGCCCTCACACGTACGCTCCCCCTAAAGCGTTGTCGTACCCTCACCTGGACCCTAAACCGTCCCCGTCCCCTAACCCTAACCCTAGCCCGAACCCTAACCCTAACCCTTCCCCGAAGCCTGACCCTCACCCGTCCCCTAATCCTAACCCGTACGCTAACACTAACCCGCGCCCTCACACGTACGTTCCCCCTAAAGCGTTGTCGTACCCTCACCTGGACCCTAAACCGTCCCCGTCCCCTAACCCTAACCCTAGCCCGAACCCTAACCCTAACCCTTCCCCGAAGCCTGACCCTCACACGTCCCCTAAACCTAACCCGTACGCTAACACTAACCTGCGCCCTCACACGTACACTCCCCCTAAAGCGTTGTCGTACCCTCACCTGGACCCTAAGACGTCCCCGTCCCCTAATCCTAACCCTAACCCGAACCCTAACCCTAACCCTAACTCTTCCCCAAAGCCTGACCTTCACCCGTCCCCTTATCCTAACCCGTACGCTAACACTAACCCGCGCCCTCACACGTACGCTCCCCCTAAAGCATTGTCGTAACCTCACATGGACCCTAAACCGTCCCTGTCCCCTAACCCTAACCCTAGCCCGAACCCTAACCCTAACCCTTCCCCGAAGCCTGACGCTCACCCGTCCCCTCATCCTAACCCGTACGCTAACACTAACCCACGCCCTCACACGTACGCTCCCCCTAAAGCGTTGTCGTATCCTCACCTGGACCCTAAACCCTCCCGTCCCCTAACACTAACCCTAGCCCGAACCCTAACCCTAACCCTAACCCTTCCCCAAAGCCTGACCTTCACCGTCCCCTTATCCTAACCCGTACGCTAACACTAACCCGCGCCCTCACACGTACGCTCCCCCAAAGCCTTGTCGTAACCTCACCTGGACCCTAAACCCTCCCCGTCCCCTAACCCTAACCCTAGCCTAAACCCTAACCCTAACCCTTCCCCGAAGCCTGACCCTCACCCTTCCCCTAATCCTAACCCGTACGCTAACACTAACCCGCGCCCTCACACGTACTCTCCCCCTAAAGCGTTGTCGTACCCTCACCTGGACCCTAAGACGTCCCTGTCCCCTAACCCTAACCCTAGCCCGAACCCTAACCCTAACCCTTCCCCGAAGCCTGACCCTCACCCGTCCCCTAATCCTAACCCGTACGCTAACACTAACCCGCGCCCTCACACGTACGCTCCCCCTAAAGCGTTCTCGTACTCTCACCTGGACCCTAAACCGTCCCCGTCCCCTAACCCTAACCCTAGCCGGAACCCTAACCCTAACCCTTCCCCGAAGCCTGACCCTCACCCATCCCCTAATCCTAACCCGTACGCTAACACTAACCCGCGCCCTCACACGTACGCTCCCCCTAAAGCGTTGTCGTACCCTCACCTGGACCCTAAACCGTCCCCGTCCCCTAACCCTAACCCTAGCCCGAACCCTAACCCTAACCCTTCCCCGAAGCCTGACCCTCAACCGTCCCCTAATCCTAACCCGTACGCTAACACTAACCCGCGCCCTCACACGTACGCTCCCCCTAAAGCGTTGTTGTACCCTCACCTGGACCCTAAACCCTCCCCGTCCCCTAACCCTAACCCTAACCCGAACCCTAACCCTAACCCTTCCCCGAAGCATGACCCTCACCCGTCCCATAATCCTAACCCGTACGCTAACACTAACCCGCGCCCTCACACGTACGCTCCCCCTAAAGCATTGTCGTAACCTCACCTGGACTCTAAACCGTCCCCGTCCCCTAACCCTAACTCTAGCCCGAACCCTCACCCTAACCCTTCCCCGAAGCCTGACCCTCACCCGTACCCTAATCCTAACCCGTACGCTAACACTAACCCGCGCCCTCACACGTACGCTCCCCCTAAAGCGTTGTCGTATCCTCACCTGGACCCTAAACCCTCCCGTCCCCTAACCCTAACCCTAGCCCGAACCCTAACCCTAACCCTTCCCCGAAGCCTGACCCTCACCCGTCCCCTCATCCTAACCCGTACGCTAACACTAACCCACGCCCTCACACGTACGCTCCCCCTAAAGGTTGTCGTACCCTCACCTGGACCCTATACCCTCCCCGTCCCCTAACCCTAACCCTAGCCCGAACCCTAACACTAACCCTTCCCCGAAGCCTGACCCTCACCCGTCCCCTAATCCTAAACCGTACGCTAACACTAACCCGCACCCTAACACGTACGCTCCCCCTAAAGCATTGTCGTACCCTCACCTGGACCCTAAGACGTCCCCGTCCCCTAACAATAACCCTCGCCCGAACCGTAAACCCTAACTCTTCTCCGAAGCCTGACCCTCACCCGTCCCCTAATCCTAACCCGTACGCTAACACTAACCCGCGCCCTCACACGTAGGCTCCCCCTAAAGAGTTGTCGTACCCTCACCTGGACCCTAAGACGTCCCCGACCCCTAACCCTAACCCTAGCCCGAACCCTAACCCTAACCCTTCCCCGAAGCCTGACCCTCACCCGTCCCCTAATCCTAACCCGTACGCTAACACTAACCCGCGCCCTCACACGTACGCTCCCCCTAAAGCGTTCTCATACCCTCACCTGGACCCTAAACCGTCCCCGTCCCCTAACCCTAACCCTAGCCCGAACCCTAACCCTAACCCTTCCCCGAAGCCTGACCCTCACTCGTACCCTAATCCTAACCCATACGCTAACACTAACCCGCGCCCTCACATGTACGCTCCCCCTAAAGCGTTGTCGTATCCTCACCTGGACCCTAAACCCTCCCGTCCCCTAAGCCTAACCCTAGCTCGAAAACTTACCCTAACCCCTCCCCGAAGCCTGACCCTCACCCGTCCCCTAATCCAAACCCGTACGCTAACACTAACCCACGCCCTCACACGTACGCTCCCCCTAAAGGGTTGTCGTACCCTCACCTGGACCCTAAACCCTCCCCGTCCCCTAACCCTAACCCTAGCCCGAACCCTAACACTAACCCTTCCCCGAAGCCTGACCCTCACCCGTCCCCTAATCCTAACCCGTACGCTAACACTAACCCGCGCCCTCACACGTACGCTCCTCCTAAAGCGTTGTCGTACCCTCACCTGGACCCTAAGACGTCCCCGTCCCCTAACCCTAACCCTAGCCCGAACCCTAACCCTAACCCTTCCCCGAAGCCAGACCCTCACCCGTCCCCTAATCCTAACCCGTACGCTAACACTAACCCGCGCCCTCACACGTACGCTCCCCCTAAAGCGTTGTCGTACCCTCACCTGGACCCTAAACCTTCCCCGTCCCCTAACCCTGACCCTAGCCCGAACCCTAACCCTAACCCTTCCCCGAAGCCTGACCCTCACCCGTCCCCTAATCCTAACCCGTACGCTAACACTAACCTGCGCCCTCACACGTACCCTCCCCCTAAAGCGTTGTCGTACCCTCACCTGGACCCTAAGACGTCCCTGTCCCCTAATCCTAACCCTAGCCCGAACCCTAACCCTAACCCTAACCCTTCCCCAAAGCCTGACCTTCACCCGTCCCCTTATCCTAACCCGTTCGCTAACACTAACCCGCGCCCTCACACGTACGCTCCCCCTAAAGCATTGTCGTAACCTCAACTGGACCCTAAACCGTCCCTGTCCCCTAACCCTAACCCTAGCCCGAACCCTAACCCTAACCCTTCCCCGAAGCCTGACGCTCACCCGTCCCCTCATCCTAAACCGTACTCTAACACTAACCCGCGCCCTCACACGTACGCTCCCCCTAAAGCGTTGTCGTACCCTCAACTGGACCCTAAACCCTCTCCGTCCCCTAACACTAACCCTAGCCCGAACCGTAACCCTAACAATTCCCCGAAGCCTGACCCTCACCCGTCCCCTAATCCTAACCCGTACGCTAACACTAACCCGCGCCCTCACACGTACGCTCCCCCTAAAGCGTTGTCGTACCCTCACCTGGACCCTAAACCGTCCCCGTCCCCTAACCCTAACCCTAGCCCGAACCCTAACCCTAACCCTTCCCCGAAGCCTGACCCTCACCCGTCCCCTAATCCTAACCCGTACGCTAACACTAACCCGCGCCCTCACACGTACGTTCCCCCTAAAGCGTTGTCGTACCCTCACCTGGACCCTAAACCGTCCCCGTCCCCTAACCCTAACCCTAGCCCGAACCCTAACCCTAACCCTTCCCCGAAGCCTGACCCTCACACGTCCCCTAAACCTAACCCGTACGCTAACACTAACCTACGCCCTCACACGTACACTCCCCCTAAAGCGTTGTCGTACCCTCACCTGGACCCTAAGACGTCCCCGTCCCCTAATCCTAACCCTAGCCCGAACCCTAACCCTAACCCTAACCCTTCCCCAAAGCCTGACCTTCACCCGTCCCCTTATCCTAACCCGTACGCTAACACTAACCCGCGCCCTCACACGTATGCTCCCCCTAAAGCATTGTCGTAACCTCACATGGACCCTAAACCGTCCCTGTCCCCTAACCCTAACCCTAGCCCGAACCCTAACCCTAACCCTTCCCCGAAGCCTGACGCTCACCCGTCCCCTCATCCTAACCCGTACGCTAACACTAACCCACGCCCTCACACGTACGCTCCCCCTAAAGCGTTGTCGTACCCTCACCTGGACCCTAAACCCTCTCCGTCCCCTAACACTAACCCTAGGCCGAACCGTAACCCTAACCCTTCCCCGAAGCCTGACCCTCACCCGTCCCCTAATCCTAACCCGTACGCTAACACTAACCCGCGCCCTCACACGTACGCTCCCCCTAAAGCGTTGTCGTACCCTCACCTGGACCCTAAGACGTCCCCGTTCCCTAACCCTAACCCTAGCCCGAACCCTAACCCTAACCCTAACCCTTCCCCGAAGCCTGACCCTCACCCGTCCCCTTATCCTAACCAGTACGCTAACACTAACCCGCGCCCTCAGACGTACGCTCCCCCTAAAGCGATGTCGTACCCTCACCTGGACCCTAAACCGTCCCCGTCCCCTAACCCTAACCCTAGCCCAAACCCTAACCCTAACCCTTCCCCGAAGCCTGACCCTCACCCGTCCCCTAATCCTAACCCGTACGCTAACACTAACCCGCGCCCTCACACGTACGCTCCCCCTAAAGCGTTGTTGTACCCTCACCTGGACCCTAAACCCTCCCCGTCCCCTAACCCTAACCCTAGCCCGAACCCTAACCCTAACCCTTCCCCGAAACCTGACCCTCACCCGTCCCCTAATCCTAACCCGTACGCTAACACTAACTCGCGCCCTCACACGTACTCTCCCCCTAAAGCGTTGTCGTACCCTCACCTGGACCCTAAACCCTCCCCGTCCCCTAACCCTAACCCTAGCCCGAACCCTAACCCTAACCCTTCCCCGAAGCCTGACCCTCACCCGTCCCCTAATCCTAACCCGTACGCTAACACTAACCCGCGCCCTCACACGTACGCTCCCCCTAAAGCGTTGTCGTACCCTCACCTGGACCCTAAACCCTCCCCGTCCCCTAACCCTAACCCTAGCCCGAACCCTAACCCTAACCCTTCCCCGAAGCCTGAACCTCACCCGTCCCCTAATCCTAACCCGTACGCTAACACTAACCCGCGCCCTTACACGTACGCTCCCCCTACAGCGTTGTCGTACCCTCACCTGGACCCTAAACCCTACCGTCCCCTAATCCTAACCCTAGCCCGAACCCTAACCCTAACCCTTCCCCGAAGCCTGACCCTCACCCATCCGCTAATCCTAACCCGTATGCTAACACTAACAGGCGCCCTCACACGACGCTCCCCCTAAAGCGTTGTCGTGCCCTCACCTGTACCCTAAACCCTCCCCGTCCCCTAACCCTATCCCTAGCCCGAACCCTAACCCTAACCCTTCCCGAAGCCTGACACTCACCCGTCCCCTAATCCTAAACCGTACGTTAACACTAACACGCGCCCTCACACGTACGCTCCCCCTAAAGCGTTGTCGTACCCTGACCTGGACCCTAAACCGTCCCCGTCCCCTAACCCTAACCCTAGCCCGAACCCTAACCCTAACCCTTCCCGGAAGCCTGACCCTCACCCGTCCCCTAATCCTAACCCGTACGCTAACACTAACCCGCGCCCTCACACGTACGCTCCCCCTAAAGCGTTGTCACACCCTCACCTGGACCCTAAACCGTCCCTGTCCCCTAACCCTAACCCTAGCCCGAACCCTAACCCTAACTCTTCCCCGAAGCCTGACCCTCACACGTCCCCTAATCCTAACCCGTACGCTAACACTAACCCGCTCCCTCACACCTACCCTTCCCCTAAAGCGTTGTCGTACCCTCAGCTGGACCCTAAACCGTCCCCGTCCCCTAACCCTAACCCTAGCCCGAACCCTAACCCTAACCCTTCCCCGAAGCCTGACCCTCACCCGTCCCCTAATCCTAACCCGTACGCTAACACTAACCCGCGCCCTCACACGTACTCTCCCCCTAAAGCGTTGTCGTACCCTCACCTGGACCCTAAACCCTCCCCGTCCCCTAACCCTAACCCTAGCCCGAACCCTAACCCTAACCCTTCCCCGAAGCCTGAACCCCACCCGTCCCCTAATCCTAACCCGTACGCTAACACTAACCCGCGCCCTCACACGTACGCTCCCCCTAAAGCGTTGTCGTACCCTCACCTGGACCCTAAACCCTCCCCGTCCCCTAACCCTAACCCTAGCCCGAACCCTAACCCTAACCCTTCCCCGAAGCCTGACCCTCACCCGTCCCCTAATCCTAACCCGTACGCTAACACTAACCCGCGCCCTCACACGTACGCTCCCCCTAAAGCGTTGTCGTACCCTCACCAGGACCCTAACCCTTCCCCGTCCCCTAACACTAACCCTAGCCCGAACCCTAACCCTAACCCTTACCCGAAGCCTGACCCTCACCCGTCCCCTAATCCTAACCCGTACGCTAACACTAACCCACGCCCTCACACGTACGCTCCCCCTAAAGGGTTGTCGTACCCTCACCTGGACCCTATACCCTCCCCGTCCCCTAACCCTAACCCTTGCCCGAACCCTAACACTAACCCTTCCCCGAAGCCTGACCCTAACCCGTCCCCTAATCCTAACCCGTACGCTAACACTAACCCGCGCCCTCACACGTACGCTCCACCTAAAGCGTTGTCGTACCCTCACCTGGACCCTAAGACGTCCCCTTCCCCTAATCCTAACCCTAGCCCGAACCCTAACCCTAACCCTAACCCTTCCCCAAAGCCTGACCTTCACCTGTCCCCTTATCCTAACCCGTACGCTAACACTAACCCGCGCCCTCACACGTACGCTCCCCCTAAAGCGTTGTCGTACCCTCACCTGGACCCTAAACCCTCCACGTCCCCTAACCCTAACCCTAGCCCGAACCCTAACCCTAACCCTTCCCCGAAGCCTGACCCTCACCCGTCGCCTAATCCTAACCCGTACACTAACACTAACCCGAGCCCTCACACGTACGCTCCCCCTAAAGCGTTGTCGTACCCTCACCTGGACCCTAAACCGTCCCCGTCCCCTAACCCTAACCCTAGCCCGAACGCTAACCCTAACCCTTCCACGAAGCCTGACCCTCACCCGTCCCCTAATCGTAACCCGTACGCTAACACTAACCTGCGCCCTCACACGTACGCTCCCCCTAAAGCGTTGTCGTACCCTCACCTGGACACTAAGACGTCCCCGTCCCCTAATCCTAACCCTAGCCCGAACCCTGACCCTAACCCTAACCCTTCCCCAAAGCCTGACCTTCACCCGACCATTATCCTAACCCGTACGCTAACACTAACCCGCGCCCTCACACGTACGCTCCCCCTAAAGCATTGTCGTAACCTCACCTGGACCCTAAACCGTCCCCGTCCCCTAACCCTAACTCTAGCACGAACCCTAACCCAACCCTTCCCCGAAGCCTGACCCTCACCCGTCCCCTCATCCTAACCCGTACGCTAACACTAACCCGCGCCCTCACACGTACGCTCCCCCTAAAGCGTTGTCGTACCCTCACCTGGACCCTAAACCCTCCCCGTCCCCTAACCTTAACCCTAGCCCTAACCCTAACCCTAACACTTCCCCGAAGCCTGACCCTCACCCGTCCCCTAATCCTAACCCGTACGCTAACACTAACCCGAGCCCTCACACGTACGCTCCCCCTAAAGCGTTGTCGTACCCTCGCCTGAACCCTAAACCGTCCCCGTCCCCTAACACTAACCATAGCCCGAACCCTAACCCTAACCCTTCCCCGAAGCCTGACCCTCACCCGTCCCCTAATCCTAACCCGTACGCTAACACTAACCCGCGCCCTCACACGTACGCTCCCCCTAAAATGTTGTTGTACACTCACCTGGACCCTAAACCCTCCCTGTCCCCTAACCCTAACCCTAGCCCGAACCATAACCCTTCCCGAAGCATGACCCTCACCCGTCCCCTAATCCTAAACCGTACGTTAACACTAACCCGCGCCCTCACACGTACGCTCCCCCTAAAGCGTTCTCGTACCCTCACCTGGACCCTAAACCGTCCCCGTCCCCTAACCCTAACCCTAGCCCGAACCGTAAACCCTAACTCTTCCCCGAAGCCTGACCCTCACCCGTCCCCTAATCCTAACCCGTACGCTAACACTAACCCGCGCCCTCACATGTACGCTCCCCCTAAAGCGTCGTCGTACCCTCACCTGGACCCTAAACCGTCCCCGTCCCCTAACCCTAACCCTAGCCCGAACCCTAACCCTAACCCTTCCCCGAAGCCTGACGCTCACCCGTCCCCTCATCCTAACCCGTACGCTAACACTAACCCTCGCCCTCACACGTACGCTCCCCCTAAAGCGTTGTCGTACCCTCACCTGGACCCTAAACCCTCTCCGTCCCCTAACACTAACCCTAGGCCGAACAGTAACCCTAACCCTTCCCCGAAGCCTGACCCTCACCCGTCCCCTAATCCTAACCCGTACGCTAACACTAACCCGCGCCCTCACACGTACGCTCCCCCTAAATCGTTGTCGTACCCTCACCTGGACCCTAAGACGTCCCCGTTCCCTAACCCTAACCCTAGCCCGAACCCTAACCCTAACCCTAACCCTTCCCCGAAGCCTGACCCTCACCCGTCCCCTTATCCTAACCCGTACGCTAACACTAACCCGCGCCCTCAGACGTACGCTCCCCCTAAAGCGATGTCGTACCCTCACCTGGACCCTAAACCGTCCCCGTCCCCTAACCCTAACCCTAGCCCAAACCCTAACCCTAACCCTTCCCCGAAACCTGAACCTCACCCGTCCCCTAATCCTAACCCGTACGCTAACACTAACCCGCGCCCTCACACGTACGCTCCCCCTAAAGCGTTGTCGTACCCTCACCTGGACCCTAAACCCTACCGTCCCCTAATCCTAACCCTAGCCCGAACCCTAACCCTAACCCTTCCCCGAAGCCTGACCCTCACCCATCCGCTAATCCTAACCCGTATGCTAACACTAACAGGCGCCCTCACACGTACGCTCCCCCTAAAGCGTTGTCGTGCCCTCACCTGTACCCTAAACCCTCCCCGTCCTGTAACCCTATCCCTAGCCCGAACCCTAACCCTAACCCTTCCCGAAGCCTGACACTCACCCGTCCCCTAATCCTAAACCGTACGTTAACACTAACACGCGCCCTCACACGTACGCTCCCGCTAAAACGTTGTCGTACCCTCACCTGGACCCTAAACCGTCCCCGTCCCCTAACCCTAACCCTAGCCCGAACCCTAACCCTAACCCTTCCCCGAAGCCTGACCCTCACCCGTCCCCTAATCCTAACCCGTACGCTAACACTAACCCGCGCCCTCACACGTACGCTCCCCCTAAAGCGTTGTCGTACCCTCACCTGGACCCTAAACCCTCCCCGTCCCCTAACCCTAACCCTAGCCCGAACCCTAACCCTAACCCTTCCCCGAAGCCTGACCCTCACCCGTCCCCTAATCCTAACCCGTACGCTAACACTAACCCGCGCCCTCACACGTACTCTCCCCCTAAAGCGTTGTCGTACCCTCACCTGGACCCTAAACCCTCCCCGTCCCCTAACCCTAACCCTAGCCCGAACCCTAACCCTAACCCTTCCCCGAAGCCTGAACCCCACCCGTCCCCTAATCCTAACCCGTACGCTAACACTAACCCGCGCCCTCACACGTACGATCCCCCTAAAGCGTTGTCGTACCCTCACCTGGACCCTAAACCCTCCCCGTCCCCTAACCCTAACCCTAGCCCGAACCCTAACCCTAACCCTTCCCCGAAGCCTGACCCTCACCCGTCCCCTAATCCTAACCCGTACGCTAACACTAAACCGCGCCCTCACACGTACGCTCCCCCTAAAGCGTTGTTGTACACTCACCTGGACCCTAAACCCTCCCCGTCCCCTAACCCTATCCCTAGCCCGAACCCTAACCCTAACCCTTCCCGAAGCCTGACACTCACCTGTCCCCTATTCCTAAACCGTACGTTAACACTAACCCGCGCCCTCACACGTACGCTCCCCCTAAAGCGTTGTCGTACCCTCACCAGGACCCTAACCCTTCCCCGTCCCCTAACCCTAACCCTAGCCCGAACCCTAACCCTAACCCTTCCCCGAAGCCTGACCCTCACCCGTCCCCTAATCCTAACCCGTACGCTAACACTAACCCGCGCCCTCACACGTACGCTCCCCCTAAAGCGTTGTCATACCCTCACCTGGACCCTAAACCGTACCCGTCCCCTAACCCTAACCCTAGCCCGAACCCTAACCCTAACTCTTCCCCGAAGCCTGACCCTCACCCGTCCCCTAATCCTAACCCGTACGCTAACACTAACCCGCTCCCTCACACCTACCCTCCCCCTAAAGCGTTGTCATAACCTCAGCTGGACCCTAAACCGTCCCCGTCCCCTAACCCTAACCCTAGCCCGAACCCTAACCCTAACCCTTCCCCGAAGCCTGACCCTCACCCGTCCCCTAATTCTAACCCGTACGTTAACACTAACCCGCGCCCTCACACGTACGCTCCCCCTAAAGCGTTCTCGTACCCTCACCTGGACCCTAAACCCTCCCGTCCCCTAAGCCTAACCCTAGCCCGAAACCTAACCCTAACCCTTACCCGAAGCCTGACCCTCACCCGTCCCCTAATCCTAACCCGTACGCTAACACTAACCCACGCCCTCACATGTACGCTCCCCCTAAAGGGTTGTCGTACCCTCACCTGGACCCTAAACCCTCCCCGTCCCCTAACCCTAACCCTAGCCCGAACCCTAACACTAACCCTTCCCCGAAGCCTGACCCTCACCCGTCCCCTAATCCTAACCCGTACGCTAACACTAACCCACGCCCTCACACGTACGCTCCACCTAAAGCGTTGTCGTACCCTCACCTGGACCCTAAGACGTCCCCGTCCCCTAACAATAACCCTAGCCCGAAACCTAACCCTAAACCTTCCCCGAAGCCTGACCCTCACCCGTCCCTTAATTCTAACCCGTACGTTAACACTAACCCGTGCCCTCACACGTACGCTCCCCCTAAAGCGTTCTCGTACCCTCACCTGGACCCTAAACCGTCCCCGTCCCCTAACCCTAACCCTAGCCCGAACCCTAACCCTAACCCTTCCCGAAGCCTGACACTCACCTTTCCCCTATTCCTAAACCGTACGTTAACACTAACCCGCGCCCTCACAACGTACGCTCCACCTAAAGCGTTGTCGTACCCTCACCTGGACCCTTAGACGTCCCCTTACCCTAATCCTAACCCTATCCCGAACCCTAACCCTAACCCTAACCCTTCCCCAAAGCCTGACCTTCACCTGTCCCCTTATCCTAACCCGTACGCTAACACTAACCCGCGCCCTCACACGTACGCTCCCCCTAAAGCGTTGTCGTACCCTCACCTGGACCCTAAACCCTCCACGTCCCCTAACCCTAACCCTAGCCCGAACCCTAACCCTAACCCTTCCCCGAAGCCTGACCCTCACCCGTCCCCTAATCCTAACCCGTACGCTAACACTAACCCGCGCCCTCACACGTACGCTCCCCCTAAAGCGTTGTCGTACCCTCACCTGGACCCTAAACCGTCCCCGTCCCCTAACCCTAACCCTAGCCCGAACGCTAACCCTAACCCTTCCACGAAGCCTGACCCTCACCCGTCCCCTAATCGTAACCCGTACGCTAACACTAACCTGCGCCCTCACACGTACGCTCCCCCTAAAGCGTTGTCGTACCCTCACCTGGACACTAAGACGTCCACGTCCCCTAATCCTAACCCTAGCCCAACCCTAACCATAACCCTAACCCTTCCCCAAAGCCTCACCTTCACCCGACCATTATCCTAACCCGTACGCTAACACTAACCCGCGCCCTCACACGTACGCTCCCCCTAAAGCATTGTCGTAACCTCACCTGGACCCTAAACCGTCCCCGTCCCCTAACCCTAACTCTAGCACGAACCCTAACCCTAACCCTTCCCCGAAGCCTGACCCTCACCCGTCCCCTCATCCTAACCCGTACGCTAACACTAACCCGCGCCCTCACACGTACGCTCCCCCTAAAGCGTTGTCGTACCCTCACCTGGACCCTAAACCCTCCCCGTCCCCTAACCTTAACCCTAGCCCTAACCCTAACCCTAACACTTCCCCGAAGCCTGACCCTCACCCGTCCCCTAATCCTAACCCGTACGCTAACACTAACCCGAGCCCTCACACGTACGCTCCCCCTAAAGCGTTGTCGTACCCTCGCCTGGACCCTAAACCGTCCCCGTCCCCTAACACTAACCATAGCCCGAACCCTAACCCTAACCCTTCCCCGAAGCCTGACCCTCACCCGTCCCCTAATCCTAACCCGTACGCTAACACTAACCCGCGCCCTCACATGTACGCTCCCCCTAAAATGTTGTTGTACACTCACCTGGACCCTAAACCCTCCCCGTCCCCTAACCCTAACCCTAGCCCGAACCATAACCCTTCCCGAAGCATGACCCTCACCCGTCCCCTAATCCTAAACCGTACGTTAACACTAACCCGCGCCCTCACACGTACGCTCCCCCTAAAGCGTTCTCGTACCCTCACCTGGACCCTAAACCGTCCCCGTCCCCTAACCCTAACCCTAGCCCGAACCCTAACCCTAACCCTTCCCCGAAGACTGACCCTCACCCGTCCCCTAATCCTAACCCGTACGCTAACACTAACCCGCGCCCTCACAGGTACGCTCCCCCTAAAGCGTTGTCGTACCCTCACCTGGACCCTAAACCGTCCCCGTCCCCTAACCCTAACCCTAGCCCGAACCCTAACCCTAACACTTCCCCGTAGCCTGACCCTCACCCGTCCCCTAATCCTAACCCGTACGCTAACACTAACCCGCTCCCTCACACCTACCCTCCCCCTAAAGCGTTGTCGTACCCTCAGCTGGACCCTAAACCGTCCCCGTCCCCTAACCCTAACCCTAGCCCAAACCCTAACCCTAACCCTTCCCCGAAGCCTGACCCTCACCCGTCCCCTAATCCTAACCCGTACGCTAACACTAACCCGCGCCCTCACACGTACGCTCCACCTAAAGCGTTGTCGTACCCTCACCTGGACCCTAAGACGTCCCCGTCCCCTAACAATAACCCTAGCCCGAAACCTAACCCTAAAACTTCCCCGAAGCCTGACCCTCACACGTCCCCTAATCCTAACCCGTACGCTAACACTAACCCCCGCCCTCACACGTACGTTCCCCCTAAAGCGTTGTCGTACCCTCACCTGGACCCTAAACCCTCCCCGTCCCCTAACCCTAACCCTAGCCCGAACCGTAAACCCTAACTCTTCCCCGAAGCCTGACCCTCACCCGTCCCCTAATCCTAACCCGTACGCTAACACTAACCCGCGCCCTCACATGTAAGCTCCCCCTAAAGCGTCGTCGTACCCTCACCTGGACCCTAAACCGTCCCCGTCCCCTAACCCTAACTCTAGCCCGAACCCTAACCCTAACCCTTCCCCAAAGCCTGACCCTCACCCGTCCCCTAATCCTAACCCGTACGCTAACACTAACCTGCGCCCTCACACGTACGCTCCCCCTAAAGCGTTGTCGTACCCTCACCTGGACCCTAAACCCTCCCCGTCCCCTAACCCTAACCCTAGCCCTAACCCTAACCCTAACACTTCCCCGAAGCCTGACCCTCACCCGTCCCCTAATCCTAACCTGTACGCTAACACTAACCCGAGCCGTCACACGTACACTCCCCCTAAAGCGTTGTCGTACCCTCGCCTGGACCCTAAACCGTCCCCGTCCCCTAACACTAACCATACCCCGAACCCTAAACCTAACCCTTCCCCGAAGCCTGACCCTCACCCGTCCCCTAATCCTAACCCGTACACTAACACTAACCCACGTCCTCACACGTACGCTCCCCCTAAAGGGTTGTCGTACCCTCACCTGGACCCTAAGCCGTCCCCGTCCCCTAAACCTAACCCTAGCCCGAACCCTAACCCTAACACTTCCCCGAAGCCTGACCCTCACCCGTCCCCTAATCCTAACACGTACGCTAACACTAACCAGCGCCCTCACATGTACGCTCCCCCTAAAGCGTTGTCGTACCCTCACCTGGACCCTAAACCCTCTCCGTCCCCTAACACTAACCCTAGCCTGAACCGTAACCCTAACCCTTCCCCGAAGCCTGACCCTCACCCGTCCCCTAATCCTAACCCGTACACTAACACTAACCTGCACCCTCACACGTACGCTCCCCGTAAAGCGTTGTCGTACCCTCAACTGGACCCTAAGCCGTCCCCGTCCCCTATCGCTAACCCTAGCCCGAACCCTAACCCTAACACTTCCCCGAAGCCTGACCCTCACCCGTCCCCTAATCCTAACCCGTACGCTAACACTAACCCGCGCCCTCACACGTACGCTCCCCCTAAAGCGTTGTCTAACCCTCACCTGGACCCTAAACCCTCCCCGTCCCGTAACCCTCACCCTAGCCCGAACCATAACCCTAACCCTTCCCCGTAGCCTGACCCTCACCCGTCCCCTAATCCTAACCCGTACACTAACACTAACCCGCACCCTCACACGTACGCTCCCCCTAAAGCGTTGTCGTACCCTTACATGAACCCTAAACCGTCCCCGTCCCCTTACCCTAACCCTAGCCCGAACCCTAACCCTAACCCTTCCCCGAAGCCTGACCCTCACCCGTCCCCTAATCCTAACCCGTACGCTAACACTAAACTGCGCCCTCACACGTACGCTCCCCGTAAAGCGTTGTCGTACCCTCACCTGGACCCTAAACCGTCCCCGTCCGCTTACCCTAACCCTAGCCCGAACCCTAACCCTAACCCTTCCCCGAAGCCTGACCCTACCCGTCCCCTAATCCTAACCCGTACGCTAACACTAACCCGCGCCCTAACACGTGTGTTCCCCCTAAAGCGTTGTCGTACCCTCACCTGGACCCTAAACCGTCCCCGTCCCCTAACCCTAACCCTAGCCCGAACCCTAACCCTAACACTTCCCCGAAGCCTGACCCTCACCCGTCCCATAATCCTAACCCGCGCCCTCACACGTACGCTCCCACTAAAGCGTAGTCGTACCCTCACCTGGACCCTAAACCCTCCCCGTCCCCTAACCCTAACCCTAGCCCGAACCCTAACGCTACCACTTCCCCGAAGCCTGACCCTCACCCGTCCCCTAATCCTAACCCGTACGCTAACACTAACCCGCGCCCTCACACGTACGCTCCACCTAAAGCGTTGTCGTACCCTCACCTGGACCCTAAGACGTCCCCTTCCCCTAATCCTAACCCTAGCCCGAACCCTAACCCTAACCCTAACTCTTCCCCAAAGCCTGACATTCCCCTGTCCCCTTATCCTAACCCGTACGCTAACACTAACCCGCGCCCTCACACGTACGCTCCCCCTAAAGCGTTGTCGTACCCTCACCTGGACCCTAAACCGTCCCCGTCCCCTAACCCTAACCCTAGCCCGAACCCTAACCCTAACCCTTCCCCGAAGCCTGACCCTCACCCGTCCCCTAATCCTAACCCGTACGCTAACACTAACCCGCGCCCTCACACGTATGCTCCCCCTAAAGCGTTGTTGTACCCTCACCTGGACCCTAAACCCTCCCCGTCCCCTAACCCTCACCCTAGCCCGAACCCTAACCCTAACCCTTCCCCGAAACCTGAACCTCACCCGTCCCCTAATCCTAACCCGTACGCTAACACTAACTCGCGCCCTCACACGTACTCTCACCCTAAAGCGTTGTCGTACCCTCACCTGGACCCTAAACCCTCCCCGTCCCCTAACCCTAACCCTAGCCCGAACCCTAACCCTAACCCTTCCCCGAAGCCTGACCCTCACCCGTCCCCTAATCCTAACCCGTACGCTAACACTAACCCGCGCCCTCACACGTACGCTCCCCCTAAAGCGTTGTCGTACCCTCACCTGGACCCTAAACCCTCCCCGTCCCCTAACCCTAACCCTAGCCCGAACACTAACCCTAACCCTTCCCCGAAGCCTGAACCTCACCCGTCCCCTAATCCTAACCCGTACGCTAACACTAACCCGCGCCCTCACACGTACGCTCCCCCTAAAGCGTTGTCGTACCCTCACCTGGACCCTAAACCCTACCGTCCCCTAATCCTAACCCTAGCCCGAACCCTAACCCTAACCCTTCCCCGAAGCCTGACCCTCACCCATCCGCTAATCCTAACCCGTATGCTAACACTAACAGGCGCCCTCACACGTACGCTCCCCCTAAAGCGTTGTCGTGCCCTCACCTGTACCCTAAACCCTCCCCGTCCTCTAACCCTATCCCTAGCCCGAACCCTAACCCTAACCCTTCCCGAAGCCTGACACTCACCCGTCCCCTAATCCTAAACCGTACGTTAACACTAACACGCGCCCTCACACGTACGCTCCCGCTAAAGCGTTGTCGTACCCTCACCTGGACCCTAAACCGTCCCCGTCCCCTAACCCTAACCCTAGCCCGAACCCTAACCCTAACCCTTCCCCGAAGCCTGACCCTCACCCGTCCCCTAATCCTAACCCGTACGCTAACACTAACCCGCGCCCTCACACGTACGCTCCCCCTAAAGCGTTGTCGTACCCTCACCTGGACCCTAAACCCTCCCCGTCCCCTAACCCTAACCCTAGCCCGAACCCTAACCCTAACCCTTCCCCGAAGCCTGACCCTCACCCGTCCCCTAATCCTAACCCGTACGCTAACACTAACCCGCGCCCTCACACGTACTCTCCCCCTAAAGCGTTGTCGTACCCTCACCTGGACCCTAAACCCTCCCCGTCCCCTAACCCTAACCCTAGCCCGAACCCTAACCCTAACCCTTCCCCGAAGCCTGAACCCCACCCGTCCCCTAATCCTAACCCGTACGCTAACACTAACCCGCGCCCTCACACGTACGATCCCCCTAAAGCGTTGTCGTACCCTCACCTGGACCCTAAACCCTCCCCGTCCCCTAACCCTAACCCTAGCCCGAACCCTAACCCTAACCCTTCCCCGAAGCCTGACCCTCACCCGTCCCCTAATCCTAACCCGTACGCTAACACTAAACCGCGCCCTCACACGTACGCTCCCCCTAAAGCGTTGTTGTACACTCACCTGGACCCTAAACCCTCCCCGTCCCCTAACCCTATCCCTAGCCCGAACCCTAACCCTAACCCTTCCCGAAGCCTGACACTCACCTGTCCCCTATTCCTAAACCGTACGTTAACACTAACCCGCGCCCTCACACGTACGCTCCCCCTAAAGCGTTGTCGTACCCTCACCAGGACCCTAACCCTTCCCCGTCCCCTAACCCTAACCCTAGCCCGAACCCTAACCCTAACCCTTCCCCGAAGCCTGACCCTCACCCGTCCCCTAATCCTAACCCGTACGCTAACACTAACCCGCGCCCTCACACGTACGCTCCCCCTAAAGCGTTGTCATACCCTCACCTGGACCCTAAACCGTACCCGTCCCCTAACCCTAACCCTAGCCCGAACCCTAACCCTAACTCTTCCCCGAAGCCTGACCCTCACCCGTCCCCTAATCCTAACCCGTACGCTAACACTAACCCGCTCCCTCACACCTACCCTCCCCCTAAAGCGTTGTCATAACCTCAGCTGGACCCTAAACCGTCCCCGTCCCCTAACCCTAACCCTAGCCCGAACCCTAACCCTAACCCTTCCCCGAAGCCTGACCCTCACCCGTCCCCTAATTCTAACCCGTACGTTAACACTAACCCGCGCCCTCACACGTACGCTCCCCCTAAAGCGTTCTCGTACCCTCACCTGGACCCTAAACCCTCCCGTCCCCTAAGCCTAACCCTAGCCCGAAACCTAACCCTAACCCTTACCCGAAGCCTGACCCTCACCCGTCCCCTAATCCTAACCCGTACGCTAACACTAACCCACGCCCTCACATGTACGCTCCCCCTAAAGGGTTGTCGTACCCTCACCTGGACCCTAAACCCTCCCCGTCCCCTAACCCTAACCCTAGCCCGAACCCTAACACTAACCCTTCCCCGAAGCCTGACCCTCACCCGTCCCCTAATCCTAACCCGTACGCTAACACTAACCCACGCCCTCACACGTACGCTCCACCTAAAGCGTTGTCGTACCCTCACCTGGACCCTAAGACGTCCCCGTCCCCTAACAATAACCCTAGCCCGAAACCTAACCCTAAACCTTCCCCGAAGCCTGACCCTCACCCGTCCCTTAATTCTAACCCGTACGTTAACACTAACCCGTGCCCTCACACGTACGCTCCCCCTAAAGCGTTCTCGTACCCTCACCTGGACCCTAAACCGTCCCCGTCCCCTAACCCTAACCCTAGCCCGAACCCTAACCCTAACCCTTCCCGAAGCCTGACACTCACCTTTCCCCTATTCCTAAACCGTACGTTAACACTAACCCGCGCCCTCACAACGTACGCTCCACCTAAAGCGTTGTCGTACCCTCACCTGGACCCTTAGACGTCCCCTTCCCCTAATCCTAACCCTAGCCCGAACCCTAACCCTAACCCTAACCCTAACCCTTCCCCAAAGCCTGACCTTCACCTGTCCCCTTATCCTAACCCGTACGCTAACACTAACCCGCGCCCTCACACGTACGCTCCCCCTAAAGCGTTGTCGTACCCTCACCTGGACCCTAAACCCTCCACGTCCCCTAACCCTAACCCTAGCCCGAACCCTAACCCTAACCCTTCCCCGAAGCCTGACCCTCACCCGTCCCCTAATCCTAACCCGTACGCTAACACTAACCCGCGCCCTCACACGTACGCTCCCCCTAAAGCGTTGTCGTACCCTCACCTGGACCCTAAACCGTCCCCGTCCCCTAACCCTAACCCTAGCCCGAACGCTAACCCTAACCCTTCCACGAAGCCTGACCCTCACCCGTCCCCTAATCGTAACCCGTACGCTAACACTAACCTGCGCCCTCACACGTACGCTCCCCCTAAAGCGTTGTCGTACCCTCACCTGGACACTAAGACGTCCACGTCCCCTAATCCTAACCCTAGCCCAACCCTAACCATAACCCTAACCCTTCCCCAAAGCCTCACCTTCACCCGACCATTATCCTAACCCGTACGCTAACACTAACCCGCGCCCTCACACGTACGCTCCCCCTAAAGCATTGTCGTAACCTCACCTGGACCCTAAACCGTCCCCGTCCCCTAACCCTAACTCTAGCACGAACCCTAACCCTAACCCTTCCCCGAAGCCTGACCCTCACCCGTCCCCTCATCCTAACCCGTACGCTAACACTAACCCGCGCCCTCACACGTACGCTCCCCCTAAAGCGTTGTCGTACCCTCACCTGGACCCTAAACCCTCCCCGTCCCCTAACCTTAACCCTAGCCCTAACCCTAACCCTAACACTTCCCCGAAGCCTGACCCTCACCCGTCCCCTAATCCTAACCCGTACGCTAACACTAACCCGAGCCCTCACACGTACGCTCCCCCTAAAGCGTTGTCGTACCCTCGCCTGGACCCTAAACCGTCCCCGTCCCCTAACACTAACCATAGCCCGAACCCTAACCCTAACCCTTCCCCGAAGCCTGACCCTCACCCGTCCCCTAATCCTAACCCGTACGCTAACACTAACCCGCGCCCTCACATGTACGCTCCCCCTAAAATGTTGTTGTACACTCACCTGGACCCTAAACCCTCCCCGTCCCCTAACCCTAACCCTAGCCCGAACCATAACCCTTCCCGAAGCATGACCCTCACCCGTCCCCTAATCCTAAACCGTACGTTAACACTAACCCGCGCCCTCACACGTACGCTCCCCCTAAAGCGTTCTCGTACCCTCACCTGGACCCTAAACCGTCCCCGTCCCCTAACCCTAACCCTAGCCCGAACCCTAACCCTAACCCTTCCCCGAAGACTGACCCTCACCCGTCCCCTAATCCTAACCCGTACGCTAACACTAACCCGCGCCCTCACAGGTACGCTCCCCCTAAAGCGTTGTCGTACCCTCACCTGGACCCTAAACCGTCCCCGTCCCCTAACCCTAACCCTAGCCCGAACCCTAACCCTAACACTTCCCCGTAGCCTGACCCTCACCCGTCCCCTAATCCTAACCCGTACGCTAACACTAACCCGCTCCCTCACACCTACCCTCCCCCTAAAGCGTTGTCGTACCCTCAGCTGGACCCTAAACCGTCCCCGTCCCCTAACCCTAACCCTAGCCCAAACCCTAACCCTAACCCTTCCCCGAAGCCTGACCCTCACCCGTCCCCTAATCCTAACCCGTACGCTAACACTAACCCGCGCCCTCACACGTACGCTCCACCTAAAGCGTTGTCGTACCCTCACCTGGACCCTAAGACGTCCCCGTCCCCTAACAATAACCCTAGCCCGAAACCTAACCCTAAAACTTCCCCGAAGCCTGACCCTCACACGTCCCCTAATCCTAACCCGTACGCTAACACTAACCCCCGCCCTCACACGTACGTTCCCCCTAAAGCGTTGTCGTACCCTCACCTGGACCCTAAACCCTCCCCGTCCCCTAACCCTAACCCTAGCCCGAACCGTAAACCCTAACTCTTCCCCGAAGCCTGACCCTCACCCGTCCCCTAATCCTAACCCGTACGCTAACACTAACCCGCGCCCTCACATGTAAGCTCCCCCTAAAGCGTCGTCGTACCCTCACCTGGACCCTAAACCGTCCCCGTCCCCTAACCCTAACTCTAGCCCGAACCCTAACCCTAACCCTTCCCCAAAGCCTGACCCTCACCCGTCCCCTAATCCTAACCCGTACGCTAACACTAACCTGCGCCCTCACACGTACGCTCCCCCTAAAGCGTTGTCGTACCCTCACCTGGACCCTAAACCCTCCCCGTCCCCTAACCCTAACCCTAGCCCTAACCCTAACCCTAACACTTCCCCGAAGCCTGACCCTCACCCGACCCCTAATCCTAACCTGTACGCTAACACTAACCCGAGCCGTCACACGTACACTCCCCCTAAAGCGTTGTCGTACCCTCGCCTGGACCCTAAACCGTCCCCGTCCCCTAACACTAACCATACCCCGAACCCTAAACCTAACCCTTCCCCGAAGCCTGACCCTCACCCGTCCCCTAATCCTAACCCGTACACTAACACTAACCCGCGTCCTCACACGTACGCTCCCCCTAAAGGGTTGTCGTACCCTCACCTGGACCCTAAGCCGTCCCCGTCCCCTAAACCTAACCCTAGCCCGAACCCTAACCCTAACACTTCCCCGAAGCCTGACCCTCACCCGTCCCCTAATCCTAACACGTACGCTAACACTAACCGGCGCCCTCACATGTACGCTCCCCCTAAAGCGTTGTCGTACCCTCACCTGGACCCTAAACCCTCTCCGTCCCCTAACACTAACCCTAGCCTGAACCGTAACCCTAACCCTTCCCCGAAGCCTGACCCTCACCCGTCCCCTAATCCTAACCCGTACACTAACACTAACCCACTCCCTCACACCTACGCTCCCCCTAAAGCGTTGTCGTACCCTCACCTGGACCCTAAGACGTCCCCGTCCCCTAACCCAAACCCTAACCCTAACCCTTCCCCGAAGCCTGACCCTCACCCGTCCCCTAATCCTAACCCGTACGCTAACACTAACCCGCGCCCTCACACGTACGCTCCCCCTAAAGCGTTGTCTAACCCTCACCTGGACCCTAAACCCTCCCCGTCCCGTAACCCTCACCCTAGCCCGAACCATAACCCTAACCCTTCCCCGTAGCCTGACCCTCACCCGTCCCCTAATCCTAACCCGTACGCTAACACTAACCCGCACCCTCACACGTACGCTCCCCCTAAAGCGTTGTCGTACCCTTACATGAACCCTAAACCGTCCCCGTCCCCTTACCCTAACCCTAGCCCGAACCCTAACCCTAACCCTTCCCCGAAGCCTGACCCTCACCCGTCCCCTAATCCTAACCCGTACGCTAACACTAAACTGCGCCCTCACACGTACGCTCCCCGTAAAGCGTTGTCGTACCCTCACCTGGACCCTAAACCGTCCCCGTCCGCTTACCCTAACCCTAGCCCGAACCCTAACCCTAACCCTTCCCCGAAGCCTGACCCTACCCGTCCCCTAATCCTAACCCGTACGCTAACACTAACCCGCGCCCTAACACGTGTGTTCCCCCTAAAGCGTTGTCGTACCCTCACCTGGACCCTAAACCGTCCCCGTCCCCTAACCCTAACCCTAGCCCGAACCCTAACCCTAACACTTCCCCGAAGCCTGACCCTCACCCGTCCCATAATCCTAACCCGCGCCCTCACACGTACGCTCCCACTAAAGCGTAGTCGTACCCTCACCTGGACCCTAAACCCTCCCCGTCCCCTAACCCTAACCCTAGCCCGAACCCTAACGCTACCACTTCCCCGAAGCCTGACCCTCACCCGTCCCCTAATCCTAACCCGTACGCTAACACTAACCCGCGCCCTCACACGTACGCTCCACCTAAAGCGTTGTCGTACCCTCACCTGGACCCTAAGACGTCCCCTTCCCCTAATCCTAACCCTAGCCCGAACCCTAACCCTAACCCTAACTCTTCCCCAAAGCCTGACATTCCCCTGTCCCCTTATCCTAACCCGTACGCTAACACTAACCCGCGCCCTCACACGTACGCTCCCCCTAAAGCGTTGTCGTACCCTCACCTGGACCCTAAACCCTCCACGTCCCCTAACACTAACCCTAGCCCGAACCCTAACCCTAACCCTTCCCCGAAGCCTGACCCTCAACCGTCCCCTAATCCTAACCCGTACGCTAACACTAACCCGCGCCCTCACACGTACACTCCCCCAAAAGCGTTGTCGTACCCTCACCTGGACCCTAAACCGTCCCCGTCCCCTAACCCTAACCCTAGCCCGAACGCTAACCCTAACCCTTCCACGAAGCCTGACCCTCACCCGTCCCCTAATCGTAACCCGTACGCTAACATTAACCTGCGCCCTCACACGTACGCTCCCCCTAAAGCGTTGTCGTACCCTCACCTGGACACTAAGACGTCCCCGTCCCCTAATCCTAACCCTAGCCCGAACCCTAACCCTAACCCTAACCCTTCCCCAAAGCCTGATCTTCACCCGACCATTATCCTAACCCGTACGCTAACACTAACCCGCGCCCTCACACGTACGCTCCCCCTAAAGATTTGTCGTAACCTCACCTGGACCCTAAACCGTCCCCGTCCCCTAACCCTAACTCTAGCCAGAACCCTAACCCTAACCTTCCCCGAAGCCTGACCCTCACCCGTCCCCTCATCCTATCCCGTACGCTAACACTAACCCGCGCCCTCACACCTACGCTCCCCCTAAAGCGTTGTCGTACCCTCACCTGGACCCTAAACCCTCCCCGTCCCCTAACCTTAACCCTAGCCCTAACCCTAACCCTAACACTTCCCCGAAGCCTGACCCTCACCCGTCCCCTAATCCTAACCCGTACGCTAACACTAACCCGAGCCCTCACACGTACGCTCCCCCTAAAGCGTTGTCGTACCCTCGCCTGGACCCTAAACCGTCCCCGTCCCCTAACACTAACCATAGCCCGAACCCTAACCCTAACCCTTCCCCGAAGCCTGACCCTCACCCGTCCCCTAATCCTAACCCGTACGCTAACACTAACCCGCGCCCTCACATGTACGCTCCCCCTAAAATGTTGTTGTACACTCACCTGGACCCTAAACCCTCCCCGTCCCCTAACCCTAACCCTAGCCCGAACCATAACCCTTCCCGAAGCATGACCCTCACCCGTCCCCTAATCCTAAACCGTACGTTAACACTAACCCGCGCCCTCACACGTACGCTCCCCCTAAAGCGTTCTCGTACCCTCACCTGGACCCTAAACCGTCCCCGTCCCCTAACCCTAACCCTAGCCCGAACCCTAACCCTAACCCTTCCCCGAAGCCTGAGCCTCACCCGTCCCCTAATCCTAACCCGTACGCTAACACTAACCCGCGCCCTCACAGGTACGCTCCCCCTAAAGCGTTGTCGTACCCTCACCTGGACCCTAAACCGTCCCCGTCCCCTAACCCTAACCCTAGCCCGAACCCTAACCCTAACACTTCCCCGAAGCCTGACCCTCACCCGTCCCCTAATCCTAACCCGTACGCTAACACTAACCCGCTCCCTCACACCTACCCTCCCCCTAAAGCGTTGTCGTACCCTCAGCTGGACCCTAAACCATCCCCGTCCCCTAACCCTAACCCTAGCCCAAACCCTAACCCTAACCCTTCCCCGAAGCCTGACCCTCACCCATCCCCTAATCCTAACCCGTACGCTAACACTAACCCGCGCCCTCACACGTACGCTCCACCTAAAGCGTTGTCGTACCCTCACCTGGACCCTAAGACGTCCCCGTCCCCTAACAATAACCCTAGCCCGAAACCTAACCCTAAAACTTCCCCGAAGCCTGACCCTCACACGTCCCCTAATCCTAACCCGTACGCTAACACTAACCCCCGCCCTCACACGTACGTTCCCCCTAAAGCGTTGTCGTACCCTCACCTGGACCCTAAACCCTCCCCGTCCCCTAACCCTAACCCTAGCCCGAACCGTAAACCCTAACTCTTCCCCGAAGCCTGACCCTCACCCGTCCCCTAATCCTAACCCGTACGCTAACACTAACCCGCGCCCTCACATGTAAGCTCCCCCTAAAGCGTCGTCGTACCCTCACCTGGACCCTAAACCGTCCCCGTCCCCTAACCCTAACTCTAGCCCGAACCCTAACCCTAACCCTTCCCCGAAGCCTGACCCTCACCCGTCCCCTAATCCTAACCCGTACGCTAACACTAACCTGCGCCCTCACACGTACACTCCCCCTAAAGCGTTGTCGTACCCTCGCCTGGACCCTAAACCGTCCCCGTCCCCTAACACTAACCATACCCCGAACCCTAAACCTAACCCTTCCCCGAAGCCTGAGCCTCACCCGTCCCCTAATCCTAACCCGTACGCTAACACTAACCCGCGCCCTCACAGGTACGCTCCCCCTAAAGCGTTGTCGTACCCTCACCTGGACCCTAAACCGTCCCCGTCCCCTAACCCTAACCCTAGCCCGAACCCTAACCCTAACACTTCCCCGAAGCCTGACCCTCACCCGTCCCCTAATCCTAACCCGTACGCTAACACTAACCCGCTCCCTCACACCTACCCTCCCCCTAAAGCGTTGTCGTACCCTCAGCTGGACCCTAAACCGTCCCCGTCCCCTAACCCTAACCCTAGCCCAAACCCTAACCCTAACCCTTCCCCGAAGCCTGACCCTCACCCATCCCCTAATCCTAACCCGTACGCTAACACTAACCCGCGCCCTCACACGTACGCTCCACCTAAAGCGTTGTCGTACCCTCACCTGGACCCTAAGACGTCCCCGTCCCCTAACAATAACCCTAGCCCGAAACCTAACCCTAAAACTTCCCCGAAGCCTGACCCTCACACGTCCCCTAATCCTAACCCGTACGCTAACACTAACCCCCGCCCTCACACGTACGTTCCCCCTAAAGCGTTGTCGTACCCTCACCTGGACCCTAAACCCTCCCCGTCCCCTAACCCTAATCCTAGCCCGAACCGTAAACCCTAACTCTTCCCCGAAGCCTGACCCTCACCCGTCCCCTAATCCTAACCCGTACGCTAACACTAACCCGCGCCCTCACATGTAAGCTCCCCCTAAAGCGTCGTCGTACCCTCACCTGGACCCTAAACCGTCCCCGTCCCCTAACCCTAACTCTAGCCCGAACCCTAACCCTAACCCTTCCCCGAAGCCTGACCCTCACCCGTCCCCTAATCCTAACCCGTACGCTAACAGTAACCTGCGCCCTCACACGTACACTCCCCCTAAAGCGTTGTCGTACCCTCGCCTGGACCCTAAACCGTCCCCGTCCCCTAACACTAACCATACCCCGAACCCTAAACCTAACCCTTCCCCGAAGCCTGACCCTCACCCGTCCCATAATCCTAACCCGTACACTAACACTAACCCGCGTCCTCACACGTACGCTCCCCCTAAAGGGTTGTCGTACCCTCACCTGGACCCTAAGCCGTCCCCGTCCCCTAAACCTAACCCTAGCCCGAACCCTAACCCTAACACTTCCCCGAAGCCTGACCCTCACCCGTCCCCTAATCCTAACCCGTACGCTAACACTAACCGGCGCCCTCACATGTACGCTCCCCCTAAAGCGTTGTCGTACCCTCACCTGGACCCTAAACCCTCTCCGTCCCCTAACACTAACCCTAGCCTGAACCGTAACCCTAACCCTTCCCCGAAGCCTGACCCTCACCCGTCCCCTAATCCTAACCCGTACACTAACACTAACCCACTCCCTCACACCTACGCTCCCCCTAAAGCGTTGTCGTACCCTCACCTGGACCCTAAGACGTCCCCGTCCCCTAACCCAAACCCTAACCCTAACCCTTCCCCGAAGCCTGACCCTCACCCGTCCCCTTATCCTAACCCGTACGCTAACACTAACCCGCGCCCTCAGACGTACGCTCCCCCTAAAGCGTTGTCGTAACCTCACCTGGACCCTAAACCCTCCCCGTCCCCTAACCTTAACCCTAGCCCGAACCCTAACCCTAACCCTTCCCCGAAGCCTGACCCTCACCCATTCCCTAATCCTAACCCGTACGCTAACACTAACCCGCGCCCTCACACGTACGCTCCCCCTAAAGCGTTGTCGTACCCTCACCTGGACCCTAAACCCTCCCCGTCCCCTAACCCTAACCCTTGCCGGAACCCTAACCCTAAGCCTTCCCCTAAGCCTGACCCTCACCCGTCCCCTAATCCTAACCCGTATGCTAACACTAACCTGCACCCTCACACGTACGCTCCCCGTAAAGCGTTGTCGTACCCTCAACTGGACCCTAAGCCGTCCCCGTCCCCTATCGCTAACCCTAGCCCGAACCCTAACCCTAACACTTCCCCGAAGCCTGACCCTCACCCGTCCCCTAATCCTAACCCGTACGCTAACACTAACCCGCGCCCTCACACGTACGCTCCCCCTAAAGCGTTGTCTAACCCTCACCTGGACCCTAAACCCTCCCCGTCCCGTAACCCTCACCCTAGCCCGAACCATAACCCTAACCCTTCCCCGTAGCCTGACCCTCACCCGTCCCCTAATCCTAACCCGTACGCTAACACTAACCCGCACCCTCACACGTACGCTCCCCCTAAAGCGTTGTCGTACCCTTACATGAACCCTAAACCGTCCCCGTCCCCTTACCCTAACCCTAGCCCGAACCCTAACCCTAACCCTTCCCCGAAGCCTGACCCTCACCCGTCCCCTAATCCTAACCCGTACGCTAACACTAACCCGCGCCCTCACACGTACGCTCCACCTAAAGCGTTGTCGTACCCTCACCTGGACCCTAAGACGTCCCCTTCCCCTAATCCTAACCCTAGCCCGAACCCTAACCCTCACCCTAACTCTTCCCCAAAGCCTGACATTCCCCTGTCCTCTTATCCTAACCCGTACGCTAACACTAACCCGCGCCCTCACACGTACGCTCCCCCTAAAGCGTTGTCGTACCATCACCTGGACCCTAAACCCTCCACGTCCCCTAACACTAACCCTAGCCCGAACCCTAACCCTAACCCTTCCCCGAAGCCTGACCCTCAACCGTCCCCTTATCCTAACCCGTACGCTAACACTAACCCGCTCCCTCACACGTACACTCCCCCTAAAGCGTTGTCATAACCTCACCTGGACCCTAAACCGTCCCCGTCCCCTAACCCTAACCCTAGCCCGAACGCTAACCCTAACCCTTCCACGAAGCCTGACCCTCACCCGTCCCCTAATCGTAACCCGTACGCTAACACTAACCTGCGCCCTCACACGTACGCTCCCCCTAAAGCGTTGTCGTACCCTCACCTGGACACTAAGACGTCCCCGTCCCCTAATCCTAACCCTAGCCCGAACCCTAACCCTAACCCTAACCCTTCCCCAAAGCCTGATCTTCACCCGACCATTATCCTAACCCGTACGCTAACACTAACCCGCGCCCTCACACGTACGCTCCCCCTAAAGATTTGTTGTAACCTCACCTGGACCCTAAACCGTCCCCGTCACCTAACCCTAACTCTAGCCAGAACCCTAACCCTAACCTTCCCCGAAGCCTGACCCTCACCCGTCCCCTCATCCTAACCCGTACGCTAACACTAACCCGCGCCCTCACACCTACGCTCCCCCTAAAGCGTTGTCGTACCCTCACCTGGACCCTAAACCCTCCCCGTCCCCTAACCTTAACCCTAGCCCTAACCCTAACCCTAACACTTCCCCGAAGCCTGACCCTCACCCGTCCCCTAATCCTAACCCGTACGCTAACACTAACCCGAACCCTCACACGTACGCTCCCCCTAAAGCGTTGTCGTACCCTCGCCTGGACCCTAAACCGTCCCCGTCCCCTAACACTAACCATAGCCCGAACCCTAACCCTAACCCTTCCCCGAAGCCTGACCCTCACCCGTCCCCTAATCCTAAGCCGTACGCTAACACTAACCCGCGCCCTCACACGTACGCTCCCCCTAAAGGGTTGTCGTACCCTCAACTGGACCCTAAGCCGTCCCCGTCCCCTAAACCTAACCCTAGCCCGAACCCTAACCTTAACACTTCCCCGAAGCATGACCCTCACCCGTCCCCTAATCCTAACCCGTACGCTAACACTAACCCGCGCCCTCACACGTACGCTCCCCCTAAAATGTTGTTGTACACTCACCTGGACCCTAAACCCTCCCCGTCCCCTAACCCTAACCCTAGCCCGAACCCTAACCCTTCCCGAAGCATGACCCTCACCCGTCCCCTAATCCTAAACCGTACGTTAACACTAACCCGCGCCCTCACACGTACGCTCCCCCTAAAGCGTTCTCGTACCCTCACCTGGACCCTAAACCGTCCCCGTCCCCTAACCCTAACCCTAGCCCGAACCCTAACCCTAACCCTTCCCCGAAGCCTGACCCTCACCCGTCCCCTAATCCTAACCCGTACGCTAACACTAACCCGCGCCCTCACACGTACGCTCCCCCTAAAGCGTTGTCGTACCCTCACCTGGACCCTAAACCGTCCCCGTTCCCTAACCCTAACCCTAGCCCGAACCCTAACCCTAACACTTCCCCGAAGCCTGACCCTCACCCGTCCCCTAATCCTAACCCGTACGCTAACACTAACCCGCTCCCTCACACCTACCCTCCCCCTAAAGCGTTGTCGTACCCTCAGCTGGACCCTAAACCGTCCCCGTCCCCTAAACCTAACCCTAGCCCAAACCCTAACCCTAACCCTTCCCCGAAGCCTGACCCTCACCCGTCCCCTAATCCTAACCCGTACGCTAACACTAACCCGCGCCCTCACACGTACGCTCCACCTAAAGCGTTGTCGTACCCTCACCTGAACCCTAAGACGTCCCCGTCCCCTAACAATAACCCTAGCCCGAAACCTAACTCTAAAACTTCCCCGAAGCCTGACCCTCACACGTCCCCTAACCCTAACCCGTACGCTAACACTAACCCCCGCCCTCACACGTACGTTCCCCCTAAAGCGTTGTCGTACCCTCACCTGGACCCTAAACCCTCCCCGTCCCCTAACCCTAACCCTAGCCCGAACCGTAAACCCTAACTCTTCCCCGAAGCCTGACCCTCACACGTCCCTTAATCCTAACCCGTACGCTAACACTAACCCGCGCCCTCACATGTACGCTCCCCCTAAAGCGTCGTCGTACCCTCACCTGGACCCTAAACCGTCCCCGTCCCCTAACCCTAACCCTAGCCCGAACCCTAACCCTAACCCTTCCCCGAAGCCTGACCCTCACCCGTCCCCTAATCCTAACCCGTACGCTAACACTAACCTGCGCCCTCACACGTACGCTCCCCCTAAAGCGTTGTCGTACCCTCACCTGGACCCTAAACCCTCCCCGTCCCCTAACCCTAACCCTAGCCCGAACCCAACCCTAACACTTCCCCGAAGCCTGACCCTCACCCGTCCCCTAATCCTAACCTGTACGCTAACACTAACCCGAGCCCTCACACGTACACTCCCCCTAAAGCATTGTCGTACCCTCGCCTGGACCCTAAACCGTCCCCGTCCCCTAACACTAACCATACCCCGAACCCTAAACCTAACCCTTCCCCGAAGCCTGAATCTCACCCGTCCCCTAATCCTAACCCGTACGCTAATACTAACCCGCGTCCTCACACGTACGCTCCCCCTAAAGGGTTGTCGTACCCTCACGTGGACCCTAAGCCGTCCCCGTCCCCTAAACCTAACCCTAGCCCGAACCCTAACCCTAACACTTCCCCGAAGCCTGACCCTCACCCGTCCCCTAATCCTAACCCGTACGCTAACACTAACCCGCTCCCTCACACCTACCCTCCCCCTAAAGCGTTGTCGTACCCTCAGCTGGACCCTAAACCGTCCCCGTCCCCTAACCCTAACCCTAGCCCAAACCCTAACCCTAAACCTTCCCCGAAGCCTGACCCTCACCTGTCCCCTAATCCTAACCCGTACGCTAACACTAACCCGCGCCCTCACACGTACGCTCCACCTAAAGCGTTGTCGTACCCTCACCTGGACCCTAAGACGTCCCCGTCCCCTAACAATAACCCTAGCCCGAAACCTAACCCTAAAACTGCCCCGAAGCCTGTACCTCACACGTCCCATAATCCTAACCCGTACGCTAACACTAACCCCCGCCCTCACACGTACGTTCCCCCTAAAGCGTTGTCGTACCCTCACCTGGACCCTAAACCCTCCCCGTCCGCTAAACCTAAACCTAGCCCGAACCCTAACCCTAACCCTTCCCCGAAGCCTGACCCTCACCCGTCCCCTAATCCTAACCCGTACGCTAACACTAACCCGTGCCCTCACACGTACACTCCCCCTAAAGCGTTCTTGTACACGCACCTGGACCCTAAACCCTCCCCGTCCCCTAAACCTAACCCTAGCCCGAACCCTAACCCTAACCCTTCCCGAAGCATGACCCTCACCCGTCCCCTAATCCTAAACCGTACGTTAACACTAACCCGCGCCCTCACAAGTACGCTCCCCCTAAAGCGTTCTCGTACCCTCACCTGGACCCTAAACCGTCCCCGTCCCCTAACCCTAACCCTAGCCCGAACCCTAACCCTAACCCTTCCCCGAAGCCTGACCCTCACCCGTCCCCTAATCCTAACCCGTACGCTAACACTAACCCACGCCCTCACACGTACGCTCCCCCTAAAGGGTTGTCGTACCCTCACCTGGACCCTAAACCCTCCCCGTCCCCTAACCCTAACCCTAGCCCTAACCCTAACCCTAACACTTCCCCGAAGCCTGACCCTCACCCGTCCCCTAATCCTAACCCGTACGCTAACACTAACCCGCTCCCTCACACCTACCCTCCCCCTAAAGCGTTGTCGTACCCTCACCTGGACCCTAAACCCTCCCCGTCCCCTAACCCTAACCCTAGCCCGAACCCTAACCCTTCCTTGAAGCCTGACCCTCACCCGTCCCCTAATCCTAACCCGTACGCTAACACTAACCCACGCCCTCACACGTACGCTCCCCCTAAAGCGTTGTCGTACCCTCACCTGGACCCTAAACCCTCCCGGTCCCCTAACCCTAACCCTAGCCCGAACCTTAACCCTAGCCTTTCCCCAAAGCCTGACCCTCACCCGTCCCCTAATCCTAACCCGTACGCTAACACTAACCCGCGCCCTAACACGTACGCTCCCCCTAAAGCGTTGTCGTACCCTCACCTAGACCCTAAACCGTGCCCGTCCCCTAACCCTAACCCTAGCCCGAACCCTAACCCTAACCCTTCCCCGAAGCCTGACCCTCACCCGTCCCCTAATCCTAACCCGTACGCTAACACTAACCTGCGCCCTCACACGTACACTCCCCCTAAAGCGTTGTCGTACCCTCACCTGGACCCTAAACACTCCCCGTCCCCTAACCCTAACCCTAGCCCGAACCCTAACCCTAAACCTTCCCCGAAGCCTGACCCTCACCCGTCCCCTAATCCTAAACCGTACGCTAACTCTAACCCGCGCCCTCACACGTACGCTCCCCCTAAAGCGTTGTCGTACCCTCACCTGGACCCTAAACCGTCCCCGTCCCTTAACCCTAACCCTAGCCCGAACCCTAACCCTAAACCTTCCCCGAAGCCTGACCCTCACCCGTCCCCTAATCCTAACCCGTACGCTAACACTAACACACGCCCTCACACGTACGCTCCCCCTAAAGCGTTGTCGTACCCTCACCTGGACCCTAAACCCTCCCCGTCCCCTAACCCTAACCCTAGCCCGAACCCTAACCCTAACCCTTCCCCGAAGCCTGACCCTCGCCCGTCCCCTAATCCTAACCCGTACGCTAACAGTAACCCGTGCCCTCTCACGTACGCTCCCCCTAAAGCGTTGTCGTACCCTCACCTGGACCCTAAACCTCCCCGTCCCCTAACCCTAACCCTAGCTCGAACCCTAACCCTAACACTTCCCCGAAGCCTGACCCTCACCCGTCCTCTTATCCTAACCCGTACGCTAACACTATCCCGCGCCCTCACACGTACGCTCCCCCTAAAGCGTTGTCGTACCCTCACCAGGACCCTAAACCGTCCCCGTCCCCTTACCTTAAACTTAGACCGAACCCTAAACCTAACCCTTCCCTGAAGCCTGACCCTCTCCCGTCCCCTAATCCTAACCCGCGTCCTCACACGTACGTTCCCCCTAAAGCGTTGTCGTACCCTCACCTGGACCCTAAACCCTCCCCATCCCCTAACCCTAACCCTAACCCGAACCCTAACCCTAAACGTTCCCCGAAGCCTGACCCTCACCCGTCCCCTAATCCTCACCCGTACGCTAACACTAATCCGCACCCTCACTCGTACGCTCCCCCTAAAGCGTTGTCGTATCCTCACCTGGACCCTAAACCGTCCCCGTGCCATAACCCTAACCCTAGCCCTAACCCTGACCCTAACCCTTCCCCGAAGCCTGACCCTCACCCGTCTCCTAACCCTAACCCGCGCCCTCAAACGTACACTCCCCCTAAAGCGTTGTCGTACCCTCACCTGAACCCTAAACCCTCCCCGTCCCCTAACCCTAACCCTAGCCCGAAAACTAACCCTTCCCCGAAGCCTGACCCTAACCCGTCCCCTAATCGTAACCCGTACGCTAACACTAACCCACGCCCTCACACGTACGCTCCCCGTAAAGCGTTGTCATACCCTCACCTGGACCCTAAACCATCCCCGTCCCCTAACCCTAACCCTAGTCCGAACCCTAACCCTAACCCTTCCCCGAAGCCTGACCCTCAACCATCCCCTAATCCTAACCCGTACGCTAACACTAACCCGCGCCCTCACACGTACGCTCCCCGTAAAGCGTTATCGTACCCTCACCTGGACCCTAAACCCTCCCCGTCCCGTAACCCTAACCCTAGCCCGAAGCCTAACCCTAACACTTCCCCGAAGCCTGAACCTCACTCGTCCCCTAATCCTAACCCGTACGCTAACACTAACCGCGCCCTCACACTTACGCTCCCCCTAAAGCGTTGTCATACCCTCACCTGGACCCTAAACCCTCCCCGTCCCCTAACCCTAACCCTTGCCGGAACCCTAACCCTAAGCCTTCCCCTAAGCCTGACCCTCACCCGTCCCCTAATCCTAACCCGTATGCTAACACTAACCTGCACCCTCACACGTACGCTCCCCCTAAAGCGTTGTCGTACCCTCAACTGGACCCTAAGCCGTCCCCGTCCCCTATCGCTAACCCTAGCCCGAACCCTAACCCTAACACTTCCCCGAAGCCTGACCCTCACCCGTCCCCTAATCCTAACCCGTACGCTAACACTAACCCGCACCCTCACACGTACGCTCCCCCTAAAGCGTTGTCTAAACCTCACCTGGACCCTAAACCCTCCCCGTCCCGTAACCCTCACCCTAGCCCGAACCGTAACCCTAACCCTTCCCCGTAGCCTGACCCTCACCCGTCCCCTAATCCTAACCCGTACGCTAACACTAACCCGCACCCTCACACGTACGCTCCCCCTAAAGCGTTGTCGTACCCTTACATGAACCCTAAACCGTCCCCGTCCCCTTACCCTAACCCTAGCCCGAACCCTAATCCTAACCCTTCCCCGAAGCCTGACCCTCACCCGTCCCCTAATCCTAACCCGTACGCTAACACTAACCCGTGCCCTCACACATACGCTCCCCCTAAAGCGTTGTCGTACCCTCACCTGGACCCTAAACCGTCCCCGTCTGCTAACCCTAACCCTAGCCCGAACCCTAACCCTAACCCTTCTCCGAAGCCTGACCCTACCCGTCCCCTAATCCTAACCCGTACGCTAACACTAACCCGCGCCCTAACACGTGTGTTTTCCCTAAAGCGTTGTCGTACCCTCACCTGGACCCTAAACCGTCCCCGTCCCCTAACCTTAACCATAGCCCGAACCATAACCCTAACACTTCCCCGAAGCCTGACCCTCACCCGTCCCATAATCCTAACCCGCGCCCTCACACGTACGCTCCCACTAAAGCGTAGTCGTACCCTCACCTGGACCCTAAACCCTCCCCGTCCCCTAACCATAACCCTAGCCCGAACCCTAACGCTACCACTTCCCCGAAGCCTGACCCTCACCCGTCCCTTAATCCTAACCCGTACACTAACGCTAACCCGCGCCCTCACACGTACGTTCCCCCTAAAGCGTTGTCGTACCCTCACCTGGACCCTAAACCGTCCCCGTCCCCTAACCCTAACCCTAGCCCGAACCCTAACCCTAACACTTCCCCGAAGCCTGACCCTCACCCGTCCCCTAAACCTAACCCCTACGCTAACACTAACCCGTGCCCTCACACGTACGCTCCCCCTAAAGCGTTGTCGTACCCTCACCTGGACCCTAAACCGTCCCCGTCCCCTAACCCTAACCCTAGCCCGAACCCTAACCCTAAACCTTCCCCGAAGCCTGACCCACACCCATCCCCTAATCCTAACCCGTACGCTAACACTAACCCGTGCCCTCACACGTACGCTTCCCGTAAAGCGTTGTCGTACCCTCACCTGGACCCTAAACCGTCCCCGTCCCTTAACCCTAACCCTAGCCCGAACCCTAACCCTAACCCTTCCCCGAAGCCTGACCCTCACCCCTCCCCTAATCCTAACCCGTACGCTAACACTAACCCGCGCCCTCACACGTCCGCTCCCCCTAAAGCGTGTCGTACCCTCACCTGGACCCTAAACCCTCCCCGTCTCCTAACCCTAACCCTAGCCCGAACCCTAACCCTAGACCTTCCCCGAAGCCTGACCCTCACCCGTTCCTTTATCCTAACCCGTACGCTAACACTATCCCGCGCCTTCACACGTACGCTCCCCCTAAAGCGTTGTCGTACCCTCACCTGGACCCTAAACCCTCCCCATCCCCTAACCCTAACCTTAGCCCGACCCTAACCCTATACCTTCCCTGAAACCTGATCCTCACCCGTCCCCTAATCCTTACACGCGTCCTCACACGTACACTCCCCCTAAAGCATTGTCGTACCCTCACCTGGACCCTAAACCGTCCCCATTCCCTTATCCTACTGTAGCCCGAACGCTAACCCTAACACTTCCCCGAAGCCTTACACTCACCTGTCCCCTAATCCTAACCCGTACGCTAACACTAACCCGCGCCCTCACACGTACGCTCCCCCTACAGCGTTGTCGTACCCTCACCTGGACCCTAAGCCATCCCCGTCCCCTAACCCTAACCCTAGCCCGAACCCTAACTCTTCCCCGAAGCCTGACCCTTACCCATCTTCTAATCCTAACCCGTACGCTAACACTAACACGCGCCTTCACACATATGCTCCCTCTAAAGCGTTGTCGTACCCTCACCTGGACCCTAAGGCGTCCCCGTCCCCTAACCCTAACCCTAGCCCGATCCCTAACCCTAACCCTTACCCGAAGCCTGACCCTCACCCGTCCCCTAATCCTAACCCGTACGCTAACAGTAACCCACGCCCTCACACGTACGCTCCCCCTAAAGCGTTGTCGTACCCTCACCTGGACCCTAAACCCTCCCCGTCCCCTAACCCTAACCATAGCCCGAACCCTAACCCTAAACCTTCCCCGAAGCCTGACCCTCACCCGTCCCCTAATACTAACCCGTACGCTAACACTAACCCGCGCCCTCACACGTACGCTCCCCTTAAAGCGTTGTCGTACCCTCACCTGGACCCTAAACCGTCCCCGTCCCCTTACCCTAACCCTAGCCCGAACCTTAACCATAACCCTTCCCCGAAGCCTGACACTCACCCGTCCCCTAATCCTAATCCGTACGCTAACACTAACCCGCGCCCTCACACGTACGCTCCCCCTAAAGCGTTGTCTAACCCTCACCTGGACCCTAAACCGTCCCCGTCCCTTAACCCTAACCGTAGCCCGAACCCTAACCCTAACCCTTCCCCGAAGCCTGACCCTCACCCGTCCCCTAATCCTAACCCGTACGCTAACACTAACCCGCGCCCTCACACGTACGCTCCCCCTAAAGCGTTGTCGTACCCTCACCTGGACCCTAAACCGTCCCCGTCCCCTAACCCTAACCCTAGACCGAACCCTAACCCTAACCCTTCCCCGAAGCCTGACCCTCACCCGTCCCCTAATCCTAACCCGTACGCTAACAGTAACTCGTGCCCTCTCACGTACGCTCCCCCTAAAGCGTTGTCGTACCCTCACCTGGACCCTAAACCTCCCCGTCCCCTAAACCTAACCCTAGCTCGAACCCTAACCCTAACACTTCCCCGAAGCCTGACCCTCACCCGTCCCCTTATCCTAACCCGTACGCTAACACTATCCCGCGCCCTCACACGTACGCTCCCCCTAAAGCGTTGTCGTACCCTCACCAGGACCCTAAACCATCCCCGTCCCCTTACCTTAAACTTAGCCCGAACCCTAACCCTAACCCTTCCCTGAAGCCTGACCCTCACCCATCCCCTAATCCTAACACGCGTCCTCACACGTACGCTCCCCCTAAAGCGTTGTCATACCCTCACCAGGACCCTAAACCATCCCCGTCCCCTTACCCTAAACTTAGCCTGAACCCTAACCCTAACCCTTCCCTGAAGCCTGACCCTCACCCGTCCCCTAATCCTAACCCGTACGCTAACACTAACCCGCTCCCTCACACATACGCTCCTCCTAAAGCGTTGTCGTACCCTCACCTGGACCCTAAACCCTCCCCATCCCCTAACCCTAACCCTAGCCCGTACCTTAAACCTAGACCTTCCCCGAAGCCTGACCCTCACCCGTCCACTAATCCTAACCGTACGCTAACAGTAACCCACGCCCTCTCACGTACGCTCCCCCTAAAGCGTTGTTGTACCCTCACCTGGACCCTAAACCTTCCCCGTCCCCTAACCCTAACCCTAGCCCGAACCCTAACCCTAACCCTTCCCCGAAGACTGACCCTCACCCGTCCCCTAATCCTAACCCGCGCCCTCATATGTACGCTCCCCCTAAAGCGTTGTCGTACCCTCACCTGGACCCTAAACCCTCCCCGTCCCCTAACCCTAACACTAGCCCGAACCCTAACCCTACCCCTACCCCGAAGCCTGACCCTCACCCGTCCCCTAATCCTAACCCGTACTCTAACACTAACCCGCGCCCTCACACGAACGCTCCCCCTAAAGCGTTGTCTTGCCCTCACCTGGACCCTAAACCGTCCCCGTCCCTAACCCTAACCCTAGCCCGAACCCTAACCCTAACCCTTCCCCGAAGCCTGACCTTCACCCGTCCCCTAATCCTAACCCGTACGCTAACACTAACCCACGTCCTCACAAGTACGCTCCCCCTGAAGCGTTTTCGTACCCTCACCTGGACCCTAAACCGTCCCCGTCCCCTAACCCTAACCCTAGCCCGAACCCTAACCCTAACACTTCCCCGAAGCCTGACACTCAACCGTCCCCTAATCCTAACCCGTACGCTAACACTAACCCACGCCCTCACACGTACGCTCCCCCTAAAGCGTTGTGGTACCCTCACCTGGACCCTAAACCGTCCCCGTCCCCTAACTCTAACCCTAGCTCGAACCCTAACCCTAAACCTTCCCCGAAGCCTGACCCTCACCCATCCCCTAATCCTAACCCTTACGCTAACACTAACCCGCGCCCTCACAGGTACGCTCCCCCTAAAGCGTTGTCGTACCCTCACCTGGACCCTAAACCGTCCCCGTCCCCTAACCCTAACCCTAGCCCGAACCCTAACCCTAACCATTCCCCGAAGCCTGACCCTCACCCGTCCCCTAATCCTAACCCGTACGCTAACACTAACCCACGCCCTCACACGTACGCTCCCCCTAATGCGTTCTCGTACCCTCACCTGGACCCTAAACCGTCCCCGTCCCCTAACCCTAACCCTAGCCCGAACCCTAACCCTAACCCTTCCCCGAAGCCTGACCCTACCCGTCCCCTAATCCTAACCCGTACGCTAACACTAACCCGCGCCCTCACACGTGTGCTCCCCCTAAAGCGTTGTCGTACCCTCACCTGGACCCTAAACCGTCCCCGTCCCCTAACCCTAACCCTAGCCCGAACCCTAACCCTAACACTTCCCCGAAGCCTGACCCTCACCCGTCCCATAATCCTAACCCGTGCCCTCACACGTACGCTCCCACTAAAGCGTTGTCGTACCCTCACCTGGACCCTAAATCCTCCCCGTCCCCTAATCCTAACCCTAGCCCGAACCCTAACGCTACCACTTCCCCGAAGCCTGACCCTCACCCGTCCCTTAATCCTAACCCGTACACTAACACTAACCCGCGCCCTCACACGTACGCTCCCCCTAAAGCGTTGTCGTACCCTCACCTGGACCCTAAACCGTCCCCGTCCCCTAAACCTAACCCTAGCCCGAACCCTAACCCTAAACCTTCCCCGAAGCCTGACCCTCAGCCATCCCATAATCCTAACCCGTACGCTAACACTAACCCGCGCCCTCACAGGTACGCTCCCCGTAAAGCGTTGTCGTACCCTCACATGGACCCTAAACCGTCCCCGTCCCTTAACCCGAACCCTAGCCCGAAACCTAACCCTAACCATTCCCCGAAGCCTGACGCTCACCCCTCCCCTAATCCTAACCCGTACGCTAACACTAACCCGCGCCCTCACACGTACGCTCCCCCTAAAGCGTGTCGTAACCTCACCTGGACCCTAAACCCTCCCCGTCCCCTAACCCTAACCCTAGCCCGAACCCTAACCTTAGCCCTTCCCCGAAGCCTGACCCTCACCCGTCCCCTTATCCTAACCCGTACGCTAACACTATCCCGCGCCCTCACACGTACGCTCCCCCTAAAGCGTTGTCGTACCCTGACCTGGACCCTAAAGCCTCCCCGTCCCCTAACCCTATCCCTAGCCCGAACCCTAACCCTAACCCTTCCCCGAACCCTGACCCTCACCCGTCACCTAATCCTAACCCGTACGCTAACACTAACCAGCGCCCTCACACGTACGCTCCCCCTAAAGCGTTGTCGTACCCTCACCTAGACCCTAAGCCGTCCCCGTCCCCTAACCCTAACCCTAGCCCGAAACCTAACCCTAACCCTTCCCCGAAGCCTGACCCTACCCGTCCCCTAATCCTAACCCGTACGCTAACACTAACCCGCGCCCTCACACGTACGCTCCCCCTAAAGCGTTCTCGTACCCTCACCGGGACCCTAAACCGTCCCCGTCCCCTAACCCTAACATTAGCCCGAACCCTAACCCTAACCCTTCCCTGAAGCCTGATCCTCACCCGTCCCCTAATCCTAACCCGTGTCCTCACACGTACGCTCCCCCTAAAGCATTGTCGTACCCTGACCTGGACCCGAAACCGTCCCCGTCCCCTAATCCTACTGTAGCCCGAACGCTAACCCTAACCCTTCCCCGAAGCCTGACACTCACCTGTCCCCTAATCCTAACCCGTACGCTAACACTAACCCGCGCCCTCACACGTACGCTCCCCCTAAAGCGTTGTCGTACCCTCACCTGGACCCTAAACCGTCCCCGTCCCCTAACCCTAACCCTAGCCCGAACCCTAACCCTAACCCTTCCCCGAAGCCTGACCTACCCGTCCCCTAATCCTAACCCGTACGCTAACACTAACCCGCGCCCTCACACGTACGCTCCCCCTAAAGCGTTGTCGTACTCTCACCTGCACCCTAAACCGTCCCCGTCCCCTTACCCTAACCCTAGCCCGAACCTTAACCCTAACCCTTCCCCGAAGCCTGACACTCACCCGTCCCCTAATCCTAACCCGTACGCTAACACTAACCCGCGCCCTCACACGTACGCTCCCCCTAAAGCGTTGTCTAACCCTCACCTGGACCCTAAACCCTCCCCGTCCCGTAACCCTCACCCTAGCCCGAACCGTAACCCTAACCCTTCCCCGTAGCCTGACCCTCACCCGTCCCCTAATCCTAACCCGTACGCTAACACTAACCCGCACCCTCACACGTACGCTCCCCCTAAAGCGTTGTCGTACCCTTACATGAACCCTAAACCGTCCCCGTCCCCTTACCCTAACCCTAGCCCGAACCCTAACCCTAACACTTCCCCGAAGCGTGACCCTCACCCGTCCCCTAATCCTAACCCGTACGCTAACAGTAACCCGCTCCCTCACACATACGCTCCCCCTAAATCGTTGTCGTACCCTCACCTGGACCCTAAACCCTCCCCGTCTCCTAACCCTAACCCTAGCCCGAACCTTAACCCTAGCCCTTCCCCGAAGCCTGACACTCACCCGTCTCCTAATCCTAACCCGTACGCTAACACTAACCCACGCCCTCACACGTACGCTCCCCCTAAAGCGTTGTCGTACCCTCACCTGGACCCTAAACCGTTCCCGTCCTCTAACCCTAACTCTAGCCCGAACCCTAACCCTAACCCTTCCCCGAAGCCTGACCCTCACACGTCCCCTAATCCTAACCCGTACGCTAACACTAAACCGCGCCCTCACACGTACGCTCCCTGTAAAGCGTTGTCGTACCCTCACCTGGACCCTAAACCGTCCCCGTCCCCTAAACCTAACCCTAGCCCGAACCCTAACCCTAACCCTTCCCCGAAGCCTGACCCTACCCGTCCCCTAATCCTAACCCGTACGCTAACACTAACCAGCGCCCTCACACGTGTGCTCCCCCTAAAGCGTTGTCGTACCCTCACCTGGACCCTAAACCGTCCCCGTCCCCTAACCCTAACCCTAGCCCGAACCCTAACCCTAACACTTCCCCGAAGCCTGACCCTCACCCGTCCCCTAATCCTAACCCGCGCCCTCACACGTACGCTCCCACTAAAGCGTTGTCGTACCCTCACCTGGACCCTAAACCGTCCCCGTCCCCTAACCCTAACCCTAGCCCGAACCCTAACGCTACCACTTCCCCGAAGCCTGACCCTCACCCGTCCCTTAATCCTAACCCGTACACTAACACTAACCCGCGCCCTCACACGTACGCTCCCCCTAAAGCGTTGTCGTACCCTCACCTGGACCCTAAACCGTCCCCGTCCCCTAACCCTAACCCTAGCCCGAACCCTAACCCTAAACCTTCCCCGAAGCCTGACCCTCAGCCATCCCCTAATCCTGACCCGTACGCTAACACTAACCCGCGCCCTCACACGTACGCTCCCCGTAAAGCGTTGTCGTACCCTCACATGGACCCTAAATCGTCCCCGTCCCTTAACCCGAACCCTAGCCCGAACCCTAACCCTAACCATTCCCCGAAGCCTGACCCTCACCCCTCCCCTAATCCTAACCCGTACGCTAACACTAACCCGCGCCCTCACACGTACGCTCCCCCTAAAGCGTGTCGTACCCTCACCTGGACCCTAAACCCTCCCCGTCCCCTAACCCTAACCCTAGCCCGAACCCTAACCCTAGCCCTTCCCCGAAGCCTGACTCACCTGTCCCCTAATCCTAACCCGTACGCTAACACTAAACTGCGCCCTCACACGTACGCTCCCCATAAAGCGTTGTCGTACCCTCACCTGGACCCTAAACCGTTCCCGTCCCCTAAACCTAACCCTAGCCTGAACCCTAACCCTAACACTTCCCCGAAGCCTGACCCTCACCCGTCCCCTAATCCTAACCCGTACACTAACAGTAACCCGTGCCCTCACACGTACGCTCCCCCTAAAGCGTTGTCGTACCCTCACCTGGACCCTAAACCGTCCCCTAACCCTAACCCTAGCCCGAACCCTAACCTTACCCTTCCCAGAAGCCTGACCATCACCCGTGCCCTAATCCTAAACCTTACGCTAAAACTAACCCTCGCCCTCACACGTACGCTCCCCCTAAAGTGTTGTCGTACCCTCAACTGGACCCTAAGCCGTCCCCGTCCCCTATCCCTAACCCTAGCCCGAACCCTAACCCTAACACTTCCCCGAAGTTGACACTCACCCGTCCCCTAATCCTAACCCGTACGCTAACACTAACCCGCGCCCTCACACATACGCTCCCCCTAAAGCGTTGTCATACCCTCACCTGGACCCTAAACCCTCCCCGTCCCCTAACCCTAACCCTAGCCCGTACCTTAACCCTAGACCTTCCCCGAAGCCTGACCCTCACCCGTCCCCTAATCCTAACCCGCGCCCTCATATGTACGCTCCCCCTAAAGCATTGTCGTACCCTCACCTGGACCCTAAACCCTCCCCGTCCCCTAACCCTAACACTAGCCCGAACCCTAACCCTACCCCTACCCCGAAGCCTGACCCTCACCCGTCCCCTAATCCTAACCCGTACCCTAACACTAACCCGCGCCCTCACACGTACGCTCCCCCTAAAGCGTTGTCGTACCCTCACCTGGACCCTAAACCGTCCCCGTCCCTAACCCTAACCCTAGTCCGAACCATAAACCTAACCCTTCCGCGAAGCCTGACCCTCACCCGTCCACTAATCCTAACCCGTACGCTAACACTTACCCACGCCCTCACACGTACGCTCCCCCTAAAGCGTTGTCGTACCCTCACCTGGACCCTAAACCGTTCCCGTCCTCTAACCCTAACCCTAGCCCGAACCCTAACCCTAACACTTCCCCGAAGCATGACCCTCACCCGTCCCCTAATCCTAACCCGTACGCTAACACTAAACCGCGCCCTCACACGTACGCTCCCCCTAAAGCGTTGTCGTACCCTCACCTGGACCCTAAACCGTCCCCGTCCCCTAAACCTAACCCTAGCCTGAACCCTAACCCTAACCCTTCCCCGAAGCCTGACTCTCACCCGTCCCCTAATCCTAACCCGCGCCCTCACACGTACGCTCCACTAAAGCGTGGTCGTACCCTCACCTGGACCCTAAACCGTCCCCGTCCCCTATCCCTAACCCTAGCCCGAACCCTAACCCTAACACTTCCCCGAAGTTGACACTCACCCGTCCCCTAATCCTAACCCGTACGCTAACACTAACCCACGCCCTCACACGTACGCTCCCCCTAAAGCATTGTCGTACCCTCACCAGGACCCTAAACCCTCCCCGTCCCCTAACCCTAACCTTAGCCCGAACCCTAACCCTAACCCTTCCCTGAAACCTGATCCTCACCCGTCCCCTAATCCTTACCCGCGTCCTCACACGTACACTCCCCCTAAAGCGTTGTCGTACCCTCACCTGGACCCTAAGCCGTCCCCATCCCCTAATCCTACTGTAGCCCGAAGGCTAACCCTAACCCTTCCTCGAAGCCTGACACTCACCTGTCCCCTAATCCTAACCCGTACGCTAACACTAACCCGCGCCCTCACACGTACGCTCCCCCTAAAGCGTTGTCGTACCCTCACCTGGACCCTAAGCCGTCCCCGTCCCCTAACCCTAACCCTAGCGCGAACCCTAACCCTTCCCCGAAGCCTGACCCTTACCCGTCTTTTATTCCTAACCCGTACGCTAACACTAACCCGCGCCCTCACACGTACGCTCCCCCTATAGCGTTGTCGTACCCTCACCTGGACCCTAAACCGTCCCCGTCCCCTAACCCTAACCCTAGCCCGAACCCTAACCCTAACCCTTCCCCGAAGCCTGACCCTCACCCGTCCCCTAATCCTAACCCGTACGCTAACACTAACCTGCGCCCTCACACGTACGCTCCCGCTAAAGCATTGTCGTACCCTCACATGGACCCTAACCCTCCCCGTCCCGTAACCCTAACCCTAACCCGAACCGTAACCCTAACCCTTCCCCGAAGCCTGACTCTCACCCGTCCCCTAATCCTAACCCGTACGCTAACACTAACCCGCGCCCTCACACGTACGCTCCCACTAAAGCGTTGTCGTACCCTCACATGAACCCTAAACCCTCCCCGTCCTCTAACCCTAACCCTAGCCCGAACCCTAAACCTAATCCTTCCCCGAAGCCTGACCCTCAGCCGTCCCCTAATCCTAACCCGTACGCTAACACTAACCCGCGTCCTCACACTTACGCTCCCCGTAAAGTGTTGTCGTACCCTCACCTGGACCCTAAAACGTCCCCGTCCCCTAAACCTAACCCTAGCCCGAACCCTAAACCTAACCCTTCCCCGAAGCCTGACCTTCACCCGTCCCCTATTCCTAACCCGTACGCTAACACTAACACGCGCCCTCACATGTACGCTTCCCCTAAAGCGTTGTCGTACCCTCACCTGGACCCTAAGCCGTCCCCGTCCCCTAACACTAACCCTACCCGAACCCTAACCCTTCCACGAAGCCTGACCCTCACCCGTCCCCTAATCCTAACCCATACGCTAACACTAACCGCGCCCTCACACGTACGCTCCCCCTAAAGCGTTGTCATACCCTCACATGAACACTAAACCCTAACCCTAACCCTAACCCTAACCCTAGCCCGAACGCTAACCCTAATGCTTCCCCGAAGCCTGACCCTCACCCGTCCCCTAATCCTAACCCGTACGCTAACACTAACACGCGCCCTCACACGTACGCTCCCCCTAAAGCGTTGTCGTACCCTCACCTGGACCCTAAACCGTCCCCGTCCCCTAACCCTAAACTTAGCCCGAACCCTAAACCTAACCCTTCCCCGAAGCCTGACCCTCACCCGTCCCCTACTCCTAACCCACGCCCTCACACGTAAGCTCCCCCTAAAGCGTTTTCGTACCCTCACCTGGACCCTAAAGCCTCCCCGTCCCCTAACCCTATCCCTAGCCCGAACCCTAACCCTAACCCTTCCCCGAAGCCTGACCCTCACCCGTCCCCTAATCCTAACCCGTACGCTAACAGTAACCCGCGCCCTCTCAAGTACGCTCCCCCTAAAGCGTTGTCGTACCCTCACCTGGATCCTAAACCCTCCCCGTCCCCTAACCCTAACCCTAGCCCGAACCCTAAACCTAACCCTTCCCCGAAGCCTGACCCTCACCCGTCCCCTAATCCTAACCCGTACGCTAACACTAACCCGCGCCCTCACACGTACGCTCCCCCTAAAGCGTTGTCGTACCCTCACCTGGACCCTAAACCGTCCCCGTCCCCTAACCCTAATCCTAGCCCGAACCCTAACCCTAACCCTTCCCCGAAGCCTGACCCTCACCCGTCCCCTAATCCTAAACCATACGCTAACACTAACCCGCGCCCTCACAGTACGCTCCCCCTAAAGCGTTGTCGTACCCTCACCTGGACCCTAAACCCTCCCCGTCCCCTAACCCTAACCCTAGCCCGAACCCTAACACTAACCCTTCCCCGAAGCCTGACCCTCACACGTCCCCTAATCCTAACCCGTACGCTAACACTAAACCGACCACTCTCACGTACGCTCCCCCTAAAGAGTTGTCGTACCCTCACCTGGACCCTAAACCCTCCCCGTCCCCTAACCCTAACCCTAGCCCGAACCCTAACCCTAACACTTCCGCGAAGCCTGACCCTTACCCGTCCCCTAATCCTAAACCCTACGCTAACACTAACCCGCCCCCTCACACGTACGCTCCCCGTAAAGCGTTGTCGTACCCTCACCTGGACCCTAAACCGTCCCCGTCCCCTAACCCTAACCCTAGCCCGAAACCTAACCCTAACCCTTCCCCGAAGCCTGACCCTATCCGTCCCCTAATCCTAACCCGTACGCTAACACTAACCCGCGCCCTCACACGTACGCTCCCCCTAAAGCGATGTCGTACCCTCACCTGGACCCTAAACCGTCCCTGTCCCCTAACCCTAACCTTAGCCCGAACCCTAAACCTAACACATCCCTGAAGCCTGACCCTCACCCGTCCCCTAATCCTAACCCGCGTCCTCACACGTACGCTCCCCCTAAAGCGTTGTCGTACCCTCACCTGGACCCTAAACCGTCCCAGTCCCCTAATCCTAACCCTAGCCCGAACCCTAACCCTAACACTTCCCCGAAGCCTGACACTCACCGGTCCCCTAATGCTAACCCGTACGCTAACACTATCCCGCGCCCTCACACGTACGCTCCCCCTAAAGCATTGTCGTACCCTCACCTGGACCCTAAGCCGTCCCCGTCACCTAACCCTAACCCTAGCCCGAACCCTAACCCTAACCCTTCCCCGAAGCCTGACCCTCACCCGTCCCCTAATCCTAACCCGTACGCTAACACTAACCAGCGCCCTCACACGTACGCTCCCCCTAAAGCATTGTCGTACCCTCACCTAGACCCTAAGCCGTCCCCGTCCCCTAACCCTAACCCTAGCCCGAACCCTAAACCTAATATTTCCCCGAAGCCTGACCCTACCCGTCCCCTAATCCTAACCCGTACGCTAACACTAACCCGCGCCCTCACACGTACGCTCCCCCTAAAGCGTTCTCATACCCTCACCTGGACCCTAAACCGTCCCCGTCCCCTAACCCTAACCTTAGCCCGAACCCTAACCCTAACCCTTCCCTGAAGCCTGATCCTCACCCGTCCCCTAATCCTAACCCGTGTCCTCACACGTACGCTCACCCTAAAGCATTGTCGTACCCTCACCTGGACCCTAAACCGTCCCCGTCCCCTAATCCTACTGTAGCCCGAACGCTAACCCTAACCCTTCCCCGAAGCCTGACACTCACCTGTCCCCTGATCCTAACCCGTACGCTAACACTAACCCGCGCCCTCACACGTACGCTCCCCCTAAAGCGTTGTCGTACCCTCACCTGGACCCTAAACCGTCCCCGTCCCCTAACCCTAACCCTAGCCCGAACCCTAACCCTAACCCTTCCCCGAAGCCTGACCCTACCCGTCCCCTAATCCTAAGCAGTACGCTAACACTAACCCGCGCCCTCACACGTACGCTCCCCCTAAAGCGTTGTCGTACCCTCACCTGGACCCTAAGCCGTCCCCGTCCCCTAACCCTAACCCTAGCCCGAACCCTAACCCTTCCCCGAAGCCTGACCCTTACCCGTCCCCTAATCCTAACCCGTACGCTAACACTAACCCGCGCCCTCACACGTACGCTCCACCTAAAGCGTTGTCGTACACTCACCTGGACCCTAAACCGTCCCCGTCCCCTAAGCCTAAGCCTAACCCTAGCCCGAACCCTAACCCTAACCCTTCCCCGAAGCCTGACCCTCACCCGTCCCCTAATCCTAACCCATACGCTAACACTAAACTGCGCCCTCACATGTACGCTCCCCCTAAAGCGTTGTCGTACCCTCACCTGGACCCTCAACCGTTCCCGTCCCCTAAACCTAACCCTAGCCTGAACCCTAACCCTAAGCCTTCCCCGAACCCTGACCGTCACCCTTCCCCTAATCCTAACTCGTACACTAACACTAACCTGCGCCCTCACACGTACGCTCCCCCTAAAGCGTTGTCGTACCCTCACCTGGACCCTAAACCCTCCCCGTCCCCTAACCCTAACCCTAGCGCGAACCCTAAACCTAATCCTTCCCCGAAGCCTGACCCTCAGCCGTCCCCTACTCCTAAACCATATGCTAAAACTAACCCGCGCCCTCACACGTACGCTCTCCCTAAAGCGTTGTCATACCCTCACCTGGACCCTAAACCGTCCCCGTCCCCTAACCCTAACCTTAGCCGGAACCCTAACCCTAACCCTTCCCCGAAGCCTGACCCTCACCCGTGCCCTAATCCTAACCCGCGCCCTCACACGTACGCTCCCCCTAAAGCGTTGTCGTATACTCAAATGGACCCTAAACCCTCCCCGTCCCCTAACCCTAACCCTAGCCCGAACCTTAACCCTAACACTTCCCCGAAGCCTGACCCTCAGCCGTACCCTAATCCTAACCCGTACGCTAACAGTAACCCGTGCCCTCTCAAGTACGCTCCCCCTAAACCGTTGTAGTACCCTCACCTGGACCCTAAACCCTCCCCGTCCCCTAACCCTAACCCTAGCCCGAACCTTAACCCTAACCCTTCCCCGAAGCCTGACCCTCACCTGTCCCCTGATCCTAACCAGTACGCTAACACTAACCCGCACCCTCTCATGTACGCTCCCCCTAAAGCGTTGTCGTACCCTCACCTGAAACCTAAACACTCCCCGTCCCCTAACCCTAACCCTAGCCCGAACCCTAAACCTAACCCTCCCCCGAAGCCTGACCCTCACCCGTCCCCTAATCCTAACCCGTACGCTAACACTAACACGCGCCCTCACATGTACGCTCGCCCTAAAGCGTTGTCGTACCCTCACCTGGACCCTAAGCCGTCCCCGTCCCCTAATACTAACCCTAGCCCGAAACCTAACCCTTCCCCGAAGCCTGATCCTCACCCGTCCCCTAAACCTAACCCGTACGCTAACACTAACCGCGCCCTCACACGTACGCTCCCCCTAAAGCGTTGTCATACCCTTACATGAACACTAAACCCTAACCCTAACCGTAACCCTAACCCTAGCCCGAACGCTAACCCTAACGCTTCCCGAAGCCTGACCATAACCCGTCCCCTAATCCTAACCCGTACGCTAACACTAACACGCGCCCTCAAACGTACGCTCCCCCTAAAGCGTTGTCGTACCCTCACCTGGACCCTAAACCGTCCCCGTACCCTAACCCTATCCCTAGCCCGAACCGTAACCCTAACCCGTCCCCGAAGCCTGACCCTCACCCGTCCCCTAATCCTAACCCGTACGCTAACAGTAACCCGCGCCCTCTCAAGTACGCTCCCCCTAAAGCGTTGTCGTACCCTCCCCTGGACCCTAAACCCTCCCCGTCCCCTAACCCTAACCCTAGCCCGTACCTTAACCCTAGACCTTCCCCGAAGCCTGACCCTCACCCGTCCCCTAATCCTAACCCGCGCCCTCATATGTACGCTCCCCCTAAAGCATTGTCGTACCCTCACCTGGACCCTAAACCCTCTCCGTCCCCTAACCCTAACACTAGCCCGAACCCTAACCCTACCCCTACCCCGAAGCCTGACCCTCACCCGTCCCCTAATCCTAACCCGTACCCTAACACTAACCCGCGCCCTCACACGTACGCTCCCCCTAAAGCGTTGTCGTACCCTCACCTGGACCCTAAACCGTCCCCGTCCCTAACCCTAACCCTAGTCCGAACCATAAACCTAACCCTTCCCCGAAGCCTGACCCTCACCCGTCCACTAATCCTAACCCGTACGCTAACACTTACCCACGCCCTCACACGTACGCTCCCCCTAAAGCGTTGTCGTACCCTCACCTGGACCCTAAACCGTTCCCGTCCTCTAACCCTAACCCTAGCCCGAACCCTAACCCTAACACTTCCCCGAAGCATGACCCTCACCCGTCCCCTAATCCTAACCCGTACGCTAACACTAAACCGCGCCCTCACACGTACGCTCCCCCTAAAGCGTTGTCGCACCCTCACCTGGACCCTAAACCGTCCCCGTCCCCTAAACCTAACCCTAGCCTGAACCCTAACCCTAACCCTTCCCCGAAGCCTGACTCTCACCCGTCCCCTAATCCTAACCCACGCCCTCACACGTACGCTCCACTAAAGCGTTGTCGTACCCTCACCTGGACCCTAAACCGTCCCCGTCCCCTATCCCTAACCCTAGCCCGAACCCTAACCCTAACACTTCCCCGAAGTTGACACTCACCCGTCCCCTAATCCTAACCCGTACGCTAACACTAACCCAGGCCCTCACACGTACGCTCCCCCTAAAGCATTGTCGTACCCTCACCAGGACCCTAAACCCTCCCCGTCCCCTAACCCTAACCTTAGCCCGAACCCTAACCCTAACCCTTCCCTGAAACCTGATCCTCACCCGTCCCCTAATCCTTACCCGCGTCCTCACACGTACACTCCCCCTAAAGCATTGTCGTACCCTCACCTGGACCCTAAGCCGTCCCCATCCCCTAATCCTACTGTAGCCCGAAGGCTAACCCTAACCCTTCCTCGAAGCCTGACACTCACCTGTCCCCTAATCCTAACCCGTACGCTAACACTAACCCGCGCCCTCACACGTACGCTCCCCCTCAAGCGTTGTCGTACCCTCACCTGGACCCTAAGCCGTCCCCGTCCCCTAACCCTAACCCTAGCGCGAACCCTAACCCTTCCCCGAAGCCTGACCCTTACCCGTCTTCTAATCCTAACCCGTACGCTAACACTAACCCGCGCCCTCACACGTACGCTCCCCCTAAAGCGTTGTCGTACCCTCACCTGGACCCTAAACCGTCCCCGTCCCCTAACCCTAACCCTAGCCCGAACCCTAACCCTAACCCTTCCCCGAAGCCTGACCCTCACCCGTCCCCTAATCCTAACCCGTACGCTAACACTAACCTGCGCCCTCACACGTACGCTCCCGCTAAAGCATTGTCGTACCCTCACATGGACCCTAACCCTCCCCGTCCCGTAACCCTAACCCTAACCCGAACCGTAACCCTAACCCTTCCCCGAAGCCTGACTCTCACCCGTCCCCTAATCCTAACCCGTACGCTAACACTAACCCGCGCCCTCACACGTACGCTCCCACTAAAGCGTTGTCGTACCCTCACATGAACCCTAAACCCTCCCCGTCCTCTAACCCTAACCCTAGCCCGAACCCTAAACCTAATCCTTCCCCGAAGCCTGACCCTCAGCCGTCCCCTAATCCTAACCCGTACGCTAACACTAACCCGCGCCCTCACACTTACGCTCCCCGTAAAGTGTTGTCGTACCCTCACCTGGACCCTAAAACGTCCCCGTCCCCTAAACCTAACCCTAGCCCGAACCCTAAACCTAACCCTTCCCCGAAGCCTGACCTTCACCCGTCCCCTATTCCTAACCCGTACGCTAACACTAACACGCGCCCTCACATGTACGCTTCCCCTAAAGCGTTGTCGTACCCTCACCTGGACCCTAAGCCGTCCCCGTCCCCTAACACTAACCCTAGCCCGAACCCTAACCCTTCCACGAAGCCTGACCCTCACCCGTCCCCTAATCCTAACCCATACGCTAACACTAACCGCGCCCTCACACGTACGCTCCCCCTAAAGCGTTGTCATACCCTCACATGAACACTAAACCCTAACCCTAACCCTAACCCTAACCCTAGCCCGAACGCTAACCCTAATGCTTCCCCGAAGCCTGACCCTCACCCGTCCCCTAATCCTAACCCGTACGCTAACACTAACACGCGCCCTCACACGTACGCTCCCCCTAAAGCGTTGTCGTACCCTCACCTGGACCCTAAACCGTCCCCGTCCCCTAACCCTAAACTTAGCCCGAACCCTAAACCTAACCATCCCCGAAGCCTGACCCTCACCCGTCCCCTACTCCTAACCCACGCCCTCACACGTAAGCTCCCCCTAAAGCGTTTTCGTACCCTCACCTGGACCCTAAAGCCTCCCCGTCCCCTAACCCTATCCCTAGCCCGAACCCTAACCCTAACCCTTCCCCGAAGCCTGACCCTCACCCGTCCCCTAATCCTAACCCGTACGCTAACAGTAAACCGCGCCCTCTCAAGTATGCTCCCCCTAAAGCGTTGTCGTACCCTCACCTGGATCCTAAACCCTCCCCGTCCCCTAACCCTAACCCTAGCCCGAACCCTAAACCTAACCCTTCCCCGAAGCCTGACCCTCACCCGTCCCCTAATCCTAACCCGTACGCTAACACTAACCCGCGCCCTCACACGTACGCTCCCCCTAAAGCGTTGTCGTACCCTCACCTGGACCCTAAACCGTCCCCGTCCCCTAACCCTAATCCTAGCCCGAACCCTAACCCTAACCCTTCCCCGAAGCCTGACCCTCACCCGTCCCCTAATCCTAAACCATACGCTAACACTAACCCGCGCCCTCACAGTACGCTCCCCCTAAAGCGTTGTCGTACCCTCACCTGGACCCTAAACCCTCCCCGTCCCCTAACCCTAACCCTAGCCCGAACCCTAACACTAACGCTTCCCCGAAGCCTGACCCTCACACGTCCCCTAATCCTAACCCGTACGCTAACACTAAACCGACCACTCTCACGTACGCTCCCCCTAAACAGTTGTCGTACCCTCACCTGGACCCTAAACCCTCCCCGTCCCCTAACCCTAACCCTAGCCCGAACCCTAACCCTAACACTTCCGCGAAGCCTGACCCTTACCCGTCCCCTAATCCTAAACCCTACGCTAACACTAACCCGCCCCCTCACACGTACGCTCCCCGTAAAGCGTTGTCGTACCCTCACCTGGACCCTAAACCGTCCCCGTCCCCTAACCCTAACCCTAGCCCGAAACCTAACCCTAACCCTTCCCCGAAGCCTGACCCTACCCGTCCCCTAATCCTAACCCGTACGCTAACACTAACCCGCGCCCTCACACGTACGCTCCCCCTAAAGCGATGTCGTACCCTCACCTGGACCCTAAACCGTCCCTGTCCCCTAACCCTAACCTTAGCCCGAACCCTAAACCTAACACATCCCTGAAGCCTGACCCTCACCCGTCCCCTAATCCTAACCCGCGTCCTCACACGTACGCTCCCCCTAAAGCGTTGTCGTACCCTCACCTGGACCCTAAACCGTCCCAGTCCCCTAATCCTAACCCTAGCCCGAACCCTAACCCTAACACTTCCCCGAAGCCTGACACTCACCGGTCCCCTAATGCTAACCCGTACGCTAACACTATCCCGCGCCCTCACACGTACGCTCCCCCTAAAGCATTGTCGTACCCTCACCTGGACCCTAAGCCGTCCCCGTCACCTAACCCTAACCCTAGCCCGAACCCTAACCCTAACCCTTCCCCGAAGCCTGACCCTCACCCGTCCCCTAATCCTAACCCGTACGCTAACACTAACCAGCGCCCTCACACGTACGCTCCCCCTAAAGCATTGTCGTACCCTCACCTAGACCCTAAGCCGTCCCCGTCCCCTAACCCTAACCCTAGCCCGAACCCTAAACCTAATATTTCCCCGAAGCCTGACCCTACCCGTCCCCTAATCCTAACCCGTACGCTAACACTAACCCGCGCCCTCACACGTACGCTCCCCCTAAAGCGTTCTCATACCCTCACCTGGACCCTAAACCGTCCCCGTCCCCTAACCCTAACCTTAGCCCGAACCCTAACCCTAACCCTTCCCTGAAGCCTGATCCTCACCCGTCCCCTAATCCTAACCCGTGTCCTCACACGTACGCTCACCCTAAAGCATTGTCGTACCCTCACCTGGACCCTAAACCGTCCCCGTCCCCTAATCCTACTGTAGCCCGAACGCTAACCCTAACCCTTCCCCGAAGCCTGACACTCACCTGTCCCCTAATCCTAACCCGTACGCTAACACTAACCCGCGCCCTCACACGTACGCTCCCCCTAAAGCGTTGTCGTACCCTCACCTGGACCCTAAACCGTCCCCGTCCCCTAACCCTAACCCTAGCCCGAACCCTAACCCTAACCCTTCCCCGAAGCCTGACCCTACCCGTCCCCTAATCCTAAGCAGTACGCTAACACTAACCCGCGCCCTCACACGTACGCTCCCCCTAAAGCGTTGTCGTACCCTCACCTGGACCCTAAGCCGTCCCCGTCCCCTAACCCTAACCCTAGCCCGAACCCTAACCCTTCCCCGAAGCCTGACCCTTACCCGTCCCCTAATCCTAACCCGTACGCTAACACTAACCCGCGCCCTCACACGTACGCTCCACCTAAAGCGTTGTCGTACACTCACCTGGACCCTAAACCGTCCCCGTCCCCTAAGCCTAACCCTAGCCCGAACCCTAACCCTAACCCTTCCCCGAAGCCTGACCCTCACCCGTCCCCTAATCCTAACCCATACGCTAACACTAAACTGCGCCCTCACATGTACGCTCCCCCTAAAGCGTTGTCGTACCCTCACCTGGACCCTCAACCGTTCCCGTCCCCTAAACCTAACCCTAGCCTGAACCCTAACCCTAAGCCTTCCCCGAACCCTGACCGTCACCCTTCCCCTAATCCTAACTCGTACACTAACACTAACCTGCGCCCTCACACGTACGCTCCCCATAAAGCGTTGTCGTACCCTCACCTGGACCCTAAACCCTCCCCGTCCCCTAACCCTAACCCTAGCGCGAACCCTAAACCTAATCCTTCCCCGAAGCCTGACCCTCAGCCGTCCCCTACTCCTAAACCATATGCTAAAACTAACCCGCGCCCTCACACGTACGCTCTCCCTAAAGCGTTGTCATACCCTCACCTGGACCCTAAACCGTCCCCGTCCCCTAACCCTAACCTTAGCCGGAACCCTAACCCTAACCCTTCCCCGAAGCCTGACCCTCACCCGTGCCCTAATCCTAACCCGCGCCCTCACACGTACGCTCCCCCTAAAGCGTTGTCGTATACTCAAATGGACCCTAAACCCTCCCCGTCCCCTAACCCTAACCCTAGCCCGAACCTTAACCCTAACACTTCCCCGAAGCCTGACCCTCACCCGTACCCTAATCCTAACCCGTACGCTAACAGTAACCCGTGCCCTCTCAAGTACGCTCCCCCTAAACCGTTGTAGTACCCTCACCTGGACCCTAAACCCTCCCCGTCCCCTAACCCTAACCCTAGCCCGAACCTTAACCCTAACCCTTCCCCGAAGCCTGACCCTCACCTGTCCCCTGATCCTAACCAGTACGCTAACACTAACCCGCACCCTCTCATGTACGCTCCCCCTAAAGCGTTGTCGTACCCTCACCTGAAACCTAAACACTCCCCGTCCCCTAACCCTAACCCTAGCCCGAACCCTAAACCTAACCCTCCCCCGAAGCCTGACCCTCACCCGTCCCATAATCCTAACCCGTACACTAACACTAACCTGCCCACTCTCACGTATGCTCCCCCTAAAGCGTTGTCATACCTCACCTGGACCCTAAACCCTACCCGTCCCCTAACCCTAACCCTAGTCCGAACCCTAACCGTAACCTTTCCTCGAAGCCTGACCCTCACCCGTCCCCTAAACCTAACCCGTACGCTAACACTAACCCGCGCCCTCACACGTACGCTCCCCGTAAAGCGTTGTCGTACCCTCACCTGGACCCTAAACCCTCCCCGTCCCCTAACCCTAACCCTAGCCCGAACCCTAACCCTTACCCTTCCCGAAGCCTGACACTCACCCGTCCCCTAATCCTAACCCGTACGCTAACACTAACCCGCGCCCTCACACGTACGCTCCCCCAAAAGTGTTGTCGTACCCTCACCTGGACCCTAAACCGTCCCCGTCCCCTAACCCTAACCCTAGCCCGAACCCTAAACCTAACCCTTCCCCGAAGCCTGACCCTCACCCGTCCCCTAATCCTAACCCGTACCCTAACAGTAACCCGCGCCCTCTCACGTTGGCTCCCCCTAAAGCGTTGTCGTAACCTCAGCTGGACCCTAAACCCTCCCGTCCCCTAAACCTAACCCTAGCACGAAGCATAAACCTAATCCTTCCCCGAAGCCTGACCCTCACCCGTCCCCTAATCCTAACCCATACGCTAACACTAACCCACGCCCTCACACGTACGCTCCCCCTAAAGCGTTGTTGTACCCACACCTGGACCCTAAACCGTCCCCGTCACCTAACCCTAACCCTAGCCCTAACCCTAACCCTTCCCCGAAGCCTGACACTCACCCGTCCCCTAATCCTAACCCATACGCTAACACTAACCCACGCCCTCACACGTACGCTCCCCCTAAAGCGTTGTCGTACCCACACCTGGACCCTAAACCGTCCCCTTCCCCTAACCCTAACCCTAGCCCGAACACTAACCCTAACCCTTCCCCGAAGCCTGACCCTCACCCGTCCCCTAATCCTAACCCGTACGCTAACAGTAACCCGCCCCCTCACACGTACTCTCCCCCTAAAGCGTTGTCGTACCCTCACCTGGACCCTAAACCCTCGCCGTCCCCTAACCCTAACCCTAGCCTGAACTCTAACCCTAAACCTTCCCCGAAGCCTGACCCTCACCCGTCTCCTAATCCTAACCCGTAAGCTAACACTAACCCACGCCCTCACACGTACGCTCCCCCTAAAGCGTTGTCGTACCCTCACCTGGACCCTAAACCGTCCCCGTCCCCTAACCCTAACCCTAGCCCAATCCCTAACCCTAACCCTTCCCCGAAGCCTGACCCTCACCCGTCCCCTAATCCTAAACCGTACGCTAACACTAACCCGCGCCCTCACACGTACGCTCCCCCTAAAGCATTGTCGTACCCTCACCTGGACCCTAAACCCTCCCCGTCCCCTAACCCTAACCCTAGCCCGAACCCTAACCCTAACCCTTCCCCGAAGCCTGACCCTCACCCGTCCCCTAATCCTAACCCGTATGCTAACACTAACCCACGCCCTCACACATACGCTCCCCCTAAAGCGTTGTCGTACCCTCACCTGGACCCTAAACCGTCCCCGTCCCCTAACCCTAACCCTAGCCCGAACCCTAACCCTAACCCTTCCCCGAAGCCTGACCCTCACCCGTCCCCTAATCCTAACCCGTACGCTAACACTAACCCGCGCCCTCACACGTACGCTCCCCCTAAAGCGTTGTCGTACCCTCACCTAGAACCTAAACCGTCCCCGTCCCCTAACCTAACCCTAGCCCTAACACTAACCCTAACACTTCCCCGAAGCCTGACCCTCACCGGTCCCCTAATCCTAACCCGTACGCTAACACTAACCTGCGCCCTCACACGTACACTGCCCCTAAAGCGTTGTCGTACCCTCACCTGGACCCTAAACCCTCCCCATCCCCTAACCCTAACCCTAGCCCGAACCCTAACCCTAACCCTTACCCGAAGCCTGACCCTCACCCGTCCCCTAATCCTAACCCGAACGCTAACTCTAACCCGCGCCCTCACACGTACGCTCCCCCTAAAGCGTTGTCGTACCCTCACCTGGATCCTAACCGTCCCCGTCCCCTAACCCAAACCCTAGCCTGAACCCTAACCCTAACCCTTCCCCGAAGCCTGACCCTCACCCGTCCCGTAATCCTAACCCGTACGCTAACACTAACCCGCCCACTCTCACGTACGCTCCCCCTAAAGCGTTGTCGTACCCTCACCTGGACCCTAAACCGTCCCCGTGCCCTAACCCTAACCTTAGCCCGAACCCTAACCCTAACCCTTCCCCGAAGCCTGACCCTCACCTGTCCCCTAATCCTAACCCGCGCCCTCACACGTACGCTCCCGCTAGAGCGTTGTCGTACCCTCACCTGGACCCTAAACCGTCCCCGTCCTCTAAGACTAACCCTAGCCCGAAACCTAACCCTAACCCTAGCCCGAAGCCTGACCCACACCCGTCCTCTAATCCTAACCCGTACGCTAACACTCACCCGCGCCCTTACACGTACGCTCCCCCTAAAGCGTTGTCGTACCCTCACCTGGACCCTAAGCCGTCCCCGTCTTCTAACCCTAACCCTAGTCCGAACCCTAACCATAACCCTTCTCCGAAGCCTGACCTTCACCCGTCCCTTAATCCTAACCCGTACGCTAACACTAACCCGCGCCCTCACACGTACGCTCCCCCTAAAGCGTTGTCGTACACTCACCTAGACCCTAAACCGTCCCCATCCCCTAACCCTAACCCTAACCCTAGGCCGAACCCTAACCCTAACCCTTCCCCGAAGCCTGACCCTCACCCGTCCCCAAATCCTAACCCTTACGCTAACACTAACCCGCGCCCTCACACGTACGCGCCCCCTAAAGCGTTGTCGTACCCAGACCTGGACACTAAACCATCCCCATCCCCTAACACTAACCCTAGCCCGAACCCTAACCGTAACCCTTCCCCGAAGCCTGACACTCACCCGTCCCCTAATCCTAACCCGTACCTAACCCTAGCCCGAACCCTAACCCTAACCCTTCCCGAAGCCTGACCCTCACCCGTCCCCTAATCCTAACCCGTACGCTAACACTAACCCACGCCCTCACACGTACGCTCCCCCTAAAGCGTTGTCGTACCCTCACCTGGACCCTAAACCGTCCCCGTCCCCTAACCCTAACCCTAGCCTGAACCCTAACACTTCCCCGAAGCCTGACCCTCACCCGTTCCCTAATCCTAACCCATACGCTAACACTAACCCGCGCCCTCACACGTACGCTCCCCCTAAGCGTTGTCGTACCCTCACCTGGGCCCTAAACCGTCCCCGTCCCCTAACCCTAACCCTAGCCCGAACACTAACCCTAAACCTTCCCCGAAGCCTGACCCTCACCCTTCCCCTAATCCTAACCCGTACGCTAACACTAACCCGCCCACTCTCATGTACGCTCCCCCTAAAGCGTTGTCGTACCCTCACCTGAACCCTAAACCCTCCTTGTCCCCTAACACTAACCCTAGCCCGAACTCTAACCCTAACCCTTCCCCGAAGCCTGACCCTCACCCGTCCCCTAATCCTAACCCGTACGCTAACAGTAACCCGCCCCCTGACACGTACGCTCCCCCTAAAGCGTTGTCGTACCCTCACCTGGACCCTAAGCCGTCCCCGTCCCCTAACCCTAATCCTAGCCTGAACCCTAACCCTAACCCTTCCCCGAAGCCTGACCCTCACCTGTCCCCTAATCCTAAACCGTTCCCTAACACTAACCCGCGCCCTCACACGTACGCTCCCCCTAAAGCGTTGTCGTACCCTCACCTGGACCCTAAGCCTTCCCCGTCCCCTAACCCTAACCCTAGCCCGAACCCTAACCCTAACCCTTCCCCGAAGCCTGACCCTCACCCGTCCCCTATTCCTAACCCGTACACTAACACTAAACCGCCCCCTCACACGTACGCTCCCCCTAAAGCGTTCCCGTACCCTCACCTGGACCCTAAACCCTCTCCGTTCCCTAACCCTAACCCTAGCCCGAACCCTAACCCTAACACTTCCCCGAAGCCTGACACTCACCCGTCCCCTAATCCTAACCCGTACGCTAACACTAACCTGCGCCCTCACACGTACGCTCCCCCTAAAGCGTTGTCGTACCCTCACCTGGACCCTAAGCCGTCCCCGACCTCTAACCCTAACCCTAGCCCGAACCCTAACCCTAACACTTCCATGAAGCCTGACCCTCACCCGTCCCCTAATCCTAACCCCTACGCTAACACTAACCTGTGCCCTCACACGTACGCTCCCCGTAAAGCGTTGTCGTACCCTCACCTGACCCTAAACCGTCCCCGTACCCTAACACTAACCCTAGCTCGAACCCTAACCCTATCCCTTCCCCGAAGCCTGACACTCACCCGTCCCGTAATCCTAACACGTACGCTAACACTAACCCTCGCCCTCACACGTACGCCCCCCCTAAAGCGTTGTCGTACCCTCACCTGGACCCTAAACCATCCCCATCCCCTAACACTAACCCTAGCCCGAACCCTAACCCTAACCCTTCCCCGAAGCCTGACACTCACCCGTCCCCTAATCCTAACCCGTACCTAACCCTAGCCCGAACCCTAACCCTAACCCTTCCTGAAGCCTGACCCTCACCCGTCCCCTAATCCTAACCCGTACGCTAACACTAACCCGCGCCCTCACACGTACGCTCCCCCTAAAGCGTTGTCGTACCCTCACCTGGACCCTAAACCGTCCCCGTCCCCTAACCCTAACCCTAGCCCGAACCCTAACCCTAACCCTTCCCCGAAGCCTGACCCTCACCCGTCCCCTTATCGTAACCCGTACGCTAACACTAACCCGCGCCCTCACAAGTACACTCCCCCTAAAGCGTTGTCGTACCCTCGCCTGGACCCTAAGCTGTCCGAGTCCCCTAACCCTAACCCTAGCCCGAACCCTAACCCTAACCCTTCCCCGAAGCCTGACCCTCACCCGTCCCCTAATCCTAACCCGTACACTAATACTAAACCGTGCCCTCACACGTACGCTCCCCCTAAAGCGTTGTCGTACCCTCTCGTGGACCCTAAGCTGTCCCTGTCCACTAACACTAACTCTAGCCCGAACCCTAATCCTAACCCTTCCCCGAAGCCTGACCCTCACCCGTCCCATAATCCTAACCCGTACGCTAACACTAACCCACGCCCTAACACGGACGCTCCCCCTAAAGCGTTGTCGTACCCTCACCTGGACCCTAAGCCGTCCCCGTCCCCTAACCCTAACCCTAGACCGAACCCTAACCCTAACACTTCCCCGAAGCCTGACCCTCACCCGTCCCCTAATCCTAACCCGTACGCTAACACTAACCCGCGCCCTCACACGTACGCTCCCTCTAAAGCGTTGTCGTACCCTCACCTGTATCCTAAGCCGTCCCCGTCCACTAACCCTAACCCTAGCCCGAAACCTAATCCTTACCCTTCCCCGAAGCCTGACCCTCACCCGTACGCTAACACTAACCCGCGCCCTCACACGTACGCTCCCCCTAAAGCGTTGTCGTACCCTCACCTGGACCCTAAACCGTCCCCGTCCCCTAACCCTAACCCTAGCCCGAACCCTAACCCTAACTCTTCCCCGAAGCCTGACCCTCACCCGTCCCCTAATCCTAACCTGTACGCTAACACTAACCCGCGCCCTCACACGTACGCTCCCCCTAAATCGTTGTCGTACCCTCGCCTGGACCCTAGGCCGTCCCCGTCCCCTAACCCTAACCCTAGCCCGAACCCTAACCCTAACACTTCCCCGAAGCCTAACCCTCACCCGTCCCCTAATCCTAAACCGTACGCTAACACTAACCCGCGCCCTCACAGTACGCTCCCCCTAAAGCGTTGTCGTACACTCACCTGGACCCTAAGCCGTCCCCGTCCCCTAACCCTAACCCTAGCCCGAACCCTAACCCTAACCCTTCCCCGAAGCCTGACCCTCACCCGTCCCCTATTCCTAACCCGTACGCTAACACTAACGCGCGCCCTCACACGTACGCTCCCCCTAAAGCGTTGTCGTACCCTCACCTGGACCCTAAGCCATCCCCGTCCTCTAACCCTAACCCTAGCCCGAACCCTAACCCTAACCCTTCCCCGAAGCCTGACACTCACACGTCCCCTAATCCTAAACCATACGCTAACACTAACCCACGCCCTGAAACGTACGCTCCCCCTAAAGCCTTGTCGTACCCTCACCTGGACCCTAAGCCGTCCCCGTCCCCGAACCCTAACCCTAGCCCGAACCCTAACCCTTCCACGAAGCCTGACCCTCACCCGTCCCCTAATCCTAACCCGTACTCTAACACTAACCCGCGCCCTCACACGTACGCTCCCCCTAAAGCTTTGTCGTACCCTCAACTGGACCTTAAACCGTCCCCGCATCCTAACACTAACCCAAGCCCGAACCCTAACCCTAACCCTTCCCCGAAGCCTGACCCTCACCCGTCCCCTAATCCTAACTCGTACCTAACCCCAGCCCGAACCCTAACCCTAACCCTTCCCCGAAGCCTGACCCTCACCCGTCCACTAATCCTAACCCGTACGCTAACACTAACCCGCCCCCTCACAGTACGCTCCCCCTAAAGCGTTTTCGTACCCTCACCTGGACCCTAAACCGTCCCCGTACCCTAACACTAAACCTAGCCCGAACCCTAACCCTAACCCTTCCCCGAAGCTTGACACTCACCCGTCCCCTAATCCTAACCCGTACGCTAACACTAACCCTCGCCCTCACACGTACGCCCCCCCAAAGCGTTGTCGTACCCTCACCTGGACCCTAAACCGTCCCCGTCCCCTAACCCTAACCCTAGCCCGAACCCTAACCCTAATCCTTCCCCGAAGCCTGACACTCACCCGTCCCCTAATCCTAACCCGTACGCTAACGCTAACCCGCGTCCTCACACGTACGCTCCCCGTAAAGCGATGTCGTACCCTCACCTGGACCCTAAGCCGTCCCCGTCCCCTAACCCTAACCCTTGCCCGAACCCTAACCCTAACACTTCCCCGAAGCCTGACCCTCAACCGTCCACTACTCCTAACCCGTGCGCTAACACTAACCCGTGCCCTCACACGTACGCTCTCCCTAAAGCATTGTCGTACCCTCACCTGGACCCTAAACCGTCCCCGTCCCTAACCCTAAACCTAGCCAGAACCCTAACCCTAACCCTTCCCCGAAGCCTGACCCTCACCCGTCCCCTAATCCTAACCCGTACGCTAACACTAACCCGCGCCCTCACACGTACGCTCCCCCTAAAGCGTTGTCGCACCCTCACCTGGACCCTAAGCCGTCCCCGTCCCCTAACCCTAACCCTAGCCCGAACCCTAACCCTAACCCTTCCCCGAAGCCTGACCCTCACCCGTCCCATAATCCTAACCCGTACGCTAACACTAACCCTCGCCCTCACACGTACGCTCCCCCTAAATCGTTGTCGTACCCTCACCTGGACCCTAAACCGTCACCGTACCCTAACACTAACCCTAGCCCGAACCCTAACCCTAAAACTTCCCCGAAGTCTGACCCTCACCCGTCCCCTAATCCTAACCCGTACGCTAACACTAACCCTCGCCCTCACACGTACGCTACCCCTTAAGAGTTGTCGTACCCTCACCTGGACCCTAAACCGTCCCCGTCCCCTAACCCTAACACTAGCCCGAACCCTAACCCTAACAATTCCCCGAAGCCTGACCCTCACCCGTCCCCTAATCCTAACCTGTACGCTAACACTAACCCGCGCCCTCACACGTACGCTCCCCCTAAAGCGTTGTCGTACCCTCACCTGTATCCTAAGCCGTCCCCGTCCACTAACCCTAACCCTAGCCCGAACCCTAATCCTTACCCTTCCCCGAAGACTGACCCTCACCCGTACGCTAACACTAACCCGCGCCCTCACACGTACGCTCCCCCTAAAGCGTTGTCGTACCCTCACCTGGACCCTAAACCGTCCCCGTCCCCTAACCCTAACCCTAGCCCGAACCCTAACCCTAACTCTTCCCCGAAGCCTGACCCTCACACGTCCCCTAATCCTAACCCGTACGGTAACACTAACCCGCGCCCTCACACGTACGCTCCCCCTAAAGCGTTGTCGTACACTCGCCTGGACCCTAAGCCGTCCCCTAACGTATCCCTTGCCCGAACCCTAACCCTAACCCTTCCCCGAAGCCTGACCCTCACCCGTCCCCTAATCCTAAACCTTACGCTAACACTTACCCGCGCCCTCACACGTAGGCTCCCCCTAAAGCGTTGTCGTACCCTCACCCGGACCCTAAGCCGTCCCCGTCCCCTAACCCTAACCCTAGCCCGAACCCTAACCCTAACACTTCCCCGAAGCCTGAGCCTCAACAGTCCCCTAATCCTAACCCGTACGCTAACACTAACCCGCGCCCTCACACGTACGCTCCCCCTAAAGCGTTGTCGTACCCTCACCTGGACCCTAAACCGTCCCCGTCCCCTAACCCTAACCCTAGCCCGAACCCTAACCCTAACCCTTCCCCGAAGCCTGACCCTCACCCGTCCCCTTATCGTAACCCGTACGCTAACACTAACCCGCGCCCTCACAAGTACACTCCCCCTAAAGCGTTGTTGTACCCTCGCCTGGACCCTAAGCTGTCCGAGTCCCCTAACCCTAAACCTAGCCCGAACACTAACCCTAACCCTTCCCCGAAGCCTGACCTTCACCCGTCCCCTAATCCTAACCCGTACACTAATACTAAACCGTGCCCTCACACGTACGCTCCCCCTAAACCGTTGTCGTACCCTCTCGTGGACCCTAAGCTGTCCCTGTCCACTAACACTAACTCTAGCCCGAACCCTAATCCTAACCCTTCCCCGAAGCCTGACCCTCACCCGTCCCATAATCCTAACCCGTACGCTAACACTAACCCACGCCCTAACACGGACGCTCCCCCTAAAGCGTTGTCGTACCCTCACCTGGACCCTAAGCCGTCCCCGTCCCCTAACCCTAACCCTAGACCGAACCCTAACCCTAACACTTCCCCGAAGCCTGACCCTCACCCGTCCCCTAATCCTAACCCGTACGCTAACACTAACCCGCGCCCTCACACGTACGCTCCCTCTAAAGCGTTGTCGTACCCTCACCTGTATCCTAAGCCGTCCCCGTCCACTAACCCTAACCCTAGCCCGAAACCTAATCCTTACCCTTCCCCGAAGCCTGACCCTCACCCGTACGCTAACACTAACCCGCGCCCTCACACGTACGCTCCCCCTAAAGCGTTGTCGTACCCTCACCTGGACCCTAAACCGTCCCCGTCCCCTAACCCTAACCCTAGCCCGAACCCTAACCCTAACTCTTCCCCGAAGCCTGACCCTCACCCGTCCCCTAATCCTAACCCGTACGCTAACACTAACCCGTGCCCTAACACATACGCTCCCCCTAAAGCGTTGTCGTACACTCGCCTGGACCCTAAGCCGTGCCCGTCCCCTAACGTATCCCTTGCCCGAACCCTAACCCTAACTCTTCCCCGAAGCCTGACACTCACCCGTCCCCTAATCCTAAACCTTACGCTAACACTTACCCGCGCCCTCACACGTACGCTCCCCCTAAAGCGTTGTCGTACCCTCACCTGGACCCTAAGCCGTCCCCGTCCCCTAACCCTAACCCTAGCCCGAACCCTAACCCTAACCCTTCCCCGAAGCCTGACCCTCACCCGTACGCTAACACTAACCCGCGCCCTCACACGTACGCTCCCCCTAAAGCGTTGTCGTACCCTCACCTGGACCCTAAACCGTCCCCGTCCCCTAACCCTAACCCTAGCCCGAACCCTAACCCTAACTCTTCCCCGAAGCCTGACCCTCACCCGTCCCCTAATCCTAACCTGTACGCTAACACTAACCCGCGCCCTCACACGTACGCTCCCCCTAAATCGTTGTCGTACCCTCGCCTGGACCCTAGGCCGTCCCCGTCCCCTAACCCTAACCCTAGCCCGAACCCTAACCCTAACACTTCCCCGAAGCCTAACCCTCACCCGTCCCCTAATCCTAAACCGTACGCTAACACTAACCCGCGCCCTCACAGTACGCTCCCCCTAAAGCGTTGTCGTACACTCACCTGGACCCTAAGCCGTCCCCGTCCCCTAACCCTAACCCTAGCCCGAACCCTAACCCTAACCCTTCCCCGAAGCCTGACCCTCACCCGTCCCCTATTCCTAACCCGTACGCTAACACTAACGCGCGCCCTCACACGTACGCTCCCCCTAAAGCGTTGTCGTACCCTCACCTGGACCCTAAGCCATCCCCGTCCTCTAACCCTAACCCTAGCCCGAACCCTAACCCTAACCCTTCCCCGAAGCCTGACACTCACACGTCCCCTAATCCTAAACCATACGCTAACACTAACCCACGCCCTGAAACGTACGCTCCCCCTTAAGCCTTGTCGTACCCTCACCTGGACCCTAAGCCGTCCCCGTCCCCGAACCCTAACCCTAGCCCGAACCCTAACCCTTCCACGAAGCCTGACCCTCACCCGTCCCCTAATCCTAACCCGTACTCTAACACTAACCCGCGCCCTCACACGTACGCTCCCCCTAAAGCTTTGTCGTACCCTCAACTGAACCTTAAACCGTCCCCGCATCCTAACACTAACCCAAGCCCGAACCCTAACCCTAACCCTTCCCCGAAGCCTGACCCTCACCCGTCCCCTAATCCTAACTCGTACCTAACCCCAGCCCGAACCCTAACCCTAACCCTTCCCCGAAGCCTGACCCTCACCCGTCCACTAATCCTAACCCGTACGCTAACACTAACCCGCCCCCTCACAGTACGCTCCCCCTAAAGCGTTTTCGTACCCTCACCTGGACCCTAAACCGTCCCCGTACCCTAACACTAAACCTAGCCCGAACCCTAACCCTAACCCTTCCCCGAAGCTTGACACTCACCCGTCCCCTAATCCTAACCCGTACGCTAACACTAACCCTCGCCCTCACACGTACGCCCCCCCAAAGCGTTGTCGTACCCTCACCTGGACCCTAAACCGTCCCCGTCCCCTAACCCTAACCCTAGCCCGAACCCTAACCCTAATCCTTCCCCGAAGCCTGACACTCACCCGTCCCCTAATCCTAACCCGTACGCTAACGCTAACCCGCGTCCTCACACGTACGCTCCCCGTAAAGCGATGTCGTACCCTCACCTGGACCCTAAGCCGTCCCCGTCCCCTAACCCTAACCCTTGCCCGAACCCTAACCCTAACACTTCCCCGAAGCCTGACCCTCAACCGTCCACTACTCCTAACCCGTGCGCTAACACTAACCCGTGCCCTCACACGTACGCTCTCCCTAAAGCATTGTCGTACCCTCACCTGGACCCTAAACCGTCCCCGTCCCTAACCCTAAACCTAGCCAGAACCCTAACCCTAACCCTTCCCCGAAGCCTGACCCTCACCCGTCCCCTAATCCTAACCCGTACGCTAACACTAACCCGCGCCCTCACACGTACGCTCCCCCTAAAGCGTTGTCGCACCCTCACCTGGACCCTAAGCCGTCCCCGTCCCCTAACCCTAACCCTAGCCCGAACCCTAACCCTAACCCTTCCCCGAAGCCTGACCCTCACCCGTCCCATAATCCTAACCCGTACGCTAACACTAACCCTCGCCCTCACACGTACGCTCCCCCTAAATCGTTGTCGTACCCTCACCTGGACCCTAAACCGTCACCGTACCCTAACACTAACCCTAGCCCGAACCCTAACCCTAAAACTTCCCCGAAGTCTGACCCTCACCCGTCCCCTAATCCTAACCCGTACGCTAACACTAACCCTCGCCCTCACACGTACGCTACCCCTTAAGAGTTGTCGTACCCTCACCTGGACCCTAAACCGTCCCCGTCCCCTAACCCTAACACTAGCCCGAACCCTAACCCTAACAATTCCCCGAAGCCTGACCCTCACCCGTCCCCTAATCCTAACCCGTACGCTAACTCTAACCCGCGCCCTCACACGTACGCTCCCCCTAAAGCGTTGTCGTACCCTCACCTGGACCCTAAACCTTCCCCGTACCCTAACACTAAACCTAGCCCGAACCCTAACCCTAACCCTTCCCCGAAGCCTGACACTCACCCGTCCCCTAATCCTAACCCGTACGCTAACACTAACCCGCGCCCTCACACGTACGCCCCCCGTAAAGCGTTGTCGTACCCTCACCTGGACCCTAAACCGTCCCCGTCCCCTAACCCTAACCCTAGCCCGAACCCTAACCCTAACCCTTCCCCGAAGCCTGACCCTCACCCGTCCGCTAATACTAACCCGTACGCTGACACTAACCCGTGCCCACACTCGTACGCTCACCCTAAACCGTTGTCGTACACTCACCTGGACCCTAAATCGTCCCCGTCCCCAACCCTAACCCTAGCCCGAACCCTAACCCTAACCCTAGCCCGAACCCTAACCCTAACCATTCCCCGAAGCCTTACTCTCACCCGTCCCCTAATGCTAACACGTGCGCTGACACTAACCCGTGCCCTCACACGTACGCTCACCCTAAACCGTTGACGTACCCTCACGTGGACCCTAAACCGGCCCCATCACCTAACCCTAACCCTAGCCCGAACCCTAACCCTACCCTGGCCCGAAGCCTTACCCTAACCCAGCCCCTAATGCTAATCCGTACGGTGACACTAACCCGTGCCCTCACACGTACACTCACCCTAAACCGTTCACCTACCCTCAACTGGACCCTAAACCGTCCCCGTCCCCTAACCCTAACCCTAGTCCGAACCCTAATCCTAACCCTTCCCCGAAGCCTTACCCTCACCTGTCCCCTAATGCTAACCCGTATGCTGACACTAACCCGTGCCCCCACACTTACACTCACTGTAAACCATTGTCGTACCCTCACCTGGGCCATAAACCTTCCCCGTCCCCTAACCCAACCCTAGCACGTACCCTAACCCTAACCCTTCCCCGAAGCCTTACCCTCACCCGTATCCTAATGCTAACCCGTACACTGACACTCACCCGTGCCCTCACACGTGTGCTCACCCGAAACCGTTGTCCTACCTTCACCTGAACCCTAAACCGTCCCCGTCCCCTAACACTAAACTTGGCCCAAACTCTAACCCTAACCCTTCCTCAAAGCCTTACCCGCACATGTCCCCTGATACTAATCCGTACGCTGACACTAACCCGTGCCCTCACACCTTCGCTCACCCTAAACCGTTGTCCTACCCTCACCTGGAACCTAAACCGTACCCGTCCCCCAACCCTAACCCTAGCCCGAACCCTAAACCTAACCCTTCCCCGAAGCCTTCCCGTCAACCGTCCACTAATGCTAACCCGTACGCTGACACTAACCCGTGCCCTCACACGTACGCTCACCCTAAACCTTTGTCGTACACTCACCTGTATGCTAAAATGTCCCCGTCCCCTAACCCTAACCCTATCCTGAACCCTAACCCTAACCGATCCCAGAAGCCTTACCCTAACCCGTCCCCTAATCCTAACCCGTACGCTGACACTAACCCATGCCCTCACACGTACGCTCACACTGAACCGTTGTCGTACCCTCACCTGGACCCTAAACCGTCCCCGTCCCCTAACCCTAACCCTAGCCCGAACCCTAACCCTAACCCTTCCCCGAAGCCTGACCCTCACCCGTCCCCTAATCCTAACCCGTACGCTAACACTAACCCGCGCCCTCACACGTACGCTCCCCCTAAAGCGTTGTCGTACACTCGCCTGGACCCTAAGCAGTCCCCGTCCCCTAACCCTAACCCTAGCCCGAACCCTAACCCTAACCCTTCCCCGAAGCCTGACCCTAACCCGTCCCCTAATCCTAAACCTTACGCTAACACTAACCCGCACCCTCACATTACGCTCCCCCTAAAGCGTTGTCGTACCCTCACCTGGACCCTAAGCCGTCCCCGTCCCCTAACACTAACCCTAGCCCGAAACCTAACCCTAACCCTTCCCCGAAGCCTGACCCTGACCCGTCCCCTAATCCTAAACCATACGCTAACACTAACCGACGCCCTCACACGTACGGTCCCCCTAAAGCCTTGTCGTACCCTCACCTGGACCCTAAGCCGTCCCCGTCCCCTAACCCTAACACTAGCCCGAACCCTAACCCTAACCCTTCCCAGAAGCCTGACCCTCACCCGTCCCATAATCCTAACCCGTACGCTAACACTAACCCGTGCCCTCACACGTACGCTCCCCCTAAAGCGTTTTCGTACCCTCACCTGGACCCTAAGCCGTCCCCGTCCCCTAACCCTAGCCCGAACCCTAACACTAACCCTTCCCCGAAGCCTGACACTCACCCGTCCCCTAATCCTAACCCGTACGCTAATACTAAACCGCGCCCTCACACGTACGCTCCCCCTAAAGCGTTGTCGTACCCTCACGTGGACCCTAAGCCGTTCCTGTCCCCTCACACTAACCCTAGCCCGAACCCTAATCCTAACCCTTGCCCGAAGCCTGACCCTCACACGTCCCCTAATCCTAACCCGTACGCTAACACTAACCCGCGCCCTCACACGTACGCTCCCCCTAAAGCGTTGTCGTACCCTCAACTGGACCCTAAGCCGTCCCCGTCCCCTAACCCTAAACCTAGCCCGAACCCTAACCCTAACCCTTCGCAGAAGCCTGACCCTCACCTGTCCCCTAATCCTAACCCGTACGCTAACACTAACCCGCGCCCTCACACGTACGCTCCCCCTAAAGCATTGTCGTACCCTCACCTGAACCCTAAACCCTCCCCGTCCCCTAACCCTAACCCTAGCCCGAACCCTAACCCTAACCCTTCCCCGAAGCCTGACACTCACCCATCCCCTAATCCTAACCCATACGCTAACACTAACCTGCGCCCTCACACGTACGCTCCCCCTAAACCGTTGTCGTACCTTCACCTGGACCCTAAGCCGTCCCCGTTCCCTAACCCTAACCCTAGCCCGAACCCTAACCCTAACCCTTCCACGAAGCCTGACCCTCACCCGTCCCCTAATTCTAACCCGTACACTAACACTAACCCGCGCCCTCACACGTACGCTCCCCCTAAAGCTTTGTCGTACCCTCACCTGGACCTTAAACCGTCCCCGTATCCTAACACTAACCCTAGCCCGAACCCTAACCCTAACCCTTCCCCGAAGCCTGACCCTCACCCGTCCCCTAATCCTAACCCGTACCTAACCCCAGCCCGAACCTTAACCTTAACCCTTCCCCGAAGCCTGACCCTCACCCGTCCACTAATCCTAACCCGTACGCTAACACTAACCCGCGCCCTCACAGTACGCTCCCCCTAAAGCGTTTTCGTACCCTCACCTGGACCCTAAACCGTCCCCGTACCCTAACACTAAACCTAGCCCGAACCCTAACCCTAACCCTTCCCCGAAGCCTGACACTCACCCCTCCCCTAATCCTAACCCGTACGCTAACACTAACCCTCGCCCTTACACGTACGCCCCCCAAAAGCGTTGTCGTACCCTCACCTGGACCCTAAACCGTCCCCGTCCCCTAACCCTAACCCTAGCCCGAACCCTAACCCTAACCCTTCCCCGAAGCCTGACCCTCACCCGTCCCCTAATCCTAACCCGTACGCTAACACTAACCCGCTCCCTCACACGTACGCTCCCCCTAAAGCGTTGTCGTACCCTCACCTGGACCCTAAACCGTCCCCATCCCCTAACCCTAACCCTAGCCCGAACCCTAACCCTAACCCTTCCCCGAAGCCTCACCCTCACCCGTCCCCTAATCCTAACCCGTACGCTAACGCTAACCCGCGCGCTCACACGTACGCTCCCCGTAAAGCGATGTCGTACCCTCACCTGGACCCTAAGTCGTCCCCGTCCCTTAACCCTAACCCTAGCCCGAACCCTAACCCTAACCCTTCCCCGAAGCCTGACACTCACCCGTCCACTAATCCTAACCCGTACGCTAACACTAACCCGCGCCCTCACACGTACGCTGCCCCTAAAGCGTTGTCGTACCCTCACCTGGACCCTAAACCATCCCCGTCCGCTAACCCTAACCCTAGCCCGAACCCTAACCCTAACCCCCCCCGAAGCCTGACCCTCACCCGTCCCCTAATCCTAACCCGTACGCTATCACTAACCCGCGCCCTCACACGTACGCTCCCCCTAAAGCGTTGTCGTACCCTCACCTGGACCCTAAGCCGTCCCCGTTCCCTAACTGTAACCCTTGCCCGAACCCTAACCCTAACCCTTCCCCGAAGCCTGACCCTCACCCGTCCCCTAATCCTAACCCGTACGCTAACTCTAACCCGCGCCCTCACACGTACGCTCCCCCTAAAGCGTTGTCGTACCCTCACCTGGACCCTAAACCTTCCCCGTACCCTAACACTAAACCTAGCCCGAACCCTAACCCTAACCCTTCCCCGAAGCCTGACCCTCACCCGTCCCCTAATCCTAACCCGTACGCTAACACTAACCCGCGCCCTCACACGTACGCTCCCCCTAAAGCGTTGTCGTACCCTCAACTGGACCCTAAACCGTACCCGTACCCTAACACTAACCCTAGCCCGAACCCTAACCCTAACCCTTCCCCGAAGCCTGACGCTCACCCGTCCCCTCATCCTAACCCGTACGCTAACACTAACCCTCGCCCTCACACGTACGCCCCCCGTAAAGCGTTGTCGTACCCTCACCTGGACCCTAAACCGTCCCCGTCCCCTAACCCTAACCCTAGCCCGAACCCTAACCCTAACCCTTCCCCGAAGCCTGACCCTCACCCGTCCCCTAATCCTAACCCGTACGCTGACACTAACCCGTGCCCACACTCGTACGCTCACCCTAAACCGTTGTCGTACACTCACCTGGACCCTAAATCGTCCCCGTCCCCAACCCTAACCCTAGCCCGAACCCTAACCCTAACCCTAGCCCAAACCCTAACCCTAACCCTTCCCCGAAGCCTTACTCTCACCCGTCCCCTAATGCTAACACGTACGCTGACACTAACCCGTGCCCTCACACGTACGCTCACCCTAAACCGTTGACGTACCCTCACGTGGACCCTAAACCGGCCCCATCACCTAACCCTAACCCTAGCCCGAACCCTAACCCTAACCCTGGCCCGAAGCCTTACCCTAACCCAGCCCCTAATGCTAATCCGTACGCTGACACTAACCCGTGCCCTCACACGTACACTCACCCTAAACCGTTCACCTACCCTCAACTGGACCCTAAACCGTCCCCGTCCCCTAACCCTAACCCTAGTCCGAACCCTAATCCTAACCCTTCCCCGAAGCCTTACCCTCACCCGTCCCCTAATGCTAACCCGTATGCTGACACTAACCCGTGCCCCCACACTTACACTCACTGTAAACCATTGTCGTACCCTCACCTGGGCCATAAACCTTCCCCGTCCCCTAACCCAACCCTAGCACGTACCCTAACCCTAACCCTTCCCCGAAGCCTTACCCTCACCCGTATCCTAATGCTAACCCGTACACTGACACTCACCCGTGCCCTCACACGTGTGCTCACCCGAAACCGTTGTCCTACCCTCACCTGGACCCTAAACCGTCCCCGTCCCCTAACACTAAACTTGGCCCAAACTCTAACCCTAACCCTTCCTCAAAGCCTTACCCGCACATGTCCCCTGATACTAATCCGTACGCTGACACTAACCCGTGCCCTCACACCTTCGCTCACCCTAAACCGTTGTCCTACCCTCACCTGGAACCTAAACCGTACCCGTCCCCCAACCCTAACCCTAGCCCGAACCCTAAACCTAACCCTTCCCCGAAGCCTTCCCGTCACCCGTCCACTAATGCTAACCCGTACGCTGACACTAACCCGTGCCCTCACACGTACGCTCACCCTAAACCGTTGTCGTACCCTCACCTGTACGCTAAACTGTCCCCGTCCCCTAACCCTAACCCTATCCTGAACCCTAACCCTAACCGTTCCCAGAAGCCTTACCCTAACCCGTCCCCTAATCCTAACCCGTACGCTGACACTAACCCATGCCCTCACACGTACGCTCACACTGAACCGTTGTCGTACCCTCACCTGGACCCTAAACCGTCCCCGTACCGTAACCGTAACCCTAGCCCGAACCAAAACCCTAACCCTTTCCCGAAGCCTTCCCCTCACCCGTGCCCTCATGCTAACCCGTACGCTGACACTAACCCGAGCCCTCAGACATACGCTCACCCTAAACCGTTGTTGTTCCCTCACCTGGACCCTAAACCGTCCACGTCCCCTAACACTAACTCTAGCCCGAACCCTAAGCCTAACCCTTCCCCGAAGCCTGACCCTCACCCGTCCCCTAATGCTAACCCATACGCTGACACTAACCCGTGCCCTCACACTTACGCTCATCCTAAACCATTGTCGTACCCTCACCAGGACCCTAAACCGTCCCCGTCCCCTAACCCTAACCCTAGCCCGAACCCTAACCCTTCCCCGAAGCCTTACCCTCACCCGTCCCCTAATGCCAACCCGTACGCTGACACTAACCTGTGCCCTCACACCTACGCTCATCCGAAACCGTTGTCGTACCCTCACATGGACCCTAAACCGTCCCCGTCCCCTAACCCTAACCCTAACCCTAACCCTAGCCCGAACCCTAACCCAAACACTTGCCCGTAGCCTTCCCCTCACACGTCCCCTAGCGCTAACCCGTACGGTGACACTAACCCGTGCCCTCAGACGTACACTCACCCTAAACCGTTGTCGTACCCTCACCTGGACCTTAAACCGTCCACGTCCCCTAACCCTAACCCTAGCCCGAACCCGAACCCGAACACTTCCGCGAAGCCTTCCACTCTCCCGTCCCCTGATGCTAACCCGTACGCTGACACTAACCTGTGCCCTCACACGTACGTTCACCCTAAACCGTTGTCGTACCCTCACCTGGACCCTAAACCGTCCCCATCCCCTAACCCTAACCCTAGCCTGAACCCTACCCCAACCCTTCCCCGAAGCCTTCCCCTCACCCGTCCCCTAATGCTAACCCGTACGCTGACACTAACCCGTGCCCTCACACGTACGCTCACCGTAAACCGTTGTCGTACCCTCACCAGGACCCTAAACCGTCCCCGTCCCCTAACCCTAACCCTATCCCGAACCCTAACCCTAACTCTTACCCGAAGCCTTACCCTAACCCGTCCCCTAATACTAATCCGTACGTTAACAATGACCCGTACCCTAAATATATGCTCACCCTAAATCATTATCGTACCTTAACGTGTATTCTTAACCGTCCCCGTCCCCGTCCCCTAACCCTAACCCTAACACTTTCCTGAAGCCTTACCCTAACCCATACCCTAATCCTAACCCGTGCGCTAACACTAACCCGTACCCTAACACGTATGCTCACCCTAAACCGTTTTCGTACCCTAACCTGTACACTAAACTGTCCCTGTCCCAGTCCCCTAACCCTAACCCTAACCCTAAACCATACCCGAAGCCTTACCCGAACCCATCCCCTAATGGTAACCCATACGCTAACACTAACCGCTAACATAACACTTATGCTCACCCTAAACAGTTGTGGTACCCTAACCTGTAACCTAAACCGTCTCCTTCCTCTAACCCTAACCCTAACCCTTACCCGCAGCCTTACCCTAACCCGTCCCATAACACTAACCCGTACGCTAATGCTAACCCGTATGCTAACACGTTCGCTCACCCTGAAACATTGTCGTACCCTAACCCGTACCCTAAACCGTCCCCTAAGCCTAACCCTAACCCTAACCTTAACCCTATCCCATACCCGAAGCCTTACCCTAACCTGTCCCCTAATCCTAACCAGTACTCTATCACTACACCATACCCTAACACGTACACTCAACCTAAACCGTTGTCGTACCCTAACCTGTAACCTAAACCGTCCCCATCCCCTTACCCTATCCCTAACACTAACCCTTAACCGAAGCCTTACCCTAACCCGTCCCCTAATCCTAACCAGTTCGCTAACACTAACCCATACACTAACACGTACGCTCACCCTAAACCATCCCCATTCCCTAACCCTAACCCTAAACCTAGCCATAAACCTAACCCTTACCCGAAGCCTTGATCTAACCCGTCACCTAATCCTAAACCGTACACTAACAATACCCCGTACCCTAACACGTACGCTCACCCTAAACCGTTGACGTACCCTAAACTGTACCCTAAACTGTCCCCATCACCATCCCCTCACCCTAAAACTAATCCTATCTCTAACCCTTACCCGAAGCCTTACACTAACCCGTCCCCTAATCCTAACCCATACGCTAACCCTAACATGTACCCTCACACGTACGCTCACCCTAAAACATTGTCGTACCCTAACTTGTACCCTAAGCCATCCCCGTCCACAAACCCAAACCCTAACCTTAACCCTGACCCTTACCAGAAGCCTTACCCTAACCCGTTCCCTAATCCTAACCCATACACTAATATTAACCCATACCCTAAAACGTACGCTCACCCTAAAACTTTGTCGTACCCTAACCTGTACCCTTAACCGTCCCCATCCCCTAAACCTAACCCTAATACTAACCCTAACCCTTACCCAAAGCCTTACCCTAAACTGTCCCCTAATGCTAACCCGTACGCTAACACTAAACCATACCCTAAACGTACGCTCACCCTAAACCGTTATCATACACTAACATGTACCCTAAGCCATCCCCGTCACCTAAACCTAACCCTATCCCTAACCCTAACCCTTACCCGAAGCCTTACAGTAACCCGTCCCCTAATCCTAACCCGTATGCTAACACTAACCCGTACCCTAACATGTACGCTCTCCTTAACCGTTGTCGTATGCTAAACTGTACCCTAACCCGTCCCCTAATCCTTACCCGTACGCTAACACTAACGCGTATCCTAGCACGTATGCTCACCCTAAACAGTTGTCGTACCCTATCCTGTACCCTAAACCGTCCCCATCCCCTGACCCTATCCCTAACCCTAACCCTTACCCGAAGCCTTACCCTAACCACTCCCCTAATCCTAAGCAGTACGCTAACACTAACACGTACCCTAACACATACGCTCAACCTAAACCGTTTTTGTACCCTATCCTGTACCCTAAACCGTCCCCTTCCCCTAACCTTAACCCAAATCTTAACCCTAACCCTTACCCGAAGCCTTACCCTAACCAGTCCCCTAATCCTAAGCCGTACGCTAACACTAAACCGTACCCTAACACGTACGCTCACACTAAACCGTGTTCGTACCCTAAACTGTACCCTAAAACATCCCTGTCCCCTAACCCTAACCCTAACACTAAACCTAACACTTACCCGAAGCCTTACACTATCCCGTCCCCTAATCCTAACCCGTATGCTAACATTAACTCTTACCCTACATGTACGGTTACCCTAATACGTAGCCATACCCTAACCTGTATACTAAACCTTCCCCGACCCCTAAACCTAACCCTAACCCTAACACTTACCCGAAGCCTTAACCTAACCCATTGCCTTATCCTTACCCGTACGCTAACACTAACAAGTACCCTAACACGTACGCTCACCCTAAACCGTTGTCGTACCCTAACCTGTACCCTAAATCGTCCCCGTCCCCTAAACCTAACACTAATCCTAACCCTTATCCGAAGACTTACTTTAACCCATCCCCTAATCCTATCCGTACACTAAACTAACCTGTACCCTAACACGTACACTCACCCTAAACAGTTGTCGTACCCTAACCTATAATCTAAACCGTCCCCGTCCCCTAACTCTAACCCTAACACTAACCCTAACCCTTACCCCAAGTCTTACCCTAACCCTTCCCCTAATCCTAACACATACGCTAACACTAAACCGTACCCTAACACGTACGCTCACCCTAATCCTTTGTCATACAGTAACCTGTACCCTAAACCGTCCCCATCCCATAACCCAAACCCTAAACTTAACCCTAACCCTAACGCTTACCCGAAGCCTTACACTACCCATCCCCTAATCCTAACCCATACGCTAACTCTAACCTGTGCCCTCACACGTACGCTCACCCTAAACTGTTGTCGTACCCTAACCTGTCCCCTAAACCGTCCCCATGCCCTAACCCTAACCCTAACCCTTACCCTTACCCGAAGCCTTACCCTAACCTGTCCCCTAATCCTAACCCTTATGCTAAGACTACCCTGTACCCTAACACGTAAGCTCACCCTAATTCGTTTTCGTACCCTAACCTGTACACTAAACCGTTCCCGACCCCTAATCCTAATCCTAACCCTAACCCTAACCCTAAACCGTCCCCGTCCCCTAACCGTAACCCAAAACCTAACAATTACCCGAAGACTCATCCTAACCCGTCCCCTAATCCTAGACCGTGCACTAGCACTTACCCATACCCTATCACGTACGCTCACATAAAACGTTGTCGTACCCTAACCTGTACCCTAAAGCATCCCTGTCCCAAAACCCTAAACCTAACGCTTACCCGAAGCGTTACCATAATCCATCCCCTAATCCTACCCGTACCCTAACACTAACCCATACCCTAAAGCATCCCCGTCCCCAAACCCTAACCCTAACGTTTACCCGAAGCATTACCATAACCCGTCCCCTAATCCTACCCATACTCTAACACTAACATGTACCCTAACACATATGCTCACCCTAAATCTTCTTCGTACCCTAACTTGTACCCTAAACTCTCCCTGTCCCAGTCCCCTAACCCTAACCCTAAACCATACCCGAAGCCTTACCCGAACCCGTCCCCTAATGCTAACCCATACGCTAACACTAACCGGTAACATAACACTTATGCTCACCCTAAACAATTGTGGTACCCTAACCTGTAACCTAAACCATTCCTCTCCCCTAACCCTAACCCTAACCCTTACCCGAAGCCTTACCCTAACCCGTCACCTAACACTAACCCCTACGCTAACACTAACCTGTACCCTAAAACGTACGCTCACACTGAAACATTGTCGTACACTAACCAGTACCCTAAACCGTCCCCTAACCCTAAACTTAACCTTAAACCATACCCAAAGCCTTACCCTAACCTGTCCCTTAATCCTAACCCATACTCTATCACTACACCGTACCCTAACACGTACACTCAACCTAAACCATTGTTGTACCCTAACCTGTAACCTAAACCGTCCCCATCCCCTTACCCTATCCCTAACAGTAACCCTGAACCGAAGCCTTACACTAACTCGTCCCCTAATCCTAACCAGTTCACTAACACTAACCCATACACTGACACGTACGCTCACCTTAAACCGTTGTCGTACTCTAACGTGTACCCTAAACCATCCCCGTCCCCTAACCCTAACCCTAACCTTTACCTTTACTTGAAGCCTTACACTTACCTGTCTCCTAATTCTAACCCGTACGCTAACACTAACCCATACCCTAACACGTACGCTCTCCCTAAACCATTGTCGTACCCTAACCTGTACCCTAAGCCGTCCCCGTCCCCAAACCCTAACCCTAACCCTGACCCTTACCCGAAGCCTTACACTAACCCGTCCCCTAATCCTAACCCGTACGCTAACACTAACCCGTGCCCTCACACGTACGCTCACCCTAAACCGTTGTCATACCCTAAACTGTACCCTAAACCATCCCCGTTCCCTAACCCTAACCCTATCCCTAAACCTAACCCTATCCCAAAGCCTTAACCTATCCCGTCCCCTAATCCTAACCCGTACACTAACTCTAACCTGTACCGTAACACGTACACTAACACTAAACTGTTGTCGTACTCTAACCTCTTGGTATGGACACCAAGAGGCTAAAGCCGTGGAGTGTTGGGTGGGAGGAGTTGGGAGATTGGGATTGACATGTATACATTTATATCTATAAAATAGATAACCAATAAGAACCTGCTGTATAAAAAAGTAAATAAAATTTTAAAATTAAAAAAATAAATAAAATTTAAAGAAACAGAAAAAAGTTATTCCCTTCACATACATGTATTTATAGGAATGAATTATTTCCATGCTTATATCTATAAATACAAAAAAGAGGAATAAAATCTATCTTGAACCAAAAAAGAAAAAAAAAAAAAGAACCCACCAGTAATACAGAGGAAAACCCTATCAGGGTACTTGTTCCAGTGGTTAAACAATGCTGAAGTTGGTCAGAGGTAGTGAATCATCTCCCATGCAGCCAGCAGCCCCCCACCCAGCAAGGAGCATCCTCATTGCAAAGCTGGGGGACCGTACTGAGACATCTGTGAGTAAACGTGAGCTGAGCCCCAGGCCAGCTGCTGCTGAACTGTTCTCAGCCTTCCCAGGTAAAACACCTGAATATGTTCAAGGACTTGAAAGCCTAGAGGAAGGGCTGTGGAGCCACACCAGTGACAGCACTCCTGCCGACTTGGTGCCTGCAGGCCAGCCAGGATTGTCCTGGCCCCGGGTGCTCTTCTGGAAGCTTTCCATTTCCCTGCCTGAGATACCCCTCCTGTCCAGACCCCCACTGCTTATTTCCTTCCTCACCTCTGCCCAGGGAGAAATTCCAGCGGCAGTTACGGATGACACATCCTCTTCTTTAGCAGGTGGCAGCTTGGCAACTCCTGCAGAGAGTCCAGCAGAACCCCACTCACACTGGGTCACCTACAAAGGCGTAGCCCCTCACTCCCACCCACCAGCCCAGCCCCACCACTGCTGACAGTGCAGAGAATATGGCGTCAGGCACAGCTGCAGGAGCTCTTGCTGCCTGGAGCGGTGTTTATATTGCCCTCAACCCAGGCACACCTGGGGAGGGCTGGCCCGCACGGTCAGGCTGCCCAGGTCAGCCAATCCTCACCCCTCAGGGATTCACAGTTGCAGAAAATGGGCCTTGCTGAACCGGCCAGGTCCCAGGAAGAGGTGTGGGCTCCTGAGAGTCAGGATACACAAGGGCTGCAGCTCTGGCTTGTTTTCTAATCATTTTATCTGGCCCATGAGTGGGAGACAACTTCAAGAAGACCCTCTCCTAATGAGGAACCCAGGAGTCAAGGAGAGGAGGGGTGGTGGGTGGAGACAGAGGCCTGGTGTCCCAGCAGCACTGGAAATCTCTGGAAGGCCAGGTGGAGGGTGGCCGCACAGAGTGATGCCCAGAGTCACAGACCTGTAGGCGCTGCTGTTTGTTAGTTCAAGTCCTGCTCTGAGGTGCTCTGTGTCACCTCTGAGTGACAGGTGAGCTGGAGGTTCTCTGCATTCAGGGCTATGTGCACGGTTCCTGTGTGCCCAGCCCTGCCAGGGTACATGCCCTGGGGAGCTCTGTATCATGGGAGGGCTCTGACCATGAGAGCCTCATGGGCTGCTGGCGACCTGCCCAGGTGAGCTCCATATCCTGGGAGTGGCGTGACCACGAGAGCCCAGTTGGCTGCTGGGGACCTAAGAAGACGAGCTCCATATCCTGGGATTGGCCTGACCACGAGAGCCCTGTGGGCTGCTGGGGACCTGGTAAAGGATGTCAGGACAGTTAGTGAAGCCACCAAGGATATACAACCAGTTGTTCCTAATTCCTACACCCTGCTGGTCATTCTACCATCCACCAGGACATGGTATTCTGTATTAGACTTCAATGATGCCTTCTTCTGTATTCCATTAGTCCCAGAGTCACAAGAAATTTTGGCTTGTGAGTGGCAGGACTCAACATACAACAGAAACAATAGTGCTGGGCCGTCCTGCCCCAAGGGTTCAAAAATTTCCACACCATCTTTGGGGAAACGTTAGCTAAACACCTAAAAGTTCTACCTCTGCAAACGGGAACCCTCCTTCAATATGCAGACGACATTCTGATCGCCAACCCTACTAAGGAGGCCTCTGAACTACCTAGCCAATAAAGGATAGAGGGTGTCAAAGCAAAAGGCTCAAATATCACAGACTAAGGTGACCTACCTGGGCTTCATTCTCACAGAAGGTCGGAGAAGCCCATCTCAGGAAAGGGAGAAAGCCCATTTGCAGCCTTACCCCTTCTAAAACTTGAAGACAGCTTAGGGGTTCCTGGGGAGGCCGAAGATTGCTGCATCTGGATCCCTAACTACAGTCTAATAGCTGGGCCTCTATATGAAACACTGAAAGGAAAAGATGATGATCCTTTCGAATAGAATCCAGAAGCGGCCTTTCAAGAATACAAAGAGCAGTCAATTCAGACCCTTGCCCTGGAACTCCCTAATTTAGCTAAACCCTTTGAACTTTACATCCCCATAGAATGTGAATCGCCCTTGGAGTATTAGTGCAAAAACTGGGACCACTTGAAATGGAACAACGCAAGAATACCCTCCAGGTAGGACAAACTACGGTCACCAATGGCTTGGCCTGCCGTCCCATCCAGCCAGGGTACTGGGGGTATCTAAGAACCTGGAAATCAGCAGCCTGCAAATCCAACTCCCTCCTAAGGGAAAAGGACCCCACGTGGTGATCCTAACCACCCACTATACCCTGAAGTTGCAGGGGTCGCTCTGTGGGCACGCTGACCTCGAGTGTGGACGCCCTCCAACTCCAACCTCCAGAGAGACAACCGGGGGCAACGGGCCCCCATGACGACTCGTGTGACCATCACATGACCTGGAGCTTCTCTCAGAAAACAACAAGTCTGTGCCCCAAAAGAGCAGACTACTGCATGCAGGACTTACTGCACCCAGAGTGGAGCTAATAAGCTTGGCAGGGGAACCGTATATCATGCTGTCACCATAGAAAAGCCTACAGACACTGTGGTGATGGTGGCCAATGAGACCGGCTGGACTCCTGGCTACTTCAAAAGGCCGTTGATTCAGTGGCCGTCATGGTCGTGGATCACCACCGGGCCTGGACTGTCTGGGAGTTGAGTGGGCAGGGCTCTGACATCTGGTGCTGTTTGTACGTTAATTTAGGGGTCTAATTGAAGAAAGCAAAGACTACTGGTCAGAGCATCTAGGCTGGCAGAAACCGTCAGCCTAAGGTGGCCAAACAAATGTGGGGTGGGTTAAAACCTGCCCCCCAGCGTCTCTGCGCATCTCTTTCTTGCACCCTTAAAGGTCATTAGAATCTATAACACTTCCAATGCTGGCGCTCAGGCGGACAAGCAGTGAGGCAGGAGGCCTGGGGACAATCAACCTCACCTGGAGGCTGCTGGGGAGAAGTTCTGTCTGCCCCTCCCCACGAGTATGAGGACTCCCAACTCAGCACGAAGCAGTTACAGAAGAGGGGTCTGCACCCACAGCGCACCAAGAATTAGGAATGGGACAAAAGGCAGAGGAGGGGTTTGTCACCGCCAAAGCCCATGAAAAATTCCTGGGAGATAAAAATAGAATCTGGGCAATAAACTAAAGTCTAACCCTTTTTTCCTCTGTGCTTTGTCTAATTTCACGTGCTCCTAGGGTTCCGCACACAGAGGTCCCACACCCGGCACTTCAGACCCGATTTCCTAATGCAGAATGGCTGGGTCGACATTTCAGCTCCCAGGGCCCTATGCAGACTCCGCGACATAGAGCCTGAGCTGCAGCCAACCAGCCCCTTGAGTGCTCCGCCCCTTCCTCCTGCTGATGCTGCTGGGATCCCTACACAGCAGCCCAGCCCACAGCCCGCGGGGTAGTGCATGCTCTCATCTCTCAATTCTCTGAAGAATATATAAAGTTTCCCTTGCTGCTGGACCAAACTCAGTCTCGATCTGCTGGCTCCAATGACACTGGGCAAGGGGAGCCTTGTTGCGGTCCACTCTGGTGGATCAGTAAAAGAAATTGACAACATTGTAACTTCAATGAACAGATGTGTGAGCAAAACTGTAATTAACATATAGCAGTGTATAAGCCTCGGGTAAAATAGGATGTCTCTAACACTTCCATTGGATTTTCCCATCACTTTATATGGAGCACAGGGGCATGGCAATTCACCCGTTCCTTAACGCTAACCCTAACCCTAATCCTCACCCTAACCCGAACTCTTATCCTAACCCTTACACTACACGGTACCCTAATTCTAACCCATACAATAACAATAATGCATAACCTAACACGTACCCTAACACTAACCCGTTGTCATACACTAAACTGAACACTGAAACGTACCCATTCCCTAACCGTAACCCTAACTCTAACCTAAAACATAACCCTAAACCTAAACCTAATCCTAACCCGTACACTAACACTAATGCATATCCTAAAACCTACTCTCCCCTAAACCGTTGTCGAACCCTACCTGTACACTAAACCATACCAGATACCTAAACCTAATCCTAAGCCTAACCCTAACCCTTACCCGAAGCCTTACCCTAACCCGGGCCCTAATCCTAACCCGTACACTAACACAAACCCATACACTAACATGTACGCTAAACATAAAACGATATCGTACCCTAAACCATACCCATTCCCTAACCCTAACACTAACACTAACCCCTAACTGAAGCCGTACTTTAACACGACCCCTAATCCTAAACAATACATTGAAAATAACCCATACACTAACACGTACGCTAACTCTAAACCGTTAACTTACCCTAACCTGTAAACTAAACTGTCTCTGTTCCCTAACCCTAACACTAAACCTAACCCTAAACCTAAACCTAACCCTAACCTGAAGCCATACCCTAACGCGTCTCCTAATCTTAACCCATACACTAACACTAACCCATACCCTAACACGTACGCTAACCCTAAACCGTTGTCGTATCCTAACCTGTACCCTAAAGAGTCCCCGTCCCCAACTCTAACCCTATCCCTAACCCTAAACTTCACCCTTACCCGAAGCCTTACCCTAACCAGTGCCCTAATCCTAACACGTAAGCTAACACTATCCCATACCCTAAAATGTACGCTAACCCTAAACTGTTGTTGTACCCTAACCTGTACCCTAAACCGTCCCCGTCCCAGTCCCATAACCATAAACCTAACTCTAACACTTACCCGAAGCCTTACACTAACCCGTCCCCTAATCCTAACCCGTACGCTAATAGTAAGCTGTACCCTAACATGTACACTCACCCTAAACAGTAGTCGTACACTGACCTGTACCCTAAACCGTCCCCGTCCCCGTCCCCTAACCCTAACCCTTAGACAAAGCCTTACACTAACCCGTCCCCTAATCCTAACCCATACGCTAACACTAAACCATACCTTATCACGTACGCTCACACTAAATCCTTGTCATACTCTAACCTGTACCCTAAACCGTCCCCTAACACTTACCCTAACCCTAACCCTTAACCGAAGTCTTACCCTAACCTGTCCCGTAAACCTAAACCGTACACTAACACTAACCATTACCCTAACACATATGCTAACCCTAAACCATTGTCGTACCCTAATGTGTACCCTAAACTGTCCCCATCCCCTAACCTTAAACCTAAACCTAACCCTAAGCCTAACCCTTACCCGAAGCCTTACACTAAATCGTCCCCTAATCCTAAAACGTACGCTAACTCTAACCCGTACACTAACACATACACTCAACCTAATCCGTTGTCGTACCCTAACCTGTACCCTAAACCGTCCCCATCCACATCCCTGTCCCCTAACGCTAACCCTAACCCTTAACCGTAACCTTACCCTAACCCGTCCCTTATTCCTACCCCGTACGCTAACATTAACCTGTACCCTAACACGTATGCTCACCCTATACTGTTATTGTATACTAACCTGTACCCTAAACCGTCCGCGTCCCCGTCCTGTAACCCTAAAGCTAACCCTTACCCAAAGCCTTACACTAATATGTGGCCTAATCCTAAACCGTACGCTAACACTAACTGTGCCCTAACACGTATGCTCAACCAAAACCGTTTTCATACCCTAAACTGTACCCTAAATGGTTCCCATTCCCTAACCCTAACCCTAAGCCTAACCCTTACCTGAAGCATTACCCTAACCCGTCCCCTAATCCTAACCTGTACAGTAACACTAACCCATACCCTAACACGTACGCTCACCCTAAACCATTGTCATACCCTAATCTTTACACTAAACCATACCCTAATACTAACCCGTAAGCTAACACTAACAAATACGCTCACCCTAAACCATTGTCGTACCCTACCTTGTTCCCTAAACCATCCCCGTCCCTTAGCCCTAATCCAAACCCTTACCCGAAGACTTACCGTAACCCGTCCCCTAATCCTAACCCGAACGCTAACACTAACCCGTACCCTCACACGTACGCTCCCCCTAAACAGTTTTCGTTCCCTAACCTGTAACCTAAACCATCCCAGTCCCCTAATCCTAACCCTAACACTTACCCTAAGCCTTACCCTAACAGTAACCTAATCCTAACCCTTATGCCAACAATAACAAGTACCCTAATACGTACACTCACACTAAACCATTGTTCTACCATAACTGTACCCTAAACCGTGCCCGTCTCCTAATCTTAACCCCAAAACTAACACTTACTCGAAGGCTTACCCTAACCCATCCGCTACTACTAAACCGTACGGTAACATTAACACATACCCTAACACGTACACTCAACCTAAACCGTTGTTGTACCCTAATCTGTACCCTAAACCGTCCCCATCCCCATTCCCTAACCCTAAACCTAACCCTAACCCTAACCATAACCCTTACCCGAAGCTTTACACTAACTCCTCCCTTAATCCTAACACGTACGCTAACACTAACTCATACCCTAACACGTATGCTGAACCTAAATCATTGTCGTACCCAGACCTGTATGCTACAGCATCCCCGTCCCCTAACCCTGACCCTAACCCTAACCCTTACCCGAAGCCTTACCCTAAACAGTCCCCTAAACCTAAACCGTATGCTAACATTAACATGTAGCCTAACACGTACGCTCACCCTAATCTGTTGTCATACCCTATACTGTACCCTAAACCATCACCGTCACCTAACCCTAACCTTAAACCTTACCCAAAGCCTTACCCTAACCATTCCCTAATTTTAACCCATACGCTAACACTAACACACACCGTAACACGTACGCTCATCCTAAACTGTTGTCGTACACTAACCTGTACCCTAATCCCACCCCGTCCCCTAACCCTAACCCTAAACTTAACCCTTACCTGAAGCCTTACCCTAACCCATTCCCTAATCCTAACCCGTACACTAACACTAACCCATAAACTAACACGTACGCTCAACCTAAACCATTGTTGTACATTAACCTGTACCCTAAACGGTCCCAGTCCCATAACTGTAACCCTAAACCTAACCCTAACCCATACCCGAAGCCTTACCCTAACACGTCCCCTAATCCTAACCCGTACACTAACACTAACACGTACTCTAACATATATAGTCACCCTAAACCATTGTCATGCCTTAACCTGTACTCTAAGCCGTTCCCGTCCCCTAACCCAAACCCTATCCCTAACCCTTACCTGAAGTGTTACATAAAGCCTTAACCTATTCCGTCCCCTAATCCTAGCCCGTATGCAAAAACTAACATGTACGCTCAATTAAACCGTTGTTGTACCCAAACATTTACCCTAAACTGTCCCCGTCTCCTAACCCTAACCCTAAAACTAACACTTACTGACAACCTTACCCTAACCCGTCCCCTAATCCTAAAACGTACGCTAACAATAACACTTACCCTAACACGTATGCTCACCCTAAATCGTTGTCATACCCTAACTTGTACCCTAAAACCTCCGTCCCCTAACCCTTACCCTAACCCTAAACCTAACGATAACCCTTGCCTGAAACCTTAACCTAACTCGTCACCTAATCCTAACCCGTACACTAACACTTACCTGTAAACTAACACGTACGCTCACCCTAAACTGTTGTCGTACCCTAACCTGTACCCTAAAGAGTCCTCATCACCTAATCCTAACCCTAACTCTTACCTGAAACCTTGCACGAAGCCTTAACCTAGCCCGTCCCCTAATCCTTACCCAGAAGCTAACACAACCTGGTACCCTGAAATACACTCTCACCCAAAACATTTGTCATACCCTAAACTGTACCCTAAATCTTCCGGTCCACAAACCCTAACCCTAACCCTAATCCTATGCCTAACCCTTATCCAAAGCCTTACCCTAACCTGTCACCTAATCCTAACTTGTACAGTAACATTAAACCATACACTAACATGCACGCTCACCCTAAACCATTGTCGTATCAAAACCTGTACCCTGAGCCGTCCCCTAACCCTAACCCTAACCCTAACCTGAAGCCTTATCCTAACCCGTCCCATAATCCTAAACCGTACGCTAAAACTAACCAATACCCTAACATGTACACTCACCCTAAACCGTTGTCATACCCTAAGCTGTACCCTAAACTGTCCCCACCCCCTAACCCTAACCGTAACCCTAAACCTAAACCTAACTGTTATCCAAAGCCTTACCCTAAGCCGTCCCGTAATCCTAACCCGTACGCTAAGAGTAACTCATATCCTCACACGTACACTCACTCTAAACCGTTGTCATACCCTAACCTGTACCCTAAACTATCCCCGTCCCCTAACCCGAACCCTAAACCTCACCCTACCCCGAAACCTTACTTGAAGCCTTACCCTAACCTGTCCCCTAATCCTAACCCGTATGCTTACACTAAAGTGTACCCTAATGTGTACACTCACCGTAAACCGTTTTTGTACCCCAACCTGTACCCTACACCATTCCCGTCACCTAAACCTAACCCTCACCCTACCCCTAAGCCTTACCCGAAGACTTACCCTAACCCATCCCCTCATCCTAACCTGTACGCTAACACTAAACTGTACCCTAAAACATAAGCCCAGCCTAAACCATTGTTGTAACTTAACCTGTACCCAAAACCGTCACCGTCCCCTAACCCTAACGCTAACCCTAAACCTAACACTAACACTACTCAAAGCCTTACACTAACCCGTCCCCTAATCCTAACCCATACACTAACACTAACACATACCCTAACACGCATGCTCAACCTAAACCTTTCTCCTCCCCTAACCTGTACCCTAAAAAGTGCCCATCACTTAACCCTAACCCTAACCGTGAACCTACCTGAATCCTTACGCAAAGCCTTAATCTAAACCGTCTCCCAATCCTAATCCTTATGCAAACACTAACACATACCCTAACATGTACGCTCACCCTAAACCGTTTTCGTACCCTAACCTATACCCTAAACCATCCCCCTCCCCTAACCCTAACCCTACACCTAAACCTTACCCAAAGCCTTACACTAACTCGTCCCCAAAACCTAACCCATACGTGAACACTAACACGTACCCTAACACGTAAACTCACCATAAAACATTGTAGTACCGTAACGTGTACCCTAAACCGTCCCTGTCCTCTATCCCTAATCCTAACCCTACACCAAACCCTAACTCTTATGAGAAGCCTTACCCTAACTCGTCCCCTAATCCTAACACATACGCTAACACTAACCCATACCCTAACACGTACACTCATCCTAAACCGTTGTCATACCCAAAACTATATCCTAAACTGTTTCTGTCCCCGAACCCTAACCCTAACTCTAACCCCAAGCCTTACCCTAACTCGTCCCCTTATTCTAAACTGTATGCTAACACTAACCCCCCGTACCCTCACATGTACGCTCACCCTAAACCGTTTTCATACCCTAACCTGTACCCTAAACCATCCCCGTTCCCTAACCCTAAGCCTAACACTAACCCTAAACCTAACCCTTACCTGATGCCATACCCTAACCCGTCCCTTAATCCTAACCCATACGCTAACACTAACCCGTACCCTAACATGTACACTCACCCTAAACCGTGGTCATACCCTATCCTCTACCCTAAACTGTCTGGGTCAACTAACCCTAACCCTAAACCTAACCCTTACCATTACCCGAAACCTTACCCTAACCCGTCACCTAATCCTAACCTGTATGCTAACACTAACCCGTATGCTCACCATAAACCGTTGTCATACCCTAACCTGTACCCTAAACCGTCCCCGTCCACTAAACCTAAACCTAACCCGAAACCTTACCCTAACTCGTCCCATAATCCTAACCCGTACGCTAACACTAACCCATCCCCTAATATGTACGATCAACCTAAACCGTTGTCATACACTAACCTGTATGCTATACTGTCGCCGTCACCTAAACCTAACCCTAACCTTAACCCTTACCTAAAACCTTACGCGAAACCTTAACCTAACCCTTCCCCTAATCCTATCCCGTACGCTAAATTAACCTATACCCTAAAACTAACCCATACCCTAACACGCACGTTCACCCTAAAACTTGTCGTACATTAACCTGTACACTTAATGGTAAACGTCTCCTAACCCTAACCCTAACTCTAACACTTACCCGAAGCCTTACCCTAACCCGTTCCGTTATCCTAACCCGAACAATAACACTAATCCATACCATAATACGTACGCTCAACCTAAACCATTGTCATACCCTAACCTGTACCCTAAACTGTCCCCATCCCCTAAGCCTAACTCTAAGCCTTACCGTAACCCTAACCATAAGCCTTACCCGAAGCCTTACCCTAAACCATCCACTAATCCTAACACGGACGCTAACATTAACACATACCCTAACACATACGCTCAACCAAAATCTTTGTTGGACACTAACCTGTACCCTAAACCATCCCCGTCCGCTAACCCTAACCCTAACCTGAAGCCTTACCGTAACTCGTCCCCTAATCCTAACCTGTACGCTAACACTAACGCATACACTAACATGTACGCTCACCCTAAACCGTTGTCGTACCCTAACCTGTACCCTAAACCGTCCCTTCACCTAACCCTAACGCTAACCCTAACCCTTACCTGAAGCCTTACGTGAAGCTTAACCTAACCCGTCCCCTTATCCTAACCCGTATGCTAAAACTAACCCATACACTAACACGTACATTCACCCTAAACCGTTGTCATACCCTAACCTGTTCCCTAAACCGTCCCCTTCTCCGAAACTTAACCCTAACCCTAACCCTAACCCTTACCCAAAGCCTTACCCTAACCCGTCCCCTAATCCTAACCCATACGCTAACACTAACCCGTGCCCTCACACGTACGCTCACCCTATACCTTTGTTGTACCCTAACCTGTACCCTAAACCGTCCCTGTCCCCGTCCCCTAACCCTAACCGTAACCCTAACCCTAACCCTTACCCGAAGCCTTACCCTAACCCGTCCCTTAATCCTAACCCATACATTAACACTAACACATAATGTAACACGTACGCTCACCCTAAACAGTTTTCGTAACCTAACCTGTAACTTCAACCGCCCTCATCACCTAACCCTAACCATAACACTAACATTTACTCGAAGTCTTACGTGAAACCTTAACCTAACCCGTCCACTAATACTAACCCGTACACTAACACTAACACATATCCTAACACGTACGCTCACCCTAAACAGTTGTCGTACCCTAAACTGTACCCTAAACCGTTCCCATCCCCTACCCCAAACCCTACGCCTAACACTAACCCTTACCCGAAGCCTTCACAAAACCCGTCCCCAAATCCTAACCCGTATGCTAACACTAACCCGTACCCTCACACGTATGCTCACCCTAAACATTATTCGTACACTAACTTGTACCCTAAACCGTCCCTGTCCCCTAACCCTATTCCTAACCCTAAACCTAACCCTTACCGTTACCCGTAGCCTTACCATAACACGTCCCCTAAACCTAACCCGTACGCTAATACTAAGCTCTACCCTCCCATGTACGCTCACCCTTAACTGTTATCGTACACTAACCTGTACCCTAAACCATCCCCATGCCCGTCCCCTAACCCTAACCCTAATCCTAAACCTTATCCGAAGCCTTTAACTAACCTGTCACCTAATCCTAACACGTATGCTAACACTAACCCATACACTAACACCTACACTCAACCTAAATCGTTGTCGTAACCTAACCTGTACCCTAATCCGTCCCAGTCCCCATCCCCAAACCATAACCCTTAACCGACTCCTTACCCTAACATGTACCCTAATCCTAACCCGTACGCTAACACTAACCCGCACCCTAACATGTAAGCTCAAACTAAACGGTTGTCCTATCCTAAACTGTACCTTAAACCGTCCCCAAACACTAACCCTAACCTTTACCCTAACCCTAACCCTAACCCTTACCTGAAGCCTTACCCTAACCCCTCCCCTAATCCTAAACCTTACACTAACACTGACCCATACCCTAACACGTACGCACACCCGAAACCATTGTTGTACCCTAACCTGTACCCTAAACTGCACCCGTCACCTATGCCTAAACCTAACCCTTACACGATGCCTTACACGAAGGATTAACCTAACCCGTCCCCAATACTAACCCGTTTGCTAACACTAACTCGTACCCTAACACGTACGCTCACCCTAAACCATTGTCATACCCTAACCTGTACCCTAAAGCATCCCCTTCCCAATCCCCTAACCGTAACCCTAACCCTTCCACGAAGCCTTACACTAACCCGTCCGTTTATCCTAACCCGTACGTTAACATTAACCTGTAACCTAACACGCTCACGCTAAATCGTTGCCATACACTAACTTGTATCCTAAGCCAACCCCTTCTCCTAACCCTACTCCTAACCCTACTCCTAACCCTAACCCTTACCCGAAGCCTTACCCTAACCCGTCCCCTAATCCTAACCCGTACGCGAACACTAACCCATACGCTAACACATACGCTCACCCTAAACAGTTGTCGTACACTAACCTGTACCCTAAACTGTCCTCGTCCCCAACCCTAACCCTAACCCTAACCATTACCCGAAACCTTACCCTAACCCGTCCCCTAATCCTAACCCGTATGCTAACACTAACACTAACCACTACCCTCACACATATGCTCACACTAAATCGTTGTCGTACCCTAAACTGTACCCTAAACTGCCCTGGTCCCCTAACCCTAACCCTTACCCAAAGCCTTACCCTAACCTGTCCCCTAATCCTAACCCATACGTTAACACTAACCCACACCCTAATAGTATGCTAACCCTAAACATTTCTCGTACCCTAACCTGTATCCTAACCTGTCCCTGTCCCCAACAACTAACACTAACCCTAATACTTACCTGAAGCCTTACTCTAACCCGTCCCCTAATCCTCACCCGTATGCTAACACTAACCCCTACCCCAACACGTACTCTGAACTTAAACCATTGTCATACCCTAACCTGTACCCTAAACCATCCCCTTCCCCAAATTCTAACACTAACCCTAAACCTATCCCTTACCCGAAGCCTTACCCTAACCCGTCCCCTAATCTTAACCCGTACGATAACACTAACCCATACCTTACACATACTCTAGCCCTAAACCGTTGTTGTACTCTGACCTGTAACCTAAACCGTCCCTGTCCCCTAACCCTAACCCTATCCTTATCCCTACCCCTTACCCTAAGCCTTACCCTAACCAGTCCCCTAATCCTAAGTCGTATGCGAACACTAACTGTACCCTAACACGTTCTCGAAACCTAAACCACTGTCGTAGGCTCACCTCTTCCTTAAACAGTCTCTGTCCCCATCCCCGTCCCCTAATCCTAACCTTAATCCTTTCCCGAAGCCTTACCCTAAACCGTCCCCTAATCCTAACCTGTACGCTAACAATAACCCGTACCCTAACACGTACACTAACCCTAAAACTTTGTGGTACCCTAACTTGTAACCAAAACCATCCCCGTCCCTTAACCCTAACCCTAACACTTACCCGAAGCTTTACCCAAACCTGTGCCCTAATCCTAATGCATACGCTAACACTAATCCATACCCTAACACGTACTGTAACACTAAACCGTTGTTGTACTCTAACTTGTACCCTAAACCATCCCCGTACACTAACCCTAACCCTAACCCTACTGTTACCCGAAGACTTACCCTAACCCGTCCCATAATCCTAACCCATAGGCTAACACTAATACGTACCCTAAAACTTACGCTAGCCCTAAACCGTTGTCATACCCTAACCTGTACCCTAAACCGTCCCCGTCCCCTAAGCATAACCCTAACCGCAACCCTAACCCTAAAGCTTCGCCGAACCCTTACCCTATACCGTCCCCTAATCATAACCCATACGCTAACACTAACCCATTCCCTAATATGTACGCTAATGCTAAACTGTTGTCGTACCCTAAACTGTGCCCTAAACCATCCCTGTCCCCTAACCCGAAACTTAATCCTTACCCGAAGCCTTACCCTAAACCATCCCCTAATCTTAACCCATACAATAACAATAACCCATATCCTAATGCGTACTCTCACACTAAACCGTTGTCGTACAATACCCTGAATCCTAAACTGTCCCTGTCCCCTAACCCTAACTATAACCCTTACCGTAACCCTAACATATTCCCATAGCCTTACCCTAACCCGTCCCATAATACAAAACCGTACGCTAACACTAAACCGTACCCTAACAAGTACACTAAACCTAAACCGTTGTTATACACTAACCTATACCCTAATCCATCCCCATACCCGTCCCCTAACCCTAACCCTAACCCTTTCCCAAATCCTTACACAAACCCGTCCCCAAATCCTAACCCATTCACTAACACTAACATGTACCCTAACATGTACGCTAACCCTAAACCATTGTCATACTCTAACTGCTCCCCTAAACCATCCCAGTCCCCGTCCCTTTCCCCTAACCCAAACCCTAACCCTTACCCGAAGCCTTACACTAACCCATCCCCTAATTCTAAGCCGTACCCTAACACGTACGCTCACCCTCAAACGTTGACGTACAATAACCTGTACCCTAAACCGTCCCCAAATCCTAACCCCAACCCTAAACCTTACCCTTACCTGAAGCCTTACCCTAATCCGTCCTGTAATCCTAACCCATATGCTAACACTAACCCGTACCCTTACACGTAAGCTCACACTAAACCATTGTCGTACACTAACCAGTACCCTAAACCGTCCCAGTCTCCTAAACCTAACACTAACCCTAACAATAACCCTAACCCTTACCCAAAGCCTTACCCTAACCGTCCCCAATCCTAACATGTACGCTAACACTAACCCATACTCTAACACGTACGCTAAAGCTAAACCATTGTCATACCCTAACCAGTACCCTAAACCGTCCCCGTCACCTAACACTAATCAGAACCCTTACGCCAAGCCTTACCCTATCCCATCCCCTAATCCTAACCCATACGTTAACACAACCTGCACCCTAACACGTACGCTAACCTTAAAGATTTCTCGTACCCTTACCTGTACCCTAAACCGTCCCCATCCCCGTCCACTAACACTAAAGCTAACCCTAACCCTAACCCTAACGTATGCTAACACTAACCCGTACCCTAAAATGTACACTAAACCTAAACCATTGTCGTACCCTAACCTGTACCCGAAACCGTCCCCGTCCCCTCTCCCTAACCCTAACCCTAAACATAACCGTTACCCGAAGCCTTACCCTAACCCATCACCTAATCCTATCCCGTACGCTAACACTAAATGATACCCTAGAACATACGCTAACCCTAAACCATTGTCGTACCCTAACCTGTACCCTAAACCGTCCCCGTCCCCTAACCCTTATCATAACCCTAACCCTAACACTAACCCTTACCCGAAGCCTTACCGTAACCCGTCCTTTAATCCTAACCCATACACTAACAATAACACGTACCCTAACACGTACGATAACCATAAAACGTTGTCGTACACTAACTTCTACCCTAAACCATCCCCATCCCCTAACCCTTACCATAACCCTAACCCTAACACTAACCCTTACCCGAAGACTTACCCTAACTCATCCCCTAATCCTAACCCGTACGATAAAAATAACCCGTACCCTAACACGTACGCTCACCCTAAACCGTTGTCATACCATAACCTGTACCCTAAACCGTTCCCGTCCCCTAACCCTAACATTTACACAAAGCCTTACCCTAACCTGTCCCATGATCCAAACCCGTACGCTAACACTAACACGTACCCTAACACGTACACTAACCCTAAACTCTTGTTGCACACTAACCAAACCCTAATCCATCCCCGTACCCGTCCCCTAACCCTAACCCTTACCCAAATCCTTACACAAACCCGTCCCCAAATCCTAACCCGTACGGTAAAAGTAACATGTACCCTAACACGTATGCTAACCCTAATCCACTGTCATACCATAACCTGTACCTTAATGAGTCCCTGTCCACGTTACCATCCCCTAACCTTAACCCTAACCCTTATCTGCAGCCTTACCCTAACACGTCCCCTAATGCTTAACCGTGCACGAACACTACCCTAACCCTAACACATACACTAACACTAAACCATTGTCATATGCTGATCTGTACTCTAAATCGTCCCCATCCCCTAATCCGAACCATAACCCTAAAACTAACACTTACCCGAAGACTTACCCTAACCCGTCCCCTAATCCTAACCCGTACGCTAACACTAACACGTACCCTAACACGTACGCTAAATCTAAACCGTTGTCATACACTAAACTGTACTCTAAACAGTCCACATCCCCTAACCCTAACCCCAACCCTTACCCAAAGCCTTACCCTAACCATCCCCTAATCCTAACCCGTATTCTAACACTAACACATACCCTAACACGTACGCTAACCCTAAATGGTTGTCGTACCCTAACCAAACCCTAAACTGTCCCCATCCCCAAACCATAAACCGAACCCTAACCCTTACCTGAAGTCTTACCCTAACCCGTCCCCTATTCCTAATCCATACGCTAACACTAACCCGTACCCTAACACGTACTCTAACTTTAAAGCATTGTCGTACTCTAATCTGTACCCTAAACTGTCCCTGTCCCCATCCTCTAAACCTAACCCTAACCCAAACCATAACACTTACCCGAAACCTTACCCTTACCCGTCCCCTAATCCTAACCCATACGCTAACACTAACTCATACCCTAACACGTACTCTGAACCTAAACCATTGTCATATGTTAAACTGTACCCTAAACAGTCCCCATCCCTGACACCTCACCGTAACCCTAACACTTACCCAAAAGCTTACCCTAACCATTCCCCTAATCCTAACCCATTCGCTAACACTAACCCATACCCTAACACGAATGCTAATCCTAAACCGTTGTCGTACCCTAACCTATACCCTAAACTGTCCCCGTCCCCTAACCCTAACCCTTACCCGAAGCCTTACCCTAACCCGTCCACTAATCCTAACCCGTACGTTAACACTAACCCATACCCTAAAACGTATGCTCACTCTAAACTGTTGTCGTACACTAACCTGTACCCTAAACCATCCCTGTCCCCTAACCCTAATCCTAACCCTAAACCTAACCCTAACACTTGCCAGAAGCCTTACCCTAACCTGTCCCCTAATCCTAACTCATATGCTAACACTAACCTGTACCCTAACATGTACGCTAACCCTAAACAGTTGTCGTACCCTATCCTGTACCCTAAACCGCCCCTGTCCCCTAACCCTAACCCAAACCCTAACTCTTACCTGAAGCCTTACCCTAACCCATCCCCTAATCCTAAACTGTACGCTAACACTAACCAGTACCCTAAAACGTACGCTAACAATAAAATTTTGTCATACCCTAACCTGTACCCTAAACCGTCCCTGTCCCCTAACACTAACCCTAAACCTAACCGTTACCCGAAGCCTTACCCTAACCCGTCCCTTAATCCTAACCTGTAGGCTAACACTAACCCATATGCTAACATGTACTCTAAACCTAAACCGTTGTCATACTCTAACCTGTATTCTAAACCATCCCCGTCTCCTAAACCTAACCCTAACCCTAAACGTAATCCTTATCAGAAACCTTACTTTAGCCCGTCCCCTATTCCTAACCAGTACACTAACACTAAACCATACCCTAACACGTACGCTTCCCCTAAACCGTTGTCATACCCTAAACTGTACCCTAAACCGTCCCCTTCCCCTTCATCTAACCCTAAGCCTAAACCTTATCCGAAGCCTTACCCTATCCCATCCCCTAAACCTAAACCGTACGCTAACACTAACCCGTACCCGAACACGTTCGCTAAACCTGAACGGTTGTCGTGCCCTAACTTCTACCCTAAACCATCCCTGTCCCCTTCCCCTAACTCCAACCCTAACCCTAACATTAGCCCGAAACCATACCGGAAGTCTTACCCTAACCAGTCTCCTAACACTAACCTGTTCACTAACACTAATGCGTACACTAACAAGTACACTAACCCTAAACCATTGTCGTACCCTAACTTGTACCGTAAACTGTCCCCATTCGGAAACCCTAACCCTAACTCTAATGCTATCCCTAACCCTTACCTGAAGCCTTACCCTAACCCGTCCCCTAATCCTAACATGTACGCTAACACTAACCCATACACTAACACATACGCTAAACCTAAACCGCTGTCGTACGCTAAATTGTACACTAAACCATTACCGTCCTCGTCCCCTAACCCTAACCATAACCATAAACATAACCCTAAACCTTACCCATAGCCTTACCCTAACCCGTCACCTAATCCTAACCCATACAATGACACTAATCAATACCCTAATACGTAGGCTATCCCTTAACCGTTGTCGTACCCTCACCTGTACCTTAACTGTTCACATACTCTAACCCTAACACTAACCCTAACCCAAAGCCTTACACTAACCCGTTCCCTAATCCTAAACCATACACTGACACTAACCCGTATGCTCACACGTACGCTAACCCTAAAATTTTGCCATACCCTAACCTGTAGCCTAAACCGTCCCCATCCCCTAACACTAACCTTAACCCTAATTCCTTCCCGAAGCCTTACCCTAACCTGTCCCCTAATCATAACCCGTACGCTAACACTAACCCATACCCTAACATGTACGCTCAACCTAAACCATTGTCGTACCCTCACCTGTACCCTAAACCTTCCACATACCCTAAACCTAACCCTAACCTTAACACTAACCCTAACCCGAAGCCTTACCCTAACCACTCCCCTAATCCTAACCCGTACACTAACACTAATCCATTCCCTAACACGTACGCTAACCTTAAACTGTTGTTGTACAATAACCTGTACCCTAAACCGTCCCTGTGCCCTAACCCTAACCATAACCATAATCATAACACTTACCCGAGGCCTTACCCTAACCAGTCCCCTAATCCTAACCCATACACTAACACTAAAATGTACCCTAACACATACGATAACGCTAAACCGTTGTCGAGCCTAACTTCTACCCAAAAGTGTCCCCGTCCCCTAATCCAAACCCTAACCCAACCCTACCCCTAACCATTACCCAAAGCCTTACTCTAACCAGTCCCCTAATCCTAACCCGTACACTAACACTAACCCATACCCTAACATGTACGCTGCCCATATATCATTATCGTACCCTAAACTGTACCCTAAACTGTCCCCATTCCCTAACCCTAACCCTCACCCAAACCTAACCCTCACCCTTACCCGAAGTCTTACCCTAACCTGTCCCCTAATCCTAAACCATACACTAACCATAACCTGTACCCTAACACGTACACTAACCCTAGACCGTTGTCGTACACTAACCTGTACCCTAAACTGTCCCCGTCCCCTAACGCTAACCCTAACCCTAACCCTTACCCAAAGCCTTACCATAACCCATCCCTTAATCCTAACCTGTACAATAACCCTAAGCTGTACCCTAACACGTAAGCTAACCCTAAATGTTTGTCGTACACTAACCTGTACCCTAAACCGTCCCCGTTCCATAACCCTAAACCTAACTCTATCCCTAACCTTAAGCCTTACCCAAAGTCTTACCCTAACAATTCCCTAATCCTAACCTGTACACTAACACTAACCCATACCCTAACACGTAGGCTACCCCTAAAATGTTGTCGTACCCTAACATGTACCCTAAAGGGTCCCCTTTCCCTAACCCTAACCCTAACGCGTAAACTAACCCTAACCCGTACCCTAACATGTATGCTAACTCTAAACCGTTGTCATACCCTACTCTGTACCCTAAACCATCCCTGTTCCCTAACCCTAACCCTAACTCTAACCCTTAACCGAAGCCTTACCCTAACCCGTCCCCTCATCCTAACCGATATACTAAACCTAAACTGTACCATAACACGTACGCTATCCCTAAACCATTGTTGTACACTAAACTGTACCCTAAACCGTCCCCATTACCTAATCCTAACCCTAATCCTAACCCTTACCCGAAGACTTACCCTAACACGTCCCTTAATGCTAACTCGTACAAAACCCTAGTCCATACCCTAACAAGTACACCAACACTAAACCACTGTCATACACTAAACTTTACACTATACCGTCCCCGTTCCCTGACCCTAACCCTAACCCTAACACTTACCAGAAGCCTTACACTAACCCGTCCCCTAATCCTAACCTGTAAACTAACACTAACCTGTACCCTAACAGATACGCTAACCCTAAATCATTGTCTAACCTTAACCTGTACCATAAAACGTCCCCATTCCCTAACCCTAACAATAATGCTAATGCTAACCCTAACCCTTACCCGAAGCCTTACCCTAACCCGTCCCCTAATCCTAACCACTACTCTAACCCTAAAACGTACCCTAACACATACGCAAGCCCTAAACTGTTATCGTACCCTAACCTGTACCATAAACCGTCCCCGTTCCCTAACACTGACCCTAAACATAACCCTAACCCTTACCCAAAGCCTTACCCTAACCCGTCCCCGAATCCTAACCCGTACGCTAACAGTAACCCTTACCCTAACACGTATGCTCACCCTAAACCGTTGTCATACCCTGACCTGTACCCTAAACCGTCCCCGTCCCCTAACCCTAACCCTAACCATAACCTTAACCCTAACCCCTACCCGAAACCTTACTCTAACCTGTCCCCTAATCCTAAACCGTACGCTAACACTAACCCGTACCCTAACACGTACGCTGACACTAAACCGTTGTCGTATTCTTACCTGTACCCTAAACCGTCCCTGTCCCCTTACCCTAACCCTACCTTTACCCGAAGCCTTACCCTAACCCGTCCCCTAATCCTAACCTGTACACTAAAACTAATGCATACGCTACCATGTACGCTAACACTAAAATTTTTCGTTCCCAAACCTGTATCCTAAACCGTCCCCGTTCCCTAACCCTAAACCTAAACCTAACCGTAACACTAACCCTTACCCAAAGCCTTACACTAACCCGTCCCCTAATCCTAACACGTACACTAACCCTAACCCATACCCTAACATGTATGCTAAACCTAAAACTGTGTTGCACCCTAATCTGTACCCTAAACCATCCCCGTTCCTTAACCCTAACCCTAACCCTTACCTGAAGCGTTACCCTAACCCGTGCCCTAATCCTAAACCGTACACTAACAATATCCCATACCCTAACACATACACTAACCCTAAACAGTTCTCGTACACTAAACTTTACCCTAAACCGTCCCCATTCCCTAACACTAAACCATACCCGAAACCTTACCCTAACCCATCCCCTAAGCCTAACCCGTACCCTAACACTAACCCGTACCCTAACATATATTCTAACCCTAAACCATTGTTGTACCCTAACCTGTACCCAAAACCGTCCCTGTTCCCTAACCCTAATCATAAAACTAACCCTAACCCTTACCCAAAGCCTTACCCTAACCCGTCCCCTAATCTTAACCAGTACACTAACCTTAAACCATACCCTAATATGTACACTAACCCTTAACTCTTATTGTACCCTAACCTGTACCATAAACCATCCCCATTCCCTAAAATTGACCCTAACCATAACCCTAATTCTAACCCTCACCTGAAGCCTTACCCTAACCCGTCCCCGAATCCTAACCCCTACATTATCCCTAACCCGTAATCTAACACCTATGCTAACTCTAAACCATTGTTGTACCCTAAACAGTGCCCTAAATTGTCCTCGTTCCCTAACCCTCACCCTAAACCTAACCCTTACGTGAAACCATAACCTAAACAGTCCCCTAATGCTAACCCATACACTAACAGTAATCCAAACCCTAACATGTACGCTAACCCTAAACCTTTGTCATACCCTAACCTGTACCCTAACCCGTCCGCGTTCCATAAACCTAACCCTAAACCTATCCCAAACTCTAAATCTTACCCTTAACTGAAGCCTTACCCTAACCCGTTCTGTAATCCTAAACTGTACACACAGAGGGATGCCCAGGGTTACAGACCTGTCAGAGCTGCTGTTTGTTAGTTCAAGTCCTGCTCTGAGGTGTTCTGTGTCAGCCCTGAGTGACAGGTGAGCTGGGGTTGCTCTGCAATCAGGGCTATGTTCACGGTTCCTGTGTGCCCAGCCCTGCTGGGGTACCTTCCCAGGGGAGCTCTGTATCCTGGGAGGGGCATGACCACGAGAGCCTCATGGGCTGCTGGGTAGCTGCACAGGTGAGCTCCATATCTTGAGAGAGGCCTGACCACGAGAGCCCCGTGGGCTGCTGGCAACCTGCCACGGTGAGCTCCCTATCCTTGGAGGGGCGTGACCACGAGATCCCTGTTGGCTGCTGGGGACCTGCCAAGATGAGCTCCATATCCTGGGATTGGCCTGACCACGAGAGCCCCGTGGGCTGCTGGGGACCTGGTAAAGGATGTCAGAACAGTCAGTGAAGCCACCAAGTATACACATCCCGTAGTTCCTAATTCCTACACCCTGCTGGTCATTCTACCATCCACCAGGACATGGTATTCTGTATTAGACTTCAATGATGCCTTCTGTATTCCATTAGTCCCAGAGTCACAAGAAATTTTGGCTTGTGAGTGGCAGGACTCAACATACAACAAAAACAATACTGCTGGGCCGTCCTGCCCCAAGGGTTCAAAAACTCCCACAGCATCTTTGGGGAAACTTTAGCTAAACACCTAAAAGTTCTACCTCTGGAAAAGGGAACCCTCCTTCAATATGCAGATGACATTCTTATTGCCAGCCCTACTAAGGAGGCCTCTGAACTACCTAGCCAATAAAGGATAGAAGGTGTCCAAGAAAAAGTCTCAAATATCACAGACTAAGGTGACCTGCCTGGGCTTCATTCTCACAGAAGGTCAGAGAAGCCCATCCCAGGAAAGGGAAGAAGCCATTTGCAGCCTTACCCCTTCTAAAACTAGAAGACAACTTAGGGGTTACTGGGGAGGCCAGGGTTTGCTGCATCTGGATCCCTAACTACAGTCTAATAGCTGGGCCTCTATATGAAACACTGAAAGGAAAAGATGATGATCCTTTTGAATAGAAGCCAGAAGCAGCCTTTCAAGAATGGAAAGAGCAGTCAATTCAGTCCCTTGCCCTGGAACTCCCTAATTTAGCTAAACCCTTTGACCTTTACATCCGCATAGAAGGTGAATCACCCTTGGAGTATTAGTGCAAAAACTGGGACCACTTGAAATGGAACAACGCAAGAATGCCCTCCAGGTAGGATAAACTATGGTCACCAAGGGCTTGGCCCACTGCCCCATCCGGCCAGGGTACTGGGGGTATCTAAAAACCTGGAAATCAGCAGCCCACAAGGCCAGCTCCCTCCTAAGGGAAAAGGACCCAACGTGGTGATCCTAACCACCCACCATGCCCTGAAGTTGCAGGGGTCGCTCCCTGGGCACACTGACCTCGAGTGAGGAGGCCCTCCAGCTCCAACCTCCAGAGAGACAACCGGGGGCAACGGGCCCCCATGACGACTCGTGTGACCATCACATGACCTGGAGCTTCTCTCAGAAAACAACAAGAGTGTGCCCCAAAAGAGCAGACTACTGCTTGCAGGACTTACTGCACCCAGAGGGGAGCTAATAAGCTTGGCGGAGGAACCGTATACCACACTGTCACCATAGAAAAGCCTACAGACACCGCAGTGACGGCAGTCAATGAGACCAGCTGGACACCTGGTTACTTCAAAAGGCCGTTGATTCAGTGGCCGTCATGGTCGTGGATCACCACCGGGCCTGGACTGTCTGGGAGTTGAGTGGGCAGGGCTCTGACATCTGGTGCTGTTTGTACGTTAATTTAGGGGCCTAATTGATGAAAGCACAGACTACTGGTCAGAGCATCTAGGCTGGCAGAAACCGTCAGCCTAAGGTGGCCGAACAAATGTGGGGTGGGGTAAAACCGGCCCCCACAGCGTCTCTGCGCATCTCTTTCCTGCACCCTTCAAGGTCATTAGAATCTATAACACTTCCAATGCTGGCGCTCAGGCGGACGAGCAGTGAGGCAGGAGGCCTGGGGACAATCAACCTCACCCGGAGGCTGCTGGGGAGAAGTTCTGCCCCTCCCCACGAGTATGAGGACTCCCAACTCAGCACGAAGCAGTTACAGAAGAGGGGTCTGCACCCACAGCGCACCAAGAATTAGGAATGGGACAAAAGGCAGAGGAGGGGTTTGTCACCGCCAAAGCCCATGAAAAATTCCTGGGAGATAAAAATAGAATCTGGGCAATAAACTAAAGTCTAACCTTTTTTTCCTTTGTGCTTTGTCTAATTTCACGTGCTCCTAGGGTTCCGCACGCAGAGGTCCCACACCCGGCACTTCAGACCCGATTTCCTAGTGCAGAATGACTGGGTCGACACTTCAGCTCCCGGGGCTCCATGCACACTCCGCGACATAGAGCCTCAGCTGCAGCCAACCCAGCCCTCGAGAGCTCCTCCCCCTCCCTCCCGCTGACGCTGCTGCGATCCCTAAACAGCAGCTCAGCCCACAGCACGCGTGGGAGCGCACGCTCTCATCTCTCCATTCTCTGATCAAAATATAAAGTTTCCCTTGCTTCTGAACCAAACTCAGTCTCGATCTGTTGGCTCCAATGACACTGGGCAAGGGGAGCCTTGTTGGGGCCCACTCTAGAGGATCAGTAAGAGAAATTGAGAACATTGTAACTTCAATGAACAGATGTGTGAGCCACACTGTAATTAATATATAGCAGTGTATAAGGCTCGGGTAAAATAAGATGTTTCTAACACTTCCATTGGATATTTCCATCACTTTATATGGAGCACAGGGGCACTGCAATTCACCTGTTCCCTAACCCTAACCCTAACCCTAACCCTAACTCTAACCCTAACCCTAACCCTAACCCTAACCCTAAGCCTAAACCTAACCCTTACCTGAAGCCTTACCCTAACCCATACCCTAATCCTAACCCGTACACTAACACTAACACATACCCTAACACATACGCTAACCCGAAACCATTGTCGTACCCTAACATGTACCGTACCCATTCCCTAACCCTAACTGTAACCCTAACCCTAACACTAACACTAAACCGTACCCATTCCCTAACCCTAAACCAAACCTAAGCCCAACTCTAACACTTACTCTAAGCCTTACCCTAACCTGGACCCTAATTCTAACCCATACACTACTACTAACCCATACCCTAACACGTACCCTAACCCCAACTTTTTGTCATACCATAACCTGTACCCGAAGCCATAACTGTTCCCTAACCCTAACCCTAACCATAAACCTAACCATAACCATTACCCTTACCCGTACCCTAATCCTAACCCATACACTAACACTAACCCATACCCCAACACGTACCCTAACCCTAACACATTGTCGTACCCTAATCTCTACCCTAAAGCATACCCATTCCCTAACCTTAACCCTATCCCGAAACATAAGCCTTACCCTAAGCCAACATCACTAATTATTAGAGAATTGCAAATCAAAACTACAATGAGGTATCACCTCACACCTGTCAGAATGGACATCATCAGGAAATCTACAATAACAAATGCTGGAGAGGGTGTGGAGAAAAGGAACCCTCTTCCACTATTGGTGGGAATGTCAATTAATACAGTCACTATGGAGAAGTTTATGGAGGTTCCTTAAAAAACTAAAAATAGAATTACCTTATGATCCAACAATCCCACTACTGGACATATACCCAGAGAAATCCATAAATCAAAAAGGCACATTCACCACAATATTCTTCGCAGCACTATTTACAATAGCCAGGTAATGGAAGGAAACTAAATGCCCAGAGACAGACGAATGGATACAGATGTAGTACATATATAAAATCGAATATTACTCAGCCATAAAAAGCAATGAAATTGGGTCATTTGTAGAGACGTCGATGGATCTATTGACTGTCCTACATAGTGAAGTAAGTCAGAAAGAGAAAAACAAATATTGTATATTAATGCATATATGTGGAACCTAAAAACTGGTACAGATGAACCGCTTTGCAGGGCAGAAATAGAGACACAGATATAGAGAACAAACGTATGGACACCGAGAGGGTAAAGCCGTGGGGTGTTGGGTGGGAGGAGTTGGGAGATTGGGATTGACATGTATACATTTATATCTATAAAATAGATAACCAATAAGAACCTGCTGTATAAAAAAGTAAATAAAAATAAAAATTAAAAAAATAAAGTTTAAAGAAACAGAAAAAAGTTATTCCCTTCACATACATGTATTTATAGGAATGAATTATTTCCATGCTTATATCTATAAATACAAAAAGGAGGAATAAAATCTAGCTGGAGCCAAAAAAGAAAAAAGAAACAAAAAGAACCTACCAGTTATACAGAGGAAAACCCCATCAGGGCACTTGCTCCAGTGGTAAACAATTCTGAAGTTGGTCAGAGATGGGGAATCGTCTCCCATGCAGCCAGCAGCACCCCCGCAAGGAGCATCCTCATTGCAAAGCTAGGGGACCGTGCCGAGGCGTCTGTGAGTAAACGTGAGCTGAGCCCCAGGCCAGCTGCTGCTGAACTGTTCCCACCCTTCCCAGGTAAAACACCTGAATATGTACAAGGACTTAAAAGCCTAGAGGAAGGGCCGTGGAGCCACACCAGCGACAGCACGCCAGCTGACTTGGTGCCTGCAGGCCAGCCAGGATTGTCCTGGCCCCGGGTGCTCTTCTGGAAGCTTTCCATTTCCCTGCCTGAGATACCCCTCCTGTCCAGGCCCCCACTGCTTTTTTCCTTCCTCACCTCTGCCCAGGGAGAAATTCCAGTGGCAGTTACGGGTGACACATCCTCTTCTTTAACAGGTAGCAACTTGGCAACTCCTGGAGAAAGTCCAGCAGAGCCCCACTCACACCAGGCCACCAACAAAGCCGTAGCCCCTCACTCCCACCCACCAGCCCGGCCCCGACACTGCTGACGGGGCAGAGAATATGGCGTCAGGCACAGCTGCAGGGGCTCTTGCTGCCTGCAACAGTGATTATATTGACCTCAACCCAGGCACACCTGGGGAGGGCTGGCCCGCATGGTCAGGCTGCCCAGTTCAGCCAATCCTCACCCCTCAGGGGCTCACAGTTGCAGGAAATGGACCTTGCTGAACTGGCTAAGTCCAAGGAACAGGTGTGGCTCCTGAGAGTCAGGATAGACAAGAGGCTGCAGCTCTGGTTTGTCTTGTAATCATTTTATCTGGCCCATGAGTGGGAGACAACTTCAAGAAGACCCTCTCCTAATGAGAGGAACCCAGGAGTCAGGGAGAGGAGGGGTGGTGGGTGGAGACAGAGGCCTGGTGCCCCAGCTGCGTTGGAAGTCTCTGGAAGGCCAGGCGGAGGGAGGCCACACAGAGGGATGCCCAGGGTTACAGACCTGTCAGAGCTGCTGTTTGTTAGTTCAAGTCCTGCTCTGAGGTGTTCTGTGTCAGCCCTGAGTGACAGGTGAGCTGGGGTTGCTCTGCAATCAGGGCTATGTTCACGGTTCCTGTGTGCCCAGCCCTGCTGGGGTACCTTCCCAGGGGAGCTCTGTATCCTGGGAGGGGCATGACCACGAGAGCCTCATGGGCTGCTGGGTAGCTGCACAGGTGAGCTCCATATCTTGAGAGAGGCCTGACCACGAGAGCCCCGTGGGCTGCTGGCAACCTGCCACGGTGAGCTCCCTATCCTTGGAGGGGCGTGACCACGAGATCCCTGTTGGCTGCTGGGGACCTGCCAAGATGAGCTCCATATCCTGGGATTGGCCTGACCACGAGAGCCCCGTGGGCTGCTGGGGACCTGGTAAAGGATGTCAGAACAGTCAGTGAAGCCACCAAGTATACACATCCCGTAGTTCCTAATTCCTACACCCTGCTGGTCATTCTACCATCCACCAGGACGTGGTATTCTGTATTAGACTTCAATGATGCCTTCTGTATTCCATTAGTCCCAGAGTCACAAGAAATTTTGGCTTGTGAGTGGCAGGACTCAACATACAACAAAAACAATACTGCTGGGCCGTCCTGCCCCAAGGGTTCAAAAACTCCCACAGCATCTTTGGGGAAACTTTAGCTAAACACCTAAAAGTTCTACCTCTGGAAAAGGGAACCCTCCTTCAATATGCAGATGACATTCTTATTGCCAGCCCTACTAAGGAGGCCTCTGAACTACCTAGCCAATAAAGGATAGAAGGTGTCCAAGAAAAAGTCTCAAATATCACAGACTAAGGTGACCTGCCTGGGCTTCATTCTCACAGAAGGTCAGAGAAGCCCATCCCAGGAAAGGGAAGAAGCCATTTGCAGCCTTACCCCTTCTAAAACTAGAAGACAACTTAGGGGTTACTGGGGAGGCCAGGGTTTGCTGCATCTGGATCCCTAACTACAGTCTAATAGCTGGGCCTCTATATGAAACACTGAAAGGAAAAGATGATGATCCTTTTGAATAGAAGCCAGAAGCGGCCTTTCAAGAATGGAAAGAGCAGTCAATTCAGTCCCTTGCCCTGGAACTCCCTAATTTAGCTAAACCCTTTGACCTTTACATCCGCATAGAAGGTGAATCACCCTTGGAGTATTAGTGCAAAAACTGGGACCACTTGAAATGGAACAACGCAAGAATGCCCTCCAGGTAGGATAAACTATGGTCACCAAGGGCTTGGCCCACTGCCCCATCCGGCCAGGGTACTGGGGGTATCTAAAAACCTGGAAATCAGCAGCCCACAAGGCCAGCTCCCTCCTAAGGGAAAAGGACCCAACGTGGTGATCCTAACCACCCACCATGCCCTGAAGTTGCAGGGGTCGCTCCCTGGGCACACTGACCTCGAGTGAGGAGGCCCTCCAGCTCCAACCTCCAGAGAGACAACCGGGGGCAACGGGCCCCCATGACGACTCGTGTGACCATCACATGACCTGGAGCTTCTCTCAGAAAACAACAAGAGTGTGCCCCAAAAGAGCAGACTACTGCTTGCAGGACTTACTGCACCCAGAGGGGAGCTAATAAGCTTGGCGGAGGAACCGTATACCACACTGTCACCATAGAAAAGCCTACAGACACCGCAGTGACGGCAGTCAATGAGACCAGCTGGACACCTGGTTACTTCAAAAGGCCGTTGATTCAGTGGCCGTCATGGTCGTGGATCACCACCGGGCCTGGACTGTCTGGGAGTTGAGTGGGCAGGGCTCTGACATCTGGTGCTGTTTGTACGTTAATTTAGGGGCCTAATTGATGAAAGCACAGACTACTGGTCAGAGCATCTAGGCTGGCAGAAACCGTCAGCCTAAGGTGGCCGAACAAATGTGGGGTGGGGTAAAACCGGCCCCCACAGCGTCTCTGCGCATCTCTTTCCTGCACCCTTCAAGGTCATTAGAATCTATAACACTTCCAATGCTGGCGCTCAGGCGGACGAGCAGTGAGGCAGGAGGCCTGGGGACAATCAACCTCACCCGGAGGCTGCTGGGGAGAAGTTCTGCCCCTCCCCACGAGTATGAGGACTCCCAACTCAGCACGAAGCAGTTACAGAAGAGGGGTCTGCACCCACAGCGCACCAAGAATTAGGAATGGGACAAAAGGCAGAGGAGGGGTTTGTCACCGCCAAAGCCCATGAAAAATTCCTGGGAGATAAAAATAGAATCTGGGCAATAAACTAAAGTCTAACCTTTTTTTCCTTTGTGCTTTGTCTAATTTCACGTGCTCCTAGGGTTCCGCACGCAGAGGTCCCACACCCGGCACTTCAGACCCGATTTCCTAGTGCAGAATGACTGGGTCGACACTTCAGCTCCCGGGGCTCCATGCACACTCCGCGACATAGAGCCTCAGCTGCAGCCAACCCAGCCCTCGAGAGCTCCTCCCCCTCCCTCCCGCTGACGCTGCTGCGATCCCTAAACAGCAGCTCAGCCCACAGCACGCGTGGGAGCGCACGCTCTCATCTCTCCATTCTCTGATCAAAATATAAAGTTTCCCTTGCTTCTGAACCAAACTCAGTCTCGATCTGTTGGCTCCAATGACACTGGGCAAGGGGAGCCTTGTTGGGGCCCACTCTAGAGGATCAGTAAGAGAAATTGAGAACATTGTAACTTCAATGAACAGATGTGTGAGCCACACTGTAATTAATATATAGCAGTGTATAAGGCTCGGGTAAAATAAGATGTTTCTAACACTTCCATTGGATATTTCCATCACTTTATATGGAGCACAGGGGCACTGCAATTCACCTGTTCCCTAACCCTAACCCTAACCCTAACCCTAACTCTAACCCTAACCCTAACCCTAAGCCTAAACCTAACCCTTACCTGAAGCCTTACCCTAACCCATACCCTAATCCTAACCCGTACACTAACACTAACACATACCCTAACACATACGCTAACCCGAAACCATTGTCGTACCCTAACATGTACCGTACCCATTCCCTAACCCTAACTGTAACCCTAACCCTAACACTAACACTAAACCGTACCCATTCCCTAACCCTAAACCAAACCTAAGCCCAACTCTAACACTTACTCTAAGCCTTACCCTAACCTGGACCCTAATTCTAACCCATACACTACTACTAACCCATACCCTAACACGTACCCTAACCCCAACTTTTTGTCATACCATAACCTGTACCCGAAGCCATAACTGTTCCCTAACCCTAACCCTAACCATAAACCTAACCATAACCATTACCCTTACCCGTACCCTAATCCTAACCCATACACTAACACTAACCCATACCCCAACACGTACCCTAACCCTAACACATTGTCGTACCCTAATCTCTACCCTAAAGCATACCCATTCCCTAACCTTAACCCTATCCCGAAACATAAGCCTTACCCTAAGCCAACATCACTAATTATTAGAGAATTGCAAATCAAAACTACAATGAGGTATCACCTCACACCTGTCAGAATGGACATCATCAGGAAATCTACAATAACAAATGCTGGAGAGGGTGTGGAGAAAAGGAACCCTCTTCCACTATTGGTGGGAATGTCAATTAATACAGTCACTATGGAGAAGTTTATGGAGGTTCCTTAAAAAACTAAAAATAGAATTACCTTATGATCCAACAATCCCACTACTGGACATATACCCAGAGAAATCCATAAATCAAAAAGGCACATTCACCACAATATTCTTCGCAGCACTATTTACAATAGCCAGGTAATGGAAGGAAACTAAATGCCCAGAGACAGACGAATGGATACAGATGTAGTACATATATAAAATCGAATATTACTCAGCCATAAAAAGCAATGAAATTGGGTCATTTGTAGAGACGTCGATGGATCTATTGACTGTCCTACATAGTGAAGTAAGTCAGAAAGAGAAAAACAAATATTGTATATTAATGCATATATGTGGAACCTAAAAACTGGTACAGATGAACCGCTTTGCAGGGCAGAAATAGAGACACAGATATAGAGAACAAACGTATGGACACCGAGAGGGTAAAGCCGTGGGGTGTTGGGTGGGAGGAGTTGGGAGATTGGGATTGACATGTATACATTTATATCTATAAAATAGATAACCAATAAGAACCTGCTGTATAAAAAAGTAAATAAAAATAAAAATTAAAAAAATAAATAAAGTTTAAAGAAACAGAAAAAAGTTATTCCCTTCACATACATGTATTTATAGGAATGAATTATTTCCATGCTTATATCTATAAATACAAAAAGGAGGAATAAAATCTAGCTGGAGCCAAAAAAGAAAAAAGAAACAAAAAGAACCTACCAGTTATACAGAGGAAAACCCCATCAGGGCACTTGCTCCAGTGGTAAACAATTCTGAAGTTGGTCAGAGATGGGGAATCGTCTCCCATGCAGCCAGCAGCACCCCCGCAAGGAGCATCCTCATTGCAAAGCTAGGGGACCGTGCCGAGGCGTCTGTGAGTAAACGTGAGCTGAGCCCCAGGCCAGCTGCTGCTGAACTGTTCCCACCCTTCCCAGGTAAAACACCTGAATATGTACAAGGACTTAAAAGCCTAGAGGAAGGGCCGTGGAGCCACACCAGCGACAGCACGCCAGCTGACTTGGTGCCTGCAGGCCAGCCAGGATTGTCCTGGCCCCGGGTGCTCTTCTGGAAGCTTTCCATTTCCCTGCCTGAGATACCCCTCCTGTCCAGGCCCCCACTGCTTTTTTCCTTCCTCACCTCTGCCCAGGGAGAAATTCCAGTGGCAGTTACGGGTGACACATCCTCTTCTTTAACAGGTAGCAACTTGGCAACTCCTGGAGAAAGTCCAGCAGAGCCCCACTCACACCAGGCCACCAACAAAGCCGTAGCCCCTCACTCCCACCCACCAGCCCGGCCCCGACACTGCTGACGGGGCAGAGAATATGGCGTCAGGCACAGCTGCAGGGGCTCTTGCTGCCTGCAACAGTGATTATATTGACCTCAACCCAGGCACACCTGGGGAGGGCTGGCCCGCATGGTCAGGCTGCCCAGTTCAGCCAATCCTCACCCCTCAGGGGCTCACAGTTGCAGGAAATGGACCTTGCTGAACTGGCTAAGTCCAAGGAACAGGTGTGGCTCCTGAGAGTCAGGATAGACAAGAGGCTGCAGCTCTGGTTTGTCTTGTAATCATTTTATCTGGCCCATGAGTGGGAGACAACTTCAAGAAGACCCTCTCCTAATGAGAGGAACCCAGGAGTCAGGGAGAGGAGGGGTGGTGGGTGGAGACAGAGGCCTGGTGCCCCAGCTGCGTTGGAAGTCTCTGGAAGGCCAGGCGGAGGGAGGCCACACAGAGGGATGCCCAGGGTTACAGACCTGTCAGAGCTGCTGTTTGTTAGTTCAAGTCCTGCTCTGAGGTGTTCTGTGTCAGCCCTGAGTGACAGGTGAGCTGGGGTTGCTCTGCAATCAGGGCTATGTTCACGGTTCCTGTGTGCCCAGCCCTGCTGGGGTACCTTCCCAGGGGAGCTCTGTATCCTGGGAGGGGCATGACCACGAGAGCCTCATGGGCTGCTGGGTAGCTGCACAGGTGAGCTCCATATCTTGAGAGAGGCCTGACCACGAGAGCCCCGTGGGCTGCTGGCAACCTGCCACGGTGAGCTCCCTATCCTTGGAGGGGCGTGACCACGAGATCCCTGTTGGCTGCTGGGGACCTGCCAAGATGAGCTCCATATCCTGGGATTGGCCTGACCACGAGAGCCCCGTGGGCTGCTGGGGACCTGGTAAAGGATGTCAGAACAGTCAGTGAAGCCACCAAGTATACACATCCAGTAGTTCCTAATTCCTACACCCTGCTGGTCATTCTACCATCCACCAGGACGTGGTATTCTGTATTAGACTTCAATGATGCCTTCTGTATTCCATTAGTCCCAGAGTCACAAGAAATTTTGGCTTGTGAGTGGCAGGACTCAACATACAACAAAAACAATACTGCTGGGCCGTCCTGCCCCAAGGGTTCAAAAACTCCCACAGCATCTTTGGGGAAACTTTAGCTAAACACCTAAAAGTTCTACCTCTGGAAAAGGGAACCCTCCTTCAATATGCAGATGACATTCTTATTGCCAGCCCTACTAAGGAGGCCTCTGAACTACCTAGCCAATAAAGGATAGAAGGTGTCCAAGAAAAAGTCTCAAATATCACAGACTAAGGTGACCTGCCTGGGCTTCATTCTCACAGAAGGTCAGAGAAGCCCATCTCAGGAAAGGGAAGAAGCCATTTGCAGCCTTACCCCTTCTAAAACTAGAAGACAACTTAGGGGTTACTGGGGAGGCCAGGGTTTGCTGCATCTGGATCCCTAACTACAGTCTAATAGCTGGGCCTCTATATGAAACACTGAAAGGAAAAGATGATGATCCTTTTGAATAGAAGCCAGAAGCGGCCTTTCAAGAATGGAAAGAGCAGTCAATTCAGTCCCTTGCCCTGGAACTCCCTAATTTAGCTAAACCCTTTGACCTTTACATCCGCATAGAAGGTGAATCACCCTTGGAGTATTAGTGCAAAAACTGGGACCACTTGAAATGGAACAACGCAAGAATGCCCTCCAGGTAGGATAAACTATGGTCACCAAGGGCTTGGCCCACTGCCCCATCCGGCCAGGGTACTGGGGGTATCTAAAAACCTGGAAATCAGCAGCCCACAAGGCCAGCTCCCTCCTAAGGGAAAAGGACCCAACGTGGTGATCCTAACCACCCACCATGCCCTGAAGTTGCAGGGGTCGCTCCCTGGGCACACTGACCTCGAGTGAGGAGGCCCTCCAGCTCCAACCTCCAGAGAGACAACCGGGGGCAACGGGCCCCCATGACGACTCGTGTGACCATCACATGACCTGGAGCTTCTCTCAGAAAACAACAAGAGTGTGCCCCAAAAGAGCAGACTACTGCTTGCAGGACTTACTGCACCCAGAGGGGAGCTAATAAGCTTGGCGGAGGAACCGTATACCACACTGTCACCATAGAAAAGCCTACAGACACCGCAGTGACGGCAGTCAATGAGACCAGCTGGACACCTGGTTACTTCAAAAGGCCGTTGATTCAGTGGCCGTCATGGTCGTGGATCACCACCGGGCCTGGACTGTCTGGGAGTTGAGTGGGCAGGGCTCTGACATCTGGTGCTGTTTGTACGTTAATTTAGGGGCCTAATTGATGAAAGCACAGACTACTGGTCAGAGCATCTAGGCTGGCAGAAACCGTCAGCCTAAGGTGGCCGAACAAATGTGGGGTGGGGTAAAACCGGCCCCCACAGCGTCTCTGCGCATCTCTTTCCTGCACCCTTCAAGGTCATTAGAATCTATAACACTTCCAATGCTGGCGCTCAGGCGGACGAGCAGTGAGGCAGGAGGCCTGGGGACAATCAACCTCACCCGGAGGCTGCTGGGGAGAAGTTCTGCCCCTCCCCACGAGTATGAGGACTCCCAACTCAGCACGAAGCAGTTACAGAAAAGGGGTCTGCACCCACAGCGCACCAAGAATTAGGAATGGGACAAAAGGCAGAGGAGGGGTTTGTCACCGCCAAAGCCCATGAAAAATTCCTGGGAGATAAAAATAGAATCTGGGCAATAAACTAAAGTCTAACCTTTTTTTCCTTTGTGCTTTGTCTAATTTCACGTGCTCCTAGGGTTCCGCACGCAGAGGTCCCACACCCGGCACTTCAGACCCGATTTCCTAGTGCAGAATGACTGGGTCGACACTTCAGCTCCCGGGGCTCCATGCACACTCCGCGACATAGAGCCTCAGCTGCAGCCAACCCAGCCCTCGAGAGCTCCTCCCCCTCCCTCCCGCTGACGCTGCTGCGATCCCTAAACAGCAGCTCAGCCCACAGCACGCGTGGGAGCGCACGCTCTCATCTCTCCATTCTCTGATCAAAATATAAAGTTTCCCTTGCTTCTGAACCAAACTCAGTCTCGATCTGTTGGCTCCAATGACACTGGGCAAGGGGAGCCTTGTTGGGGCCCACTCTAGAGGATCAGTAAGAGAAATTGAGAACATTGTAACTTCAATGAACAGATGTGTGAGCCACACTGTAATTAATATATAGCAGTGTATAAGGCTCGGGTAAAATAAGATGTTTCTAACACTTCCATTGGATATTTCCATCACTTTATATGGAGCACAGGGGCACTGCAATTCACCTGTTCCCTAACCCTAACCCTAACCCTAACCCTAACCCTAACTCTAACCCTAACCCTAACCCTAAGCCTAAACCTAACCCTTACCTGAAGCCTTACCCTAACCCATACCCTAATCCTAACCCGTACACTAACACTAACACATACCCTAACACATACGCTAACCCGAAACCATTGTCGTACCCTAACATGTACCGTACCCATTCCCTAACCCTAACTGTAACCCTAACCCTAACACTAACACTAAACCGTACCCATTCCCTAACCCTAAACCAAACCTAAGCCCAACTCTAACACTTACTCTAAGCCTTACCCTAACCTGGACCCTAATTCTAACCCATACACTACTACTAACCCATACCCTAACACGTACCCTAACCCCAACTTTTTGTCATACCATAACCTGTACCCGAAGCCATAACTGTTCCCTAACCCTAACCCTAACCATAAACCTAACCATAACCATTACCCTTACCCGTACCCTAATCCTAACCCATACACTAACACTAACCCATACCCCAACACGTACCCTAACCCTAACACATTGTCGTACCCTAATCTCTACCCTAAAGCATACCCATTCCCTAACCTTAACCCTATCCCGAAACATAAGCCTTACCCTAAGCCAACATCACTAATTATTAGAGAATTGCAAATCAAAACTACAATGAGGTATCACCTCACACCTGTCAGAATGGACATCATCAGGAAATCTACAATAACAAATGCTGGAGAGGGTGTGGAGAAAAGGAACCCTCTTCCACTATTGGTGGGAATGTCAATTAATACAGTCACTATGGAGAAGTTTATGGAGGTTCCTTAAAAAACTAAAAATAGAATTACCTTATGATCCAACAATCCCACTACTGGACATATACCCAGAGAAATCCATAAATCAAAAAGGCACATTCACCACAATATTCTTCGCAGCACTATTTACAATAGCCAGGTAATGGAAGGAAACTAAATGCCCAGAGACAGACGAATGGATACAGATGTAGTACATATATAAAATCGAATATTACTCAGCCATAAAAAGCAATGAAATTGGGTCATTTGTAGAGACGTCGATGGATCTATTGACTGTCCTACATAGTGAAGTAAGTCAGAAAGAGAAAAACAAATATTGTATATTAATGCATATATGTGGAACCTAAAAACTGGTACAGATGAACCGCTTTGCAGGGCAGAAATAGAGACACAGATATAGAGAACAAACGTATGGACACCGAGAGGGTAAAGCCGTGGGGTGTTGGGTGGGAGGAGTTGGGAGATTGGGATTGACATGTATACATTTATATCTATAAAATAGATAACCAATAAGAACCTGCTGTATAAAAAAGTAAATAAAAATAAAAATTAAAAAAATAAATAAAGTTTAAAGAAACAGAAAAAAGTTATTCCCTTCACATACATGTATTTATAGGAATGAATTATTTCCATGCTTATATCTATAAATACAAAAAGGAGGAATAAAATCTAGCTGGAGCCAAAAAAGAAAAAAGAAACAAAAAGAACCTACCAGTTATACAGAGGAAAACCCCATCAGGGCACTTGCTCCAGTGGTAAACAATTCTGAAGTTGGTCAGAGATGGGGAATCGTCTCCCATGCAGCCAGCAGCACCCCCGCAAGGAGCATCCTCATTGCAAAGCTAGGGGACCGTGCCGAGGCGTCTGTGAGTAAACGTGAGCTGAGCCCCAGGCCAGCTGCTGCTGAACTGTTCCCACCCTTCCCAGGTAAAACACCTGAATATGTACAAGGACTTAAAAGCCTAGAGGAAGGGCCGTGGAGCCACACCAGCGACAGCACGCCAGCTGACTTGGTGCCTGCAGGCCAGCCAGGATTGTCCTGGCCCCGGGTGCTCTTCTGGAAGCTTTCCATTTCCCTGCCTGAGATACCCCTCCTGTCCAGGCCCCCACTGCTTTTTTCCTTCCTCACCTCTGCCCAGGGAGAAATTCCAGTGGCAGTTACGGGTGACACATCCTCTTCTTTAACAGGTAGCAACTTGGCAACTCCTGGAGAAAGTCCAGCAGAGCCCCACTCACACCAGGCCACCAACAAAGCCGTAGCCCCTCACTCCCACCCACCAGCCCGGCCCCGACACTGCTGACGGGGCAGAGAATATGGCGTCAGGCACAGCTGCAGGGGCTCTTGCTGCCTGCAACAGTGATTATATTGACCTCAACCCAGGCACACCTGGGGAGGGCTGGCCCGCATGGTCAGGCTGCCCAGTTCAGCCAATCCTCACCCCTCAGGGGCTCACAGTTGCAGGAAATGGACCTTGCTGAACTGGCTAAGTCCAAGGAACAGGTGTGGCTCCTGAGAGTCAGGATAGACAAGAGGCTGCAGCTCTGGTTTGTCTTGTAATCATTTTATCTGGCCCATGAGTGGGAGACAACTTCAAGAAGACCCTCTCCTAATGAGAGGAACCCAGGAGTCAGGGAGAGGAGGGGTGGTGGGTGGAGACAGAGGCCTGGTGCCCCAGCTGCGTTGGAAGTCTCTGGAAGGCCAGGCGGAGGGAGGCCACACAGAGGGATGCCCAGGGTTACAGACCTGTCAGAGCTGCTGTTTGTTAGTTCAAGTCCTGCTCTGAGGTGTTCTGTGTCAGCCCTGAGTGACAGGTGAGCTGGGGTTGCTCTGCAATCAGGGCTATGTTCACGGTTCCTGTGTGCCCAGCCCTGCTGGGGTACCTTCCCAGGGGAGCTCTGTATCCTGGGAGGGGCATGACCATGAGAGCCTCATGGGCTGCTGGGTAGCTGCACAGGTGAGCTCCATATCTTGAGAGAGGCCTGACCACGAGAGCCCCGTGGGCTGCTGGCAACCTGCCACGGTGAGCTCCCTATCCTTGGAGGGGCGTGACCACGAGATCCCTGTTGGCTGCTGGGGACCTGCCAAGATGAGCTCCATATCCTGGGATTGGCCTGACCACGAGAGCCCCGTGGGCTGCTGGGGACCTGGTAAAGGATGTCAGAACAGTCAGTGAAGCCACCAAGTATACACATCCAGTAGTTCCTAATTCCTACACCCTGCTGGTCATTCTACCATCCACCAGGACGTGGTATTCTGTATTAGACTTCAATGATGCCTTCTGTATTCCATTAGTCCCAGAGTCACAAGAAATTTTGGCTTGTGAGTGGCAGGACTCAACATACAACAAAAACAATACTGCTGGGCCGTCCTGCCCCAAGGGTTCAAAAACTCCCACAGCATCTTTGGGGAAACTTTAGCTAAACACCTAAAAGTTCTACCTCTGGAAAAGGGAACCCTCCTTCAATATGCAGATGACATTCTTATTGCCAGCCCTACTAAGGAGGCCTCTGAACTACCTAGCCAATAAAGGATAGAAGGTGTCCAAGAAAAAGTCTCAAATATCACAGACTAAGGTGACCTGCCTGGGCTTCATTCTCACAGAAGGTCAGAGAAGCCCATCCCAGGAAAGGGAAGAAGCCATTTGCAGCCTTACCCCTTCTAAAACTAGAAGACAACTTAGGGGTTACTGGGGAGGCCAGGGTTTGCTGCATCTGGATCCCTAACTACAGTCTAATAGCTGGGCCTCTATATGAAACACTGAAAGGAAAAGATGATGATCCTTTTGAATAGAAGCCAGAAGCGGCCTTTCAAGAATGGAAAGAGCAGTCAATTCAGTCCCTTGCCCTGGAACTCCCTAATTTAGCTAAACCCTTTGACCTTTACATCCGCATAGAAGGTGAATCACCCTTGGAGTATTAGTGCAAAAACTGGGACCACTTGAAATGGAACAACGCAAGAATGCCCTCCAGGTAGGATAAACTATGGTCACCAAGGGCTTGGCCCACTGCCCCATCCGGCCAGGGTACTGGGGGTATCTAAAAACCTGGAAATCAGCAGCCCACAAGGCCAGCTCCCTCCTAAGGGAAAAGGACCCAACGTGGTGATCCTAACCACCCACCATGCCCTGAAGTTGCAGGGGTCGCTCCCTGGGCACACTGACCTCGAGTGAGGAGGCCCTCCAGCTCCAACCTCCAGAGAGACAACCGGGGGCAACGGGCCCCCATGACGACTCGTGTGACCATCACATGACCTGGAGCTTCTCTCAGAAAACAACAAGAGTGTGCCCCAAAAGAGCAGACTACTGCTTGCAGGACTTACTGCACCCAGAGGGGAGCTAATAAGCTTGGCGGAGGAACCGTATACCACACTGTCACCATAGAAAAGCCTACAGACACCGCAGTGACGGCAGTCAATGAGACCAGCTGGACACCTGGTTACTTCAAAAGGCCGTTGATTCAGTGGCCGTCATGGTCGTGGATCACCACCGGGCCTGGACTGTCTGGGAGTTGAGTGGGCAGGGCTCTGACATCTGGTGCTGTTTGTACGTTAATTTAGGGGCCTAATTGATGAAAGCACAGACTACTGGTCAGAGCATCTAGGCTGGCAGAAACCGTCAGCCTAAGGTGGCCGAACAAATGTGGGGTGGGGTAAAACCGGCCCCCACAGCGTCTCTGCACATCTCTTTCCTGCACCCTTCAAGGTCATTAGAATCTATAACACTTCCAATGCTGGCGCTCAGGCGGACGAGCAGTGAGGCAGGAGGCCTGGGGACAATCAACCTCACCCGGAGGCTGCTGGGGAGAAGTTCTGCCCCTCCCCACGAGTATGAGGACTCCCAACTCAGCACGAAGCAGTTACAGAAGAGGGGTCTGCACCCACAGCGCACCAAGAATTAGGAATGGGACAAAAGGCAGAGGAGGGGTTTGTCACCGCCAAAGCCCATGAAAAATTCCTGGGAGATAAAAATAGAATCTGGGCAATAAACTAAAGTCTAACCTTTTTTTCCTTTGTGCTTTGTCTAATTTCACGTGCTCCTAGGGTTCCGCACGCAGAGGTCCCACACCCGGCACTTCAGACCCGATTTCCTAGTGCAGAATGACTGGGTCGACACTTCAGCTCCCGGGGCTCCATGCACACTCCGCGACATAGAGCCTCAGCTGCAGCCAACCCAGCCCTCGAGAGCTCCTCCCCCTCCCTCCCGCTGACGCTGCTGCGATCCCTAAACAGCAGCTCAGCCCACAGCACGCGTGGGAGCGCACGCTCTCATCTCTCCATTCTCTGATCAAAATATAAAGTTTCCCTTGCTTCTGAACCAAACTCAGTCTCGATCTGTTGGCTCCAATGACACTGGGCAAGGGGAGCCTTGTTGGGGCCCACTCTAGAGGATCAGTAAGAGAAATTGAGAACATTGTAACTTCAATGAACAGATGTGTGAGCCACACTGTAATTAATATATAGCAGTGTATAAGGCTCGGGTAAAATAAGATGTTTCTAACACTTCCATTGGATATTTCCATCACTTTATATGGAGCACAGGGGCACTGCAATTCACCTGTTCCCTAACCCTAACCCTAACCCTAACCCTAACCCTAACTCTAACCCTAACCCTAAACCTAAGCCTAAACCTAACCCTTACCTGAAGCCTTACCCTAACCCATACCCTAATCCTAACCCGTACACTAACACTAACACATACCCTAACACATACGCTAACCCGAAACCATTGTCGTACCCTAACATGTACCGTACCCATTCCCTAACCCTAACTGTAACCCTAACCCTAACACTAACACTAAACCGTACCCATTCCCTAACCCTAAACCAAACCTAAGCCCAACTCTAACACTTACTCTAAGCCTTACCCTAACCTGGACCCTAATTCTAACCCATACACTACTACTAACCCATACCCTAACACGTACCCTAACCCCAACTTTTTGTCATACCATAACCTGTACCCGAAGCCATAACTGTTCCCTAACCCTAACCCTAACCATAAACCTAACCATAACCATTACCCTTACCCGTACCCTAATCCTAACCCATACACTAACACTAACCCATACCCCAACACGTACCCTAACCCTAACACATTGTCGTACCCTAATCTCTACCCTAAAGCATACCCATTCCCTAACCTTAACCCTATCCCGAAACATAAGCCTTACCCTAAGCCAACATCACTAATTATTAGAGAATTGCAAATCAAAACTACAATGAGGTATCACCTCACACCTGTCAGAATGGACATCATCAGGAAATCTACAATAACAAATGCTGGAGAGGGTGTGGAGAAAAGGAACCCTCTTCCACTATTGGTGGGAATGTCAATTAATACAGTCACTATGGAGAAGTTTATGGAGGTTCCTTAAAAAACTAAAAATAGAATTACCTTATGATCCAACAATCCCACTACTGGACATATACCCAGAGAAATCCATAAATCAAAAAGGCACATTCACCACAATATTCTTCGCAGCACTATTTACAATAGCCAGGTAATGGAAGGAAACTAAATGCCCAGAGACAGACGAATGGATACAGATGTAGTACATATATAAAATCGAATATTACTCAGCCATAAAAAGCAATGAAATTGGGTCATTTGTAGAGACGTCGATGGATCTATTGACTGTCCTACATAGTGAAGTAAGTCAGAAAGAGAAAAACAAATATTGTATATTAATGCATATATGTGGAACCTAAAAACTGGTACAGATGAACCGCTTTGCAGGGCAGAAATAGAGACACAGATATAGAGAACAAACGTATGGACACCGAGAGGGTAAAGCCGTGGGGTGTTGGGTGGGAGGAGTTGGGAGATTGGGATTGACATGTATACATTTATATCTATAAAATAGATAACCAATAAGAACCTGCTGTATAAAAAAGTAAATAAAAATAAAAATTAAAAAAATAAATAAAGTTTAAAGAAACAGAAAAAAGTTATTCCCTTCACATACATGTATTTATAGGAATGAATTATTTCCATGCTTATATCTATAAATACAAAAAGGAGGAATAAAATCTAGCTGGAGCCAAAAAAGAAAAAAGAAACAAAAAGAACCTACCAGTTATACAGAGGAAAACCCCATCAGGGCACTTGCTCCAGTGGTAAACAATTCTGAAGTTGGTCAGAGATGGGGAATCGTCTCCCATGCAGCCAGCAGCACCCCCGCAAGGAGCATCCTCATTGCAAAGCTAGGGGACCGTGCCGAGGCGTCTGTGAGTAAACGTGAGCTGAGCCCCAGGCCAGCTGCTGCTGAACTGTTCCCACCCTTCCCAGGTAAAACACCTGAATATGTACAAGGACTTAAAAGCCTAGAGGAAGGGCCGTGGAGCCACACCAGCGACAGCACGCCAGCTGACTTGGTGCCTGCAGGCCAGCCAGGATTGTCCTGGCCCCGGGTGCTCTTCTGGAAGCTTTCCATTTCCCTGCCTGAGATACCCCTCCTGTCCAGGCCCCCACTGCTTTTTTCCTTCCTCACCTCTGCCCAGGGAGAAATTCCAGTGGCAGTTACGGGTGACACATCCTCTTCTTTAACAGGTAGCAACTTGGCAACTCCTGGAGAAAGTCCAGCAGAGCCCCACTCACACCAGGCCACCAACAAAGCCGTAGCCCCTCACTCCCACCCACCAGCCCGGCCCCGACACTGCTGACGGGGCAGAGAATATGGCGTCAGGCACAGCTGCAGGGGCTCTTGCTGCCTGCAACAGTGATTATATTGACCTCAACCCAGGCACACCTGGGGAGGGCTGGCCCGCATGGTCAGGCTGCCCAGTTCAGCCAATCCTCACCCCTCAGGGGCTCACAGTTGCAGGAAATGGACCTTGCTGAACTGGCTAAGTCCAAGGAACAGGTGTGGCTCCTGAGAGTCAGGATAGACAAGAGGCTGCAGCTCTGGTTTGTCTTGTAATCATTTTATCTGGCCCATGAGTGGGAGACAACTTCAAGAAGACCCTCTCCTAATGAGAGGAACCCAGGAGTCAGGGAGAGGAGGGGTGGTGGGTGGAGACAGAGGCCTGGTGCCCCAGCTGCGTTGGAAGTCTCTGGAAGGCCAGGCGGAGGGAGGCCACACAGAGGGATGCCCAGGGTTACAGACCTGTCAGAGCTGCTGTTTGTTAGTTCAAGTCCTGCTCTGAGGTGTTCTGTGTCAGCCCTGAGTGACAGGTGAGCTGGGGTTGCTCTGCAATCAGGGCTATGTTCACGGTTCCTGTGTGCCCAGCCCTGCTGGGGTACCTTCCCAGGGGAGCTCTGTATCCTGGGAGGGGCATGACCACGAGAGCCTCATGGGCTGCTGGGTAGCTGCACAGGTGAGCTCCATATCTTGAGAGAGGCCTGACCACGAGAGCCCCGTGGGCTGCTGGCAACCTGCCACGGTGAGCTCCCTATCCTTGGAGGGGCGTGACCACGAGATCCCTGTTGGCTGCTGGGGACCTGCCAAGATGAGCTCCATATCCTGGGATTGGCCTGACCACGAGAGCCCCGTGGGCTGCTGGGGACCTGGTAAAGGATGTCAGAACAGTCAGTGAAGCCACCAAGTATACACATCCAGTAGTTCCTAATTCCTACACCCTGCTGGTCATTCTACCATCCACCAGGACGTGGTATTCTGTATTAGACTTCAATGATGCCTTCTGTATTCCATTAGTCCCAGAGTCACAAGAAATTTTGGCTTGTGAGTGGCAGGACTCAACATACAACAAAAACAATACTGCTGGGCCGTCCTGCCCCAAGGGTTCAAAAACTCCCACAGCATCTTTGGGGAAACTTTAGCTAAACACCTAAAAGTTCTACCTCTGGAAAAGGGAACCCTCCTTCAATATGCAGATGACATTCTTATTGCCAGCCCTACTAAGGAGGCCTCTGAACTACCTAGCCAATAAAGGATAGAAGGTGTCCAAGAAAAAGTCTCAAATATCACAGACTAAGGTGACCTGCCTGGGCTTCATTCTCACAGAAGGTCAGAGAAGCCCATCCCAGGAAAGGGAAGAAGCCATTTGCAGCCTTACCCCTTCTAAAACTAGAAGACAACTTAGGGGTTACTGGGGAGGCCAGGGTTTGCTGCATCTGGATCCCTAACTACAGTCTAATAGCTGGGCCTCTATATGAAACACTGAAAGGAAAAGATGATGATCCTTTTGAATAGAAGCCAGAAGCGGCCTTTCAAGAATGGAAAGAGCAGTCAATTCAGTCCCTTGCCCTGGAACTCCCTAATTTAGCTAAACCCTTTGACCTTTACATCCGCATAGAAGGTGAATCACCCTTGGAGTATTAGTGCAAAAACTGGGACCACTTGAAATGGAACAACGCAAGAATGCCCTCCAGGTAGGATAAACTATGGTCACCAAGGGCTTGGCCCACTGCCCCATCCGGCCAGGGTACTGGGGGTATCTAAAAACCTGGAAATCAGCAGCCCACAAGGCCAGCTCCCTCCTAAGGGAAAAGGACCCAACGTGGTGATCCTAACCACCCACCATGCCCTGAAGTTGCAGGGGTCGCTCCCTGGGCACACTGACCTCGAGTGAGGAGGCCCTCCAGCTCCAACCTCCAGAGAGACAACCGGGGGCAACGGGCCCCCATGACGACTCGTGTGACCATCACATGACCTGGAGCTTCTCTCAGAAAACAACAAGAGTGTGCCCCAAAAGAGCAGACTACTGCTTGCAGGACTTACTGCACCCAGAGGGGAGCTAATAAGCTTGGCGGAGGAACCGTATACCACACTGTCACCATAGAAAAGCCTACAGACACCGCAGTGACGGCAGTCAATGAGACCAGCTGGACACCTGGTTACTTCAAAAGGCCGTTGATTCAGTGGCCGTCATGGTCGTGGATCACCACCGGGCCTGGACTGTCTGGGAGTTGAGTGGGCAGGGCTCTGACATCTGGTGCTGTTTGTACGTTAATTTAGGGGCCTAATTGATGAAAGCACAGACTACTGGTCAGAGCATCTAGGCTGGCAGAAACCGTCAGCCTAAGGTGGCCGAACAAATGTGGGGTGGGGTAAAACCAGCCCCCACAGCGTCTCTGCGCATCTCTTTCCTGCACCCTTCAAGGTCATTAGAATCTATAACACTTCCAATGCTGGCGCTCAGGCGGACGAGCAGTGAGGCAGGAGGCCTGGGGACAATCAACCTCACCCGGAGGCTGCTGGGGAGAAGTTCTGCCCCTCCCCACGAGTATGAGGACTCCCAACTCAGCACGAAGCAGTTACAGAAAAGGGGTCTGCACCCACAGCGCACCAAGAATTAGGAATGGGACAAAAGGCAGAGGAGGGGTTTGTCACCGCCAAAGCCCATGAAAAATTCCTGGGAGATAAAAATAGAATCTGGGCAATAAACTAAAGTCTAACCTTTTTTTCCTTTGTGCTTTGTCTAATTTCACGTGCTCCTAGGGTTCCGCACGCAGAGGTCCCACACCCGGCACTTCAGACCCGATTTCCTAGTGCAGAATGACTGGGTCGACACTTCAGCTCCCGGGGCTCCATGCACACTCCGCGACATAGAGCCTCAGCTGCAGCCAACCCAGCCCTCGAGAGCTCCTCCCCCTCCCTCCCGCTGACGCTGCTGCGATCCCTAAACAGCAGCTCAGCCCACAGCACGCGTGGGAGCGCACGCTCTCATCTCTCCATTCTCTGATCAAAATATAAAGTTTCCCTTGCTTCTGAACCAAACTCAGTCTCGATCTGTTGGCTCCAATGACACTGGGCAAGGGGAGCCTTGTTGGGGCCCACTCTAGAGGATCAGTAAGAGAAATTGAGAACATTGTAACTTCAATGAACAGATGTGTGAGCCACACTGTAATTAATATATAGCAGTGTATAAGGCTCGGGTAAAATAAGATGTTTCTAACACTTCCATTGGATATTTCCATCACTTTATATGGAGCACAGGGGCACTGCAATTCACCTGTTCCCTAACCCTAACCCTAACCCTAACCCTAACTCTAACCCTAACCCTAACCCTAAGCCTAAACCTAACCCTTACCTGAAGCCTTACCCTAACCCATACCCTAATCCTAACCCGTACACTAACACTAACACATACCCTAACACATACGCTAACCCGAAACCATTGTCGTACCCTAACATGTACCGTACCCATTCCCTAACCCTAACTGTAACCCTAACCCTAACACTAACACTAAACCGTACCCATTCCCTAACCCTAAACCAAACCTAAGCCCAACTCTAACACTTACTCTAAGCCTTACCCTAACCTGGACCCTAATTCTAACCCATACACTACTACTAACCCATACCCTAACACGTACCCTAACCCCAACTTTTTGTCATACCATAACCTGTACCCGAAGCCATAACTGTTCCCTAACCCTAACCCTAACCATAAACCTAACCATAACCATTACCCTTACCCGTACCCTAATCCTAACCCATACACTAACACTAACCCATACCCCAACACGTACCCTAACCCTAACACATTGTCGTACCCTAATCTCTACCCTAAAGCATACCCATTCCCTAACCTTAACCCTATCCCGAAACATAAGCCTTACCCTAAGCCAACATCACTAATTATTAGAGAATTGCAAATCAAAACTACAATGAGGTATCACCTCACACCTGTCAGAATGGACATCATCAGGAAATCTACAATAACAAATGCTGGAGAGGGTGTGGAGAAAAGGAACCCTCTTCCACTATTGGTGGGAATGTCAATTAATACAGTCACTATGGAGAAGTTTATGGAGGTTCCTTAAAAAACTAAAAATAGAATTACCTTATGATCCAACAATCCCACTACTGGACATATACCCAGAGAAATCCATAAATCAAAAAGGCACATTCACCACAATATTCTTCGCAGCACTATTTACAATAGCCAGGTAATGGAAGGAAACTAAATGCCCAGAGACAGACGAATGGATACAGATGTAGTACATATATAAAATCGAATATTACTCAGCCATAAAAAGCAATGAAATTGGGTCATTTGTAGAGACGTCGATGGATCTATTGACTGTCCTACATAGTGAAGTAAGTCAGAAAGAGAAAAACAAATATTGTATATTAATGCATATATGTGGAACCTAAAAACTGGTACAGATGAACCGCTTTGCAGGGCAGAAATAGAGACACAGATATAGAGAACAAACGTATGGACACCGAGAGGGTAAAGCCGTGGGGTGTTGGGTGGGAGGAGTTGGGAGATTGGGATTGACATGTATACATTTATATCTATAAAATAGATAACCAATAAGAACCTGCTGTATAAAAAAGTAAATAAAAATAAAAATTAAAAAAATAAATAAAGTTTAAAGAAACAGAAAAAAGTTATTCCCTTCACATACATGTATTTATAGGAATGAATTATTTCCATGCTTATATCTATAAATACAAAAAGGAGGAATAAAATCTAGCTGGAGCCAAAAAAGAAAAAAGAAACAAAAAGAACCTACCAGTTATACAGAGGAAAACCCCATCAGGGCACTTGCTCCAGTGGTAAACAATTCTGAAGTTGGTCAGAGATGGGGAATCGTCTCCCATGCAGCCAGCAGCACCCCCGCAAGGAGCATCCTCATTGCAAAGCTAGGGGACCGTGCCGAGGCGTCTGTGAGTAAACGTGAGCTGAGCCCCAGGCCAGCTGCTGCTGAACTGTTCCCACCCTTCCCAGGTAAAACACCTGAATATGTACAAGGACTTAAAAGCCTAGAGGAAGGGCCGTGGAGCCACACCAGCGACAGCACGCCAGCTGACTTGGTGCCTGCAGGCCAGCCAGGATTGTCCTGGCCCCGGGTGCTCTTCTGGAAGCTTTCCATTTCCCTGCCTGAGATACCCCTCCTGTCCAGGCCCCCACTGCTTTTTTCCTTCCTCACCTCTGCCCAGGGAGAAATTCCAGTGGCAGTTACGGGTGACACATCCTCTTCTTTAACAGGTAGCAACTTGGCAACTCCTGGAGAAAGTCCAGCAGAGCCCCACTCACACCAGGCCACCAACAAAGCCGTAGCCCCTCACTCCCACCCACCAGCCCGGCCCCGACACTGCTGACGGGGCAGAGAATATGGCGTCAGGCACAGCTGCAGGGGCTCTTGCTGCCTGCAACAGTGATTATATTGACCTCAACCCAGGCACACCTGGGGAGGGCTGGCCCGCATGGTCAGGCTGCCCAGTTCAGCCAATCCTCACCCCTCAGGGGCTCACAGTTGCAGGAAATGGACCTTGCTGAACTGGCTAAGTCCAAGGAACAGGTGTGGCTCCTGAGAGTCAGGATAGACAAGAGGCTGCAGCTCTGGTTTGTCTTGTAATCATTTTATCTGGCCCATGAGTGGGAGACAACTTCAAGAAGACCCTCTCCTAATGAGAGGAACCCAGGAGTCAGGGAGAGGAGGGGTGGTGGGTGGAGACAGAGGCCTGGTGCCCCAGCTGCGTTGGAAGTCTCTGGAAGGCCAGGCGGAGGGAGGCCACACAGAGGGATGCCCAGGGTTACAGACCTGTCAGAGCTGCTGTTTGTTAGTTCAAGTCCTGCTCTGAGGTGTTCTGTGTCAGCCCTGAGTGACAGGTGAGCTGGGGTTGCTCTGCAATCAGGGCTATGTTCACGGTTCCTGTGTGCCCAGCCCTGCTGGGGTACCTTCCCAGGGGAGCTCTGTATCCTGGGAGGGGCATGACCACGAGAGCCTCATGGGCTGCTGGGTAGCTGCACAGGTGAGCTCCATATCTTGAGAGAGGCCTGACCACGAGAGCCCCGTGGGCTGCTGGCAACCTGCCACGGTGAGCTCCCTATCCTTGGAGGGGCGTGACCACGAGATCCCTGTTGGCTGCTGGGGACCTGCCAAGATGAGCTCCATATCCTGGGATTGGCCTGACCACGAGAGCCCCGTGGGCTGCTGGGGACCTGGTAAAGGATGTCAGAACAGTCAGTGAAGCCACCAAGTATACACATCCAGTAGTTCCTAATTCCTACACCCTGCTGGTCATTCTACCATCCACCAGGACGTGGTATTCTGTATTAGACTTCAATGATGCCTTCTGTATTCCATTAGTCCCAGAGTCACAAGAAATTTTGGCTTGTGAGTGGCAGGACTCAACATACAACAAAAACAATACTGCTGGGCCGTCCTGCCCCAAGGGTTCAAAAACTCCCACAGCATCTTTGGGGAAACTTTAGCTAAACACCTAAAAGTTCTACCTCTGGAAAAGGGAACCCTCCTTCAATATGCAGATGACATTCTTATTGCCAGCCCTACTAAGGAGGCCTCTGAACTACCTAGCCAATAAAGGATAGAAGGTGTCCAAGAAAAAGTCTCAAATATCACAGACTAAGGTGACCTGCCTGGGCTTCATTCTCACAGAAGGTCAGAGAAGCCCATCCCAGGAAAGGGAAGAAGCCATTTGCAGCCTTACCCCTTCTAAAACTAGAAGACAACTTAGGGGTTACTGGGGAGGCCAGGGTTTGCTGCATCTGGATCCCTAACTACAGTCTAATAGCTGGGCCTCTATATGAAACACTGAAAGGAAAAGATGATGATCCTTTTGAATAGAAGCCAGAAGCGGCCTTTCAAGAATGGAAAGAGCAGTCAATTCAGTCCCTTGCCCTGGAACTCCCTAATTTAGCTAAACCCTTTGACCTTTACATCCGCATAGAAGGTGAATCACCCTTGGAGTATTAGTGCAAAAACTGGGACCACTTGAAATGGAACAACGCAAGAATGCCCTCCAGGTAGGATAAACTATGGTCACCAAGGGCTTGGCCCACTGCCCCATCCGGCCAGGGTACTGGGGGTATCTAAAAACCTGGAAATCAGCAGCCCACAAGGCCAGCTCCCTCCTAAGGGAAAAGGACCCAACGTGGTGATCCTAACCACCCACCATGCCCTGAAGTTGCAGGGGTCGCTCCCTGGGCACACTGACCTCGAGTGAGGAGGCCCTCCAGCTCCAACCTCCAGAGAGACAACCGGGGGCAACGGGCCCCCATGACGACTCGTGTGACCATCACATGACCTGGAGCTTCTCTCAGAAAACAACAAGAGTGTGCCCCAAAAGAGCAGACTACTGCTTGCAGGACTTACTGCACCCAGAGGGGAGCTAATAAGCTTGGCGGAGGAACCGTATACCACACTGTCACCATAGAAAAGCCTACAGACACCGCAGTGACGGCAGTCAATGAGACCAGCTGGACACCTGGTTACTTCAAAAGGCCGTTGATTCAGTGGCCGTCATGGTCGTGGATCACCACCGGGCCTGGACTGTCTGGGAGTTGAGTGGGCAGGGCTCTGACATCTGGTGCTGTTTGTACGTTAATTTAGGGGCCTAATTGATGAAAGCACAGACTACTGGTCAGAGCATCTAGGCTGGCAGAAACCGTCAGCCTAAGGTGGCCGAACAAATGTGGGGTGGGGTAAAACCAGCCCCCACAGCGTCTCTGCGCATCTCTTTCCTGCACCCTTCAAGGTCATTAGAATCTATAACACTTCCAATGCTGGCGCTCAGGCGGACGAGCAGTGAGGCAGGAGGCCTGGGGACAATCAACCTCACCCGGAGGCTGCTGGGGAGAAGTTCTGCCCCTCCCCACGAGTATGAGGACTCCCAACTCAGCACGAAGCAGTTACAGAAAAGGGGTCTGCACCCACAGCGCACCAAGAATTAGGAATGGGACAAAAGGCAGAGGAGGGGTTTGTCACCGCCAAAGCCCATGAAAAATTCCTGGGAGATAAAAATAGAATCTGGGCAATAAACTAAAGTCTAACCTTTTTTTCCTTTGTGCTTTGTCTAATTTCACGTGCTCCTAGGGTTCCGCACGCAGAGGTCCCACACCCGGCACTTCAGACCCGATTTCCTAGTGCAGAATGACTGGGTCGACACTTCAGCTCCCGGGGCTCCATGCACACTCCGCGACATAGAGCCTCAGCTGCAGCCAACCCAGCCCTCGAGAGCTCCTCCCCCTCCCTCCCGCTGACGCTGCTGCGATCCCTAAACAGCAGCTCAGCCCACAGCACGCGTGGGAGCGCACGCTCTCATCTCTCCATTCTCTGATCAAAATATAAAGTTTCCCTTGCTTCTGAACCAAACTCAGTCTCGATCTGTTGGCTCCAATGACACTGGGCAAGGGGAGCCTTGTTGGGGCCCACTCTAGAGGATCAGTAAGAGAAATTGAGAACATTGTAACTTCAATGAACAGATGTGTGAGCCACACTGTAATTAATATATAGCAGTGTATAAGGCTCGGGTAAAATAAGATGTTTCTAACACTTCCATTGGATATTTCCATCACTTTATATGGAGCACAGGGGCACTGCAATTCACCTGTTCCCTAACCCTAACCCTAACCCTAAACCCTAACTCTAACCCTAACCCTAACCCTAAGCCTAAACCTAACCCTTACCTGAAGCCTTACCCTAACCCATACCCTAATCCTAACCCGTACACTAACACTAACACATACCCTAACACATACGCTAACCCGAAACCATTGTCGTACCCTAACATGTACCGTACCCATTCCCTAACCCTAACTGTAACCCTAACCCTAACACTAACACTAAACCGTACCCATTCCCTAACCCTAAACCAAACCTAAGCCCAACTCTAACACTTACTCTAAGCCTTACCCTAACCTGGACCCTAATTCTAACCCATACACTACTACTAACCCATACCCTAACACGTACCCTAACCCCAACTTTTTGTCATACCATAACCTGTACCCGAAGCCATAACTGTTCCCTAACCCTAACCCTAACCATAAACCTAACCATAACCATTACCCTTACCCGTACCCTAATCCTAACCCATACACTAACACTACCCATACCCCAACACGTACCCTAACCCTAACACATTGTCGTACCCTAATCTCTACCCTAAAGCATACCCATTCCCTAACCTTAACCCTATCCCGAAACATAAGCCTTACCCTAAGCCAACATCACTAATTATTAGAGAATTGCAAATCAAAACTACAATGAGGTATCACCTCACACCTGTCAGAATGGACATCATCAGGAAATCTACAATAACAAATGCTGGAGAGGGTGTGGAGAAAAGGAACCCTCTTCCACTATTGGTGGGAATGTCAATTAATACAGTCACTATGGAGAAGTTTATGGAGGTTCCTTAAAAAACTAAAAATAGAATTACCTTATGATCCAACAATCCCACTACTGGACATATACCCAGAGAAATCCATAAATCAAAAAGGCACATTCACCACAATATTCTTCGCAGCACTATTTACAATAGCCAGGTAATGGAAGGAAACTAAATGCCCAGAGACAGACGAATGGATACAGATGTAGTACATATATAAAATCGAATATTACTCAGCCATAAAAAGCAATGAAATTGGGTCATTTGTAGAGACGTCGATGGATCTATTGACTGTCCTACATAGTGAAGTAAGTCAGAAAGAGAAAAACAAATATTGTATATTAATGCATATATGTGGAACCTAAAAACTGGTACAGATGAACCGCTTTGCAGGGCAGAAATAGAGACACAGATATAGAGAACAAACGTATGGACACCGAGAGGGTAAAGCCGTGGGGTGTTGGGTGGGAGGAGTTGGGAGATTGGGATTGACATGTATACATTTATATCTATAAAATAGATAACCAATAAGAACCTGCTGTATAAAAAAGTAAATAAAAATAAAAATTAAAAAAATAAATAAAGTTTAAAGAAACAGAAAAAAGTTATTCCCTTCACATACATGTATTTATAGGAATGAATTATTTCCATGCTTATATCTATAAATACAAAAAGGAGGAATAAAATCTAGCTGGAGCCAAAAAAGAAAAAAGAAACAAAAAGAACCTACCAGTTATACAGAGGAAAACCCCATCAGGGCACTTGCTCCAGTGGTAAACAATTCTGAAGTTGGTCAGAGATGGGGAATCGTCTCCCATGCAGCCAGCAGCACCCCCGCAAGGAGCATCCTCATTGCAAAGCTAGGGGACCGTGCCGAGGCGTCTGTGAGTAAACGTGAGCTGAGCCCCAGGCCAGCTGCTGCTGAACTGTTCCCACCCTTCCCAGGTAAAACACCTGAATATGTACAAGGACTTAAAAGCCTAGAGGAAGGGCCGTGGAGCCACACCAGCGACAGCACGCCAGCTGACTTGGTGCCTGCAGGCCAGCCAGGATTGTCCTGGCCCCGGGTGCTCTTCTGGAAGCTTTCCATTTCCCTGCCTGAGATACCCCTCCTGTCCAGGCCCCCACTGCTTTTTTCCTTCCTCACCTCTGCCCAGGGAGAAATTCCAGTGGCAGTTACGGGTGACACATCCTCTTCTTTAACAGGTAGCAACTTGGCAACTCCTGGAGAAAGTCCAGCAGAGCCCCACTCACACCAGGCCACCAACAAAGCCGTAGCCCCTCACTCCCACCCACCAGCCCGGCCCCGACACTGCTGACGGGGCAGAGAATATGGCGTCAGGCACAGCTGCAGGGGCTCTTGCTGCCTGCAACAGTGATTATATTGACCTCAACCCAGGCACACCTGGGGAGGGCTGGCCCGCATGGTCAGGCTGCCCAGTTCAGCCAATCCTCACCCCTCAGGGGCTCACAGTTGCAGGAAATGGACCTTGCTGAACTGGCTAAGTCCAAGGAACAGGTGTGGCTCCTGAGAGTCAGGATAGACAAGAGGCTGCAGCTCTGGTTTGTCTTGTAATCATTTTATCTGGCCCATGAGTGGGAGACAACTTCAAGAAGACCCTCTCCTAATGAGAGGAACCCAGGAGTCAGGGAGAGGAGGGGTGGTGGGTGGAGACAGAGGCCTGGTGCCCCAGCTGCGTTGGAAGTCTCTGGAAGGCCAGGCGGAGGGAGGCCACACAGAGGGATGCCCAGGGTTACAGACCTGTCAGAGCTGCTGTTTGTTAGTTCAAGTCCTGCTCTGAGGTGTTCTGTGTCAGCCCTGAGTGACAGGTGAGCTGGGGTTGCTCTGCAATCAGGGCTATGTTCACGGTTCCTGTGTGCCCAGCCCTGCTGGGGTACCTTCCCAGGGGAGCTCTGTATCCTGGGAGGGGCATGACCACGAGAGCCTCATGGGCTGCTGGGTAGCTGCACAGGTGAGCTCCATATCTTGAGAGAGGCCTGACCACGAGAGCCCCGTGGGCTGCTGGCAACCTGCCACGGTGAGCTCCCTATCCTTGGAGGGGCGTGACCACGAGATCCCTGTTGGCTGCTGGGGACCTGCCAAGATGAGCTCCATATCCTGGGATTGGCCTGACCACGAGAGCCCCGTGGGCTGCTGGGGACCTGGTAAAGGATGTCAGAACAGTCAGTGAAGCCACCAAGTATACACATCCAGTAGTTCCTAATTCCTACACCCTGCTGGTCATTCTACCATCCACCAGGACGTGGTATTCTGTATTAGACTTCAATGATGCCTTCTGTATTCCATTAGTCCCAGAGTCACAAGAAATTTTGGCTTGTGAGTGGCAGGACTCAACATACAACAAAAACAATACTGCTGGGCCGTCCTGCCCCAAGGGTTCAAAAACTCCCACAGCATCTTTGGGGAAACTTTAGCTAAACACCTAAAAGTTCTACCTCTGGAAAAGGGAACCCTCCTTCAATATGCAGATGACATTCTTATTGCCAGCCCTACTAAGGAGGCCTCTGAACTACCTAGCCAATAAAGGATAGAAGGTGTCCAAGAAAAAGTCTCAAATATCACAGACTAAGGTGACCTGCCTGGGCTTCATTCTCACAGAAGGTCAGAGAAGCCCATCCCAGGAAAGGGAAGAAGCCATTTGCAGCCTTACCCCTTCTAAAACTAGAAGACAACTTAGGGGTTACTGGGGAGGCCAGGGTTTGCTGCATCTGGATCCCTAACTACAGTCTAATAGCTGGGCCTCTATATGAAACACTGAAAGGAAAAGATGATGATCCTTTTGAATAGAAGCCAGAAGCGGCCTTTCAAGAATGGAAAGAGCAGTCAATTCAGTCCCTTGCCCTGGAACTCCCTAATTTAGCTAAACCCTTTGACCTTTACATCCGCATAGAAGGTGAATCACCCTTGGAGTATTAGTGCAAAAACTGGGACCACTTGAAATGGAACAACGCAAGAATGCCCTCCAGGTAGGATAAACTATGGTCACCAAGGGCTTGGCCCACTGCCCCATCCGGCCAGGGTACTGGGGGTATCTAAAAACCTGGAAATCAGCAGCCCACAAGGCCAGCTCCCTCCTAAGGGAAAAGGACCCAACGTGGTGATCCTAACCACCCACCATGCCCTGAAGTTGCAGGGGTCGCTCCCTGGGCACACTGACCTCGAGTGAGGAGGCCCTCCAGCTCCAACCTCCAGAGAGACAACCGGGGGCAACGGGCCCCCATGACGACTCGTGTGACCATCACATGACCTGGAGCTTCTCTCAGAAAACAACAAGAGTGTGCCCCAAAAGAGCAGACTACTGCTTGCAGGACTTACTGCACCCAGAGGGGAGCTAATAAGCTTGGCGGAGGAACCGTATACCACACTGTCACCATAGAAAAGCCTACAGACACCGCAGTGACGGCAGTCAATGAGACCAGCTGGACACCTGGTTACTTCAAAAGGCCGTTGATTCAGTGGCCGTCATGGTCGTGGATCACCACCGGGCCTGGACTGTCTGGGAGTTGAGTGGGCAGGGCTCTGACATCTGGTGCTGTTTGTACGTTAATTTAGGGGCCTAATTGATGAAAGCACAGACTACTGGTCAGAGCATCTAGGCTGGCAGAAACCGTCAGCCTAAGGTGGCCGAACAAATGTGGGGTGGGGTAAAACCGGCCCCCACAGCGTCTCTGCACATCTCTTTCCTGCACCCTTCAAGGTCATTAGAATCTATAACACTTCCAATGCTGGCGCTCAGGCGGACGAGCAGTGAGGCAGGAGGCCTGGGGACAATCAACCTCACCCGGAGGCTGCTGGGGAGAAGTTCTGCCCCTCCCCACGAGTATGAGGACTCCCAACTCAGCACGAAGCAGTTACAGAAGAGGGGTCTGCACCCACAGCGCACCAAGAATTAGGAATGGGACAAAAGGCAGAGGAGGGGTTTGTCACCGCCAAAGCCCATGAAAAATTCCTGGGAGATAAAAATAGAATCTGGGCAATAAACTAAAGTCTAACCTTTTTTTCCTTTGTGCTTTGTCTAATTTCACGTGCTCCTAGGGTTCCGCACGCAGAGGTCCCACACCCGGCACTTCAGACCCGATTTCCTAGTGCAGAATGACTGGGTCGACACTTCAGCTCCCGGGGCTCCATGCACACTCCGCGACATAGAGCCTCAGCTGCAGCCAACCCAGCCCTCGAGAGCTCCTCCCCCTCCCTCCCGCTGACGCTGCTGCGATCCCTAAACAGCAGCTCAGCCCACAGCACGCGTGGGAGCGCACGCTCTCATCTCTCCATTCTCTGATCAAAATATAAAGTTTCCCTTGCTTCTGAACCAAACTCAGTCTCGATCTGTTGGCTCCAATGACACTGGGCAAGGGGAGCCTTGTTGGGGCCCACTCTAGAGGATCAGTAAGAGAAATTGAGAACATTGTAACTTCAATGAACAGATGTGTGAGCCACACTGTAATTAATATATAGCAGTGTATAAGGCTCGGGTAAAATAAGATGTTTCTAACACTTCCATTGGATATTTCCATCACTTTATATGGAGCACAGGGGCACTGCAATTCACCTGTTCCCTAACCCTAACCCTAACCCTAACCCTAACCCTAACTCTAACCCTAACCCTAAACCTAAGCCTAAACCTAACCCTTACCTGAAGCCTTACCCTAACCCATACCCTAATCCTAACCCGTACACTAACACTAACACATACCCTAACACATACGCTAACCCGAAACCATTGTCGTACCCTAACATGTACCGTACCCATTCCCTAACCCTAACTGTAACCCTAACCCTAACACTAACACTAAACCGTACCCATTCCCTAACCCTAAACCAAACCTAAGCCCAACTCTAACACTTACTCTAAGCCTTACCCTAACCTGGACCCTAATTCTAACCCATACACTACTACTAACCCATACCCTAACACGTACCCTAACCCCAACTTTTTGTCATACCATAACCTGTACCCGAAGCCATAACTGTTCCCTAACCCTAACCCTAACCATAAACCTAACCATAACCATTACCCTTACCCGTACCCTAATCCTAACCCATACACTAACACTAACCCATACCCCAACACGTACCCTAACCCTAACACATTGTCGTACCCTAATCTCTACCCTAAAGCATACCCATTCCCTAACCTTAACCCTATCCCGAAACATAAGCCTTACCCTAAGCCAACATCACTAATTATTAGAGAATTGCAAATCAAAACTACAATGAGGTATCACCTCACACCTGTCAGAATGGACATCATCAGGAAATCTACAATAACAAATGCTGGAGAGGGTGTGGAGAAAAGGAACCCTCTTCCACTATTGGTGGGAATGTCAATTAATACAGTCACTATGGAGAAGTTTATGGAGGTTCCTTAAAAAACTAAAAATAGAATTACCTTATGATCCAACAATCCCACTACTGGACATATACCCAGAGAAATCCATAAATCAAAAAGGCACATTCACCACAATATTCTTCGCAGCACTATTTACAATAGCCAGGTAATGGAAGGAAACTAAATGCCCAGAGACAGACGAATGGATACAGATGTAGTACATATATAAAATCGAATATTACTCAGCCATAAAAAGCAATGAAATTGGGTCATTTGTAGAGACGTCGATGGATCTATTGACTGTCCTACATAGTGAAGTAAGTCAGAAAGAGAAAAACAAATATTGTATATTAATGCATATATGTGGAACCTAAAAACTGGTACAGATGAACCGCTTTGCAGGGCAGAAATAGAGACACAGATATAGAGAACAAACGTATGGACACCGAGAGGGTAAAGCCGTGGGGTGTTGGGTGGGAGGAGTTGGGAGATTGGGATTGACATGTATACATTTATATCTATAAAATAGATAACCAATAAGAACCTGCTGTATAAAAAAGTAAATAAAAATAAAAATTAAAAAAATAAATAAAGTTTAAAGAAACAGAAAAAAGTTATTCCCTTCACATACATGTATTTATAGGAATGAATTATTTCCATGCTTATATCTATAAATACAAAAAGGAGGAATAAAATCTAGCTGGAGCCAAAAAAGAAAAAAGAAACAAAAAGAACCTACCAGTTATACAGAGGAAAACCCCATCAGGGCACTTGCTCCAGTGGTAAACAATTCTGAAGTTGGTCAGAGATGGGGAATCGTCTCCCATGCAGCCAGCAGCACCCCCGCAAGGAGCATCCTCATTGCAAAGCTAGGGGACCGTGCCGAGGCGTCTGTGAGTAAACGTGAGCTGAGCCCCAGGCCAGCTGCTGCTGAACTGTTCCCACCCTTCCCAGGTAAAACACCTGAATATGTACAAGGACTTAAAAGCCTAGAGGAAGGGCCGTGGAGCCACACCAGCGACAGCACGCCAGCTGACTTGGTGCCTGCAGGCCAGCCAGGATTGTCCTGGCCCCGGGTGCTCTTCTGGAAGCTTTCCATTTCCCTGCCTGAGATACCCCTCCTGTCCAGGCCCCCACTGCTTTTTTCCTTCCTCACCTCTGCCCAGGGAGAAATTCCAGTGGCAGTTACGGGTGACACATCCTCTTCTTTAACAGGTAGCAACTTGGCAACTCCTGGAGAAAGTCCAGCAGAGCCCCACTCACACCAGGCCACCAACAAAGCCGTAGCCCCTCACTCCCACCCACCAGCCCGGCCCCGACACTGCTGACGGGGCAGAGAATATGGCGTCAGGCACAGCTGCAGGGGCTCTTGCTGCCTGCAACAGTGATTATATTGACCTCAACCCAGGCACACCTGGGGAGGGCTGGCCCGCATGGTCAGGCTGCCCAGTTCAGCCAATCCTCACCCCTCAGGGGCTCACAGTTGCAGGAAATGGACCTTGCTGAACTGGCTAAGTCCAAGGAACAGGTGTGGCTCCTGAGAGTCAGGATAGACAAGAGGCTGCAGCTCTGGTTTGTCTTGTAATCATTTTATCTGGCCCATGAGTGGGAGACAACTTCAAGAAGACCCTCTCCTAATGAGAGGAACCCAGGAGTCAGGGAGAGGAGGGGTGGTGGGTGGAGACAGAGGCCTGGTGCCCCAGCTGCGTTGGAAGTCTCTGGAAGGCCAGGCGGAGGGAGGCCACACAGAGGGATGCCCAGGGTTACAGACCTGTCAGAGCTGCTGTTTGTTAGTTCAAGTCCTGCTCTGAGGTGTTCTGTGTCAGCCCTGAGTGACAGGTGAGCTGGGGTTGCTCTGCAATCAGGGCTATGTTCACGGTTCCTGTGTGCCCAGCCCTGCTGGGGTACCTTCCCAGGGGAGCTCTGTATCCTGGGAGGGGCATGACCACGAGAGCCTCATGGGCTGCTGGGTAGCTGCACAGGTGAGCTCCATATCTTGAGAGAGGCCTGACCACGAGAGCCCCGTGGGCTGCTGGCAACCTGCCACGGTGAGCTCCCTATCCTTGGAGGGGCGTGACCACGAGATCCCTGTTGGCTGCTGGGGACCTGCCAAGATGAGCTCCATATCCTGGGATTGGCCTGACCACGAGAGCCCCGTGGGCTGCTGGGGACCTGGTAAAGGATGTCAGAACAGTCAGTGAAGCCACCAAGTATACACATCCAGTAGTTCCTAATTCCTACACCCTGCTGGTCATTCTACCATCCACCAGGACGTGGTATTCTGTATTAGACTTCAATGATGCCTTCTGTATTCCATTAGTCCCAGAGTCACAAGAAATTTTGGCTTGTGAGTGGCAGGACTCAACATACAACAAAAACAATACTGCTGGGCCGTCCTGCCCCAAGGGTTCAAAAACTCCCACAGCATCTTTGGGGAAACTTTAGCTAAACACCTAAAAGTTCTACCTCTGGAAAAGGGAACCCTCCTTCAATATGCAGATGACATTCTTATTGCCAGCCCTACTAAGGAGGCCTCTGAACTACCTAGCCAATAAAGGATAGAAGGTGTCCAAGAAAAAGTCTCAAATATCACAGACTAAGGTGACCTGCCTGGGCTTCATTCTCACAGAAGGTCAGAGAAGCCCATCCCAGGAAAGGGAAGAAGCCATTTGCAGCCTTACCCCTTCTAAAACTAGAAGACAACTTAGGGGTTACTGGGGAGGCCAGGGTTTGCTGCATCTGGATCCCTAACTACAGTCTAATAGCTGGGCCTCTATATGAAACACTGAAAGGAAAAGATGATGATCCTTTTGAATAGAAGCCAGAAGCGGCCTTTCAAGAATGGAAAGAGCAGTCAATTCAGTCCCTTGCCCTGGAACTCCCTAATTTAGCTAAACCCTTTGACCTTTACATCCGCATAGAAGGTGAATCACCCTTGGAGTATTAGTGCAAAAACTGGGACCACTTGAAATGGAACAACGCAAGAATGCCCTCCAGGTAGGATAAACTATGGTCACCAAGGGCTTGGCCCACTGCCCCATCCGGCCAGGGTACTGGGGGTATCTAAAAACCTGGAAATCAGCAGCCCACAAGGCCAGCTCCCTCCTAAGGGAAAAGGACCCAACGTGGTGATCCTAACCACCCACCATGCCCTGAAGTTGCAGGGGTCGCTCCCTGGGCACACTGACCTCGAGTGAGGAGGCCCTCCAGCTCCAACCTCCAGAGAGACAACCGGGGGCAACGGGCCCCCATGACGACTCGTGTGACCATCACATGACCTGGAGCTTCTCTCAGAAAACAACAAGAGTGTGCCCCAAAAGAGCAGACTACTGCTTGCAGGACTTACTGCACCCAGAGGGGAGCTAATAAGCTTGGCGGAGGAACCGTATACCACACTGTCACCATAGAAAAGCCTACAGACACCGCAGTGACGGCAGTCAATGAGACCAGCTGGACACCTGGTTACTTCAAAAGGCCGTTGATTCAGTGGCCGTCATGGTCGTGGATCACCACCGGGCCTGGACTGTCTGGGAGTTGAGTGGGCAGGGCTCTGACATCTGGTGCTGTTTGTACGTTAATTTAGGGGCCTAATTGATGAAAGCACAGACTACTGGTCAGAGCATCTAGGCTGGCAGAAACCGTCAGCCTAAGGTGGCCGAACAAATGTGGGGTGGGGTAAAACCAGCCCCCACAGCGTCTCTGCGCATCTCTTTCCTGCACCCTTCAAGGTCATTAGAATCTATAACACTTCCAATGCTGGCGCTCAGGCGGACGAGCAGTGAGGCAGGAGGCCTGGGGACAATCAACCTCACCCGGAGGCTGCTGGGGAGAAGTTCTGCCCCTCCCCACGAGTATGAGGACTCCCAACTCAGCACGAAGCAGTTACAGAAAAGGGGTCTGCACCCACAGCGCACCAAGAATTAGGAATGGGACAAAAGGCAGAGGAGGGGTTTGTCACCGCCAAAGCCCATGAAAAATTCCTGGGAGATAAAAATAGAATCTGGGCAATAAACTAAAGTCTAACCTTTTTTTCCTTTGTGCTTTGTCTAATTTCACGTGCTCCTAGGGTTCCGCACGCAGAGGTCCCACACCCGGCACTTCAGACCCGATTTCCTAGTGCAGAATGACTGGGTCGACACTTCAGCTCCCGGGGCTCCATGCACACTCCGCGACATAGAGCCTCAGCTGCAGCCAACCCAGCCCTCGAGAGCTCCTCCCCCTCCCTCCCGCTGACGCTGCTGCGATCCCTAAACAGCAGCTCAGCCCACAGCACGCGTGGGAGCGCACGCTCTCATCTCTCCATTCTCTGATCAAAATATAAAGTTTCCCTTGCTTCTGAACCAAACTCAGTCTCGATCTGTTGGCTCCAATGACACTGGGCAAGGGGAGCCTTGTTGGGGCCCACTCTAGAGGATCAGTAAGAGAAATTGAGAACATTGTAACTTCAATGAACAGATGTGTGAGCCACACTGTAATTAATATATAGCAGTGTATAAGGCTCGGGTAAAATAAGATGTTTCTAACACTTCCATTGGATATTTCCATCACTTTATATGGAGCACAGGGGCACTGCAATTCACCTGTTCCCTAACCCTAACCCTAACCCTAACCCTAACCCTAACTCTAACCCTAACCCTAAACCTAAGCCTAAACCTAACCCTTACCTGAAGCCTTACCCTAACCCATACCCTAATCCTAACCCGTACACTAACACTAACACATACCCTAACACATACGCTAACCCGAAACCATTGTCGTACCCTAACATGTACCGTACCCATTCCCTAACCCTAACTGTAACCCTAACCCTAACACTAACACTAAACCGTACCCATTCCCTAACCCTAAACCAAACCTAAGCCCAACTCTAACACTTACTCTAAGCCTTACCCTAACCTGGACCCTAATTCTAACCCATACACTACTACTAACCCATACCCTAACACGTACCCTAACCCCAACTTTTTGTCATACCATAACCTGTACCCGAAGCCATAACTGTTCCCTAACCCTAACCCTAACCATAAACCTAACCATAACCATTACCCTTACCCGTACCCTAATCCTAACCCATACACTAACACTAACCCATACCCCAACACGTACCCTAACCCTAACACATTGTCGTACCCTAATCTCTACCCTAAAGCATACCCATTCCCTAACCTTAACCCTATCCCGAAACATAAGCCTTACCCTAAGCCAACATCACTAATTATTAGAGAATTGCAAATCAAAACTACAATGAGGTATCACCTCACACCTGTCAGAATGGACATCATCAGGAAATCTACAATAACAAATGCTGGAGAGGGTGTGGAGAAAAGGAACCCTCTTCCACTATTGGTGGGAATGTCAATTAATACAGTCACTATGGAGAAGTTTATGGAGGTTCCTTAAAAAACTAAAAATAGAATTACCTTATGATCCAACAATCCCACTACTGGACATATACCCAGAGAAATCCATAAATCAAAAAGGCACATTCACCACAATATTCTTCGCAGCACTATTTACAATAGCCAGGTAATGGAAGGAAACTAAATGCCCAGAGACAGACGAATGGATACAGATGTAGTACATATATAAAATCGAATATTACTCAGCCATAAAAAGCAATGAAATTGGGTCATTTGTAGAGACGTCGATGGATCTATTGACTGTCCTACATAGTGAAGTAAGTCAGAAAGAGAAAAACAAATATTGTATATTAATGCATATATGTGGAACCTAAAAACTGGTACAGATGAACCGCTTTGCAGGGCAGAAATAGAGACACAGATATAGAGAACAAACGTATGGACACCGAGAGGGTAAAGCCGTGGGGTGTTGGGTGGGAGGAGTTGGGAGATTGGGATTGACATGTATACATTTATATCTATAAAATAGATAACCAATAAGAACCTGCTGTATAAAAAAGTAAATAAAAATAAAAATTAAAAAAATAAATAAAGTTTAAAGAAACAGAAAAAAGTTATTCCCTTCACATACATGTATTTATAGGAATGAATTATTTCCATGCTTATATCTATAAATACAAAAAGGAGGAATAAAATCTAGCTGGAGCCAAAAAAGAAAAAAGAAACAAAAAGAACCTACCAGTTATACAGAGGAAAACCCCATCAGGGCACTTGCTCCAGTGGTAAACAATTCTGAAGTTGGTCAGAGATGGGGAATCGTCTCCCATGCAGCCAGCAGCACCCCCGCAAGGAGCATCCTCATTGCAAAGCTAGGGGACCGTGCCGAGGCGTCTGTGAGTAAACGTGAGCTGAGCCCCAGGCCAGCTGCTGCTGAACTGTTCCCACCCTTCCCAGGTAAAACACCTGAATATGTACAAGGACTTAAAAGCCTAGAGGAAGGGCCGTGGAGCCACACCAGCGACAGCACGCCAGCTGACTTGGTGCCTGCAGGCCAGCCAGGATTGTCCTGGCCCCGGGTGCTCTTCTGGAAGCTTTCCATTTCCCTGCCTGAGATACCCCTCCTGTCCAGGCCCCCACTGCTTTTTTCCTTCCTCACCTCTGCCCAGGGAGAAATTCCAGTGGCAGTTACGGGTGACACATCCTCTTCTTTAACAGGTAGCAACTTGGCAACTCCTGGAGAAAGTCCAGCAGAGCCCCACTCACACCAGGCCACCAACAAAGCCGTAGCCCCTCACTCCCACCCACCAGCCCGGCCCCGACACTGCTGACGGGGCAGAGAATATGGCGTCAGGCACAGCTGCAGGGGCTCTTGCTGCCTGCAACAGTGATTATATTGACCTCAACCCAGGCACACCTGGGGAGGGCTGGCCCGCATGGTCAGGCTGCCCAGTTCAGCCAATCCTCACCCCTCAGGGGCTCACAGTTGCAGGAAATGGACCTTGCTGAACTGGCTAAGTCCAAGGAACAGGTGTGGCTCCTGAGAGTCAGGATAGACAAGAGGCTGCAGCTCTGGTTTGTCTTGTAATCATTTTATCTGGCCCATGAGTGGGAGACAACTTCAAGAAGACCCTCTCCTAATGAGAGGAACCCAGGAGTCAGGGAGAGGAGGGGTGGTGGGTGGAGACAGAGGCCTGGTGCCCCAGCTGCGTTGGAAGTCTCTGGAAGGCCAGGCGGAGGGAGGCCACACAGAGGGATGCCCAGGGTTACAGACCTGTCAGAGCTGCTGTTTGTTAGTTCAAGTCCTGCTCTGAGGTGTTCTGTGTCAGCCCTGAGTGACAGGTGAGCTGGGGTTGCTCTGCAATCAGGGCTATGTTCACGGTTCCTGTGTGCCCAGCCCTGCTGGGGTACCTTCCCAGGGGAGCTCTGTATCCTGGGAGGGGCATGACCACGAGAGCCTCATGGGCTGCTGGGTAGCTGCACAGGTGAGCTCCATATCTTGAGAGAGGCCTGACCACGAGAGCCCCGTGGGCTGCTGGCAACCTGCCACGGTGAGCTCCCTATCCTTGGAGGGGCGTGACCACGAGATCCCTGTTGGCTGCTGGGGACCTGCCAAGATGAGCTCCATATCCTGGGATTGGCCTGACCACGAGAGCCCCATGGGCTGCTGGGGACCTGGTAAAGGATGTCAGAACAGTCAGTGAAGCCACCAAGTATACACATCCCGTAGTTCCTAATTCCTACACCCTGCTGGTCATTCTACCATCCACCAGGACGTGGTATTCTGTATTAGACTTCAATGATGCCTTCTGTATTCCATTAGTCCCAGAGTCACAAGAAATTTTGGCTTGTGAGTGGCAGGACTCAACATACAACAAAAACAATACTGCTGGGCCGTCCTGCCCCAAGGGTTCAAAAACTCCCACAGCATCTTTGGGGAAACTTTAGCTAAACACCTAAAAGTTCTACCTCTGGAAAAGGGAACCCTCCTTCAATATGCAGATGACATTCTTATTGCCAGCCCTACTAAGGAGGCCTCTGAACTACCTAGCCAATAAAGGATAGAAGGTGTCCAAGAAAAAGTCTCAAATATCACAGACTAAGGTGACCTGCCTGGGCTTCATTCTCACAGAAGGTCAGAGAAGCCCATCCCAGGAAAGGGAAGAAGCCATTTGCAGCCTTACCCCTTCTAAAACTAGAAGACAACTTAGGGGTTACTGGGGAGGCCAGGGTTTGCTGCATCTGGATCCCTAACTACAGTCTAATAGCTGGGCCTCTATATGAAACACTGAAAGGAAAAGATGATGATCCTTTTGAATAGAAGCCAGAAGCGGCCTTTCAAGAATGGAAAGAGCAGTCAATTCAGTCCCTTGCCCTGGAACTCCCTAATTTAGCTAAACCCTTTGACCTTTACATCCGCATAGAAGGTGAATCACCCTTGGAGTATTAGTGCAAAAACTGGGACCACTTGAAATGGAACAACGCAAGAATGCCCTCCAGGTAGGATAAACTATGGTCACCAAGGGCTTGGCCCACTGCCCCATCCGGCCAGGGTACTGGGGGTATCTAAAAACCTGGAAATCAGCAGCCCACAAGGCCAGCTCCCTCCTAAGGGAAAAGGACCCAACGTGGTGATCCTAACCACCCACCATGCCCTGAAGTTGCAGGGGTCGCTCCCTGGGCACACTGACCTCGAGTGAGGAGGCCCTCCAGCTCCAACCTCCAGAGAGACAACCGGGGGCAACGGGCCCCCATGACGACTCGTGTGACCATCACATGACCTGGAGCTTCTCTCAGAAAACAACAAGAGTGTGCCCCAAAAGAGCAGACTACTGCTTGCAGGACTTACTGCACCCAGAGGGGAGCTAATAAGCTTGGCGGAGGAACCGTATACCACACTGTCACCATAGAAAAGCCTACAGACACCGCAGTGACGGCAGTCAATGAGACCAGCTGGACACCTGGTTACTTCAAAAGGCCGTTGATTCAGTGGCCGTCATGGTCGTGGATCACCACCGGGCCTGGACTGTCTGGGAGTTGAGTGGGCAGGGCTCTGACATCTGGTGCTGTTTGTACGTTAATTTAGGGGCCTAATTGATGAAAGCACAGACTACTGGTCAGAGCATCTAGGCTGGCAGAAACCGTCAGCCTAAGGTGGCCGAACAAATGTGGGGTGGGGTAAAACCGGCCCCCACAGCGTCTCTGCACATCTCTTTCCTGCACCCTTCAAGGTCATTAGAATCTATAACACTTCCAATGCTGGCGCTCAGGCGGACGAGCAGTGAGGCAGGAGGCCTGGGGACAATCAACCTCACCCGGAGGCTGCTGGGGAGAAGTTCTGCCCCTCCCCACGAGTATGAGGACTCCCAACTCAGCACGAAGCAGTTACAGAAGAGGGGTCTGCACCCACAGCGCACCAAGAATTAGGAATGGGACAAAAGGCAGAGGAGGGGTTTGTCACCGCCAAAGCCCATGAAAAATTCCTGGGAGATAAAAATAGAATCTGGGCAATAAACTAAAGTCTAACCTTTTTTTCCTTTGTGCTTTGTCTAATTTCACGTGCTCCTAGGGTTCCGCACGCAGAGGTCCCACACCCGGCACTTCAGACCCGATTTCCTAGTGCAGAATGACTGGGTCGACACTTCAGCTCCCGGGGCTCCATGCACACTCCGCGACATAGAGCCTCAGCTGCAGCCAACCCAGCCCTCGAGAGCTCCTCCCCCTCCCTCCCGCTGACGCTGCTGCGATCCCTAAACAGCAGCTCAGCCCACAGCACGCGTGGGAGCGCACGCTCTCATCTCTCCATTCTCTGATCAAAATATAAAGTTTCCCTTGCTTCTGAACCAAACTCAGTCTCGATCTGTTGGCTCCAATGACACTGGGCAAGGGGAGCCTTGTTGGGGCCCACTCTAGAGGATCAGTAAGAGAAATTGAGAACATTGTAACTTCAATGAACAGATGTGTGAGCCACACTGTAATTAATATATAGCAGTGTATAAGGCTCGGGTAAAATAAGATGTTTCTAACACTTCCATTGGATATTTCCATCACTTTATATGGAGCACAGGGGCACTGCAATTCACCTGTTCCCTAACCCTAACCCTAACCCTAACCCTAACCCTAACTCTAACCCTAACCCTAAACCTAAGCCTAAACCTAACCCTTACCTGAAGCCTTACCCTAACCCATACCCTAATCCTAACCCGTACACTAACACTAACACATACCCTAACACATACGCTAACCCGAAACCATTGTCGTACCCTAACATGTACCGTACCCATTCCCTAACCCTAACTGTAACCCTAACCCTAACACTAACACTAAACCGTACCCATTCCCTAACCCTAAACCAAACCTAAGCCCAACTCTAACACTTACTCTAAGCCTTACCCTAACCTGGACCCTAATTCTAACCCATACACTACTACTAACCCATACCCTAACACGTACCCTAACCCCAACTTTTTGTCATACCATAACCTGTACCCGAAGCCATAACTGTTCCCTAACCCTAACCCTAACCATAAACCTAACCATAACCATTACCCTTACCCGTACCCTAATCCTAACCCATACACTAACACTAACCCATACCCCAACACGTACCCTAACCCTAACACATTGTCGTACCCTAATCTCTACCCTAAAGCATACCCATTCCCTAACCTTAACCCTATCCCGAAACATAAGCCTTACCCTAAGCCAACATCACTAATTATTAGAGAATTGCAAATCAAAACTACAATGAGGTATCACCTCACACCTGTCAGAATGGACATCATCAGGAAATCTACAATAACAAATGCTGGAGAGGGTGTGGAGAAAAGGAACCCTCTTCCACTATTGGTGGGAATGTCAATTAATACAGTCACTATGGAGAAGTTTATGGAGGTTCCTTAAAAAACTAAAAATAGAATTACCTTATGATCCAACAATCCCACTACTGGACATATACCCAGAGAAATCCATAAATCAAAAAGGCACATTCACCACAATATTCTTCGCAGCACTATTTACAATAGCCAGGTAATGGAAGGAAACTAAATGCCCAGAGACAGACGAATGGATACAGATGTAGTACATATATAAAATCGAATATTACTCAGCCATAAAAAGCAATGAAATTGGGTCATTTGTAGAGACGTCGATGGATCTATTGACTGTCCTACATAGTGAAGTAAGTCAGAAAGAGAAAAACAAATATTGTATATTAATGCATATATGTGGAACCTAAAAACTGGTACAGATGAACCGCTTTGCAGGGCAGAAATAGAGACACAGATATAGAGAACAAACGTATGGACACCGAGAGGGTAAAGCCGTGGGGTGTTGGGTGGGAGGAGTTGGGAGATTGGGATTGACATGTATACATTTATATCTATAAAATAGATAACCAATAAGAACCTGCTGTATAAAAAAGTAAATAAAAATAAAAATTAAAAAAATAAATAAAGTTTAAAGAAACAGAAAAAAGTTATTCCCTTCACATACATGTATTTATAGGAATGAATTATTTCCATGCTTATATCTATAAATACAAAAAGGAGGAATAAAATCTAGCTGGAGCCAAAAAAGAAAAAAGAAACAAAAAGAACCTACCAGTTATACAGAGGAAAACCCCATCAGGGCACTTGCTCCAGTGGTAAACAATTCTGAAGTTGGTCAGAGATGGGGAATCGTCTCCCATGCAGCCAGCAGCACCCCCGCAAGGAGCATCCTCATTGCAAAGCTAGGGGACCGTGCCGAGGCGTCTGTGAGTAAACGTGAGCTGAGCCCCAGGCCAGCTGCTGCTGAACTGTTCCCACCCTTCCCAGGTAAAACACCTGAATATGTACAAGGACTTAAAAGCCTAGAGGAAGGGCCGTGGAGCCACACCAGCGACAGCACGCCAGCTGACTTGGTGCCTGCAGGCCAGCCAGGATTGTCCTGGCCCCGGGTGCTCTTCTGGAAGCTTTCCATTTCCCTGCCTGAGATACCCCTCCTGTCCAGGCCCCCACTGCTTTTTTCCTTCCTCACCTCTGCCCAGGGAGAAATTCCAGTGGCAGTTACGGGTGACACATCCTCTTCTTTAACAGGTAGCAACTTGGCAACTCCTGGAGAAAGTCCAGCAGAGCCCCACTCACACCAGGCCACCAACAAAGCCGTAGCCCCTCACTCCCACCCACCAGCCCGGCCCCGACACTGCTGACGGGGCAGAGAATATGGCGTCAGGCACAGCTGCAGGGGCTCTTGCTGCCTGCAACAGTGATTATATTGACCTCAACCCAGGCACACCTGGGGAGGGCTGGCCCGCATGGTCAGGCTGCCCAGTTCAGCCAATCCTCACCCCTCAGGGGCTCACAGTTGCAGGAAATGGACCTTGCTGAACTGGCTAAGTCCAAGGAACAGGTGTGGCTCCTGAGAGTCAGGATAGACAAGAGGCTGCAGCTCTGGTTTGTCTTGTAATCATTTTATCTGGCCCATGAGTGGGAGACAACTTCAAGAAGACCCTCTCCTAATGAGAGGAACCCAGGAGTCAGGGAGAGGAGGGGTGGTGGGTGGAGACAGAGGCCTGGTGCCCCAGCTGCGTTGGAAGTCTCTGGAAGGCCAGGCGGAGGGAGGCCACACAGAGGGATGCCCAGGGTTACAGACCTGTCAGAGCTGCTGTTTGTTAGTTCAAGTCCTGCTCTGAGGTGTTCTGTGTCAGCCCTGAGTGACAGGTGAGCTGGGGTTGCTCTGCAATCAGGGCTATGTTCACGGTTCCTGTGTGCCCAGCCCTGCTGGGGTACCTTCCCAGGGGAGCTCTGTATCCTGGGAGGGGCATGACCACGAGAGCCTCATGGGCTGCTGGGTAGCTGCACAGGTGAGCTCCATATCTTGAGAGAGGCCTGACCACGAGAGCCCCGTGGGCTGCTGGCAACCTGCCACGGTGAGCTCCCTATCCTTGGAGGGGCGTGACCACGAGATCCCTGTTGGCTGCTGGGGACCTGCCAAGATGAGCTCCATATCCTGGGATTGGCCTGACCACGAGAGCCCCGTGGGCTGCTGGGGACCTGGTAAAGGATGTCAGAACAGTCAGTGAAGCCACCAAGTATACACATCCAGTAGTTCCTAATTCCTACACCCTGCTGGTCATTCTACCATCCACCAGGACGTGGTATTCTGTATTAGACTTCAATGATGCCTTCTGTATTCCATTAGTCCCAGAGTCACAAGAAATTTTGGCTTGTGAGTGGCAGGACTCAACATACAACAAAAACAATACTGCTGGGCCGTCCTGCCCCAAGGGTTCAAAAACTCCCACAGCATCTTTGGGGAAACTTTAGCTAAACACCTAAAAGTTCTACCTCTGGAAAAGGGAACCCTCCTTCAATATGCAGATGACATTCTTATTGCCAGCCCTACTAAGGAGGCCTCTGAACTACCTAGCCAATAAAGGATAGAAGGTGTCCAAGAAAAAGTCTCAAATATCACAGACTAAGGTGACCTGCCTGGGCTTCATTCTCACAGAAGGTCAGAGAAGCCCATCCCAGGAAAGGGAAGAAGCCATTTGCAGCCTTACCCCTTCTAAAACTAGAAGACAACTTAGGGGTTACTGGGGAGGCCAGGGTTTGCTGCATCTGGATCCCTAACTACAGTCTAATAGCTGGGCCTCTATATGAAACACTGAAAGGAAAAGATGATGATCCTTTTGAATAGAAGCCAGAAGCGGCCTTTCAAGAATGGAAAGAGCAGTCAATTCAGTCCCTTGCCCTGGAACTCCCTAATTTAGCTAAACCCTTTGACCTTTACATCCGCATAGAAGGTGAATCACCCTTGGAGTATTAGTGCAAAAACTGGGACCACTTGAAATGGAACAACGCAAGAATGCCCTCCAGGTAGGATAAACTATGGTCACCAAGGGCTTGGCCCACTGCCCCATCCGGCCAGGGTACTGGGGGTATCTAAAAACCTGGAAATCAGCAGCCCACAAGGCCAGCTCCCTCCTAAGGGAAAAGGACCCAACGTGGTGATCCTAACCACCCACCATGCCCTGAAGTTGCAGGGGTCGCTCCCTGGGCACACTGACCTCGAGTGAGGAGGCCCTCCAGCTCCAACCTCCAGAGAGACAACCGGGGGCAACGGGCCCCCATGACGACTCGTGTGACCATCACATGACCTGGAGCTTCTCTCAGAAAACAACAAGAGTGTGCCCCAAAAGAGCAGACTACTGCTTGCAGGACTTACTGCACCCAGAGGGGAGCTAATAAGCTTGGCGGAGGAACCGTATACCACACTGTCACCATAGAAAAGCCTACAGACACCGCAGTGACGGCAGTCAATGAGACCAGCTGGACACCTGGTTACTTCAAAAGGCCGTTGATTCAGTGGCCGTCATGGTCGTGGATCACCACCGGGCCTGGACTGTCTGGGAGTTGAGTGGGCAGGGCTCTGACATCTGGTGCTGTTTGTACGTTAATTTAGGGGCCTAATTGATGAAAGCACAGACTACTGGTCAGAGCATCTAGGCTGGCAGAAACCGTCAGCCTAAGGTGGCCGAACAAATGTGGGGTGGGGTAAAACCGGCCCCCACAGCGTCTCTGCACATCTCTTTCCTGCACCCTTCAAGGTCATTAGAATCTATAACACTTCCAATGCTGGCGCTCAGGCGGACGAGCAGTGAGGCAGGAGGCCTGGGGACAATCAACCTCACCCGGAGGCTGCTGGGGAGAAGTTCTGCCCCTCCCCACGAGTATGAGGACTCCCAACTCAGCACGAAGCAGTTACAGAAGAGGGGTCTGCACCCACAGCGCACCAAGAATTAGGAATGGGACAAAAGGCAGAGGAGGGGTTTGTCACCGCCAAAGCCCATGAAAAATTCCTGGGAGATAAAAATAGAATCTGGGCAATAAACTAAAGTCTAACCTTTTTTTCCTTTGTGCTTTGTCTAATTTCACGTGCTCCTAGGGTTCCGCACGCAGAGGTCCCACACCCGGCACTTCAGACCCGATTTCCTAGTGCAGAATGACTGGGTCGACACTTCAGCTCCCGGGGCTCCATGCACACTCCGCGACATAGAGCCTCAGCTGCAGCCAACCCAGCCCTCGAGAGCTCCTCCCCCTCCCTCCCGCTGACGCTGCTGCGATCCCTAAACAGCAGCTCAGCCCACAGCACGCGTGGGAGCGCACGCTCTCATCTCTCCATTCTCTGATCAAAATATAAAGTTTCCCTTGCTTCTGAACCAAACTCAGTCTCGATCTGTTGGCTCCAATGACACTGGGCAAGGGGAGCCTTGTTGGGGCCCACTCTAGAGGATCAGTAAGAGAAATTGAGAACATTGTAACTTCAATGAACAGATGTGTGAGCCACACTGTAATTAATATATAGCAGTGTATAAGGCTCGGGTAAAATAAGATGTTTCTAACACTTCCATTGGATATTTCCATCACTTTATATGGAGCACAGGGGCACTGCAATTCACCTGTTCCCTAACCCTAACCCTAACCCTAACCCTAACCCTAACTCTAACCCTAACCCTAAACCTAAGCCTAAACCTAACCCTTACCTGAAGCCTTACCCTAACCCATACCCTAATCCTAACCCGTACACTAACACTAACACATACCCTAACACATACGCTAACCCGAAACCATTGTCGTACCCTAACATGTACCGTACCCATTCCCTAACCCTAACTGTAACCCTAACCCTAACACTAACACTAAACCGTACCCATTCCCTAACCCTAAACCAAACCTAAGCCCAACTCTAACACTTACTCTAAGCCTTACCCTAACCTGGACCCTAATTCTAACCCATACACTACTACTAACCCATACCCTAACACGTACCCTAACCCCAACTTTTTGTCATACCATAACCTGTACCCGAAGCCATAACTGTTCCCTAACCCTAACCCTAACCATAAACCTAACCATAACCATTACCCTTACCCGTACCCTAATCCTAACCCATACACTAACACTAACCCATACCCCAACACGTACCCTAACCCTAACACATTGTCGTACCCTAATCTCTACCCTAAAGCATACCCATTCCCTAACCTTAACCCTATCCCGAAACATAAGCCTTACCCTAAGCCAACATCACTAATTATTAGAGAATTGCAAATCAAAACTACAATGAGGTATCACCTCACACCTGTCAGAATGGACATCATCAGGAAATCTACAATAACAAATGCTGGAGAGGGTGTGGAGAAAAGGAACCCTCTTCCACTATTGGTGGGAATGTCAATTAATACAGTCACTATGGAGAAGTTTATGGAGGTTCCTTAAAAAACTAAAAATAGAATTACCTTATGATCCAACAATCCCACTACTGGACATATACCCAGAGAAATCCATAAATCAAAAAGGCACATTCACCACAATATTCTTCGCAGCACTATTTACAATAGCCAGGTAATGGAAGGAAACTAAATGCCCAGAGACAGACGAATGGATACAGATGTAGTACATATATAAAATCGAATATTACTCAGCCATAAAAAGCAATGAAATTGGGTCATTTGTAGAGACGTCGATGGATCTATTGACTGTCCTACATAGTGAAGTAAGTCAGAAAGAGAAAAACAAATATTGTATATTAATGCATATATGTGGAACCTAAAAACTGGTACAGATGAACCGCTTTGCAGGGCAGAAATAGAGACACAGATATAGAGAACAAACGTATGGACACCGAGAGGGTAAAGCCGTGGGGTGTTGGGTGGGAGGAGTTGGGAGATTGGGATTGACATGTATACATTTATATCTATAAAATAGATAACCAATAAGAACCTGCTGTATAAAAAAGTAAATAAAAATAAAAATTAAAAAAATAAATAAAGTTTAAAGAAACAGAAAAAAGTTATTCCCTTCACATACATGTATTTATAGGAATGAATTATTTCCATGCTTATATCTATAAATACAAAAAGGAGGAATAAAATCTAGCTGGAGCCAAAAAAGAAAAAAGAAACAAAAAGAACCTACCAGTTATACAGAGGAAAACCCCATCAGGGCACTTGCTCCAGTGGTAAACAATTCTGAAGTTGGTCAGAGATGGGGAATCGTCTCCCATGCAGCCAGCAGCACCCCCGCAAGGAGCATCCTCATTGCAAAGCTAGGGGACCGTGCCGAGGCGTCTGTGAGTAAACGTGAGCTGAGCCCCAGGCCAGCTGCTGCTGAACTGTTCCCACCCTTCCCAGGTAAAACACCTGAATATGTACAAGGACTTAAAAGCCTAGAGGAAGGGCCGTGGAGCCACACCAGCGACAGCACGCCAGCTGACTTGGTGCCTGCAGGCCAGCCAGGATTGTCCTGGCCCCGGGTGCTCTTCTGGAAGCTTTCCATTTCCCTGCCTGAGATACCCCTCCTGTCCAGGCCCCCACTGCTTTTTTCCTTCCTCACCTCTGCCCAGGGAGAAATTCCAGTGGCAGTTACGGGTGACACATCCTCTTCTTTAACAGGTAGCAACTTGGCAACTCCTGGAGAAAGTCCAGCAGAGCCCCACTCACACCAGGCCACCAACAAAGCCGTAGCCCCTCACTCCCACCCACCAGCCCGGCCCCGACACTGCTGACGGGGCAGAGAATATGGCGTCAGGCACAGCTGCAGGGGCTCTTGCTGCCTGCAACAGTGATTATATTGACCTCAACCCAGGCACACCTGGGGAGGGCTGGCCCGCATGGTCAGGCTGCCCAGTTCAGCCAATCCTCACCCCTCAGGGGCTCACAGTTGCAGGAAATGGACCTTGCTGAACTGGCTAAGTCCAAGGAACAGGTGTGGCTCCTGAGAGTCAGGATAGACAAGAGGCTGCAGCTCTGGTTTGTCTTGTAATCATTTTATCTGGCCCATGAGTGGGAGACAACTTCAAGAAGACCCTCTCCTAATGAGAGGAACCCAGGAGTCAGGGAGAGGAGGGGTGGTGGGTGGAGACAGAGGCCTGGTGCCCCAGCTGCGTTGGAAGTCTCTGGAAGGCCAGGCGGAGGGAGGCCACACAGAGGGATGCCCAGGGTTACAGACCTGTCAGAGCTGCTGTTTGTTAGTTCAAGTCCTGCTCTGAGGTGTTCTGTGTCAGCCCTGAGTGACAGGTGAGCTGGGGTTGCTCTGCAATCAGGGCTATGTTCACGGTTCCTGTGTGCCCAGCCCTGCTGGGGTACCTTCCCAGGGGAGCTCTGTATCCTGGGAGGGGCATGACCACGAGAGCCTCATGGGCTGCTGGGTAGCTGCACAGGTGAGCTCCATATCTTGAGAGAGGCCTGACCACGAGAGCCCCGTGGGCTGCTGGCAACCTGCCACGGTGAGCTCCCTATCCTTGGAGGGGCGTGACCACGAGATCCCTGTTGGCTGCTGGGGACCTGCCAAGATGAGCTCCATATCCTGGGATTGGCCTGACCACGAGAGCCCCGTGGGCTGCTGGGGACCTGGTAAAGGATGTCAGAACAGTCAGTGAAGCCACCAAGTATACACATCCAGTAGTTCCTAATTCCTACACCCTGCTGGTCATTCTACCATCCACCAGGACGTGGTATTCTGTATTAGACTTCAATGATGCCTTCTGTATTCCATTAGTCCCAGAGTCACAAGAAATTTTGGCTTGTGAGTGGCAGGACTCAACATACAACAAAAACAATACTGCTGGGCCGTCCTGCCCCAAGGGTTCAAAAACTCCCACAGCATCTTTGGGGAAACTTTAGCTAAACACCTAAAAGTTCTACCTCTGGAAAAGGGAACCCTCCTTCAATATGCAGATGACATTCTTATTGCCAGCCCTACTAAGGAGGCCTCTGAACTACCTAGCCAATAAAGGATAGAAGGTGTCCAAGAAAAAGTCTCAAATATCACAGACTAAGGTGACCTGCCTGGGCTTCATTCTCACAGAAGGTCAGAGAAGCCCATCCCAGGAAAGGGAAGAAGCCATTTGCAGCCTTACCCCTTCTAAAACTAGAAGACAACTTAGGGGTTACTGGGGAGGCCAGGGTTTGCTGCATCTGGATCCCTAACTACAGTCTAATAGCTGGGCCTCTATATGAAACACTGAAAGGAAAAGATGATGATCCTTTTGAATAGAAGCCAGAAGCGGCCTTTCAAGAATGGAAAGAGCAGTCAATTCAGTCCCTTGCCCTGGAACTCCCTAATTTAGCTAAACCCTTTGACCTTTACATCCGCATAGAAGGTGAATCACCCTTGGAGTATTAGTGCAAAAACTGGGACCACTTGAAATGGAACAACGCAAGAATGCCCTCCAGGTAGGATAAACTATGGTCACCAAGGGCTTGGCCCACTGCCCCATCCGGCCAGGGTACTGGGGGTATCTAAAAACCTGGAAATCAGCAGCCCACAAGGCCAGCTCCCTCCTAAGGGAAAAGGACCCAACGTGGTGATCCTAACCACCCACCATGCCCTGAAGTTGCAGGGGTCGCTCCCTGGGCACACTGACCTCGAGTGAGGAGGCCCTCCAGCTCCAACCTCCAGAGAGACAACCGGGGGCAACGGGCCCCCATGACGACTCGTGTGACCATCACATGACCTGGAGCTTCTCTCAGAAAACAACAAGAGTGTGCCCCAAAAGAGCAGACTACTGCTTGCAGGACTTACTGCACCCAGAGGGGAGCTAATAAGCTTGGCGGAGGAACCGTATACCACACTGTCACCATAGAAAAGCCTACAGACACCGCAGTGACGGCAGTCAATGAGACCAGCTGGACACCTGGTTACTTCAAAAGGCCGTTGATTCAGTGGCCGTCATGGTCGTGGATCACCACCGGGCCTGGACTGTCTGGGAGTTGAGTGGGCAGGGCTCTGACATCTGGTGCTGTTTGTACGTTAATTTAGGGGCCTAATTGATGAAAGCACAGACTACTGGTCAGAGCATCTAGGCTGGCAGAAACCGTCAGCCTAAGGTGGCCGAACAAATGTGGGGTGGGGTAAAACCGGCCCCCACAGCGTCTCTGCGCATCTCTTTCCTGCACCCTTCAAGGTCATTAGAATCTATAACACTTCCAATGCTGGCGCTCAGGCGGACGAGCAGTGAGGCAGGAGGCCTGGGGACAATCAACCTCACCCGGAGGCTGCTGGGGAGAAGTTCTGCCCCTCCCCACGAGTATGAGGACTCCCAACTCAGCACGAAGCAGTTACAGAAGAGGGGTCTGCACCCACAGCGCACCAAGAATTAGGAATGGGACAAAAGGCAGAGGAGGGGTTTGTCACCGCCAAAGCCCATGAAAAATTCCTGGGAGATAAAAATAGAATCTGGGCAATAAACTAAAGTCTAACCTTTTTTTCCTTTGTGCTTTGTCTAATTTCACGTGCTCCTAGGGTTCCGCACGCAGAGGTCCCACACCCGGCACTTCAGACCCGATTTCCTAGTGCAGAATGACTGGGTCGACACTTCAGCTCCCGGGGCTCCATGCACACTCCGCGACATAGAGCCTCAGCTGCAGCCAACCCAGCCCTCGAGAGCTCCTCCCCCTCCCTCCCGCTGACGCTGCTGCGATCCCTAAACAGCAGCTCAGCCCACAGCACGCGTGGGAGCGCACGCTCTCATCTCTCCATTCTCTGATCAAAATATAAAGTTTCCCTTGCTTCTGAACCAAACTCAGTCTCGATCTGTTGGCTCCAATGACACTGGGCAAGGGGAGCCTTGTTGGGGCCCACTCTAGAGGATCAGTAAGAGAAATTGAGAACATTGTAACTTCAATGAACAGATGTGTGAGCCACACTGTAATTAATATATAGCAGTGTATAAGGCTCGGGTAAAATAAGATGTTTCTAACACTTCCATTGGATATTTCCATCACTTTATATGGAGCACAGGGGCACTGCAATTCACCTATTCCCTAACCCTAACCCTAACTCTAACCCTAACCCTAAGCCTAAACCTAACCCTTACCTGAAGCCTTACCCTAACCCATACCCTAATCCTAACCCGTACACTAACACTAACACATACCCTAACACATATGCTAACCCGAAACCATTGTCGTACCCTAACATGTACCATACCCATTCCCTAACCCTAACTGTAACCCTAACCCTAACACTAACACTAAACCGTACCCATTCCCTAACCCTAACCCTAACCTTAACCCTAACCCTAACACTAACCCTAAACTTTAACCTAACCTGTACCGTAATCCTAACCTGTACACTAACTCGTACCCTAACCCTAAACACTTGTTGTACCCTAACTTTTACCCTAAACCATACCCGTTCCTGAACCCTAACCGTAACCTTAACATTAACCCTAACACTAACCCTAAACCTTACCCTAACCCGTATCCTAATCCTATCCCGTAGACTATCACTAACCCGTTCTCTAACACGTATGCTAAACCTAAACCCTTCTCGTACCCTAAACTGTAACCTAAACCATACCAGACCCTAAACCTAAGCATAACTCTAACTCTTACACTAACCCGTACCCTAATCTTAACCCGTACACTAACACTGAACCATATCCTAACACTTACCCAAATCCTAACCCATTGTCGTACCCTACCCTGTACCCTAAATTGTACCTGTTCCCCAACACTAACCCTAACAATAACTCTAACCCTAAATCTTACCCTAACCCATACCCTAATCCTAACCCATACACTAACACTAAACCGTACCCTAACACATACCCTAACCCTAAACATTTGTCATACCCTAACTTCTACCCTAATCCTAACCCATACACTAACACTAAACCGTACCCTAACACATACCCTAACCCTAAACATTTGTCATACCCTAACTTCTACCCTAAACCATACCAGTTCCCTAACCCTAACCTTAACCCTAACCCTAACCCTTATCCTTAACCTATCCTGTACCTTAATCCTAACCTGTATACTAACACTAACCCGTACCCTAACACATACCCTAACCCTAATCTGTTTTCGTACCCTAAACTGTACCGTAAACCGTACCCATCCCCTAATCCTAACCCTAACCCTAACCCTAACCTTAACCTTACCCTAAACCATTCCCTAATCCTAACCCATACACTAACACTAACCCATACCCTAACAAGTACTCTTACCCTAACCTGTTGCTGTACCCCACCTCTATCCTAAACCGTACCCATTCCCTAACCCTAACCCTAACCCTAATGCTTACCCTAACGCACGCCCTAATCCTAACCCTTTCATTAACACTAAACTGTCCCCTAACATGTACCGCAACCCTAACCCTTTGGCATATCCTAAACCATACCCGTTCCTTAACCCTAACCCTAACCTTAACGCTAACCCTAACACTAACCCTAAACCTTACCCTAACCTGTACCCTAATCCTAACCTGTACACAAACACTAACCCATACCCTACCACGTACCCTTACCCTATCCCCTTGTCGTACCCTAACCTGTACCCTAAAGAGTACCCATTCCCTAAGCCTAAGCCTAACCCTAACCTTAACCCTAAACCTTAACCTAACGCATACCCTAATCCTAACCTTTGTACTAACCCTAAACCATACCCGTTCCCTGACCCTAACCCTAACCCTAACCCTAACCCTTACACAACCCGTACCCTAATCTTAAGCCTAACACTAACCCGTAGCCTAACATGTACCCTAAACCCAACCCATTGTCATACCCTAACCTGTACCATAAACCATACCCTTTCCTTAATCCTAACCCTACCTTAACCCTAAACCTAACACTAACCCTAAACCTTACCCTAACCCATACCCTAATCCTAACGTGTACACTAACTCTAACCCATACCCTAACATGTACCCTAACTCTAACTCGTGTCATACCCTAACCTGTACCCAAAACCATATCCATTCCCTAACCCTATACTTAACCCTAACCTTAACCCTTACCCTAACGTTTACCCTAATCCTAACCCATACACTAACACTAACCCATACCCTAACAAGTAACCTAACCCTAACCTGTTTTCATACCCTAACCTGTACCCTAAATCATACACCATTCCCTAACCCTAACCCTAACCCTAACCTTAACCCTAACCCTTTCCTTTGAATACTGGGTTGGGGATGAATTACTTGTTGTCGGTAATTTGTTGGGGGATTGCTACACTGACTTGGAGCTGGAATGATGTGTGGCATATCCAGTGTGTCAGCTGTCATGTTGACATCAAAGATAGGGTCTGTGAGTCAACATCCATTGAAAATAGCTCCCTCTGAAAGTCATCTTCAGTCTGGTGCTTGGGTTTGTCAGGTGATAATCTTTATGTCTTCTTCTTCTTTCTCTGGTTGCTTCCCAAGCACATTTCCATCCGGGGTGCACCAGAAGAGGAATTCTGCCTTTCTAAAGTGCTGCTTCCATAAAGGGTTGAGAAATCCTGGGCAGGAATATCTTTAAGAAGATTCATGAGCTTCGGGTGGTTCTTGGTGTTTCCAGCCTTCGAAGAGACAGGTGGCGGCATGTGATGAGGAGGGTCAGACTTGAGCCAATGGTAGACACCCCGTTCCCTGTTATTTGCAACAAACTGGTAAGAACTTGGTTCTGAGACACCTTGCTGAAGTCCTCCCCATGGCTCACAGACTCATGCCTATCTTTGATATTCATGCTCATATTAAACAAGGTAATATGGACCCCCAGAAATGTGTTGGTTGGTGTAGTGGTACCACTCATTGGGTTGTTGCCTGTGGTCATGCCATACCCTGGGCTGCTAGCCAGGGGCAGGTTCTTTTTCACCATGTCTTCAACTGTCTCTGCAATGAGGGACAGTGCTGGGGTGTTGGTCTGAATGGTTTCAGCTTTCTTCCAAATAGCCCTCATTGTTACAGGGATGGACATACATATTTGAACAACTTTGGCAGTGAAGTCATCTGTGAAGATGAGTGCATCTGACAGTCCCTTGTAGAGTTTACAGCTCACATGTTTTGAGTCCTGTATATCCATTACCACAGACACCAGGGAGTCATTTACAGGGTGCTGAAAAGATATGCTGAAACGGGACTCTGAGAGCGGACACACTTCAAATTGGAGGAGCCCAGGAGAATCTTCTTTCAGAATAGTTCTTTTGACACAGCTTCCAATTAGGGTGTATTAAGCCCCTTGGTGTCTGATCAGATTCAGGATAAGGGGAACCCAGCCAGTGTGCTGAAAGGTGATTTTGCTAACAAGGTTCCTGGTAGATTTCTACCATCTGGAAGTGGAGCATCCTTGTTGAGGAAATAGCAGTGTGGCTGACCTGGAACAGCAGCATAAAATCACATGTTGTGATTCAAAGGTACAAGGTCAGGGTCCTTTGACATCTCAAAGTGAGTGATCGGTTCATAGATGGGTACATAAGTTGCCTGGGTTTCAAACAATGGAATTCCTGTGCAGTTCTGAAGTTTCTGAACAAATGCTCTAGATACTGGGATTGGCTGGGGAAATTTCAAGAAGAAACAGGCAGGAAGATCCACACTCTTCGCACTGGTGATTGAGGAGAAGGAGGGAGTCCATTTGTTGTCAACTGGATGTGACCCCATAATTAATGGTGCAGTTGGGAGTTTATACATAATAGATGTTCCTTCAATTGTCACTGATGCATTCATGCCCAAAGATCAAGGAACATTATTCTTGTGCAAAACGATAGGGGATGTAGTCTTATCATCCAGCATGTCAGAAGGAGAGGCATAATACTTCAAGTTAATTAAATGACCCCCACTTCTTGGAGTGAGATAGCCAACAGTTCCATGAAGAATCTTATCCAAGGGACCAGCATTCGTTACTTTCCAATACATAACTGCCGTTTTAGATAGATCTTGTTCTAGGGATTGGAGAGCCAAGAACATTTGGTCTTCAGTTTGTTATCCCCTGGAAGGTTATAAAGATTAACAAGACCCTTAAGTTGCTTAGAAAATTCATCAAAATTTTTCCCCCTTAGCTGCTGTACAAACTCTGGACAGATCACAGGATTCTCTCCATGGTGAGCCACTTTTACATCACAAACCTGTCCTGTAGGATCTAACTGCATTTCCACATAGAACATATCTGATGTGATGTAACATTCAGTGTCACTGGCACTGAGATGACAGCCCAGTCCATTCTGGCTTGCTATAGACTCCAGTCAGTCATTGCTGGTAAAGATGTTACATGAATTGATGCACAAGCTTAATGGTTTCACTCCAAGTTCTACTTTGGTTAAATTTTGCATGGAGCCATTCCAAGAGAGAACTCATCTTACTCACACTTTCGGACTCCTCGGTTTCCCCCTGAGCCCTCATCCTGACAGCAGGGAGAGCCTGAGTCCTACACAAGAGGATATGCCCTTCCCCACCACTAATTGAGGAACCAAGTTGGTTAGGGCTCCTGGGATGCAGGGCGCCTGCAGTCACCGCTCTTCCCGGGAAGGCTCAGTCAGAAGTCCCTGGCCGCAAGAAGAGAAGGGTGCTCTTGGCCGCTGCCGTCTTCCCCAACAGAACCTGTACCACATCTTCTTTATCCATTTGTCTGTTGATGGACATTTAGGTTGCTTCCGTGACCTGACTATTGTAAATAGTGCTGCAAAGAACATTGGAGTGCATGTGTCTTTTTGAATTATGGTTTCTCTGAGTATACACCCAGTAGTGAGATTGCTGGGTCATATGGTAATTCTATTTTTAGTTTTTTAAGGAAACTCCATACTGTTCTCCATAGTGGCTGTATCAATTTACATTCCCACCAACAGTGCAAGAGGGTTCTCTTTTCTTCACACCCTCACCAACATTTTTTTTGTAGATTTTCTGATGATGCTCATTTTAACAGGTGTGAGGTGATACCACATTGTAGTTTTGATTTGCATTTCTCTGATACTTATTGATGTTGTGCAGTTTACATGTGCCTCTTGGCCATCTGTATGTCTTTGGAGAAATGTCTATTTAGGTCTAATGCCCATTTTTGGATTGGGTTTCTTTTTTTTTTAATATTGAGCTGCATGAGCTGTTTATATATTTTGGAGGTTAATCCTTTGTCCATTGATTCCTTTGCAAATACCTTCTCCCATTCTGAGGGTTATCTTTTTGTCTTGTTTATAGTTTCTTTTGCTGTGCAAAAGCTTTTAAGTTTCATTAGGTCCCATTTTTTAATTTTTGTTTTTATTTCTATTTCTCTAGGAGGTGAGTCAAAAAAGATCTTCTGTGATTTATGTCAAAGAATGTTCTTCCTATGTTTTCCTCTAAGAGTTTTATAGTGTCTGGTCTTACATTTAGTTCTTTAATACATTTTGAGTTTATTTTTGTTTATGGTGTTAGGGAGCGTTCTAATTTCATTCTTTTACATGTAGCTGTCCAGTTTTCCGAACACCACTTATTGAAGAGGCTGTCTTTTCTCCATGGTATATTCTTGCCTCCTTTATCGAAGATAAGGTGACCATATGTGCATGGGCTTATCTCTGGGATTTCTATCCTGTTCCATTGATCTATATTTCTGTTTTGTGCCAGTACCATATTGTCTTGATTACTGTAGTTTCGTAGTATAGTCTGAAGTCATGGAGTCTGATTCCTCCAGATACTTTTTTTCCCCTCAAGATTGCTTTGGCTATTCGGGGTCTTCTGTGTCTCCATACAAATTTCAGGATTCTTTTGGTCTTGTTCTGTAAAAAATGCCATTGGTAATTTGATAGGGATGGCATTAAATCTGTAGATTGCTTTGCATAGAAGAGTCATTTTCAAAATATTGATTCTTCCAATCCACGAACATGGTATATCTCTCCATCTGTTTGTATAATCTTTGATTTCTTTCATCAGTGACTTAGAGTTTTCTGAGTACAGGTCTTTTACCTCCTTAGGTAGGTTTATTGCTAGTTATTTTATTCTTTTTGTTGCAATGGTGAATGGGATTGTTTCCTTAATTTCTCTTTCTGACCTTTCATTGTTAGTGTATAGGAATGCAAGAGATTTCTGTGCATTAATTTTATATCCTGAAACGTTACCAAATTCATTGATTAGCTCTAGAAGTTTGCTGATGGCATCTTTAGGATTATCTATGTATAGTATCACGTTATCTGCAAACAGTGACAGTTTTACTTCTTCTTTTCCAATTTGTATTCCATTAATTTCTTTTTCTTCTCTGATTGTCCTGGCTAAAACTTCCAAAACTATGTTGAATAATAGTGGCGACAGTGGACATCATTGTCTTGCTCCTGATCTTAGAGGAAATGCTTTCTATTTTTCACCACTGAGAATGATGTTGGCTGTGAGTTTGTCGTATATGATCTTTATTATGTTGGGGCAGGTTCCCTCTATGCCCACTTTCAAGAGAGTTTTTTTTTTATCATAAATGGGTGTTGAATTTTGTCAAAAGCTTTTCCTGCATCTATTGAGATGATCATATGATTTTTATTCTTCAGTTTGTTAATACGGTGTATCACATTGATTGATTTCCATATGTTAAAGAATCCTTGCATCCCTGGGATAAATCCCACTTGATCATGGTGTATAATATTTTTAATGTGCTATTGGATTCTGTTTGCTAGCATTTTGTTGAGGATTTTTGCTTCTATGTTCATCCATGATATTGGTCTGTAATTTTCTTTTTTTGTAGTATCTTTGGTTTTGGTATCAGCATGATGGTGGTCTCCTAGAATGAGTTTGGACGTGTTCCTTCCTCTGCAATTTTTTGGAAGAGTTTGAGAAGAATGGGTGTTAGCTCTTCTCTAAATGTTTGATAGAATTCACCTGTGAGGCCACCTGGTTCTGGACTTTTGTTTGTTGTAAGATTTTTAATCACAGTTTCCATTTCATTACTTGTAATTGGTCTGTTCATATTTTCTATTTCTTCCTGGTTCAGTCTTGGAAGGTTATACCTTTCTAAGGATTTTTCCGTTTCTTCCAGGTTTCCATTTTATTGGCATAGAGTTGCTTGTACTGTTCTCTTAGGATGCTTTGTATTTCTGTGCTGTCCATTGTAACATCTCCTTTTTCATTTCTAATTTTATTGATTTGAGACCTCTCCCTCTTTTTCTTGATGAGGCTGGCTAAAGATTTATCAATTTTGTTTATCTTCTCAAAGAACCAACTTTTAGTTTTATTGATCTTTGTTATTGTTTTCTTTGTCTCTATTTCATTTATTTCTGCTCTAATCTTTATGATTTCCTTCTTTCTACTAATTTTGGTTTTTGTTTATTCTTCTTTCTCTAGTTCCTTTAGGTGTAAGTTTAGATTGTTTATTTGAGGTTTTTCTTGTTTCTTGAGGTAGGCTTGTATAGCTATAAACTTACCTCTTACAACTGCTTTTGCTGCATCCCATAGGTTTTGGATCATTGTGTTCTCGTTGTCATTTCTCTCTAGGTAATTTTTATTTCCTCTTTGATTTCTTCAGTGATCTCTTGGTTGTTTAATAGTGTATTGTTTTGCCTCCATGTGTTTGTGTTTTGTACAGTTTTTTTTCCTGTAATTGATATCTAGTCTCATAGCGTGTGGTCAGAAAAGATGCTTGATATGATTTTGATTTTCTTAAATTTACTGAGGCTTGATTTGTGGCCCAAGATGTGATTTATCCTGGAGAATGTTCTGTGTGCACATGAGAAGAAAGTGTATTCTGTTGTTTTTGGATGGAATGTCCTATAAATATCAATTAAGTCCACCTGGTGTAATATGTCATTTAAAGTTTGTGTTTCCTTATTTATTTTCTGTTTGGATGATCTGTCCATTCGTGTTTAGTGGAGTGTTAAAGTCACCGACTCTTATTGTGTTACTGCTGATTTCCCCTTTTATGGCAGTTGGCATTTGCCTTATGTATCGAGTAGCTCCTATATTGGGTGCATAGATGTTTACAATTGTTATATCTTCTTGGATTGATCCCTTGATCATTATGTAGTGTCCTTCTGTGTCTCTTGTAACAGTCTTTATTTTAAGGTCTATTTTGTCTGATATGAGTATTGCTACTCCAGCTTTTTTTGGCTTCCATTTGCATGGAATATCTTTTTCCATCCTTTCACTTTCAGTCTGTATGTGTCCCTAATTCTGAAGTGGGTCTCTTGTAGATAGCATATATGTGTGTCTTGTTTTTGCATCCATTCAGCCAGTCTGTGTCTTTTGATTGAGGCATTTAATCCATTTACATTTAAGGTAATTATTGATATGTATGTTCCTATTACCATTTTCTTAATTGTTTTGGGTTCGTTTTTGTAGGTCTTTTCCTTCTCTTGTGTTTCCTGCCTAGAGAAGTTCCTTTAGCATTTGTTGTAAAGCTGGTTTGTTGGTGCTGAATTCTCTTAACGTTTCCCTGTCTGTAAAAGTTTAATTTCTCAGTCAAATCTGAATGAGATCATTGCTGGGTAGAGTAATCCTGGTTGTAGATTTTTCTCTTTCATCATTTTATATATATCTTGCCACTGCCTTCTGGCCTGTACAGTTTCTGCTGGAAGATCAGCTGTTAACCTTATGGGGATTCCCTTGTATGTTATTTGTTCCTTTTCCCTGCTGCTTTTAATATTTTTTCTTTGTGTTTAATTTTTGTTAGTTTGATTAATATGTGTCTTTGTTTCACCTTGGGTTTATCCTGTATGGGACTCTCTGTGTTTCCTGGACTTCATTGACTATTTCCTTTCCCATGTTGGGAAAGTATTCAACTATAATCTCTTCAAATACTTTCTCAGACCCTTTCTTTTTTTCTTCTTCTTCTGGGATGCCTATATTTCGAATATTGGTGTGCCTAGAGTTGTCCCAGAAATCTCTAAGACTGTCCTCATTTCTTTTCATTCTTTTTTGTTTATTCTGCTGTGTGGCAGTTATTTCCACCATTCTCTCTTCCAGCTCACTTATCCATTCTTCTGCCTCTGTTATTCTGCTATTGATTCCTTCTAGAGTATTTTTAGTTTCAATTATTGTGTTGTTCATTACTGTTTGTTTGTTCTTTAGCTCTTCTAGGTCCTGGTTAAATGTTTCTTATATTTTCTCTATTCTATATCCAAGATTTGGTATCATCTTTACTATCATTACTCTGAATTCTTATTTTTTAAATTAATTTAATTTATTTTATTTTTGACTGTGTTGGGTCTTCATTGCTGCATGTGGGCTTTTCTCTGGTTGTGGCGAGCAGGGCCTACTCTTTGTTGCAGTGCACAGGCTTCTCATTGCAGTGGCTTCTCTTGTTCTGGAGCATGGGCTCTAGGCACACAGGCTTCACTATTTGTGGCACATGGGCTCAGTATTTGTGGCTCAACGGCTCTAGAGTGCAGTTTCAGTAGTTGTGGCACATGGGCTTAGTTGCTCTGTGGCATGTGGGATCTTCCCAGACCAGGGCTCAAACCTGTGTTGCCTGCATTGGCAGGCAGATTCTTAACCACTGTGCCACCAGGGAAGTCCCTGAATTCTTTTTCAGATAGCTTGCCTACTTCCTCTTCATTTAGTTAGTCTTGTGAGGTTTTACCTTCCTCCTTTTTCTGTAAGATATTTGTGTGTTCTCATTTTGTCTAATTTGCAGTATTTGAGGTCTCCTTTCCCTAGGCTACAGGGTTGTAGTTCCTTGTGCTTCTGTTCTCTGCCCCTGGTGATGGGGTTCTTCTAGTGTCTTGTGTAGGCTTCCTGAGGGGAGGGACTGGTGCCTGCGTTCTGGTGGGTGGAGGTGAGTCTTTTCCCTCTAATGAGCAGGGTCATGTCAGGTGGTGTGTTTTGGGGTATCTGTGAGCTTAGTATGACTTTAGATAGTTTCTGTGTTGATGGGTGAGTTTGTGTTCCTGTCTTGTTTGTTGTTTGGTGTGAGGTGTCCAGCACTGGGAGCTGCTGGCAGTTGGGTGGAACTGGGTCTTGGATTCAGATAGAGGCCTCCATGAGAGCTCTTGGTGGTTAGTCTTCCCTGGGACCGGGTATTCTCTAATCATCCAGCATCCTGGACTTGGTGCTTCCACTCCAGAGCCTCAGGCCCGACTTCTGGTCAAGGTACCAAGACAACACAAGTGGCTTGTCCTGGCAATAAAGGGGATTAAAAAAAAAGACTAACAAAATCCCAGGCAAGTGGTAAAAAGTAAAATCAAACAAACAGAAACAGAAACAAGGAAACACACACACACAAACACACACACACACAAGAAACAAAAACAAAACCAAAAAGTCAAATAGCAAGGGAACAACCAGATAAACAAAAGAACCTAAGAATGAAATCAAACAATTAAGAAGAAAGCTGACAAAAACTCAAAATCAGAAACAAGACCAAAGCAGAGTGCCAACTGAAGAATGAAGCAAAGAAACAAAACTGACAAAAATGATATAAAAGAAAAAGAAATAAAAAGAGAAAGGGGAAAGAACACAGAACAACAGAAAAGCAATGCAGAAACAGAAATATAAAGATATATAAAATATATTGAAGAAAAAAAAAGATAAACCCCCAGAGAAATGGTGAAAACAAACAAACAAAAACAGAAACAAGGAAACACCACACATGTAAAAGAAACAAAAACAGAGCCAAATACAACAAAAAGCAAGAGAACAACCAGACAAATAGAAGTCAAAAATGAAATCAATAAGGATTAAAACTAACAAAGACACGTAACCTAAAAACAAAACCAAAGCAGTGTGCTTACTGAAGAATAAAGCAAGGAAACAGAACAAACCAATAAAAAAGATTAAAAAGATAATAATAATAAAATTAAATTAAATTTTAAAAAGGCAGTACAACAGAAAAGCAAAGTAGAAATGGAAATTTAAAAAAGAAGAGAGAAATATATTAAAGAAAAAGAGGAAGAAAAAAATAAGGGAAAAGAACACAGAATGACCAAAAAGCAAATTAAAAATAGAAATGTATAAAAATATGTTATAAAACATGGAGATCCCAAAAGACTAAATTAAAAAAACTAAAACAATGACAAAAGAAAGAAAAAGAAACCCAAAAAAAGCTAGAACCAACAGCAGAATGAATCAAAACATAATAAAATTAATAGTCATAATTATCTTTCCCTGGGGTCTCCTCTCTAAGTGTCCTTGCACATGCTGTGAGCCACAGCCCACCTCCGCCTCCCCAAGAGGTTCTCCTCTGCCTCTGGGCTGGTCTCTAGATCTGCTGTGGGCCTGTGGGGACCACTCAGACTCTGATCTGGCCCAGTTCCTGTGTGTACTTGCCCCCAAAGTCCACAGCTGCCAGAGCTAGACCATTTTCATTTGTGGGAACAGTCATTGTCTACTCAGATATTCCATAGACACAGGGTCTACTTAGCTGATCATGCGGATTTAATCTGCAGCTTGTACAGTTGATGGAAAGATTTTCCATCCTATTCCTTAGTTGCCCCATCTCTGGGGTTCAGCTTTGGTTTTATCCCTACCTCTGCGTGTGGTCCACCCACAGGAGTCTGGTCCTGAGGCTGCCTTGGAGCTCTTGGGTCCGCCCCTGTGAGGACCGGGCACAGAGGTGGTATGACCGCTTGGATCGCAGGAGCCCCGGTGGCACCAAATGCAGAGGCAAACCGGTGGCCACAGACACAAGAGATATGGCCTGAGTGAGGGCCTTTTCTGGTGCCCAGCATTAAGGCACGTGAAAGCCAGCCCTGTCCGTGGATTTTTCTGGCACCTGGCAGAAGGCATGTGGGGGCCAGCCCTGAGGGAGCTTTTTTTTATTATTATTGCCCTGCAGGCAGTGTGTGAGGGCCAGCTCTGAGGGGACTTTTTTATTGCTGTCAGCCGGCTCACAAGAGCCAGCCCTGAGCGGGCTTCCTTTATTTTCATCAGTAGGTACCGGCATGTGGGGAGAGAGAGGCTACAATAGTGGCTCCTCCCCCTGCATGTGACTCAGCAGTAGCGCCCTTCTTCCATGGCAGTCCAGTCTTCCTCCATAGGCATGCCCTGCTGCAGATGTCCTCCCTCCCGTCCCCTCAGTCCATCTCCCCACAGCCAACGGCAGTTCTCACTCTGGGCCTGTTCTCCAATTCCCACTCACCAGCTCCCAGCCCCTTTGCACACCTGTGAACACAAGTCCCAGTCCAGTAGGGTCGTGGTACGGACCATCTGTGAATTTCTTGTGTTTCTCACTCTGTCCCGTCTGCTACAGATCGGCTGCTTCACCCTATTCTGACCGCCTCAAATGCTTCCCTTCTGTACCAATCAATTTCCCCATCAGACAGGGGGTTTCCCTGAATTCGGGAATCTCTCCTCTGTTTCAGCTCCCCCGCCCTGGGGTTCAGGTCCCGTCCCACTTCCTCTCCTCCTCCTTCTCCCTTCTTTTTTTCCATTCTACCCAGTTATGCAGGGATATTTACAGTCCTTTCCTGTGTCCAACGTCTTCTTCTAGTTTTCAGCCAGTGTTCGGTGAGAATTGTTCCATCTATAGATGTATTCCTGATGCATCCGTGGAGAGAGATGAACTCCACATCCACCTACTCCTCTGCCATCTTGAATCTCTCTCTGTAATATCCTTTAATACAAACCTTTCCAGCTAAAACTTGCCAGAAATAGATTCTTTAATTCCAATTTATAATTTTGATGGAATCACAGTTTCCCCAGTCTTGAACACTTTTCTTTAAATCTCCTGCCCATTTTTTTACTTTGGAATTCTTTTCACTATTCAACTGGACTGAATCCACTTTCTTAGTTTAGGCTCTCATTTCTGTGGAGTATTATCTTCAATATTTTCCTAAGAGAGTGTGCAGTAGGAATAAATTTCTGAGACCATGCATATCTTAAGTATTATTTTTCTAAAATATTATTTATATTTTAGCTAAATATTAAATTCTTTATCGCCTCAGAAATTAGAAGGCATTTTTATTCCACTGGTTACTATTACATAATGCTGCTGATGGGAAACGAGATGCTAGTTTGATGCTAGTCCTTATACAGGTGATCTTTTCTTAGAGATCTATTTGAAGATTTCTTCAGGTTCTCCATTATTTTGACCAACTATCAACCCTTTTTAATCTGAAGAATCCTTTATTTTTCCTCATATCTGGAAGATTCTCTTCTATTAGTTGTTGAATAACTTCATATTTCCTCATATATTTGTTTCTTTTCATTGTTCCCATTTTCAATCAATTCTTTCTTGATTTATAAATAAGTTAATTAATTTAAGAATTGCAGACTCCACTATGTATGTGTTTATTTATGTATACATAAAAAAGTGAAAAGTGAAAAGTTCAATGGAATTCTTGCGATAAAAATAGAGTGTATTCATTTGTTATGGCTGCTGTAACAAAGGCAACAAACTAAATGGTTTAAAAAACAAATGTTTAGCCTCTTCAATAAGTGATTCTGGGAAAACTGGACAGCTACACATAAAAGAATGAAATTAGAACACTCGCTAACACCATACACAAAAATAAACTCAACATGGATTAAAGACCGAAATATAAGGCCAGACACTATCAAACTCCTAGAGGAAAACATAGGCAGAACACTCTATGACATAAATCACAATAAATGCTGGAAAGGGTGTGAAGAAAAGGGAACACTCTTGCACTGTTGGTGGGAATGTAAATTGATACAGCCACTATGGAGAACGGTATGGAGCTTCCTTAAACAACTAAAAATAGAACTACCATACAACCTAGCAATCCCACTACTGGGTATATACCCTGAGAAAACCATAATTCAAAAAGAGTCATGTACCAAAATGTTCATTGCAGCTCTATTTACAATAGCCAGGACATGGAAGCAACCTAAGTGTCCATCATCAGGTGAATAGATAAAGAAGGTGTGGCACATATATACAATGGAATATTACTCAGCCATAAAAAGAAATGAAATTGAGTTATTTGTAGTGAGGTGGATAGACCTAGAGTCTGTCATACAGAGTGAAGCAAGTCAGAAAGAGAAAAACAAATACCATATGCTAACACATATATATGGAATCTAAGAAAAAAGAAAAGGTCATGAAGAACCTAGGGGTAAGACGGGAATAAAGACACAGACCTACTAGAGAATGGACTTGAGGATATGGGGAGGGGGAAGGGTAAGCTGTGACAAAGTGAGAGAGTGGCAGGGACATATATACACTACCAAACATAAAATAGATAGCTAGTGGGAAACAGCTGCATAGCACAGGGAGATCAGCTCGGTGCTTTGTGACCACCTAGAGGGGTGGGATAGGGAGGGAGGGAGATGCAAGAGGGAAGAGATATGAGAACATATGTATATGTATAACTGATTCACTTTGTTATAAAGCAAAAACTAACACACCACTGTAAAGCAACTATACTCCAATAAAGATGTTAAAAAAATTTTTTTAACTGGAAAATTCACAATTATGTAGAAATTAAGCAACACACTCTTAAACACCAATGAGTTAAAGAAGAAGTAACAAAAGAAAATTTTGCAAATATCTTGAGTCCAATGAAAACAAAAATGCAACACATCCAACGTCTGAGATACAGTGAAAGCAGGGAAATTTATGGCTGTAAGCTATTAAAAGAAGAATTAACATACCAAATCACAATTAAACTTCACAATTTAAGGGGCTTTTAAAAAAAGAACAGATTTATCCCACAGCTAGCAGAAGAAAGAAAATAATAAATATTAGAGTGAAGACAAACAGTAGAAAAACAATAGTGAAAAGCAATGAAACAAAAAGTTGGTTCTTTAAAAAAAAAGCTATTCACCATTTGATCTAAGATGGCTATTTTAACATTTTCAGTACTTATTCTGATTGCTGAATGTTAAGGACTTCCAATATATGAAAACAGCTTTTACCTTCTCCACAATTTTCTCCATTCAAAGCTAAATGTCATTAGTCCCTTTAAATTTTCAACTTATTCCAAGTGTTCAGACCCTTCACAATTCTGTATATTATACCTTTGACATACTCCTTATTAAATTTTTTTCAAATTCAATTTCCCAGCACTAAGCAAAGAACTCTAGCTAAAAATATGGCCATAGAAAAGTACATTGACATCTCTTGCTTGGAGATTACTTCCGCACTGAGAAGCTCAGAATATGCTCACCTCTGTTCTCAACTCAAGGGTAAATTATTTTAAGGGGGGGTATTTCCTTTAGATCACAAGATGATTCTGACTTACCATTTTCATGTGGCTTCTAATACATGAAATAACATGTGATTGCTATCAGGATTTATATACATATGGCCAGACTGATATTGCATAAATTATTCCAAGATGGATATCTAAAAAATCCACTTCAGATGTGTTTATGGTGGACTCACTGATCAAACAATGTTACTTCTTAGTTCCTTCCTTTCAAGGACACTCTAGATACACAGCAGAGCTTGGGCCTTCCCCAGAGTTCAGGCAACCCCCATCTCTCTCCAGAAAGGAGACATTGAATTGATACTGGGGAGAGCTTGGGTAAATTGATTTATGAATTTGTGTGGCTATGAAGGATACTCTTGCCTTGGTGGACAATGAGTGTGTTACATCATGTGGACCAGAGTAAGTGAAGATAACATGTCTACTCTCAGAGGAAGCGTCAAGCAGTTCACAGTGATAATCATATCCATAGAAGCAAAAAAAGTGTATAAATCTTATGTGAAGGTAACTTGAATGCCACCCCATTAATGGCAAGAAATAGCTTTTCTTATTTGGGTAAACCTTTCCTCATTCACCAGTTGTGCATGAACAGACATTGGTAACCTGTAAACTTTGTCAAATCGTTGTTTATCTTTCAAGACAGAAAAGGTTAATCATTTGTTCAAAGTCTCATTTTATATACTTTTTCACTACTTAATATGAACTGGAGCTATAATCACTAGAGACTGGATTTCCACTCCACCCTTAGAACCTCCAAATAGTGCACATTAAAATGTTTTGATCATGCATATTAATATCCACTTAAAATTCCATATCAATATATTATTTTAAAGGTTTGATTTCATTATTTTGCAAGGTGCCCAGTATGAGAGTATTGGTTTTCAATTTTACAAGGTGATTTTTTCCTACTTTTGGAATATAAAAATGAATGGATTAAAGTGAGATTACTCAAGGAGTTTGAATTGTGAGTCTGGAGTAGAGAGAAGATTCAGAATATGCAGGAAGCATATTACCAGAAGCATCACAGATATGAAGAGGAGAAATATGGGAAGAGTGATAGTATCCACAAATTAAAGTGTACTGAAAGAAGTGAGGTAGAATAAAGAAGTGGAAGAAAAATCAGTATATAATGAGAGATAGATTGGTGAGGTAAGAACTATTTAAAGATGGCTAATTAGGGAATGAGAAGACAGGCTGACCAGACCTCAGAGTAACAGCTCCAACCCCTAGGCCTTGTACCCTGCGGTCTGCTCTATCTTTGTGGCCCAAATACTTTTACAGAGACTCTAGATACATAGATTCATATATACATATAAAAACAAACAATAACAGTAACAAAAAATCAAACTTAACTCTCAGAGTTTGTAAACAGTTTTCTAAACCAACTCATTGAGTCAGAAGGGCATTTGTTTCATGTATGTCACTCTTGGTCCACAGGAAATTCCCAGCTTTATTCTGATCTGGATTGCCAGAGTTTGCAATGTCTTTGTGCTTCCTATACCAGTACAGAAGAGAGGGACTATATCACCCAGGGCAGTATCCTTGGGGCAGAGAGCTTCAGACACGTGAAGCACGTTTCTTGCTCCTGAGCTCTGTAGCCAGGTAGAGTATGGAGTATCTCAGAAGCAGGGAAGGAGATTCTGGACTTTTGCCCTTGTAGGGTGATAAAACAATATTTTAGTTGAAGGTATCCATTTGCTCACTTGAATGCACAGACAAATTATCACATATACACACAAAGTTCAGTTGATAAGTGGCTTTTTTCCCCTTCATGCAGATAAAGCCCAATGAGACTATCTAGTGCTGGAAAAGGAAGAAATTTTATGTTCACTTGACAATCTATGAAAACCAATAAAACTTAAGCCAGGATTGTTACAGAGTAGGCAGTGATTCTGGGTTCCTTTCCTTTTTCCCCAAACTTTATCTGTTGATTCCAGTCCTTGCTCCAGGATTATACTTCTGCAGTCCAAATTTAGGACTAACCTCTATCTTTCTCAAATTCTGCCTGTAAATGTAAACCTAGACTCTGCTTTGTATATTTCTAATCCTTACATGGATCCACATTAATTTTATGGTGGAAAAATGTGCCATTGTGTGGCTGTACCACATTTTGTGTATGCATTGATAGACATTTGGGTTCTTTCCACTTTTTTGGCCGTTGAGAAAAATGCTGCTATGAACATTTTTGTACACATTTTTTGTGAATATATACTTTAATCTCTCTTGGGTATATAACTTGGAGTGAAATTACAGAGTGATGGTAGTTCTATGTATAACTTTTTGAGAAACTTCCAGACTGTTTTCCACAGTGATTGTGCCATTTTTCATGCAACAAGCAATGTATAATTTTTTTTTTAAATTTTATTGGGGTATAGTTGATTTATAATGTTGTGTTAGTTTCAGGTGTACAGCGAAGTGAATCTGTTATATGTATACATATATCCACTCTTTTTTAGATTCTTTTCCCATATAAGCCATTACAGAGTACTGAGTAGAGTTCCCTGTGCTATACAGTAGGTCGTTACTAGTTATCTATTTTATATATAAAAGTGTGTACATGTCAATGCCAATCTCCCAATTTATCCCTCCCCTCCTTACCCCCTGGTAACCATAAGTTTATTTTCTACATCTATAACTCTATTTCTTTTTTGTAGATAAGTTCATTTTTGCTCTTTTTTTAGATTCCACATATAAGCGATATCATATGATATTTGTCTTTGTCTCACTTAACTTCACTCAGTGTGACAATGTCTAGGTCCATCCATGTTGCTGCAAATGGTATTATTTCGTTCTTTTTTATGGCTGAGTGATATTCCATTGTATATACGTACCATATCTTCTTTATCCATTCCTCTGTTGATGGACATTTAGGTTGCTTCCATGTCCTGGCTATTGTAAATAGTGCTGCAATTAACATTGGGGTGCATTTATCTTTTCAAATTATGGCTTTCTCCAGATACATGCCCAGGAGGATCATACGGTAGCTCTATTTTAGTTTTTTAAGGAATCTCCATGTTGTTCTCCATAGTGGCTGTACCAGTTTACATTCCCACCAACGCTGTAGAAGGGTTCCCTTTTCCTCACACCCTCTCCAGAATTTGTTTGTAGAATTTTTGATGATGGCCATTCTGACCAATGTGAGGTGATACATCATTGTAGTTTTGACTTGCATAGCTCTATGAGATTTCTAATTTCTCCACATCCTTTCCAATACTTGTTATTTTCTTTTTTTTTTATGGGGGTGTAGGGAGGGCATAGGACAGACATTCTAGAGGGTATGTGTGATATTACATTGTGGTTTACATTTCCCAAATGACTAATTGTGTTGTACATTTTTTCATGTGCTTATTGACCATTTGCACATCTTCTTCAGACGAATGTCTATTCAAATCATTTGTTAATTTAAAAAATTGAATTGCTTTGCTTTTTATTGTTTAACATTAAGAATCTTTATATATTCTTCATACTAAACTCTGATAAATAATTTGTAAATATTTTTTCCCTTTCTATGAGTTGCCTCTTCACTTTTTTGATAGTCTCTTTTTCAAAAATCTATTTATTTTATTTATTTTTGGCTGCATTGGGTCTTTGTTGCTGTGCACAGTCTTTCTCTAGCTGCAGCCAGTTTGGGCTACTCTTTGTTGCGGTGCGCAGGCTTCTCATTGTGGTGGCTTATCTTGTTTCAGAGCACGGGATCTAGGCACGCAGGCTTCAGTAGTTGTAGCACGCGGGCTCAGTAGTTGTGGTGCACAGGCTTAATTGCTCCTCAGCATGTGGGATCCTCTTGGACCAGGGCTTGAACTCGTATCCCTGGTGTTGGCAGGTGGATTCCTAACCACTGTTCCACCAGGGGAAACCCCTGATAGTATCTTTTCAGACACAAAACTTTAAATAAAGTCAAATTTATTTATTTTTCCTCTGTTTGGTTGTGCTCTTGGTGTAATATCTAAGAAGCCAGTGCCTAAGTCAAGATTTACACGTATGCTTACATTTAGATCTTTAATCCATTTTCAGTTGATGTTCTATATATGATGTGAGATAGAGGGCAACTTTATTCTTTTGCCTGTGGATGTTTATTGTTTCTTCACTATTTATTGAAAAGGCTATTCTTTTCCTATCAAATGGATGAAGTGATTTTTTGATGCTTGTCAAAAATCAGTTGACCATAAAATTATGAGCTTATCCTGGACTCTCAGTAAATTCCATTGACTTATTTGTTTATCCTTATGCCAGAACCACACTGTATTGATCACTGCAGCTTTGTAGTAAGTTTTGAAATGGAGAGATGAGAGTTTTCCAACTTTGTTCTTCATCAAACCATCTTGAGATGGTTTTGGCTTTTCTGGGTCCCTTGAACTTTCATCTGAACTTTATAATCAGATTGTCTATTTCTTCAAAAAATTTGTTTGGCATTTTGACAAAGATTGCATTGAATCTGTAGGTCACTTTGGATAGCATTATCATCTTAAAAATATTAAGTTTTCCAATCCATGCACACAGAATATCTTTCCATTTATCTATGTCTTTGTTAATTTCTTCCAACATATTTTGTAATTTTCAATTTGTAATCTTACACTTCCTTGATTATATTTATTCCTAAGTATTTTATTATTTTGATGCTGCTATAACTAAAACTTTTTCTTAATTTTATCTTTGGATTGTTCACTGCTAGTGCGTAGAAATACAACTGAATTTTGTGTGTTGATCTTAAACTTTGCTGAATTTCTTTATTATCTCTAATAGTATGTGTGAGTGGGGATGTGTGTGTGCATACTGTATGTATTGTCTGTATAAGAGGCTTTGAGTCTATAAATGATGTAGACTTCAGGAAGCTTTTTCATGTGCCAGGAGCTGCTCTGTAGTCCTTCCAGGTGCATAAGGCACAGGTAATATCTGTCACTGTAAAAGGATACTTCTGAATATATTCAGCTTAACAAGATGCATGTTCAATTTCAACTTAAGGAATTTAAAGAATTCTTATATTTAATAAATACATTATCTAGACTCCGCAGTTTTTATGAGGCCTCAATTGATGACCATAGATATTTTCCATATATTTTAAAATGTAACAATGTTTCAACATGTGGTTGTGAGATTGTAAAACTTTAATTCTTGTTCACCTTAATGGGATGCCTTCCTAGCCTCTAGAACTGTGAGAAATAAATTTACACTGTTTACAAACCACTGAGTCTATGGTGGTTTTTGTTATAGCAGTCTAACAGACTAAGAGTGATTTTTTTTCTTTCTTTCTTTTTTTTTTTTTTTTTTTTTTGCTGTGTGGCTTGTGGGATCTTATTCTCACAACCAGAAGTCGAACCTGGGCACCATGCAGTGAGAGCACGGAGTCCTAACCACCGGACCACCAGGGAATTGCCCTAAGAGTGATATTTGGATCTTGAGTTTATAATGATCAAATTTAGAATATACTTTAGACTCTCATTTTCTCAAATCTTTTTTCTGTCCACACACCTCTCTCTTCAAGGTCTCTAATTACTTTTGTTTTAGGTCCTTTAAAGTTTTTCATCAAATCAGTGATACTCTTCATTTTTAAAATTTTTTTGTGTACATTTCATTTTAGATAGTTTGAATTAATGTCTTCAAGTTCACTAACCATTTATTTATGCAATGACTAATCTACCATTAATCATATCCAGTGAAATTTTCATCTCACACATTGTACTTTTCATTTCTAGAAGTTCAATTTGGGTCTTTCTTTTAAATGTATATCTCTAGTGAATTGTTTGAACATATTTTAAACTATTTGGAATACAGTTATAACTTCTGTTTTAACATGTCTATAAATTTGAATACCTGTACCAGTTCCATGTCAATTTTAACGTATTGATTTTCTGTTCATTATATGTTGTATTTTCTTGCTTCTTTCCTTGCCTGGTAATTTTTGATTGAATGTCAGACAGTGTGATTTTTTTTATCCTGTTGAGCTTTTCTCTGGAATGAATTTAAGATACTTGTAAACAATTTGGTCCATTAGAATCTTGCTTTTAAATTTGTTCATCAATATTGGATCAATATTTAGTCTAGTGCTAATTATTCCCCATTACTAGGGAAAGATTTTTGTGGGTACTCTACACAGTGTCCACTGCATTTACAAGGTTTTCTAGTCTGGGTGGTAGGATGACATTCCCTTCTCACCCTTGTTTAAGTATTAGTTACTGTTTCCTCTAATCATTTCATTTTAATGCAATAGATAGTTTTGATTGGGGGGAGAGGAAGGGCCTTTCCTTACCTTTGCTGGTGGACATACTTAGAATTCCCCAGAATACAAAGCAGTCATTCTCCTTATTAACATCTTAAGCAAAGCAATCACCTTTCTCTCTCATCATTCAATAGGATAAATACCTCAATTTGCTCTCAGTTGATTCTGGTTTTCCCAGACCTCCATCATGTTCACATCACCACATTAGTTAGAATTGGATTGTGATTGATATTTATTTTTTTCTTTCTCAAATTATCCTTGCATTTAAGATATAGTTTAGCTTGTTATCAAATTACAGTTTAACTTTTCTACTTCAACATTTGAAAATAGAACTCTTTTGTCATTTTTATTCAGTGTTGAGAAATGTGAGGAAGTGTATCTAATTTTTATTCCTTGAGCAGTGCTACTAAAGTGTGATCCTCAGACCAGTGCATATTTATAAAACCTTTCTTACTAGTTCTTTATGAAACAAATACAGAAATATAGTATTACAAAACTTTAGAGCAAATTAACAGAAAACATTAGTTATATTTTATCTAATAATAAAATTACCACTTGTATGTCTGTTTTTAACTCACTTCATTATTTCCAGTAATTTATTCAGAAAAGTATGTCTGTGATATATAATGCAAGAAACATTTACAACAATAACCAAAAGAAAAAAAAAGATTCTTCTCTGTAGATTGTTTGAGAAACACTGCCTGATGTGGTTAGAAACTATGGTCATGCAGTTTCATGGAGCCTTAAGCCAAGAGGCCTCATAATCAGTGGTCCTAGGGCTTACAGAGAATGGGCTACTATCTTCATGGTTTATAGGTTCTTCTTCTAGGTCACTTAATATTGTACAGATGGGGAGAGCTCCATGGATTTAAGTTTGAAGTAAGGATAGAGTGACTCAGAGAAGTTGGCCTGGGTGAAAGAGAAGATGTGGGTTCTGTCAGTCATGTTATAGAAAGAAATGTCACTATCCTCATAATCCAAGAAAATCACAATCTTTCGTGGACACTTTTCTATCAGGAGAGGCTCTTCCAGGAAAATTTCTGGGGGAGAACAGGTGAGAGCCCTGTATTCACGTCCCTTCTTCTCTAAGACGCTGAACTTCTTCTTTTGTAGATGGCTGAGTAACCCACTCCTCTCTGTGGGCTTCTCATAAATGCCTAGAGTCCACTCATCAGTGTCCTCAATGTCCACCTCCCAGTAATGTCTCCCTGAAGTGAATTCTTTCTGACCAAGATTGATAAGGTTGCCGTCTCCTTGCTTATTACATAATAATACCCGTGTTTCCTCTCTGATGTTCTCTTCTCTCTCTGGGTCAGAATTGTCCTGATGAAAGTTTTCATGATTTAGAGTCACAAGAGCTGGAAGAAAAAAAAGGAAAGGAAAAGGCCAACATTATATATTTCAGAAAACTGTTTCCCCTGTAACTGTTTTGTTACAAGGGAAACCTTAACAAAACAGAGCAAATGTGTAAGGAGTAGGGATAGAATGCATCCCCTCTGAACATGTGTGTTGGGGGAGGTGGTGCTGGGAGGCCGCTGATGTGCTCTCATCTTGAGTTCTAGGCTACTTATCTTAACCTATCTATGCAGTTATATAGGTCAGTGTCTTGGCAGAATGCCAGAGTGAGCAGGTGACTTGAAGTGTTTATTGGAGAATGGTGTTCTTTCCGTGTCCTCTGCAAATTAGACCTATGTTCCTCAATTAGTAACAGGATCCAAGTGAGCTGACCTCTCTACAAAGAACAATTGAATTGCTATTTTGAGCACTTCTTACTTAGTTTGAGGTCTCCTCAGCTGAGGGGCTATCTTAATTTCTGTTTTAGAACCAAGTGGACCCCATAGATGAGGAAGCTGTGCCAATATATTGAAAATGGAATCACGACCAGAGTAGCTAAGCCTAGCAGCAATTTTCAGTTCAGGCTAATATTTAATGATTTTGATGTTTCTTCCCTCTCTTTACCAGAACAATAGTGCCCCTGTCTTTTCAGCGAGGAGATGATGTTAGGAAAGAAAAGCGGGGTCTCAGAGGGCAGGTTGGAAGGGAGCCAAAAAGATAAAGAACAACTTACCAGGTTGGAACTGTTCCTTCCTCCAGTCTGAAAAAGAGCAATACAAGTTGAAACTGGGACGGAAGCATACCCAGGGAATGAAAAGGAGGTAAGGTGCTTCCTTCCCTGACTCATCACCTTCTCTTGTCAACATTCTCACCTCCTCTAAACCCCTCAAGCTCTGGTAGTATCCAGAAACTACAGGACAAATAGTATGCTTTCTGCGCTCTGTCTCACACTAGAAACTATCACATATTTCAGCCCGAAGCTGGGGCGTATTCTCCAGTCTGAGCCAGGTTTGGAGACCCCTGGAGCACGGTCTAATGCTCTACATGTCCCTCTACTATGCTCTCAAGACCTTTATGGACCTCCTCACTATGAGAGCTATAAACTGTATTTTTAAATTTAATTTAATTTTATTCTATTCCATTTTATTTATAGTTTTTCTAGCCTGTGATCTCCTCAGAGTGGAGTTTAAGCTTATGACTAAGGCATTTAAATGGGCCATTATTACTTTGACCCAGATTGTAATCAGATTGCTTATATTTTTCTCCAGGGACAAATTCCTCATGAGAAATAGAATTGCTTCTGCCTGTGGCCACTTCTCTTATGACAGGACTTGTGATTTTATTTAAAGATTGGGTATTCTCATAAAGTCTTGGGACAATAGGCAGATAAGGACATATCCATAATTCTTGATTGGAGCAGCACTGTGGTCTCTCACTAAACTGCGCTCCTGTCAGAAGTGTAGCACTCAGATGCATAGAATCTATGAATATATGAGTCAAGGAGGACATCTGAGATCATGTATTCCAGTCTTTTTGTCTTAGAGATAAGGACACTGAGCTCAAAAAAGAGAAAAGAACCTGATTTCTCAGCTGTAATTGGTAGAGTTGGAACTAAAAGTCAAAAGTCATTCTTAGTACTTTGTTCACTCCTTTAGAAACACGGGATTATTTTTCAGTATCTCATGAAAGAAAACTCAATAGAAACTGCTTAATCAACTTTAATCCGTGGGGAGGACCTCCTCTTATCAAAGCACTTATCAGGCTGTGTGTAGTTGCCTGGTTCCTGGCTTACTTCCCCCAATGGACTTTGTTTCACAGGGTTAGAGTATAATAGTTTGTACCACCAACATTTAGCACAATGTCTGGCATATAAAACTTGCACAGATACATATTCAAGAAATGACCTGGTGTGCTTTTGAGGTCCAACTCTATATTACACACACACACACACACACACACACACACACACACACACACAAGTTATAAACCCACAGAATACATGGACAAATTTTAGAAGGTATAAATATAGCCAATTTCCCCACCACCAGATAAACATATTTTTGCAAATCATATTCAAATATTTTTAAAAGTTGTTTTTCAACTTTTTTACACATAAACCTTCTCCCTATATATTGAATTTTACTTTTTTATTTCAAATAGGTAAAATAAGTGAAATCATAGTTAATATATTTTTCCAAATATAAAATATAATACATTTCCTGCTCTTTTAAACTTTATTTGTAGAATAGAAGTGCTGATATAATATAGTCTTTATTGTTCCCAAATCTCTCTTTATTCATCAAAATCACTCTGAGTTCTGTCCCTTCCTTCTTCATAGTGGATGAGCTAACAATTCTTGCTGAGTCCTACCCTAGCCATGTGGTGGGACTGACCAGGCAGCCATTATTTCTCCTTCATCATTAGCTCTGGAAGACAACTGATTATTTGAGCCTCCAAATACAAAATACTACAGAGTGATACCAAATAAATTTTCACAACTTTCAAGTGTGTGTGTGTGTGTGTGTGTGTGTGTGTTTATGACTCTGCTTATTATGCTCAGAATACCAGAGGCACTTGGCAAGACTAGGTCCATAGAGTTACGTACCAGGATATAGCAAGGCCTTCTTCCAATCTAAAACAGAAAAAATAGAGGTAAGACAAGATGAGACATTAATCTGGGGCCTTGAAGTTTTCTTCCTTACCCTTATTTCTCTTCCACTAATCATCATTCAATCCTTTAGTCTTTTCCTCTAAGGATAGGGAGCTGAGAACCTGTTGGTCATCAGGACATCAATTGACATGACAGAGTCTCTTACCTTCATTGTATAATGCCTTTCGCCTTTCTGAAAGAAACAACATTCAATGAGAGACCCAGAACAGGTGTGAAAAGGGGAACAACTTCTACACAGGGCATGAGAAGAAACAAGACTCACCAAGCTCTGCCTTGAGGTTCACTGGAAGAGGAGGAGATATAAAATCCATGAAACTGGGTTTTAGCTGCTCCTAAGTTTGGTGAGTAGCTAAATGAATTCAATTTGACCTTCTCTTAAGGGTCCCATAGTTAAGTAGGTGAGAAAGATTAGCAAACATATTTGTCAAATGTAAAAGGACGGGCACTAAGAAACGTTAACATGGGAAGTATCATGGGGTCACACAGGAAGGAGAGCCCATGCTTCATAGGAGTTTAAGATTTCTTAGGTGTTTCTAAAGCCTATTCTTGAAGGACAAAAAGGAAGAGAAGTTAAGGGAAGACATTTCCACAAAGAGAAACAGGTTGAGGCACAGTGGTGTGAAAAGGCATGGTGTGGGTTGAGCCGCAATTTGGAGGCTTCGTGACCACTGCCCACAGACCTCCTAACTTCCCACATGATTTTCTCCTTTCCATAGGACTCCCAGCTCTGTAGAATTCTTGGTACCCTGCGTTTTCCTTGGGATCCTTCAGTAATCTTTTATTTCCCCATCCACCCTACACAACCTGTATCTGCAGCTTTTCCATGAACCTCTGATTTGACCTGCTGCCCTGATTTACTTTTGACTCTAAGTGCCACTTCTTTTTCTCTCTTCATCTCCTCTGTGTTATGAGATTCTTCCTGCCTTTTCTTTACTTCTCTCTCTTTGGCTTTATGTTCTCTCCAGCCAGTGTAGCTGATCCCGATGAGGAGAAGCACCAGCAAAGGGAGCATCCCAGCCAGGGCTGTCTTCCACGGAGACGTCCTGGGGAAGAAGGGCTCTGACACAGGCATGTGGAGACACAGTGAGAGACTGACCTGGAGGAAGCCCTGCCCTCTCTTCAAGGCTCCCTTCAGCCTTCCTTCACTCCTACTTGCCCTTAATGCACCCAACTCTGCCTTGGAGTTTGTGCCGTACTGACCTGGGAGGAAGATGGCTGACACTTTCTCCTGGCCAGAGAAGGGGTTCTGGATGGAGCAGGTCACATTGTCCAGAGAGCTGTCCGTGACCACAAGTGATGCCTCCACATAGAACAGCCCATCTCCATCTTGGGTCTGAGACTCAGAGAGGGATGGTAGCTTCACTCCCACCATGTTGCTCCACTGCACCCTGGGTTTTGGGAACCAGCCACCTGAGGAGCACAGAACTCGGATCCCGCGATCCTCAGGCCCCATCATGTAAACGTGAGGGGCAGAGCCCAAGCCTGAGGAGAGAAGACATGTGCCTGAGGGCTGTGGTCCTCGGGATTCAGGAGTCCCTGAGGCTGAAGGTGTAACTGCCTTTCACTAGGCTGATGAGCAAACTGAAGCTCAGAATTCAAAACTGCTCATGGCCAAAGTTAGGCTTACCTGTGATTCAGTTTTTAAATCAACTTAATGCTTTTGCACTTTACTTGGACTGAGAGAGCTTTGAGATCATTCCAAGAAGAAAAAAGAACAGGGGCAATGAAAGTTAGAAGAAAGGAGTTTAATTCTACAAGTTGTCTCTCTCTCCTGATTGGGTCAAAAATATTTGAAGGCCTCAGTACCTATCTGAATTAATACTAGTTAATTAATTTTTGTGATCTTTTGGATACTAATATATCTTCAGAAGGATTGCCTCCTTTATTGTTTAAAAGCAGAGTACATAGTCTTATCCTCACTGTACAGTTTAGGAAATTGACATTCTACAAGGCAAAATATTATATAAACATATGGAAGATCATAAGAAATGCCAAGTTAGGAATCCATATGTTCTCACCCTTCCCTTTGCTTTACACCATGACACATACATTCTGTGCTCAGTTAACTTACCTATCACACGCAACTCCACAATGGCTTCTTGGGAGATATGACCATCCTTAAAATGACACCGATATTGGCCATCATCAGAGGCACGGATGTGTTGGATCAGCAGGGCCACCGCGCCTTTGCCAATGGAGTCCCCCACCAACTCTGTCCTGCCACGGTACTCCAGCATTTGCTCCCCTCCTTGTTCCTGTCCATTTTGGTACACAAGCACTGTGGAGGAGAGCTGGGCTCGGTACCACCGGATCTGCATGTGGGCTGCACTCTGCTCAGGAGACAGCTGGCAGGGCAGACTGGCATCTGCCCCTAGCAGGACCATGATGGGCTGAGCTGGTCCCTTCACGGAAAACCCAGACACTGCATGAAAATTAAAGACAAATTGGGGGAATGAATGGGGGTGGGGGGCAGGATGAGATGGTAGACCCCCCTGCATTCTTTATGTAGGGACCCAAATGTATTTCTCTCTTATTTGTGTTATTTTTTGACCTCAAATTAAAGAGACAATAACAGAAAATGCCATTATCGTGACTTCATAGCTGGTTCTCTTCAAACCTGGAGTCTGAAAACTTCATCTTGAGGGGACCTTTTATTTTATGAAGAAAGGACTTATGTCCCAGAAAGAATAGATGGGTTGTCCAAGATCATAAGCAGATAGAGCTTAGGGATCCTGAGTCCAAATTCTTTGTACTCAGACTTGGGTTTTCTTGACAGTGAAAACATTACAAAGTATGGGAGTTTTATGGTTTTTTGTTTTGTTTTTTGTGGTACGCAGGCCTCTCACTGTTGTGGCCTCTCCCATTGCGGAGCACAGGCTCCGGACACACAGGTTCAGTGGCCATGGCTCACGGGCCCAGCCGCTCCGTGGCATGTGGGATCTTCCCGGACCGGGGCACGAACCCATATCCCCTGCATCGGCAGGCCGACTCTCAACTACTGCGCCACCAGGGAAGCCCTACGAAGTATGTTTTAACAAACAGTTACATCAAATTTAAACAGGCTAAAATCAGTAGTACGCAATAAAGACTTAGATAAATATTATAGCTATGAGTTTTGCGAGGTCTGCTCAAAGGATTAAGATGTGTTGATGTGAAGGAGATCACTCCCACCCTTCACCCGACCCTTCAAGCCTTCTGTTAGCAGCAGACACAGCCACAGTTTCCCCCAGAAATAACTCGTTTGAGAAGATGCAGAGTTGGGACTGATGGACCCATTATATGAGAAGAACCACTGAAAACACACCTACAAATAAAAAGTATGAGGGAGAACACTGACCTGGGGAGCACCACGTGGACACCTGGAGAAGGAGAAGAGTGGGGAGAAAGCCAGCAGGAAGGAAGCTGGGAAAACCCGCCATCTTCTTCAGAGCAGAAAGTGGAGCAGGTGGAAGCACAAAATGTTCACTCTGACAATGAGGTACTCTGTTGGAGAAGGTGCTGAGAAGCTAGCCAAGTGAAAGTTCTTGGAAAACAAAAATCCCGTGTTCAAAGACATACTTTTATACACAGGTTTTTGGCTATTTTCCCTCACAGACCTTGAGAAAAACACCACCAATGCCCACCCGTTCCCAATGGGTTTTGTTTTCTTCCCTCCTTCTTCTTCTTCTTTTTTTTTTCCTGAAAACTGGTTCCCCAGCAGGTGTAGAAAACTGTAAACTGTTCTCTTGTGTCCTGTGGGCTCACTTGCTTATCTACAGATTCATCTGCTCACCGGGGCTCTCTTGAAACCGAAAACCCTGAGTTCAATGTTGAGAGATGAAGTCAGACACAAAATTTGTCCACTCCACTCAGCCAGACTATTTCCCCCCTTCATTCATTCATTCATTCATACATTTATTTATTTATTTTGACTGCAAATACTCTTGTGGCTTAACTTCTGAAAGGGAAGGGAATTTTGTCACCACATGACTCAGAGCTCAAGCCCTTCTTTTTCTAGTACCCACATGTCCCACAGACACACCTGCACATCACCATATGTTTCTCTCTCACCATCCAGATTGAGCCAAGGGGGGCTGCTGGAAGCTCCTGGAACCTACAAGACCTGGCACCTACAAGACCCAGCTCCAGAGACAATTTGCACCTGGTTGTTCTTGAGGTCAGCCTCCAACGGTGTGGCTTCAGGGACTGGAAACAGCCGGTTTCTAACCCATCCCTGGATTAGGAAAATATTCTTAGGAAGGAGGAAAAACAGGGTTGCCAATAGGCACTGGCATTTGAATGCCTCTCCTGGAATAGGTTTAACGAGAGAGTCACAGCCTGCCTGCAGCTCTTTTACTTACTTTGAAAGTGGAAGTAATAAAGGTCACCCCAGGAGACTTTGGACTGGGCTGAGCTATAGAATGATAGGAACTCTAAAGTTGCTTTGGTCAAAAATGCTCAGTGTAGCTCCCCCCCCACCACCACCTGCAAAGGACTGAAATGACATTATTTGGGGAGAGGGAGTCATCTTCCTGTATACTACTCAGTTCGGCCGGTAATCCAAATGTCCATCTAACAAAGCTAGCTGATTTAGAGGATAAGCCCAGGAGAAGCATGCTTACTCTCACCACACCATGATTGATATTGGAAGCCACGTGCAGAGCTGCACAGGGGGAAATAAGAAGTTGAAAATGGAGGGCTCTCTGCTCCAAGAATAGGTCTGTATTTCCAAAAACCTTAGGGCTCCCCAAAGTAGAATAGATATAACTACACAGTTTTACCGTGCTAGATACAGAATGCTCACATGGCATTTTCTTTCCATTTCACACTCTTTCCAAGTTTGATTCATGTTTCTTCATGTCACACAAGGTTTACAGATAATCAGAGACACAAATAGCAATTGCACAAATATTAGTATGTAAGTCCCTAACTGTCTGGCTAAATGAATACCAAGATCCTAAACAAATATTTTCTAGAGACAATGAGGTACATTTGCCTTTTTAAGAAATCAAATGTCTTGAGATATAATTTGCATGCAATGGAATGCATGGTTTTAAAACATGCATTTGAATGAGATTTCACAAACGCTTACACTCATGTAACCACCACCTCCATCAAACTGTGGAACTTTTTTGTCTCTTGAAAATTTTCCTCATGTCCATTGTCCATCAATCCATTCCAGGGGGTGGAAAAACAGTATTCTGATATAAATCATGATAGCTTAATCTTTCCTATTCTAAAACTTCAACAAAAATGGAGTCATACAGTATGTATGCTTTTGTGCTTGGCTTCTTTGGCTAAACAAAATGTATTTTGGGATTCAACCACGTTGTGTGTATCAGTACATTAACATTTTTTATATTGTTGCATAATATTACATTGTTTGAATATAGGACCATATATTCTTCCGCAGTTCTCTTCGGGGCTGTCTCCCCACCTCATGCATGACCTCTCTTTCCACTCAAATTCTTTCCCACCAAGCTGGGCAACCCTCCTCCGTAAGGCCATCCTGTCTCATTTGGGGTCTGACACATACCGTATGGTTAGGGTCTGAAATATTGAGGAATGGGAAGGGAAAACTGAAGGAGAGAAGGAATGGGCTGAAGACATGACTTGCTTTTTTTGTTTACTTTGAAATGTATATATTTGTGTGTGTATTCTATCTCAAACTGTAAATATTCTATTCACAAAATAAATTTGAAAAATTTATATACATACTTATATATTTTTCCCAATAATAGATAATTGTTTGTGTAAAATCAGTTAACCTGTGGAGAATATTTTGAGGAATTTCGTTGAGTACATACCAGTGTTTGTGTGAGAGAGAAAAGTGAAGAGGGAGCAAGAGAGAACTACAAGATATTATTGATTTCAAAGAGCAGTTTTTAAAACAGTGTAAACAGTATGATCTTGTTTGCAAAAAATAGGATAGACATCAAAATCACAGAAAAATAATGATATGGTATTCCTTTTTTTTTGGAAAGTACTTTTTTTAAAAAAATTTAATTATTTTTATTTATTTGTGGCTGTGTTGGGTCTTCGTTGCTGCACATGGGCGCTACTCTTCATTGCGGTGCACGGGCTTCTCATTGTGGTGGTTTCTTTTGTTGTGAAGCATGGGCTCTAGGCATGAAGGCTACTACTGAGTTGTGGCACGCAGGCTTAGTAGTTGTGGCCTGTGGGCTCTAGAACGTAGGCTTGGTAGTTGTGGCACACGGGCTTAGTTGCTCCGTGGCATGTGGGATCTTCCCGGACCAGGGATCGAACCCGTGTCCCCTGCATTGGCAGGCAGATTCTTAACCACTGTGCCACCAGGGAAGTCCAGGGTATTTATTTCTGAGTGGTGCAAATATGGGTGTTTCTATCTATTATTTTTGCTTATCTCTAATTTTCAGATTTCTCTAACATAAAAAGGTAAAGAATAGTGTGTGTATATGAAGATTTTTAATACAAATATGAAGTATATTAGGAAGGATTCCTTCATAGGAGATACAGGATTGAAGAAATAATCAGCATTCTTGGGAATGAAAAATTGGCTTAAAGTAGAAAACAAATGGAAATGTCAAATATCAGAGTAGACACTCCTGAAGGTCAAAATATTGGGTTAGGAAAATGGAGTTACTACATGGTACTTTAAATCAAAGAGATTTAAAAAATTAGGAAATATAAGTTAAGCAAATAGATCCAGAACTTCAACATTCACCTAGAACACTTTCCAAAATGGAAAGGAGAATAGGGGCAAGAATCAGAAGGAAGGGTACTTCACAAAAAGTTGGAGTATTGCAAAAAAAAAAAGAGTCATATATACATGAATTCTTATAAAGTTTTAGAGCTCCAAACAAACAACTAAACAAAAACCAAAAACCTCAAAGCTTCCAGAGTCCAGAAAAATGTGTTATGTACAAAAGAAAAAAATCAGATTCCATCATACATCTGTCATTCAATATTAATTACTAGAAAACAATTGAAATTAGTCTTTATTTTTGTCGACAAAAATTCAACTAACAATCAAGTTAAGCAAAAAAGGTGGAATTTTATTTGAGCCAAACTAAGGATTATAACTTAGAAGACAGATTCAGAAGCTCTGAGAACTGTTCCACCTGTTAGAAGTTGAAGGCACAGTCACACATATTTTTGAGACAAAGGATCACACATATTTTTGAGACATACTGACATTTTACATAAAAGTTCACCAAAGATACATAGTCCAGGTAAGCATGTACAAAGCAAGCAGAGAGTCTCCATGATTGCCTACAGAGTAGGGAAAGAATGCTATTCTTTTAGGAAGTTACATTGCTGTCATCACAAGAAAGAAAAAAATTGATCTTTACAATCAAGCGGGCATTCCCACCTTTGAGGAGGTCGGGTTAATGTATAATGCAGATACACATTGCATATTACAGGGGGAAGAAGGAGGCCCAAACAGACAGAGAGAGAGAATTTTTGTTTAAATTTTCTTGTCCTGCTTTAAAATATAAATTTTATTTCATCACTTTCCTGAGTAGAAACTAGAATTATCTAAACAACAAAACATTAAGTGTAAGAGCAAAAGAAAGAAAATTCTGGACAAGCAAAGAATCAGAAGTTTTCTCCTCACTAAACTTCTCTTATATGAAGAACGAAGGTTACAGGTTTTGAACACAGGGGATTGGAGCAGGGAAAAGGTACAAACTTTTGAGATACATCCCACATTCTGTTTATACCTGCCCTCTGTGGGGTACTGTTATTTGATTTGGAGTAAAGTGGAAGATAGGAGATTTCAGATATTGCGTCCTGGCATTAGTCACCTAGGAATGGAGGAATCAAGGACTGACTTATTCTCCTTTTCTGATAGCTCCTTCCAATAGAGTAGTTGCCTACAAGGAGACTGCATGGCTTTCCTGCGGTGGTGATTTACTTCATAAATTTAAATCATTTTCCCAAAGTATGATAGTATTATTCATACTCATGTCAAATCCCTGCCTGTTTAGGAAACACAAATCCAAATCTCTAATGAGATTAGATACTTAAGCAAGTTTCAAAAGGAATACTTAGAATAAGCAGATATTTTGGTATTAATTTTATAGGCAGACCTGGGAGAGGATTGGCATTCTAAGCACAGTGGAGGAAAGGGTTAGGTAAGTATCACACCGACTCACTCTACTAATCCATCTTAATTGCCTGAAGTGGATTTCTGTTAATCAAAAACTAAGAGAAACTGTTAGATCTCACCAAGTCATAAAGTAAAAGATTTTATATAGCATAGTTGTTATATTATTTAAAATCTCTGGTTATACAGCAGAAACTAACACACCATTGTAAAGCAATTATACCCCAATAAAGATGTTAAAAATAAAAACTGAGAGAGACACTACAGTCATTTGAGCGCTTCAGGAGGCCATTTCTTAGAAGCACTGTGAACCACCTTAGCTATAATCTTTTTTACCTTGTGGATCCCATTTTTGTCTTCACTCCAGCTATTTTCAGGACCTCCCTCTGGGTCATACTGTTCTCTGCTCTGGGAAAGATGGTGTGTTCCCTGGACTTCTCTCTGCCAAGAGACCTCTTCTTTATCTTGCTTCTCCAAGTGTCTATATGGGGCTCAGGTGAGAATATTTTATATTTTCTATACCTGGATTCTCTTGCTCTCTGAACAGAAGCATTAAACTACTCCATCATGTCTCCAATATACCTAGGTTAATTCCAAATCTTTTATTTTGATACAATAATGTATTTGTCCATATACAAGGACAAATAAATCATTATATGATTATTTTAGAGGGCAGGACCAGGTAGAATTACTTTACTGATGTCCTGTAATTCATTTAGATCTCAGATTCTGGAGGAATGCATTTTCTGATGCCCAAGACTTGATTAAAAACTCTATAGCTTCTTGATTTTCCAGCACTCTCCCCTCCTCCTTCATTGAATTTACCACCATGGCAATTTAAAAATCTTCTGTTTAATATGAGATCACTCTGTTGATTGTAAGCTCCACAGGGTGGAAATCCTCCTTGTCTTGTTCACTGCCTTCTTCAGTCTGAATGTGTGCTACAAATTATTGCTGTATGAATGAGAGAGAGAATGTCTATGGGGCTTTACTGGACCAATAATGATGCTGTACTCTAAAAGGTCCAGGCAGGGTATTCTGATATTCTTTTCACTTGTGGCTCTATTCCACAGATTCCTTTTTGGTGATTGGTCCCTCGGAGCCCATTGTGGCCATGCTGGGTGCAGACACGGTGCTGCCCTGCCGCGTGTCCCCAGCCATGAGCGTGGAGAATATGGAGATCCGGTGGTTCCACTCCCAGTTCTCAGATGCTGTGTATGTGTATCAGAATGGAATGGAGCAGGCGGGAGAACAACTAGTAGATTTCAAAGGGAGAGCAGAGTTGGTAAGACTACATCACTGAGGGAAGAGTAGCTGTGAGAATCTACAACCTCCGGGTCTCAGACAATGGAATGCACAAGTGTATTTTTTAAAAAGGAAGTGATTTTGAAGAAGCCGTTTTGGAGCTAAAGGTGATAAGTGAGTAATATCTGAGAATACATATCACTCTAAGGGAAATCTAAGTGTTCTGTACTTGATTTGGGGGAGGAGGATGGTGAACAGGACAGAAGCAAAAAAGGAGTTATCCTTAGAGCTAGTCAATATCTTAGACAGTGGATTTAACCCCAAATCCTCTTCATCTATTTATACATTTATTGTGCTGTACTTTAAAATTAAACTATTTCCATAAATATCTACCATAAAAATTGATCATTTATTTCCCTCTACATTTCTCCTCACATATTTTGAAGGAAGGCACCATGATTAGCAAAAAGTACCATTACTCTAAGAGACCAGAATTCCAGCTGGGTACCATGATGGACAGAAGCTTAACAGGGAGTGTTAGTGGTCCAGAACCAAATCCACTGTTTGGAGGAAGTGACTGTGAGGGTTTGACAGAGTAGATTGAGGTGCTGGTTAGTTTTTATTGTTTTTTAATTTCACATTCATAGGCTCTTTTATGTCTGGCTTTTTTTGTTGTTGTTGTTCAGCATTATGTTTGAGATTTTTCTATGTAGTTAATTGAATGTAGCTGTAGTTCATTTCTATCTCTTTTTTATTGTTTTACTTTTTACATTTAGATCTTTCATCTATAGAAATGTATTTTTGGTATGAAGTTTAATGAAAAGCTCAAAATACTGTTTCATAATGTATATATTCATTTATCTCCATACCAGTAGTGAATAGTGTAGAAAATCTCCACCAGTTTTCAATGCATTGTTTCCCATAAACTTCTCATAGGTACCAGGGTAAATCTAAATTTTCTGTGTGGTTATAATGATTTATCTGTCTATTTCTTTGGTGTTTCCATTTCTAAAGCTATATACTCTCTGCCAAGACAAACACGTTGTTTCTTTTTAGTTGTAATGTTTTTCTCATACTGTGACTATGTTGGGCCTACCTTAAATTAATACTTCTCATTTAACACCATCTGACAAGATATCGATATACTCATTTTATCCATCTTCTTTATGTATAACTTGAATGGAAAAAATCTAATCCATTAGATCTTGAAGGAAAGAGTGACAAACTCTCCTGAGCCATGTTACTGTGATCTCACTTCAGTATCCTCCCAGTAAGAGGTCAAAGATTTCATTGTCATGGAAATAACCTCATGCAGGTGACAGCATTTTTCAGTACCTTTCCCATAACAGTTCTTTCACTTATTGGTGTAAAGACAAGTCCAACCTTTAGAAGCAGTTGTTTGATTATATATCCATGCTTATCTTTCACTCATTTAAACTTTGTCTATTTTACAGCCACTTCTAATGCTCAGAAATGGGTATTCCTTCTCTTTCCTCTTTCTCAACATAGATATAGGTTTCATCTGCTTATGTCAACTTGGAACTTCAATGATTATATTCTTCCAGGAAATGCAAGGTCTATTTGGTTTATTAGTTCTTGCTTCCTAGGCTTTGATCTGTTCCATTTTTCTCAGGAGCAGTTTATTTCCTTTTTTCAAGAGAATTGGCAGTTCCTTCAGGCAATTCTGAGAAGATGGATTGTCTTTCAGACTGCTTTCTGTTTTCCAGAAGTATATTCCCCCAGGAAGATCAGGGATTGATAGTAAAAATTATTAGCTCTATTATAATTTTTAGCCAAAAAAAGATGATGTAGCTGAGGTTCCTAATATATTTCCCACAACTGAGAAACTAGAATAGAACTGAGCTTATGGTGGTTCCATACTTCGTGATATCAAGTTTTAAAAAGACAAAATAATATATAGTCTCAGAAGTTAGAATAGCCATCATTCTTGAATAGACAGTGAATTCATCTAGTATTCTGGTGCTGTTATATTTTGATATGGGTGTTGGTTATGTGAATCTACTAACTGACCTAGCCTGTGCGGAGTTCAAGAAGAGGAGGGGTAGTGGAAGGAAAAGAAAGGAGTGAGAATGGAAAAGTAAAAAGATCTTGACTCTTTCATGGACTCACTTCACCTTGTTACCTTCATGTTTTAGATAATCTTTACTCAGTGGAAGAAAGAAAATTTGGAAAAATGACAAAAGGAGATTGTTTAAGGAAGTGACTACATGTAGTCTCAATTTAAGCACAGAAGAAGTCTTCCTTGAGACTCCAATAAATGGAATAGACATATGATATAGATACAGAACAGATATAGATATAGTGGCAACATGTCTACATTGGCAAATTTTACTCTGTTCCTTCCCTATTATCCTTCTATGGCCAATTGCAGATATGCTTGTGTAGAGGAAATATGACAGGCATTGGTATAAGTTCCAGTATCAGCTTCAATGTTCTTGTAATTTTTGAACTTCAGATGCCCATTTATCTCACGGGAAAAGAAAAGAACCCCCTTCCATCCATAGAGAGCTATGGTGCTTTGTCCATCTTCTCCCACTGGTGTAGCTGTGAAACCCGAGGACAAAAAATGTCCAAGTCTGACTGGACCTTGAAGATGGCGGAAGAGTAAGACGCGGAGATCACCTTCCTCCCCACAGATACACCAGAAATACATCTACACGTGGAACAACTCCTACAGAACACCTACTGAACGCTGGCAGAAGACCTCAGACCTCCCAAAAGGCAAGAAACTCCCCACGTACCTGGGTAGGGCAAAAGAAAAAAAAGAAAAAACAGAGACAAAAGAATAGGGACGGCACCTGCACCAGTGGGAGGGAGCTGTGAAGGAGGAAAAGTTTCCACACACTAGGAAGCCCCTTCGCGGGCGGAGACTGCGGGGGCGGAGGGGGGAGCTTCGGAACCGCGGAGGAGTGCACAGCAACAGGGGTGCGGAGGGCAAAGCGGAGAGATTCCCGCACAGAGGATCGGTGCCGACCGGCACTCACCAGCCCGAGAGGCTTGTCTGCTCACCCGCCGGGGCGGGCGGGGCTGCGAGCTGAGGCTCTGAGGACCGGGTTTCGGTTTCGGACGGAACGCAGGGAGAGGACTAGGGTTGGTGGCTTGAACATAGCCTGAAGGGGTTAGTGCACCACGGCTAGCTGGGAGGGAGTCCGGGGAAAAGTCTGCACCTGCCGAAGAGGCAAGAGACTTTTTCTTCTCCCTTTGTTTCCTGGTGCGTGAGGAGAGGGGTTTAAGAGCGCTGCTTAAAGGAGCTCCAGAGACGGCGCGAGCCGCGGCTAAAAGCGCGCACCCCAGAGACGGGCGCGACCCGCAGCTGAAAGCGCGGACCCCAGAGACGGGCGCGAGCCGCGGCTGAAAGCGCGGACCCCAGAGACGGGCGGGAGACGATAAGGCTGCTGCTGCCGCCACCGAGGGGCCTGTGTGCGAGCACAGGTCACTCTCCACACCCCTCTTCCGCGGAGCCTGTGCAGCCCGCCACTGCCAGGTTCCTGGGATCCAGGGACAACTTCCCCGGGAGAACGCACAGCGGGCCTCAGGCTGGTGCAAAGTCACGCCGTCCTTTGCCGCCGCAGGCCCGCCCCGCACTCCGTGCCCCTCCCTCCCCGCCGGCCTGAGTGCGCCAGAGCCCCCGAATCAGCGGCTCTTTTAACCCCGCCCTGTCTGAGCAAAAAACAGACGCCCTCCAGCGACCTACACGTAGTGGCAGGGCCAAATCCAAAGCTGAGCCCCTGGGAGCTGTGAGAATAAAGAAGAGAAAGGGAAATCTCTCCCAGCAGCCTCAGAAGCAGCGGATTAAAGCTCCACAATCAACTTGATATACCCTGCATCTGTGGAATACCTGAATAGACAACCAATCATCCCAAATTAAGGAAGTGGACTTTAGGAGCAAGATCTATGATTTTTTTCCCTTTTCCTCTTTTTGTGAATGTATATGTGTATGCTTCTGTGTGAGATCTTGTCTGTATAGTCTTGCTTCCACCATTTGTCCTAGGGTTCTATCCGTCCATGGTTTTTTTAAAAAATTTTTTTTCTTAATAATCAATTTTAATTTTAATAACGTTATTATACTTTACCTTCTTTCTTTCTTTCTTTCTTTCTTTCTTTCTTTCTTTCTTTCTTTCCTTCCTTCCTTCCCTCCTTTAGACAACGAGTCATCCCAAATTGAGGAGGTGGTCTCTGACAGCAAGATTTATGATTTTTCCCCCTTTACCTCTTTTAGTGAGGGTGTATGTGTATGCTTCTGTGTAAGATTTTGTCTGTATAGCTTTGCTTCCAACATTTGTCCTAAGGTTCTATCCGTCCCTTTTTTTTTTTTCCTAAATAAGAATTTTTTAATTCAATAATTTTATTATACTTTATTTTATTTTTACTGTATCTTCTTTCTTTCTGTCTTTTTTCCTTCTTTCCCTCCTTCCTTCCTTCCTCCCTCCCTCCCTCCTTTCTTTCCTTCTTGCCTTCTTTCCTTCTTTGCTTCTTTCTTTCTTTCTTCCTCCCTTCCTTCCCTCCTTTCCTTCTTTCTTTCCTCATACTACTACTAATTCCCTCTACTTTTTCTCCCTTTTATTCTGAGCCGTGTGGATGAAAAGCTCTTGGTGCTCCAGCCAGGAGTCAGGGCTCTGCCTCTGAGGTAGGAGAGCCAACTTCAGGACACTGGCCCACAAGAGACCTCCCAGCTCCACATAATATCAAACGGCGAAAATCTCCCAGAGACCTCCATCTTAACACCAGCACCCAGCTTCACTCAACGACCAGCAAGCCACAGTGCTGGACAACCTATGCCAAACAACTAGCAAGACAGGAACACAACCCCACCCATTAGCAGAGAGGCTGCCTAAAATAATAATAAGGCCACAGACACCCCAAACACACCACCAGACGTGAACCTGCCCACTAGAGAGACAAGATCCAGCCTCATCCACCACAACACAGGCACTAGTCCCCTCCACCAGGAAACCTACACAACCCACTGAACCAATCTTAGCCACTGGGGACAGACATCAAAAACAGCAGGAACTACGAACCTGCAGCCTGCAAAAAGGAGACCCCAAACACAGTAAGATAAGCAAAATGAGAAGACAGAAAAACACACAGCAGATAAAGGAGCAAGATAAAAATGCACCAGACCTAACAAATGAAGAGGAAATAGGCAGCTTACCTGAAAAAGAATTCAGAATAATGATAGTAAGGATGATCTGAAATCTTGGAGATAGAATGGACAATAGAATGGACAAAATGCAAGAATCAGTTAACAAGGACCTAGAAGAACTAAAGATGAAACAAGCAACGATGAACAACACAATAAATGAAATTAAAAGTACTCTAGATGGGATCAATAGCAGAATAACTGAGGCAGAAGAACGGATAAGTGACCTGGAAGATAAAATAGTGGAAATAACTGCTGCAGAGAAGAATAAAGAAAAAAGAATGAAAAGAACTGAGGACACTCTCAGAGACCTCTGGGACAACATTAAACGCACCAACATTCTAATTATAGGGGTTCCAGAAGAAGAAGAGAAAAAGAAAGGGACTGAGAAGATATTTGAAGAGATTATAGTTGAAAACTTCCCTAATATGGGAAAGGAAATAGTTAATCAAGTCCAGGAAGCACAGAGAGTCCCATACAGGATAAATCCAAGGAGAAATACGGCAAGACACATATTAATCAAACGGTCAAAAATTAAATACAAAGAAAGCATATTAAAAGCAGCAAGGGAAAAACAACAAATAACACATAAGGGAATCCCCATAAGGTTAACAGCTGATCTCTCAGCAGAAACCCTACAAGCCAGAAGGGAGTGGCAGGACATACTGAAAGTGATGAAGGAGAAAAACCTGCAGCCAAGACTACTCTACCCAGCAAGGATCTCATTCAGATTTGATGGAGAAATTAAAACCTTTACAGACAAGCAAAAGCTGAGAGAGTTCAGCACCACCAAACCAGCTTTACAACAAATGCTAAAGGATCTTCTCTAGGCAAGAAACACAAGAGAAGGAAAAGACCTATAATAACGAACCCAAAACAATTTAGAAAATGGGAATAGGAACATACATATCGATAATTACCTTAAATGTAAATGGACTAAATGCTCCCACCAAAAGACACAGATTAGCTGAATGTATACAAAAACAAGACCCATATATATGCTGTCTACAAGAGACCCACTTCAGACCTAGAGACACATACAGACTGAAAGTAAGGGGATGGAAAAAGATATTTCATGCAAATGGAAACCAAAAGAAAGCTGGAGTAGCAATTCTCATATCAGACAAAATAGACTTCAAAATAAGGACTATTAAAAGAGACAAAGAAGGACACTACATAATGGTCAAGGGATCGATCCAAGAAGAAGATATAACAATTGTAAATATTTATGCACCCAACATAGGAGCACCTCAATACATAAGGCAAATACTAACAGCCATAAAAGGGGAAATCGACAGTAACACATTCATAGTAGGGGACTTAAACACTCCACTTTCACCCATGGACAGATCATCCAAAATGAAAATAAATAAGGAAACATAAGCTTTAAATGATACATTAAACAAGATGGACTTAATTGATATTTATAGGACACTCCATCCAAAAACAACAGAATACACATTTTTCTCAAGTGCTCATGGAACATTCTCCAGGATAGATCATATCTTGGGTCACAAATCAAGCCTTGGTAAATTTAAGAAAATTGAAATTGTATCAAGTATCTTTTCTGACCACAATGCCATGAGACTAGATGTCAATTACAGGAAAAGATCTGTAAAAAATACAAACACATGGAGGCTAAACAATACACTACTTAATAATGAAGTGATCACTGAAGAAATCAAAGAGGAAATCAAAAAATACCTAGAAACAAATGACAATGGAGACACAACGACCCAAAACTTGTGGGATGCAGCAAAAGCAGTTCTAAGGGGGAAGTTTATAGCAATACAAGCCCACGTTAAGAAGCAGGAAACATCTAGAATAAACAACCTAACCTTGCACCTCAAGCAATTAGAGAAAGAAGAACAAAAAAACCCCAAAGCTAGCAGAAGGAAAGAAATCATAAAAATCAGATCAGAAATAAATGAAAAAGAAATGAAGGAAACAATAGCAAAGATCAATAAAACTAAAAGCTGGTTCTTTGAGAAGATAAACAAAATAGACAAACCACTAGCCAGACTCATCAAGAAAAAAAGGGAGAAGACTCAAATCAATAGAATTAGAAATGAAAAAGGAGAGGTAACAACTGACACTGCAGAAATAAAAGAGATCATGAGAGATTACTACAAGCAACTCTATGCCAATAAAATGGACAATCTGGAAGAAATGGACAAATTCTTAGAAATGCACAACCTGCCAAGACTGAATCAGGAAGAAATAGAAAATATGAACAGACCAATCACAAGCACTGAAATTGAAACTGTGATTAAAAATCTTACAACAAACCAAAGCCCAGGACCAGATGGCTTCACAGGCGAATTCTATCAAACATTTAGAGAAGAGCTAACACCTATCCTTCTCAAACTCTTCCAAAATATAGCAGAGAGAGGAACACTCCCAAACTCCTTCTACGAGGCCACCATCACCTTGATACCAAAACCAGACAAGGATGTCACAAAGAAAGAAAACTACAGGCCAATATCACTGATGAACATAGATGCAAAAATCCTCAACAAAATACTAGCAAACAGAATCCAACAGCACATTAAAAGGATCATACACCATGACCAAGTGGGGTTTATTCCAGGAATGCAAGGATTCTTCAATATACGCAAATCTATCAATGTGATAAACCATATTAACAAATTGAAGAAGAAAAACCATATGATCATCTCAATAGATGCAGAGAAAGCTTTTGACAAAATTCAACACCCATTTATGATAAAAATCCTGCAGAAAGTAGGCATAGAGGGAACTTTCCTCAACATAATAAAGGCCATATATGACAAGCCCACAGCAAACATCATCCTCAATGGTGAAAAACTGATAGCATTTCCACTAAGATCAGGAACAAGACAAGGTTGCCCACTCTCACCACTCTTATTCAACATAGTTTTGGAAGTTTTAGCCACAGCAATCAGAGAAGAAAAGGAAATAAAAGGAATCCAAATCGGAAAAGAATAAGTAAAGCTGTCACTGTTTGCAGATGACATGATCCTATACATAGAGAATCCTAAAGATGCTACCAGAAAACTACTAGAGCTAATCAATGAATTTGGTAAAGTGGCAGGATACAAAATTAATGCACAGAAATCTCTGGCATTCCTATATACTAATGATGAAAAATCTGAAAGTGAAATCAAGAAAACACTCCCATTTACCATTGCAACAAAAAGAATAAAATATCTAGGAATAAACCTACCTAAGGAGACAAAAGACCTGTATGCAGAAAATTATAAGACACTGATGAAAGAAATTAAAGATGATACAAATAGATGGAGAGATATACCATGTTCTTGGATTGGAAGAATCAACATTGTGAAAATGACTCTACTACCCAAAGCAATCTATAGATTCAATGCAATCCCTATCAAACTACCACTGGCATTTTTCACAGAACTAGAACAAAAAATTTTGCAATTTGTATGGAAACACAAAAGACCCCGAATAGCCAAAGCCATCTTGAGAACGAAAAAAGGAACTGGAGGAATCAGGCTCCCTGACTTCAGACTATACTACAAAGCTACAGTTATCAAGACGGTATGGTACTGGCACAAAAACAGAAAGATAGATCAATGGAACAGGATAGAAAGCCCAGAGATAAACCCATGCACATATGGACACCTTATCTTTGATAAAGGTGGCAGGAATGTACAGTGGAGAAAGGACAGCCTCTTCAATAAGTGGTACTGGGAAAACTGGACAGGTACATGTAAAAGTATGAGATTAGATCACTCCCTAACACCATACACAAAAATAAGCTCAAAATGGATTAAAGACCTAAATATAAGGCCAGAAACTATCAAACTCTTAGAGGAAAACATAGGCAGAACACTCTATGACATAAATCACAGCAAGATCCTTTCTGACCCACCTCCTAGAATAATGGAAATAAAAACAAAAATAAACAAATGGGACCTAATGAAACTTCAAAGCTTTTGCACAGCAAAGGAAACCATAAACAAGACCAAAAGACAACCCTCAGAATGGGAGAAAATATTTGCAAATGAAGTAACCGACAAAGGATTAATCTCCAAAATTTACAAGCAGCTCATGCAGCTCAATAACAAAAAAACAAACAACCCAATCCAAAAATGGGCGGAAGACCTAAATAGACATTTCTCCAAAGAAGATATACAGACTGCCAACAAACACATGAAAGAATGGTCAACATCATTAATCATTAGAGAAATGCAAATCAAAACTACAATGAGATATCATCTCACACCAGTCAGAATGGCCATCATCAAAAAATCTAGAAACAATAAATGCTGGAGAGGGTGTGGAGAAAAGGGAACACTCTTGCACTGCTGGTGGGAATGTGAATTGGTTCAGCCACTATGGAGAACAGTATGGAGGTTCCTTAAAAAGCTACAAATAGAACTACCATATGACCCAGCAATCCCACTACTGGGCATATACCCTGAGAAAACCGAAATTCAAAAAGAGTCATGTACCAAAATGTTCATTGCAGCTCTATTTACAATAGCCCAGAGATGGAAACAACCTAAGTGCCCATCATTGGATGAATGGATAAAGAAGATGTGGCACATATATACAATGGAATATTACTCAGCCATAAAAAGAAACGAAATTGAGCTATTTGTAATGAGGTGGATAGACCTAGAGTCTGTCATACAGAGTGAAGTAAGTCAGAAAGAAAAAGACAAATACCGTATGCTAACACATATATTTGGAATTTAAGAAAAAAAAATGTCATGAAGAACCTAGGGGTAAGGCAGGAATAAAGACGCAGACCTCCTAGAGAACGGACTTGAGGTTATGGGGAGGGGGAAGAGTGAGCTGTGACAGGGCGAGAGAGAGTCATGGACATATACACACTAACAAACGTAGTAAGGTAGATAGCTAGTTGGAAGCAGCCGCATGGCACAGGGATATTGGCTTGGTGCTTTGTGACCACCTAGAGGGGTGGGATAGGGAGGGTGGGAGGGAGGGAGATGCAAGAGGGAAGAGATATGGGAATATATGTATATGTATAACTGATTCACTTTGTTATAAAGCAGAAACTAACACACCATTGTAAAGCAATTATACCCCAATAAAGATGTTAAAAAAAAATGTCCAAGTCTCAGATGAATGACTTTCCTCTCCAGGTTTGGGTTCTGGTACTCATATTTTCATGGTGGGTCCAGAAGATGAAGGAATAAGGCTGAAGTGCACAGGCAAGGGATGGTTTCCCCAGCCTGAAATACAATGGGAAGATGAAAAGGGAGAGAAGATCCCATCTCTCGCTGAGGACAAGACACAAGATAATGATGGGTTGTTTCGGTTTGAGGCATCCCTTCTTGTGAGAGACAGGTCAAAGACAGAAGTGTCCTGTTCCATGAAGAACCCTTTCTTTGGACAAGAGCAAGTGGAAACCATTTTTATCCCAGGTCACTGTTGCTCATTTGGGGGGCAGGACAGAAGTAAGGAGGGGATATTTATGACCTGGGTTGGGCTACACTTGCTTGGTGTATGTTTTTAATCAGGTTTGGCGGGGGGGGTCCTGTGTCAGAACACTTCTTCCCTAGGACCTCTCCTTGGAAGGTAGCATTCATTGTGACTTTGGTGATACTTGGGGCTTTCATTGGTGCTGTTGTGTATTTGGCTCAAAATGAATGACAGAAAAAGAAGAAACTATCAGAAGTCAAGAAGGAAAAGGAGAAAGAAAATAAAGCCAAAGGTAAAACTGTGAATCAGATTTGGTGGGGATCTGTGAATTTATGGGTTTGTTAACATGATTGTGCATGTGGATGGCATCTTTTGGGAACAAAGAGATATGTGTAAGGATGAGTTAGAGCGCCAAGACCTCCTATAAAACATGGAGCCCAGGACCTCCATGAGAAAAAAAAAAGTATTATAAAGTCCATTGGAGAGAGAAAATGTCACTGGTATAAACATAGAGGTTTTTTTTTTAATGGTCATAATAATTCTCAATTAAGGTAATTTTTTTGTTTTAGGTATATGGAAGTAGCACTTAGGATCTGGGCTTAGTAACATAGTCTAGAAAATATTTATTTTCTGTTAAATCCATTTTGTTATTTTCTTTCCTTTTTAGAATCATTTGAGAAAGAGCTTGGTAAGTCTTCCACTTTCTTTGCTCTAATAGAGGAAATAGAGTCACTACTGTACGCTGTATGTCTGGCCTGTCACAGGCTGTTATTCCTTTCAGCCAGAAGGAAGAAACTGTATCAGCAAGGTGAGTTATACTGATGTTATGGTTGGATGAACCATTTTATTGGCCCCTCTGTTCTGGCCACTTCCTATTTACCTTGTTGGTGAGGGAGGGATCCCATACCCTAAACAGTATAAGATGTTCAAACACATGACACCCAACACTGGACAAAAGAGATTGACAGCAGTTTTTTAGTCACATGTACCCACATCCTGGGGAAGAAAGACACCTCACGCCATGCAGGGCCACATGGAGACTGCACCTGGGAGCAGAACGAATTAACATGGTCTGTAGGAGCCAGGGTTTTCAGGAACAAGAGAATGAGGTGGTGCTGTTTTCTGTGGAAGTATGTAATTGGCTTGTTTGATATTTTTTGCAGGCTGACAGGGAGGTAAAGTTCATTAGGTTGAAGACCAGCTGTGGTTCAGCTGTTTTGGCCAACAGGGAAATTAGCTGAGAGGGGGAGCTTTTCCTGCTGGGTGGACGGCATACCTGGTGAGAGCAGGAGAACTCACAATTAGGCATTTGGAGCCCTGTGACGTTCAAAGGTATCAAGGCAACACATAGAATTTTAGGCTTTCCAATAACTCTCACAATTTAAGCCTACTTTTCCTTTCTTCCCGCAAAAAACCAGACCCTCATATTTTAACATAGATGTAGAATGTGGAAAATGTGAGAAATAAAACAGGAGATGTAAAAGAGGGCAAGTACATCAGAATTGTCATTAAGATAATGAATGCAGAAATATAGTACTATCATAAACCCTCAGATTTCTTGTGGTCACTGCAATTTCACACCCTGAAGTGGCATTCCAATGAATGAGAGAATCTAATTCCTTTGTTCTATTTCAGATTGGAGAAAAGCAGAGTTATATGCCGGTGAGTAACTGATGTTGTCTTGGGGCTTCAGGTACTTCAGGATTTCATGAGGCATTTCCAGAGAATTTTTCAGATAGGCGCCATCATCTGGAGATTTTACTTTGAACCTGGGAGTCCAAAAAAATACAAGAGGTAAAGGGATAAGCATCTCACTAGTTCGGAGGAAACGTCCTTAGCATATTTTCCCATATGATTTTCTTTTTAGACTGGAGAAAGGAATAGTTCAAAGCAGGTGAGTGCCCTTACTATTTTGTCTCACTTAATCTCTTTTATACAAATGAGAAACTACTCTATTTGTATAAACTCCCAGTAATACCTAACTGGTTTTTCATTTCATGGCTTTCATTTCAATCTCATGCAGAAATGTTAACAGATTTCTTACTGTTCTTACACCGTTCATTCATCAGCATAAAATTATACAACTATTTATTCAGTGCCAAATAAATAGAGTGGAGCTGGTCTCTAACTTCACGGGAGAGCGCATGTACAAACTGTGATGAATCTCATGAAGGAATAAAAGATTGCCATGAGAAAAAAAATCATGGATTAAAGGAATTACCCCGAGGAATTGATATTTAATCTGAGACTTAAGTGATATGGTAGATCTATTCATGTGAATAACATTGAAAGAATAGTTCAGTCAGAGGGAAGCCTATTACATACCCAGTCTGATACACAGAAGAGCTTGTTGCATCTCAGTGGAAAAATGGCCCCTGACCATCTTAGGGTCTTTCCAGAATTATGAGTCGACTCTCTATTTCTACTGCTTGCTACTTCACTCTGAATATCCCTGTATCCACACACATTTCCCAGTTAAGTTAATCCTCCAAAAATTAAAATATATTATAATTGCTAACATAAAAATTCTTATGAGAAAACTTTTAATTATTGAAGATGTTTGGTTTGACAAGAAGCAGATTAATTACTACTAGTATTAGCACTATTGTTATTATGAGTACAGGTATTAGTGTTATTACAACCATCAGAAGCTAAAATTTACCAATTGTTCATCATGGACAAGATGTAGTACTAAGTTCTCTACACATTAGCTTGTTGACTTTTCACACTAGTCCTGTATGTACTGAGGTACCAAAATGATGTACATCTTCATGAGATTAAAGTGGGACAGAGAGAGACAAAGTAACTTCAACATCACTGCTACGAAAGACAGAGTGATTATCAAAATTCAGCTCTTTCTGACCACACAGCCTGGAATTTCAACCATTAGAAATATAATAAGAGTGTATGAGAAGTAGATGACTTAGTTTTTACATAAGCCTAGAGAAAAATGACACCAAAGAAGCTTAAATGAAAGTGGGTACACTGTGATTGGAAATAAGGCATGGCTTAACTATTAAGAGCAAGCAGTAGAGCAACCAGCATTTGCAGGAGGTTAGAGAAACACCAACTTGAAATATGTGATCCTGGAGATTTTCAGATGAGACAGACTTCTTGGCTAAATGGTCTCAGCCTGTCTGGAACACATGGTTACCCAAGGTCCTATCCATCCCTGGCCTTCTATGATCTACACATCATGTGTCTCCTATGAATGAACATAGGAGAGAACATGCATTGTTTTACCTAATCTTCCATTTCTCTCCCTCTTATTTTTCTTCATTCTCCTTTCCCAGTAATTTGCATCTTTCCTAAAACTAACCAGTCTCCACTGTGGAATGACCTTTATTTTTTTTCCCCATACCTACAGTGGTTTTTACTCTGGATCCAGCCACAGCTCTTCCCAACCTCATCTTATCTGAGAGCAGAAAACATATTTATTCAAAAGAGAGTGTTTCTCAGAATGGTGATGCCCCAACACACCAAGAGCAAGGGGAGTCTGAAGCCATCTTCAGTGTTCTGGGCAAGATTTTTCTTACTGTGGAGAGACAATACTGGGAGGTAGAAGTAAATATTGGGACAGAAGTTGGATCTAGAGCTAGATGGGCTCTGGGTGTTTGCTCAGACACAGCAAAGAGAGAGGGGTGGTTTTTAGAATGTCCAGAGAAGAATTTCTGGGTGGTGGTATACAAGGCAGGAGAATTCATATTTCCCACCTCCCAGAGAAAGCCTCTGTCACTGAGGCAGCACTCCTGCAAGATAGGAGTTTTCTTGGACTGGGATGCTGGGAATGTGTCCTTTTACAATATGATCGATGGGTCCCACATCTATCCTTTTACTGGAATCACCTTCTGTGGGACCCTTCATCCTTATTTTAGCCTTCAGGGTGCTGGCGCATCTTTGACCATCTGTGCAGCTTCAGATCACACTGAAAATTGTCCTGATTCTTCTCCAAAGACCTCTTTAACTCATTTAAGTAGTTGTGATACAAGCGTCCCCCAAGAAACTCTCTATTACCTCCATAAGTGAAGTGTCAGCACCTCTGCTGCCTCTGCTCAAGCTTCTTATATGTATGTTGTCCAAGAAAGCTCTTCTTCTGAAGAGTAGGTCATTCTCACTAGGTATAAATCCGACCCCTTTCAAAGAGAGGTAGAGGGAGAGAGAGAAATGGCACAGCTAGAAAATGTCTGGGGGAATTTCCTCCAGTGCTCCCTTTGGGGAAATACTCTTTCTGGGCAGCAACGATTTGTCACGAGAAAGCTCCAAGTTAATTCATGAGCCTTTCTTCAGTTCTGGTACTTACTGTGTTTTGAAGTAAATATGTTTAAAGCTACATTTAAAGAGAAAATCTCTCTTCTTACTATTTTTGTTATCAAATATGGAAGAGGGAGTGATGTTTAAAGGGGAGGGTCTCAGTTGAGCAGTACTGTTGGAGATACCCACAGAAATCTGTTCAAGTCTTTTAAAAGTTAATGGCTCAGCTTGTTCTTTCTTCAGACTTTGGTGTCCATCAACTTCTAAACTTGGACTTTACCAAGGTGTGTTGAAGACTGATAAATAACTGTAAAACCATTTGAGGAGAACAAGCCTCCTGGGAAGGAAGAGCCTTTTTTTTAAAAAAAAAAAACAAGTTCTTACTGGTCAGCAAGTCCAGAACTGTATGTGAATAAAAAAGGAATGGATGTTACAATTTATGTTTTCAGAGAAAAAAAATCATCAAATAGGAATGGAGAAACATCCTCAGACTTCATGAAGAAAGAGTCATCATTAACATTGCCTATTTTTTTCTTTCTGACCAAGTTCTTCCCGCTGTTGAGGGTTTTTCCTTTGCCTTTAATGCAGCTAAGCCTTCTCCAGGTGTTTATCACAAAGCTTACGTTTTCAAGAATATAAAATATGAGCTTCTCCTGTTAAATGAACCCTCTCTTTCTGACAGTAGATGAGATCAACTTAGATCCACTTAGATTTTTCTGCACTTCTAGCAGATCTTTAAGTGACAAGTCCCTTTAACAACCTCTCTTGGAAGGTATACTGCCATAGCAAAAGTTCCCTAACACACAGCCACTAAGTGGCAGTCAGTATTTGAACCCAAGAAGAATAAATCCAGAGTCCAGAATATTAACTTTACTGACAATAAAGGAAGGGCTTAAATAACAAGCAAGATATAATAAAAGCAGGAGAGAGGTAAATGAACGGTGGGGAAAATATTAATAGGTATAATCAAATGGACATGTGGATGAGGATATGTGAGGGTAACAACAAAATGGGTACAAATGGTATTGGAAGTATGATATGGAACAGAAAGGACAATGCGTTCAGTTTGGGATATTTTACTTTTGTCATATATATATGTGTGTTTGTGTGTGTGTGTGTGTGTATATGTATATATATATCACACAAAATGTGAACCCTGATGTAAACTATGGACTTTAGTTGAAAATAACGTACCAGTATCAGTTCATCAGTTGTAACAAATGTACCACATCAATGCAAGTTATTAGTAATAGAAGAAACTAAGGGGTGAGAGGGGAGGGATATGGGAGTGCTCTAGATTTTCCACTCAATTTTGTTGTAAACCTGAAACAACTCTTAAAAAATAAAGTCTTTTAATTTTAAAAAAAAGGATGCAGTACTGGTACATGCCACAACATGGATGAACTTTGAAAACATTACACTAAATTAAAAAAATACAGACACAAAGAAATCCATATATATAGTATTTATGATTCCATTTATATGAAATACCCAGTATAGGCAAATTCACAGAAACAAAGTATATTAGGGGCTGGAGGGAGGGAAAAATGGGTGTAACTGCTTAATGGTTATGGAGTTTCCTTTTAGAGTAATCAAAATATTCTGGAGCTGGATACTGATGAAGGTTGCACATATTGTGAAGGTAAAAATACCACAGAATTGGACAGTTATTTTTTTCTTTAAATAAAATTCTAAAGGATATGAAAATTAAATACACTTTGATTACATTCCTTCCTAATTTTGATTGAACTCAGATTTGAGACGTCATTTCAGTAATTATATATCTTTCTCATCTTAGTAATAACATCTTTCCCATTTTGCATTCTGCCATTGAGATTTCTCTCTTCAAGAAACTGTAAGATCAGAGTCTAAAAAGGCCTGAAAACTGTTCATGATTTTTGGTTCCCTTTAAGTTAAAACAACAATAAGAATTGGACACTTTAAAATGACTAAAATGATGAATTTTATGTGTATTTTACCACTACTGGAAAAATTTAAAAACTAAATAAAATAAATGTTAAAATACTTGTAAAATAATAATACTACAGTATTACACTACATAGTTTCAAACATAAGTTTATGAGTTTAAAAATAGAGAAAACATATCATGACCCAAAAGAGAAAATTCCAGAATGCCACAGATGAATAATCCTCAAAGGACAGCTAAAACCGTGATGTCTGCCTTCCTAGAAAGCAGCAGCCTGTCATTTGCAGGTATTCCTCATTCACACTTCAGAAGATTTTAAGACTTCTTCCAAATCTTTATTTCTTCACATTCTTTCTTCTCCTATGTGTGGCTTCTCTCTTTTAATTCATTGTGACTTTTAAAATATTTTTATTTCCGTTGCATTTTATTACTTGTGTTGCATTAATTGCTTATGTTTATTCTATAATTGTTAATTTTAAACTGTGTGCTTTTTTTCACTCTAAAACAGAAATTGATATTTTCATAAACATCACACATAACACATTTTTCTCTTGGACTAAAATTTCTGAAAAATTTCCTTACTCCACATTCTTAATTAACTTTCTGAAAAAGTCTGGTGCAGGAATTACACACTTTATGTGATTTTCAAGATTATGTCTTAGTGATCAGATTTTTCTCCTTATATTCAGCTGTATTTTCTTTACCTCATTTTAACCATATTTTTTGTTTTCTCACCCCCACTTGGATAATTAATTGTCACTTTCCTAGAGAAACCGATCAAATATTTGATCATTCCTTGCACTTCCTCCTCTAGGCTAAATTGCATTTCCTATTGGATTTTCTAAGGGTCTTTTATCACCAGATATCAGATTGTGATCCGTAGGCAGGATATCAGAGAGCTTGGGATATGATAGGTCACAGAAGGGATCAGTCTCCAGGTCAGATTTGATGCCAGAGTAAAGTTAAAGCCTCTTGATTAGGTAAATGGGTGATCGTGTGAGACCCCTTCAAGCGGTTGGTGAAAGGGGAAAAGAGCTGGGACTTAGAATATAATCCTGGTTTCCAGAATCCAGGGTTATTGTTTTCCTTGGAGGTGTTTCTGGGGCTCTCTTAGGTGCAGGGAAAATGTCAGGAGAACCTACAGTAGGGGACCAAAGAATGAAGGGGGTCCAGAATTTCAGAGAAGAAAATTAGGGGGGTATAGATAAGGCACTTGTTCATGTTATAGAAGGAGAGACATCCAGAAGTGTAGTCCAGAGAGATTCTAACCTGTCCCAGAGACATCTTCAGAGAGCGGAGGCTTAGAGGAGAGGAAATGGCCCAGTACTCATTTCCATAACAACTCACTGCCCGAACCCATTCTCAGTTGACACAAAGATGACTCCTTCACGACACCGTCCTTGACAACACTCAGGACCCATACTGTCCTGTCCCTAACCTCCGCTTCTTGTAACCACCTTCCTGAGATGAGCCCCTCCTGGCCCATCACAGTGAGGAGGCCGTCAGATAACTGTAGTAAGTCTGGCTGCATGACCGTCTGTGGGCTACACGCTCATTTCCCTCAGAAAGGATCAGTTCTGAGTGAGCTGTATTTGGATCCAATGTCTCATTCACTGCAAAGAAAGAAAATCCATTCTGATAATAATCAATACAGGAATATTCTAAAATATCAATTTCATGATATTAACATCCAAACAGGAAAACAAAAGTTACAATGACTTAAGAAATTTAAAGTGGAAGAACTTTCTAGGGCACACAAAACAGCCTATCAATACATGAGAAGTCCTTCACTGGCAGAGCAGGAATAGCCAATAAGCAAGTCGCCATATTTGTAATGATCTTAGTGAAATGTTCATGCCAACAGAATCCCAGTTAAGTCTCAACTTCAAAGTGAGGATGGCTTTGCCACTTTTTTTCTTCCTCTCCCTTAACTAAATCACTTGGGAATGTGCACTGGGAGATTAAATTATTGTCTTTTAATTCTTTTGCTTCTATTATCACTGTAAACTGAGCTCTTTCAGCACTGATCCTCAATTACATGAATGTAAGCCATCAACTCTCATGTTTCATCAATTATTGCCTATCCCCTGAATGTCTCTGTGCTTCAGTGCCTGCTGAAAAGAGAGGTTAGGGAAAGTGTACAGTAAGGCTCCCATCACAAAGTGTGCTCCACGCTGTTTCTGTTTCCCTAACTTACCTTTTCTACAGCTCTTCCTCCAGATCAAGCCTACAGCCCCAACAAGAGGAAGCAATCCCAAAATAAGCAGTATCTTCCATGAAAAAGTCATCCCAGGCTCTAAAATGGAAACCCCAGAATCACATTAAATCATGAAACTGGGAAATTTTCAAGATCGTTCTTTTCATCTGAGAGCTCCTAGACTGGAGAGGAAGGTGAGAATTAGTCCTGTCAAGAAGAAAGTGGGTCTGCTTCTCCCTGCTCTGCAGAGGCTGAGGAGAGGCTGGGGGTTTATGCTAACTTTCTTGTTTGCTCCTCTCAGAAACACACACACACAAACACACACACACACACACACACACACACACACACACACAGAGTTCTCCCCCTTCTCTTTTCCAATTATACCACCACAATCACTGGAATAATGAGGGCAGCAAAAGGATAAATTTACTGAGTCCACAGCCATGAAGATGGTGTTAAGGAAAATTAATTTCTAATCCAGAAGAAAACCCATCATGAGGGGGAAAAAATGATGTCATTGTTTTCACATTAGAAGAAAAGAGATTATAGATATAGTGATGATAGAGTCAGTTCTTGGAATTCAGTAGATAATAATGTAACCATATAACCTTAGGGCTTTAGTTGGGAATTTCAGGAAGAAACTCTAAAGAGTAGAATCTCTAGGTGTCCTGAAGACCAGCTTTGCAAGAGATAGCAAGAGACTTCATCAGAAAGAAAACATAAAAAACAAAAAATAGAAAAGCAATAAAATGAGTAAGTTTGGGTTGGTCTTCATATTTATTTCCCAAAGCTGAGAGGAGCACATGGAATCACTAACCTGAAGGAGAAAAAGTTGTCATTTTCTCCTCACCAAGAAGGGGGTTGCTGATGGAGCAGGTCACATTCACAACAGAGCTGCTTTTGACCAGTAGAAATGCCTCCACATGGAACAGGCCCTGGCTGCCTTGAGTCAGGTCCTGGGAAACTGATGGTATTGTCTTTCCTTCCATGTCCCTCCATTGCACATGGGGCTGTGGGAACCACCCTTCTGAAGTGCACTTCAGCTTTGTTTCTCCATCCTTCAGTGCCTCCATGGAGATCCGAGGGGAAGAACCCAAACCTGGGAATAGAGATCAAGGAAGGCAATTTAGAGTCTCTGCAAGTGGTTACACAGTCAGTGATTGCACAGAGGGGGAAGAGAAGGATTCAGAGACTTGGAGAAGAAAGCAAAGCTTAGGGGGGAATTATACTCTACTCAGGAACGAGACTAGCTGGAGCCTTTACTTGTCTCCTTTTGTTTGCAAATTTTTATTTTTATGCTTTGTATTCCTAAAATCATTCTGGGACAGATTAAAGGATACAATACATTTCAAATCCAATTTTTTTTCTTCTATACCTGAAACAAAATAACTTTGACCAGGTAGGTCATGAGTCACATGGCCAGAAAAATAAAAAATAAAAAAGACAGAATATCCTCAAAGAACAAAATCTTATAAATACATGCCTCCAATGGCAGAAAATGATGAAGTTCATTAAAAGTTTTAACATGTGCTCTCATGGATGTTTTCTAAACATATTTATTAATTTGAATACACCATCAATGGGAGAAACAAGTAGATTTTCCACAATTTAGGCAATGTCCTCAATGGCATTTGCTAACCTTGGAAAATCAATTCTCACCCACAAACATAGGCAGTGGGAAATCATGATGCAGGGATTGATTTTGTCTTTCCTCCTCCGTCCTGCCAATACTGTCAATATTTATGATTTTTGCTTATATGGTGGATCTAGTTTAGCCTTCAAATCATCATGCTTCCTAATAACTACATATTTCCCAGAATTTTAAAAACACACTGAAATAATGAGTCCTGTGTACTTATGGAGTAAGAATCTCACATTTTACTAGGTATATGGCCACTTTATGGAGATCCTGGGAAGGATACAAATTTACACACAAAGGATCAAATCTGGTCCTTTAGGGTTTGTGGACTTTATGTATTTATTACAGCTCCTGCACATGGGAGAGTTTACTAAAAATTTGACGAGTGAATGGACATTAAGAAAATTTCAGGTGCCAGAGAAATTTTCCATGAACTAGCAAGTCAAAGCAGTGGGAACAAATGTTGATTTCAAAACATCTATCTAGAATCCTTACCTATGATCTTCAGATCCAAATCAGCCTCCTGGTAGACACCATCTTTTTCAAAAAGGCACTGGTACTTCCCATCATCTGAAGTCCTGGCATTGTTTATCTGCAGGGTCAGCCTCCCCTCATTGATAGCATCACTCACCAATGCAGTCCTCCCTCGATACTCGGCCATCTGCTCTCCAGCCACATCGTCCCCATCCATATAGACATAAACAGCAGGATAACGGTGTGATCGCACCCACCTCACCTCCATGCTCTGTGCATCAGTCTTTGGGGACAGGGAACAGGTTAATTGTATGTCTTCTCCCACTCTGACAAGGATGGGCTGGGAAGGTCCAATCACTTTTAAGGAAGCTGTTAAATACAGCAGACAAAACGCAATGGAAGATCCAAACTGGAGCAAATAGTGTCATCAGTAAGAACACCTTGAGTAGGGTTTAGAACCCAGGGACACCCCAGGGGAACCCTGAGGTTCAAGGTCATCCCTTGGAGAGGTAGAGGTTTGGTGGAATCAGGATAGAGGTTGTCCCTATTCAAGGCAGAACCATCCCATGATGTGTGTCTGTCTGAAAATTATCACTAACAGAATCCACACCTGCAGCCCCTACCTATAATCTTATTCAGTTTATAGCCCAATAAGAAAATAATTTTGCAATTAAAATCAAATTAAAATTTTATCATTTTAAATTTGCACAACCTTAAACTACTTCTTAATCTGTGTATGTCTCAGCTTCTTATACCATAAGACAAATATATCACTATCAAAATCATAAGTGTTTACTGGAGTTAAACAAAATAACCATATAAAGAGTTTGATGACCATGCAGTGTGAGTGGAGCCCTAAGATTATAAGACTTGAGGTCATTGGAGCCAATCCCACTCTAGACCTTGATAATGGGAAGGGAACAAAACTGAGTCAGGTGGCTTTTTAGTAATGAAATGTGAAGAAACCTTCCCTAGTTTGTTTTATAATACCTTATAAGTCAGATCCAGCCACCGTATTTCAGTTTCCCAAGCTCCCACATATGTGGGGCGCTAAACACACAGCAGTCAATGTTCTCAAGTGATCTTGAGAAATGTTATAAGATCAAGAATTGGGGAGATTGGCAAAATACGAAGCACAAAGCAAGAATGAATACATAAAAATGAGTCTAATTCCCCCATTATGAAGAATGGAGATTTTCTCTGAGGGCTTTCCTGGCTATTCCTGGACCCAACTTTCAGTTCTCATCAGGTCCTGGCCATGTTGATTATGCTCTATACTATATTTAGAGTCATCCTTTTCCATCAAATGGTAGAACGTTTTTACCATTCTAATGCTGAAGTGTAATGATCATTTATAAAGAAATACAAGCATAAATTTGTAAACTGTCTGGACGGGGAGTCAATGATCAAAGGCAAAATGTCCTCATTATGTATTTATCCAAAATATTCTAGGTACTTCTCTAGAGAGGAAACTCGTTGCCAACATAATTTTAATTTTCAGATCATTTCATTCTATTCTTGCTAAAATTTGACTCTCAGTTATATCCAGCATGTTGTTTGCTTTGTTCTTCAATTTTACCTAAAACATATTATCTCTACTTCATATGTATCTCTTTAAATATAAAGACAAAAGTAGGAATCAGAAGGAAAAAAAAGAACTAGTAGTTAGTTTGCTGCTATTTCTCCATCCATGTATCTTATAGTAATAAAGCAGACTGTTTCCTCATCTCTGTTGTCCATATGAGGTTTTTTTTTACTCCTGTCCATGATCTGTGGTACAAATCAACTCTCAAACTGAATTACTCTTCCAGAGATTGGTAATTAAGAGCTAAAATTGACTGTTTCCCAACTGTAAAATGATGATAAATCTATTCACCTTTAAATTATTGTAAGAAAAGAAAATAATTCCTGAAAAGCACTTAACATCGTCCCAGGCACGTTATTACCATTTCAAAAACTTAGTCATTATCTGTATAACCAACAACATTATTTGCCAGAGAAGGGAACTAGGATTTCAGTCTCAGGACTTCTAAGGAAATCTCGGTTCACCAGCAGCCTCTGAGCTCTAATTCACAAGCTCTAAAAACACGGAGGTAGCTGTGAATCTCCTACTCTACTCTCTATTAGGAGCTCACCCTCAAAGCTCCTGAGGGCACAGCCCTCCTCCTGACGGGGAACCCACGGAAGCTTTGTCTTTTCATATTGTTTCAATGTGGGCCCAGAAGGTGTGCACAACTTAGAAACAACAGGACATCAGATTGTATTTTGTGTGCTAGGTGTCCAATGGGCATGTCAATTTGGTTCAGATAACTTAGAGAAATGAGTCTTCACTTAAATTTTTCTTAAGGGACAGAGACGTGGGTCAACCTGCCCAAACACTGGCTTGGCTTTCTGATCTGTAACTAACAAGCTCTGCCAGCCAAGGTTTCTGTCCTATCACAAGCAGATGTCACCTGGGTGGGAGGGTATCTGACTTGGAAGGTAAGACTCGCAGATGTGCACTCTCTTCAAACTGTGGAGTTACCTTTGACCATCCCAAGGCCCTTTCCTTTATCTTTATGGTCCAAAGGGGTCCAAAGTGTCACACTAGACTCTGACAGAGATTGGGGTGTGTTCGCCACCCTAATTTTCCTCAAAAACTCCTACATGGGCCGAAAAGTGTGCTTAAACTCACCTAACATGTGCACAGGCACGCACCCACATAAGCATATATTCCTGTAACAGGTGACTTGAGGGAAAGCAGAGTACTGATGGAAGGAGAAAACGAGCAGGTAGGGGGCAGGTTGGTTGTCATGGGCTGGGAGAAGAGGTCACAGAAATGAGGAACAGGAGGAAGATGATAAGGCAACAAAGGAGAAACTGAAAGAGGTTCAAAAATCAGTTGGTTACTGTTTAAACCACTTATCTTAGGTACAGTAAAATCATACCTGCAGTCCAACTATTAAAGAAATAAAAAGGAAAATGATCACCCCAAGCACAGGGTCCCAGGCTGCATCTAAGAAAGTCACAGCTCCCTCCCAACAGTGATGAGGTCAGGCTTACTGGGGTGAAGAGCAGGTACAGAAACCGTAGCAGGGCCAGAGGTTGCAGGTGGTGGGTGAGGGCCGCCAGTTATCATGACGGCCCTGCTTCCTCGCACTAGAAACTCACACTAGGGCCTCCAGAGCTGGGCCAGCTGTCCTTTGCCTTGCCCTACACACTCCCTTTCCTCCCACCCAGAAGGCCAGAGCTTAGGTCTGCACCCATTTTAGGCATCCATCTGAGGCTCATTGGGGTCCCATGAACACTGAAAGTGGCAGGTTACGAGGTGCAAAGTTGCCTTCAGGAAGCTACACTTTGCTGGTCCCTCTACTACTAAATGTGAGACTTGGGAAGGTCATGCCTCAGTTCCTCATCTGGATCACGAGGTGTCACCTTCTCTGTGCACGCTTTGTCCAAGGAGCACCACCCTCCCCTGGAGAGGACAGAGGCTCGTGTATACTTGTGAGAGCCACCACCTCTACTTACCCAGCTCTGTCTGGAGTTTTTCTGGAAAAAGAATGAAAATAACATATCAAGGAATTTGGTCTAAGGGAAAGGAGAGAAAATATTTCCCAAAGAAAACCCCCAAAGTTCTACATCTTATGGAAACACTTGATTCATACGAAAAATAAAATGTAAAAAAATAATGATTTTTCCCCATCCACCTCCTGGTGGTCCAGCTGTTTTTCCCTTTCTCTGCACAACAAAAATACTCTCATTTCTACCACCCCATGATTCTGCTTGTTTCTGCTTATATTTAACATATCGATATTTAACTATTTCATAAAAATAATAATATTCTTTTTATAAATGCATGAAAAGTATAAAAATATATGGACATAGACAATTATCACCCATAATTACAGACTGAGAGATATATAAATATATATGTATATGTTTTGCAATTATGTATATATATGTATTGTTCCTTTTAACATTAACATATAATATTTATTTTAACTCTTTTTCCTGTATCCATTTATATGAATAACTATGTACTTATTTCTTTATATCTAAATGTAGAGGGTGTCCCAAAAGTCTTAGTGAAATTTTAAGTTATTTAAAGCCAATAATCTTTCCATGATTGGAAATATCTATTTATAGATAGATAGATGATAGATAGATAGATAGATGTAATCTTTATCATTTAAGTAGTCCATCAGGGGGATATTTTCAACCATTAAAATTATTTGAAAATACCATTTTTCATCAATGCTATAAGTAACATAAGACACTTAACACTCCACTGCTGTATTGGGTTTTGGGCTGTTGTTTTTGTTGCTATTTATAAATGAGGATAAAGATGCTGCTATGGAAGCAGCTGTCTCCATCTCTGATTATGTTCAGATGATAAAAGCTCCTAGAAGTAACTGGCACAAATACAGCACAAGAAAACATTTCAATTGAAAGAATACAGTTGTATTTCCTTTACAATGTAACACATACTTGTGAGTAAAGAAAATTAATAAAGAAAGAAGAAAAGGCAGAATCTGAAAGAAACTGGAATGCCATTAACAATAGCTATATAGTGTATATATTTCCAGCCATAAATGTTTTATAGTTTTTAATGCATATTACAAAATATTAGATATTCTTCTTGATTAAAAAATATTAAGTGCTATGGAACAGTCCCTGCAACCTTTCCTGCTAATCAGAGCATCTTGGTCCTAGAGGCAGAGCACTGACCTGGGATGGAGATGTCTGAGCCCCTCTCCTCAGTGAGTGTGGGGCTGTGGATAAAGCAGGACACAATCTCTGTAGAGACATTCCTGACCACAAGAGTGCTTTCTACATAGAACAAGCCATCTTCATCTTGGATGCTATGCTTAGAGATAGTCAGCAACTTTTCTCCCCTGATGTCTTGCCAAGAAATCTGAGGTTCTGGGAACCAGCCTTTTGCAGTGCACACAAGCTGGAGTCCGCTTTCCACAGATCCATCCATGTGGATGTAAGGGTCAGACCCCAGACCTGTGGTGGAAAGACACAGCCCTAAGTCCCGAAGCCCATGGAGGCACAAATCACAGAGGCTGGGAGTCCAATGACAGTGCATAGGGAGAGAGCAGAAGTTCAAGGTTCTGGGGAGCAAAAGATGGCCCAAAGTCCTCTTCCCATTCAAACTGGAGTTCACATATACTTTATTTATACCCCAGTCTGGATCCTTAAATTTTAGCACATGAGCAGTATTTTTATTCAGACCCAGACATGAAAATAAGAGAAAGGGACATAATAACATTTTGCTTGTGTCTCTAGCATGGCAAACTAAGATGTGTTAAAATTTACTCACGAACTCCCTCACGCCACAGACTCTGCCTGTTTCATCTTAATATTATTGTGTCAGGCACTTTGACTTGTTGGATAATATCTTGACTCCAATTAAATAGAATATTTAATATAAAGTGAGACATCATTTCCAGGGAGAATATTCTTCTCATTTCTTTTGTTGGTGGTTGTGAACTTGGGGTGCAAACAGATAATCTGGGTCATGTAAAATGGGAAGCTTCATGTTGAGTTTCTGTATCTAAATATTCTATTCCATGGGAAAATGTTGTCAAGACATCCCAGTTTTATATAATCATGAAATTCTTTCTCTATTCAACACAACTCTCAAACCCAAACGAAGAGGATTCTATTTTCCATAGATGGTAGTTCTGTCTCTATCATTTGCTGGGGACAGAGACACCTTTTCTTCACCTAGAGGCTTAGAAAATGCATGGTTTCTTTTCAAGTGTCCCTGATAGTGAAATGCCTTAGTACGTGCCCTCCCCACTCCACATCTCAGAAGTATGTGGATTCTTTCATCCATCTTGAATCAACTTGAATATAATAACATTAATAATCATACATAGGTGTTGAGACAAAATGTGTTAGGGAACAGAAAGAGGTCACATCAGCCAGAGATGTTAACATCTCCAGAGAACTATTTCCCTGATAAGGCAAGTGGATTTGCCTGATTTTCTCTTTAGCACATGGAGGAGTTACTCCTGTCAGGGACCCATACGATAGTTTACTTTTCAGATATTTGTTTCTCCACAGAGACATCCTTTCTTCAGTCTTTCCCTTCTTCTGACTCTGTCCTACTTTGCTAACACAAAAACACCATGCAGACCCTTGTCACTCACAATGGGTATGTCCCCAAAGCATCTGTGAACCCCCAATTCACTGAACACTAGTATACAGTAATCTCCATAAAAGCACCATGTTCTTAACGTCTTAGTCTCATCACTAACTTTCTAACTTGAGGTGGCGTTACACAAAGAAACAATGTGTTCACATCTCAGTGACTGTGTACTTGAGGCTGAGTAGAGAACATGGATGCAGGGCAGTCCGCTAGGGTCGCTCACCCAGCAATTGACTTGCCCTTGTGCACTAGCATATATGGCACAAATTCTTGCCTCAGCAAAACTGCTAGTGACTACATGTCATCAATGTTAAATAATCCTCAAGAATAGTCAAAACTGTGTAAGTTAAATTTGGGGGAATTGTTTGTGAGTTCACTTTAAAGATTTCAGAACCACCTGCCTCCAAATGAATCAGGATAGAGGACTGGACAGGAGCAATTGCCTTGATGATTCAAAGGGAATTCTTCAATTGGAACCAAGCTTAACACAAATTAATATACTTCTTCTGAGCCCCTATGTCTTTTCTGATATACTCACCTGCTACGTTGAGCAGCAAGCTTGTTTCTCCACAATAGTTTCCCTCTTGGAAACGGCACCAGTACTGCCCATGATCAGATGGCCGGATGTTGTGTATCTTCAGAGCCACACTTCCCTCAGTAACGTTGTCCTCTATCCACTCTACCCGGCCTCTGTACTCCTCCATCTGCATCTCCGTCACCTCAGCTCCATCCCGATACAAAAACACAGGTGTGCTGAGCTCTGAGTGGTACCACCTCACCTCCATGTGCATCGTGGTCCTCTTAGGGAGGAGCTGACAGGTTAGTAGGGCATCTTCCCCAACCATGACCAGGGTAGGATGGGCAGAACCAATCACTCTAAAGTCATCTACAAAAGAGTGACAAAGAGAAACTGGGAAATGCCAACTGGAGGATCAATATGATTGCTTTGGGATGTCTACTCTATGAAAATGGGGGCACCTGGAGGAGGGAAAGTTTTATTTGCAATGTTTTAGAGAAACCCAGCATTATGATTTGCATCTTTGGTTGTACAGAGACAATCTTGTGTACCAAAAATAACATGCAGTTCAAAAATTTTAGTGCGATGGTCTTCCCTGGTGGCACAGTGGTTGAGAGTCCACCTGTCGATGCAGGGGACACGGGTTCGTGCCCCGGTCCAGGAAGATCCCACATGCCGTGGAGCAGCTAGGCCCGTGAGCCATGACCACTGAGCCTGTGTGTCCGGAGCCTGTGCTCCGCAACGGGAGAGGCCACAACAGTGAGAGGCCTGCGTACCGCAAAAAAAAAAAAAAAAAAATTTAGTGTGAGTGCTAAATCTATTACTTACCAGCTGTGTGATTCAGGGGCAAATCCATCATTCTCGATGAGATTTTAAGATTTGCAACCTCAATTTATTCATCTTTAAGATTTTAAAACCACCGTCTCTGAGTTGTTTTTATTCTCAAATAAGTTAATGTGTAAATTGATTTTTTAATTGGGAACTTTATTAGTTAGTGATTTATTTTATATTTTACAGTGATTTATTTTCTAGTTAGTAATTTCACTTTGGTGACTAACATTGTAATCACTTTTCCTAAAATTTAGATAATAGATTTATTCAATAGATTTTTCAGCTTTTCAGAATTGTTTTTGTCTTATCCTATGTAATGAACTGGGTTTGTTTTGCTTTGTTTTGTTTCATTTTGTTTTTGTCTGGACCGGGCAAGACTCCAGTTACTGGGGCTATGTAAAATGCAGTTTTTGCAAGGACATTTTGTGGTGGATTAAGGGTAGTGATTAGTGAAGTAAGTCAGAAAGAGAAAAACAAATATCATATATTAATACATATATGTGGAATCTAGAAAAATGGTACAGATGAACCTATTTGCAGGGAAGGAATAGAGACGCAGATGTAGAGAATGGACATGTGGACACGGGGGGGAAGGGTAGGGTGGGACAAACTGGAGATTAGGATTGACATATATACACTACCATGTATAAAGTAGATAGCTAGTGGGAGCCTGCTGTATAGCGCAGTGAGCTCAGCTCCATGCTCTGTGATGACCTAGATGGGTGGGATGGAGGGGAGGGGGGGAGGGAGGTCCAAGAGGGAGGGGATATATATATACATATAGCTGATTCACTTCATTATACAGCATAAACTAACACAACATTGTACAGCAACTATACTCTGTGTAAAAAAAAAAAAAGAAAGAAAAAAAGGCAATGATTAGTATAAAGAGTTCAAGCCTTCCAATAAAATTTTAAGTCATGTTTGACGTCTTCTTTATCTACAAATTGAAGAGCTGTTTAATAATTCTGTATGTTCCTATGCTTAATAATTTCATATGTCATGTATATTATGTTATTTCTCATCCTAAAATGCTCCAGGGCCATTTGCACTTTGTGCAGATCCAACCCTCCTAAGAAGGAAATTCATCTCGTTTAGTTGATGCTCAACATCAAGTAGATGGTGCTCAAAAGGTCACTATGGAACATAGATAGACGTCTGCTTGCATTGTGTTGATGGAATCCGAATATAAAGCTAGAACTGAAGTCATACCATTTGGGTGACTTCTTTTACAGGTTAGGAAGGTGCATCCCATAGCAGGGAGGGAAGCCTCACCACATCATATAGTTTCTAACAGCCTCAGTCTGGAGCCTGTGTCTTCTGATGTCCTATCCAATGTTTTTTCCCACCTTGCAATCCTGCATTTTCCTTGGGGCTCTGATATTACCCACTGACATTGAATTTTCACAATCCCTTTTCAAGGTACAATATTTTGACCAACAAAATTCAGCTACTGAGATTTCCAACCCCATTTCTTAGAAGTCTCCTTCCAGTTCCTTATTTCCAAGTACTTTTATGCTGTTTAATTTATGGTAAGAAGCAGCCACTTTTTTCTCACCCCGGAAGTGTTGTCCTAAATAGAAGCAGGAGAATGGATGACTTACCATGTTCCAGGTACTGATTCAAGTGTTTTCTATGTACAGTCTGATTTAATCTTAAAGGCTGTGCTAAGCTTTGAGATGTAGGTAGGTTGTTATTCTTATCATGAAGATGAGAAAACTAAGGCAGAAGGTATTCAAGTAACTTTCCAAAGGTAACACAGCTGGAGGTGGAGGAGCCCTTTTTATAACACAGGTGCTTTGACCCCTGAATCCCCACTCTTAATATTGTACTAGCCCTTTTGAATTTAGAACTCTGCACCCAGACTGGACCTCTGAGACACTCGAATATGCAGTAAAGGGAAGAAGAGCATCCTACCTGACTGCTTCATGCTGAGCAGTACAAAGAAAAAGGAGGCAACTACACCAGACAGACTGTACCCTGGAAAATCCACCATCTTCCCTGGAACAAACACAAGAGAAAATATGACTGTACCTAAATGATGCTGTAATACAGCAAGTACTTCTGTGGTTTCCAGTGGTTACGTAGACATAAAGAAAAATCAACATCAACACCTTCCACAATCAAATGATGAAATGGGCTTGGTTCCCTTTCTCTGCATTTATCGATCATTTCCAACCTCTTACTTACTGTGTTGTACTTTAACCTATTTGGGGTTCCCGAGGGAAGATTTCTGATTTAAATGAAAATGTCTTCTGGGCCAAAGGGACAATAATATTTAGATAATTTTTTAAAATCTCCTTAGACCCATTTATTCTGAGCATGCAGAATTTCAGAGACCTCCTTCCAGTCCCTCCTGCAAAGTCCTTCATCTCTACGGTCTCCAAGATGTAAAGGAAAGAGCAGAAAGGCTCTGCATCCTCATGCTATAGCCAGGAAGCCATTACTAGGGCCTCGGGAGGACCCAGGGACAAGGGATGCCTTGGAAAGGAAAGGAAAGAATAGTGGAAATGGTGATACAGAAGAAGACTGGCAAAGAAATGACTTGAATGACCTTTCAGTATCATCTAGAAGACATATAGAAATGAATTTTTAAAAATAGCCCAACTGGCAGAGATGGGCAAACCCAACATGCCCATTGTACCAGCATTATAAAAATACTTCTACACAGGGCTTCCCTGGTGGCGCAGTGGTTGAGAGTCTGCCTGCCGATGCACAAAACACGAGTTCGTGCCCCAATCCGGGAAGATCCCACATGCCACGGAGCGGCTGGGCCCGTGAGCCATGGCCGCTGAGCCTGTGCGTCTGGAGCCTGTGCTCCACAACAGGAGAGGCCACAACAGTGAGAGGCCTGCGTATCACAAAAAAAAAAAAAAAATGTTTCTACACAGATTTTAAAAAGTTTTAAAACTACCAGGAAAAAAAAATAGAATGCTAACTTTAGTTTTGGAAAATGAAAAATTCAGAGTGAAAGACGTCTAAGACTTATTCTATTTGCTGTGTCAAGTGTTTATGGAAAGAAAAACTTGCTTCGCACCAAATAGAAGAACCTGCACAGGAGCAATGATAAGTTACTGCTTCTATCACCCCGTAAACTAATGTCAATACGATCTTATAGAGTGGGGCGGCGGGGGGAACAACAGTCATCTGAAATGGGGATGATGAACCATGTGGTTCAGGAGATTATTTTTACTCCATTATGACTATTTACTTTCTAAAGTGATGCATACTTTCATCTAAAATATCTCTAGGAAAAGTGATACAAACCCAGTCACAAAGCCACAATACCTGAAAGAGTGCTCAAATATTTACGGAAAATTAGACTGAGCATTAGAAGACGGCACAGAACAGTACTAGTTTGCCACTTGAAATAGATCAGTCATGTCCCCTCAGATGAAAGGAAATTGCCGTCTTGACTCCTTGACTCCTCCTGTGAAAATCAGAAACATGTTATTCCACCAAGTAAAAGCAAAGAAAACCCACAAAGACCGTGCTAAGCTTCACTGCCCTTTCCTGTGAGATAAGAAGGACTCACACTTGCTACAAACCAGTTTATAGGTTTGTGTTCCTTTAGGCTGTTTATGTGAAAGCCAAGGGGAAACCTACAAATGCCCTCTAGAAAAAAAGCTGTCCAAATCATTGAAGCTTTTGAAGAAATTGTGAAAATGCATCTTAACCTTCAGTGATGCTCAGAAAGAGATTTGTGAGAGAGTATAACCAGGGTGAATAAATGCCTTAGACCAGGGTTCTCAACGGGGATGGAGATGGTTTTGCCCTTGAAGGACATTTGGCCAATGTCTGCAGACATGTTTGGTTGTCACACCTCAGGGGAGGGGACGCCCAATGGGTGTTAGCCAGGGATGTTGCTAAACATCCTACAATGCACGGGAAAGCCCCTACAGCAAAGAATTACACAGCCCAAAATGTCAATAATGCCAAGGAAAAGCATTGCCATAGACCATCAGCTGTCAGCGTGCTGAAAATCTTTGGCACTTTTTTTGGTAAATAAATAACTGGACTCACATTGTAAGCGTTAAATCAAAACATTTTAATCATAAGCTTTTGACATCTACACGTTACGACTTGAATGTAAGCCAAGAATCTTCTGAAACCGCCATTGATATTAAATATGGTAAACTTTGATATTGTCAAGTGATATGACCTGATATGCATGTGTTTCATCAAATTCTCAAAAATCCATGTTTCATTTAGTTTTCTGGGTAAAGTGCAACTGTTAAAATGAGGTGATAAGTGGTGGTATTTAGGCATTGGGTAAATAACAATTCCAGATTTCAAGGTCTATGCATGCTCTATTAAAATTCATGCCAAAGAAAATTACAAGTTTCTACATGTCATGGGTTGTTAGAGGATTTTTTTTCAGTAAAAAACTTCAAAAGTTAAATTCTCAAAATGCCAAGTAACCATAGTAATTAACTGGTGATAATGAATTAAATCAGTTCATGAAGTTTGAAGCTTATTTACCTACATACACTTGAACAACAGATCCCCATTTTATAGAGAGAAAGCAAAGTAACATGAGATTTCTTGGAGCCAAGGTGACTTGGTATTTACTTCCGTGACCTTGAGAATCTCACTCTATTTCCTTGAACCTCTCCTTTCTCTCCTCTCTGAAGGAGACAGTCATTCCTAAAATTTTTCCAGCTGTATCATCACCATGTGACAGGCAAGGAAGCAAGGCTCAGAGGCACAAGCACAACATCTGACATGACAACGGAGTCATGTGATCCTGGTTTTCTGTGGTTTAATCTAGAGCCCTTTCCTCACCCAGCCTGCTTCACAGCAATATTGTGAGGCTCGAATACACTATGGCAGCACTTTGAAAAATGTAAAATGGAGTTGAGTATAAAATAGAAGTAGGGGGACTTCCCTGGTGGTGGAGTGGTTAAGAATCCACCTGCCAATGCAGGGAACACGGGTGCGAGCCCTGGTCCGGGAAGATCCCACATGCCGCAGAGCAACTAAGCCCATGCGCCACAACTACTGAGCCCACGTGCCACAACTACTGAAGCCTGTGCTCTAGAGCCCACGTGCCACAACTACTGAGTCCACGTGCTGCAACTACTGAAGCCCGCGCACCTAGAGCCCATGCACCACAACGAAGAGTAGCCCCCGCTTGCCGCTACTAGAGGGAAGCCCGTGCACAGCAACGAAGACCCAACGCAACCAATATTAATTAATTAATTTAAAAAATACAAGTAGGTGATATGACAACAAGGGGCAGAGGGCCCCTGACAGGTGTCTCTATGCCCTGCTTCATCATCTTAGCCAACTTCCCTTTCCTCCCCAAGCTGTCCTCCACCAGAGAGTCTCCAAACCACTCACGTGTCCCCCTCTTTGCTTGGGGGAGAAACCTGGGGCTGCTGGGGCTTCTCCTCACTGCATCTCAGCTGTACCCTGCATCAACAGAGCAGATGTCCAAAGACAGGTCAGAGCTTGAAGTGCTGACTGGAGCAAGAATTGAGGGACAGGCAGATGGGGTGGAGGCAGCCCCCATCCCCCAGGGCATTGGGTGGAGGAGGATTTAAGCCATCTCACCCAAACTGAAGGAAGAGCCCGATCCCTGAAGATGAAATTCTAGTCAGAATCGCATGTTAACCTCCTGGCTGTAATCCTCTGGAAAGTGAAACTGAGATGGTGAGTGAACTTTGGCTGGGTTTAGTTATGAGTTCTTTAGAGCTGCAGACCAAACCGTGACATTTGCACCCCTCACCCTTCCCCAGAAAGCCAGGTCCCATCGGACACCCATCTGTGCCATCTCATCAGGTCCTCACACAGCACCTCAGGCTGTCTGTCTGTCTACAGCATCCCCTCTACCTACACACACGTCAAGGATTTCCATCTACTGCCAAGTTTCCACCAGAATACAGTGCGCATGGGGCTTAGAGTTGGAAGCACGACTGAACACCAAATATCCTTCCCCTCTTTTTTTTTTCTTTTTTTTTTTTTGTGTGGTACGCGGACCTCTCACTGTTGTGGCTTCTCCTGTTGGGGAGCCGCTCCGCGGCATGTGGGATCTTCCCAGACCAGGGCACAAACCCGTGTCCCCTGCATCGGCAGGTGGACTCTCAACCACTGCGCCACCAGGGAAGCCCCCTTCCCCCTCTTTTTACTGATGAGAAAACAGAGGCCCAGGGAAGGGAATTACCTTCTCAAGGATCAGAGCGCCAGGCCAAGGTCTAGTCCGTGCTAGTTTATTGCTCTTTTAACTTTGGTTCTTTATCTTTGCTGGGTAATAAAGAGTTTAATTATTCTCAGACATTAAACCAAAGAAATTTAATAAGCTTCTCAACACAATGTTCAGGCACAAAAATTATAATGATGGAAGTTATAGGTACATTTTGTGTGTGTATGTCTGTTTTGGTTTAAGTTAGATTTTCCTTTAAAGTCCACTTAAGTCCATTTTCTTGAATCAGAGTGCAAGTACCCCTGGGGGTCTGCAGATACAGGCATACTTCCTTTAATTATGCTTCCCAGATATTGCATTTTTTTTTAAACAAATTGAAGGTTTGTGGCAACTCTAAGTCAAGCAAGTCTATTGGCACCATTTTCCCAACAGCATCTGTTCACTTCATGTCTCATGTCACATTTTGGTAATTCTTGCAATACTTCTAACTTGTTCATTATTATTATTTTTGAATGGTGATCTGTGATCAGTGATCTTTGATGCTACTCCTACAGCTCACTGAAGGCACAGATGATGACTAGCATTTTTTAGCAATAATGTATTTTTAATTAAGATATGTACTTTTTTAGACATAATGCTACTGTACACTTAATAGACTACAGCACAGTATAAACATAACTTTTATAAGCACTGGGAAGCCAAGAAATTTGTGTGACTTGCTTTATTGCGATACTTGCTTTATTGTGGCGGTCTGGAATCACACCAGCAGTATCTCTGAGGTATGCCTGTATATTCTCAGGAATTCAAGAGTTCTCCAGAACAATTTTTTCTTTTTTAAATTTTTATTTATTTTTGGCTGCATTGGGTCTTCATTGTTGCACGAGGACTTTCTCTAGTTGCGGCGAGCGGGGGCTACTCTTCGTTGTGGTTTGCGGGCTTCTCATTGTGGTGGCTTCTCTTGCTGCTGAGCATGGGCTCTCCGTGCATGAGCTTCAGTAGTTGTGGCACACGGGCTCAGTAGTTGTGGCTCTCGGGCTGTAGAGTGCAGGCTCAGTAGTTGTGGCTCGCAGGCTCTGGAGTGCAGGCTCCGTAGTTGTGGAGCACGGTCTTAATTGCTCCACAGCGTGTGGGATCTTCCCGGACAAGAGCTCCAACCTGTGTCCCCTGCATTGGCAGGTGGATTCTTAATCACCACGCCACCAGGGAAGTCCCTCTCCAGAACAATTTAAATTTAATTTAGGTGTTCATTTCAATGTAAAATAGAAGCATATGCAACATTATGGTGTGGTAGTGTTTAAGCTGATTTTTTTTCCTGAAGTTTCTTCCTCTCCTCTGGTATGATCAGCCCATATTTGGGCCATCTAACTTGAAACTGCTATTCTTAATGAAGAATTTTTTCCCTCCAATCTTCAGTGTAGATAAAGACCCTTCCCATTGTGGAGGATGAGGGGTTTGAAAAGGAGAAAAAAATAATTAAACATTGGTGAAAGTTCCTTTACCCTGTTTCTTTCTCTCAATGAGTGTAGAAGGGACCGTGCTCCACTTCACCTCTGATTCCCAGAATGGCAGCGGTGCCACAGATGTCTCTCTCCTACAACAGAACCAAAGAGCAGCAGCAAAGGGAAAGCTATCCAAGGCAAGAAGAATTGGGCCCTGGAAGCTCAACTATTAGAATGAAAATTTGCTGCCTAAAATGCTGGCATGGGATGATACAGGAAGAGGAGAGCGATGGTATGGATATAACAGTCATCATCACCAACGTGGGAAGGGCAGGGACGAGCAGGGGCAGTGTGACCATGACATACAGTGGGAGCCAACGCTGTAAATATGAGGAGAGCCTTCTGCACCAGTCCTGCACCACCTCCTACCTGGGGACTTAGAAATAACCCTGGGCAGAGAGCTGTTTTTAAATTATTAATTGTTGTGAAAGCCACGGAATTTTCTGGAAATTACTAGATTGACCCTTTTGCTCTAAGACATTATAGGGCTTGACATAAAAATTAGGATCAGTGGGCTTCCCTGGTGGCGCAGCGGTTGAGAGTCCACCTGCCGATGCAGGGGACACGGGTTCGTGCCCCGGTCCGGGAGGATCCCACGTGCCGCAGAGCGGCTGGGCCCGTGAGCCATGGCCGCTGAGCCTGTGCGTCCGGAGCCTGTGCTCCGCAACGGGAGAGGCCACAGCAGTGAGAGACCCGCGTACCGCAAAAAAATAATAAATAAATAAATAAATTAGGATCAGTAATAGGAAAACACAGAAATTTATTTTTTCACACCCAATTTTGTGGTATGAAAATATTCTACTCATGACACATATTCTGTATCATCTTCATGGTATATGCTGTCGGAATTTCCCCAGGACCTTAGGACTTGTCTTTGCGCTTTTTTTATGGTCAGTCACATTAGCACCAACTGACCACTTAAAGAAGCTCTATTTAAGATTTTATGCATCTCTTCACAAAAGGTCCGTACATACACTTTTTCAAGGGGACCCCAGTTTTGAAATAAGAACTGTGTCCTGAATTATGCTGTGGATTATGGATATTCATTTTGTGTAGGGACATGTTGATATGTGGAAGAGAGAGGCATGAAAACAAGACAAACGCTCCTATCAGTGAGGAAACCAGGGAGAATGAGGATTCCAGAGAAGGCAGGAGGGAGGATGGAGGGAAAGGGTGTCATACATCAATATGGCCACCAGAGGGCAGCAGAGACATGTTCACTGTCTGCCCCTCAAGGGCTTTTGTTCAAAACCTGATTCACTTCAGGCCTTTCCTCCTCCAAATGCTACTGTCCTGTATGACACACATTCATGACTCTCTTAGCTAGTAGATGACAAAAGGAGCCCTGAGCTTAGGATGCCTGAGGTTTAAATTCTAGTTTTGCTATGAATTTGGGCAAGCTTCTTCTTTGGATAAGTCTGTTCATTTCTGAGGTTTCAATTTCATTAGCTTTAAAATGTGCGCTACTCACATTTAAACATTTCTAAAGGGTATGTGAAAATATAACTGTGACACAAAATCCCTATTTAGGTTTCATTATTGGGAGTAGAGAGTCTTGGAAAGGCCAGAGGCTAAAGCAATAGGGGAGATAAATGAAAATAAGAAAAAAAAAGTCTTATTGAGAGAGGACGTCAGGACTCTGGCTATGAATTCAGAGAAATTCAGGTGATCACTGTCAACTTCTATTTGGGGGACCTGGTGGAAATCTATTTTGAGAGTTGTCAGGTGGACTCACCATAAAGGTAATAATTATTTCATGGAGTCCCCTAGCAATGGGTCTTAAAGATGTACAGTTCTCTCTGTGCAAAAGAAAGAAAAAGTATCAACTCAACTCTCATGTCCTGGTGGCATAGCAGTCTATCATTCTACTGTCTTCTTCGTTTGTTTTCTGACTAGAGGGGAGAAAGCACTGGCAGGGCTCTGAGATGCCCACCCAAATGCTGAGGCACGTGTCTAATGGTCCCCAAAGCACAGAGTGGGGAGGGGGGTTGATGCTCAGAGTTGGACGGTGGCCTTTCTTCATATGTATGACCACAGTGCAGTTGGCACCTCGGGAAGGGTAACCTTCTATGTCTCTCTTCTCCATCACCCTTGACGCTCTGGAACAACTGCAGATAGGAAAATCTGACCTCACTATTGTTTGGAAGAAGCCCGAAGCTCTCAAATCTTGTTTAAAATAACATTTCTTGGATCTGTTCCTCTCACAAATGTGTTTTTCTGACACAGGATAAAAGATAATTAGCTTTGATAGAGAGGGATGATTCCCTCACTTGAAGGTAATATTTGAGCCTAAAATGAGGAGTTCAAGCTACCCGACAGTAGGGGGAGGAATTAGACCCACCAGGGGGCTTAGTGTGCAGGAGGAAGCTGACCAAACAGGTGCAAGTCAGCCACCCTGACCTCTGGGAATGTTGCACCCCAAAGGGTGGTGTGTTCCCAGGTATAAACAGCCTGAAGATTAACCCAAGTCCTGAAGGGGTAGAAGCAAGTTACTCTGTGTCCGTGGCCATATTGGAGGCCCTGCTGTGATATCTCAGGTCCATAGAGATGAAGGTGATGTGGTAATAAATGCTCGGGGAAGAGCTCTGAGAACTCCTTGGTGTGTATGCCTCCCTGTCCTACTCTACCGTATCCAGTGTCACCTTGGCCTCAGTAGGGGACATGATGGACATGGAATTGTGCTTCCCTTCCGGAGATCTGCAGGGCTTAGGGCCATGACCATGTTCCTTTAAATCAAAGGGAAGCACGGCATTGCCGTCTGGCCAAAACCCAGGAGGAAAAAGAATCAGTGACAAAGTGAGATCCTACAGACTGAGGAATCATTTAAAGGAGAAGGAAGAATATAGTGATTTCTAAAGTTCCTGCCACAAAAATAGGGTAACTGCAATACTGTGATTGGCCCCAAGGACTCTCATTCAGATCCAGCTTTCTTAATAAAATCTCCCCATCTTACAGATTTTCCACCAGAAGTCAGTATAAAAATAAAAAGCAGTAGAATTTCTGCACAGCGGTGCTTAAAATACCGAAACATTTAGGGTTGGGGGACTGAGCTAAATCCTAGCTGAAGAGCTCATTGTACTGTTAGAGCCATCCCAGTCTTAGAATCCAAAAAGTGTCTGACAAACCAGTTCCTCCTCTGAAGTGTTTAATTTTTTTAAAATGTACTTTTAAATTTCAGTTTTTACTTTGAAATTTACTTTTGTGAGAAAGTTACGGAAGTGTAAACACAGTCACTAATTATCATCCATGACTTTTCGAAAGTGATAAAATTATGTAAAATTGATTCCGCTGCAGGTTTAGCCTGTAGGAGTGAAGCTCATGGGAAGAGTTGGTGAAACACACACTAACTCACTAGCAAACTAGCACAGATGCCTCAGTTTGGGAATTAGGAGGACCACAGGATGTGTCTTAATAACTGCAAAGTCCTCCCAGGACCCCAGAGAATGCACAATCACAGATAGCCAAGCATCTCACACCGGAAATAGGAGACCCTTCTGAATGTTGGGGAAAAGAGGGTTAAAGAAAAGCACACCAACCTAGCAAGCCTCCTGCCTTTGCACCCTTGTACCCTGCCATACTTCCTTGGTTCAAATACGGCGCTTGGCCCTTTGGCACAGTCCCAAGCAGGCTATTGCAGTTCCTCATGTGACCAGTAGATGGCATGTTTGTCCAAGAACGTGCACCAGGTTTCAAGGAGGCTAGCGACTTTCTGAGCGAGGTGGGGAGGGCTGAGAGCTGGGTCCTAAAATGTCCCAGATCCTAACTTCCAATCTCTTCCTTTCATAAACTTTCCGAAATGGGAGCAGAAATAGGAAAACTGATGCTGCTGAATCTGCTCCAGTCTCCTGGGGCTCCAGAATTCGGTGACTGAACCACCCTGTAGATACTGGTGGGGATGGGAAAAGAAGAGAAGGAGAGAAAGACACGGAAAGAGAGACTGAAGGGGAGGCAAAAGGAAAAAGGAAAGGTTTCTTGAGAGAGAGGCTGCTTCCTTATCTTACATTCACTGTTACCGTGTTTCATCATCAGGTACCCTTAAAGAAGCAACGATGAAAAAATTATAAATCCAGTTCTCAAGGGCATTTACAGTTTTAAGAGGAGAGAACATAGGCACTAAATTATAATAGTTCAGTGACGAATGAGGGAGTCAAGAAAATCTTCATGGAGGAGATGCTTCACGGGATGGAACATGAGGCATAGTTCATACTTCACTGAGAGCTGTGAGCCACAGGTGTAGGATCTGGCGGGTGTGGAGCATCTATCAGGGACACGGAGCTTTCAATATCAGAGAAATATCTACTTGTGGACACATGTGAGAATAAAGAGTATTCCAGATATTGGCAGAGAGAAAGGAAATCTACACCCTGAAGGCTATGAAAATTATTTAAACTGGAACATGGAAACAATTTGTGACTAGTTCCATGATCATGTCTAAGACATTTAATTAACTGTATCTGGTTGTAATTTAACATAAAATTGGGTATGAGAAACAATCTTTAAAATATTCTTTAATGTTTTTGATTAATCAGGCTTTATTTCTCAAAATAATATTACTTTAAAGTTTAATATGAGCCAAGCAGATTTCCCGTTGTTTCAGACTCTTTTTGACAAAGAATGAACATTGCAACCTGGAAAGCATTTTATATGATTACATAGAAAACCCTAAGAAAGTTATTAAAATGTCTAGAATGTGTGAATTTAACGAGGGCAATATACAACAAAACAATTGTAATCTTATATGCTAGCAGCAGAATACTGCGTATAAAATTAAAAAGCAATTCCAATAGCAATAAAAACATAAAATACTTACAGATGAATTTAACCAAAATATGTTTGCTCTCTCTACAGTGAAAACTATAAAGCTCTGATGAGAGAGATTAATGAAATCTCAAATATATGGAGAGATAGTATATGGCTGGTTGTGGAAGAATTGATATTGTTGAAACACCAGTTCTCCTCAACATAGTCCTGATCAATGTTCCCAACAGGTTTGCTTTGTAGAAATAAACAATTCTAAAACTTATAATATGCAGGGTAAAAAAAAAAGTGGTAAAGGCAAGAAGAAACATTCTACAGCAAAGATACCTAAATTATATACAAATATGAAAAGTTGTTCAACCTCCTCAGTACTAATCAGAGGATTGCAAACCAAAAACACACTGGAAAAATAATAAAAATGTCAAAACATATCAGTTGTAAGCAAGGATGTGGAACAGTGTTTCTGCCAGTATACAGCTGATGGGAGTATAAATTGATGCAGTCATTTTGGAAGTCAAAATTACATAGTAACATTGAAAATATGTACATGCTGCATTATGCCTTAAATATACACCTAGAAAAACTGTTGAGAGCTCATAACAACTTTATTCATAAGAGCAAAACATTGAAAACAACTTAAGTATCTGTTAACCATTGAATGGTTAAATAACTTTATATATCTTCATATAAATTATAGCTACATTCACAAACATAACTAAGTTTTTTAGGGCTATTGAAAGTGACCTTCACCTGGATTTTCGGAGTGCTGCATATTTGGCATTGGCTCCCTCCTGCTGGCCACTGTGTAGGGTGTTACAGTCACTCTCGCACGGTAACCAATCACTTTCTGATAGTGTTCCGTGCTGACGGTCCTCTTAAGCAGCACAGTAATCATAATTCCCTTAAGGACGTGACCACCCCCTGGAAGAACTCAGCAGTCCCACAATCCTCACTTCTTGCCTAAATAAGATCAACTTAGCTGAAATTAATTCCTGGTACATGATGACTGGCGTGTAGTTGACATAATCAGAAGACATAAAAGCAGGAAACCACCAAGGAGGAGCATGTCCACGTGGGGAGAACACTGTCTGCAGCTGCTCACATGGTCAGATTTTTTTCTCTGGTCTGGAAACCATTCAGAGATTTTTATCATAAAGAAACATTTACATCAGCGGAGGAGAAGAGTGAGGGAAAATCCAGGAACCGTTGGTGAAATTAGGCAGCTCTCCACGATAAGCCCTATGTTTGGCTCCATGGTCCAGTGACGTTATTTCTTCTGGGAACCAGTTCCAGCTTCTGCCTTCAGTTGTAGCTTCTGCTGCTCCAATTACCGATACCTGCAAAGCCCAGGCCAAAAGTCCCTTATTCTAGGGCTTCTCTGCTTGTCCTCTCCTCCCTCATGATTACTTTTAACAGCTTCATTGCACTGTTGTGTGTCTGTACTTTATTCGTTCAACCTGTCACTTGAAATGGACATCTGAGCTGTTTCCAGTCTTTTCCTACTGCACATAATTTTGCAGTAACTAGACTCATATGCCCCTTGGGCAATTTTTCTTGGGGAGCAATAAGACTGGCAGGACCGAGGAGAAATAAATCTAAACAGAGAAGAGGAATGGCAAAAAATTTTGTCAGGAAAGTACCAAAGCCCCCTCCAACCCTGGCCTGCACCCTAGCACATCAGAGCCAATCTGAGAGACAAACTTTATAGGCTTATGGACCCTGACCTCCTGCACCAAACTTGCTCCAACTTTCCAGAGCCATCACCTTGAAGCATGCTGAACATATAGGCAGATTGTCAAGGGTGAGAGATGCCTCCAGAACAGGAATATAATCCAAAGAACCTGCTTCTCTCTCAGGGCAACTCACAATAATATATCAGATCCTTCACAAAAGAAAAAAATATGTATATCTCTAGGGCTCCTACCTTTTCTCCAGGGTCTTCTGTGTTGTGTACTGGACCTCTAGTGAGACCCATCCTTGTGATTTCAGATTTGGGGTCTGAACAGGCTGAGTGGGTATGGGGGCCATTGGCAGCCCTATCACCTCCCCTCCACCCTTATCTCACTGCCCAGCACCACACAGCCATCCCTACTTGAAACTTTACCCTTATACCTTCTCCAGGTGGGAGCCAGCATAAAGCAGAAATTGATTCTTTGTGCAGGGTAAGTGCCTGATCGTCACTCCTGGCTTTCCCTCGTGGTCTCCAGACATGCCCACAAGGCTCTGCATAAGCAAGTATGGGTCTCTAGCTGCTGACCATTATCAGCAGTTGCCCTGCTGTCTCGTCCAGGGCCAAACAGCCCATGCCGCAGCTGAATGTGTTGAGTTATTTCCCCACATGTGACATCAGTTTCACAGAAGCCTGACAGGAAGTCTACCCAATTGCAACAGGAGTGCCACTGAAACCAGCCTGATGAGGGGACATGTGGGAACAGTGTCATCCAGTGCCTGGTTGTTTAATGATGCCCAGTGATTACACTGGTGCATGATCCAGGTGTGACATGGTGCAAGCAATATGAATGGAACATACCTCCACCATTCATGTGGGGTCACCATCAGGGACACATCCTAAGTGTCATAAAAGCTCCTACCCAAGCCTAGGTTTTCCAGATCATGGACTTTACATGCCTAAAGGTTTAATGATGGTAACTCTTACCTCACTTTTTCATAGGAGACTTCCTGTTCACTGTATGCCCCACCCCTTTCCCCAGAATCCCAGGGATATCTGCAGAGTCCAGGTGAGCAACAATCCATGTGAGGGATGGAGGACCCTTTGCCCACACCTTCCTTTGGGGGCTCTAGAGAGCTTTTTAAGGAAAGTCCCAGCTTTGTACTAGGGAGGAGGCTACAGTGGTGGTACATCTCCCCGGCATTGAGCATCAAGACGATCCCAGACAGGGTAATGCCAGAGGAAGGGGTGCTCTCCTGTGCTGTGAGTGCTTTCAGAGTAGACAGAAACATGTTTCCTGCAATCCACATATACTGAAAACCTAAATTATCCATGCAAGTAGGAGCAAAGCAATTCACAAAGAGAAATGGTAGAATTTCTTGATTCCCAAAGCAGCGTTGATAGACAGCAAGAGTGACATCATGCAAAAAAAATTTATGAGTCTAAAGATAGAAATAGCATCTTAAGGATATTCAAGTACCGATTCCAAAAGTATTACTAAAAAAAAAATTTTAGTGTTTTCACGTGATGTACATTGGGACAAATCAGAAGAAATACAAATATTAAATGTCATATGGAAGTTAAACCCACTGGTTATTAGACTTAATCATGAACATATAGGGAAACTACCTGCCTCAAACTTTCTGCCACTTTGATAAATCACAAAGTGGTGGCGATAAGGAGACTTGTTTGGGGCTATGGTCCTACTACAGGAAAATGGGGGAAGAGTGATCAAAGCAAGATGGGACATTAGTAACCCCTTTATCTGTGTAAATGTAGAAGCAGACACTTCTTAGAGGGGGATCTCTAATAACACTGAGGATGTCTCATATACACATATTTGTGCAAAAACTAAATAAAACGAAAACGGTCCATGTATGAAGGCCCAGGGAATCTTCTTAGGTTTAATCAAATACTCAGGCTTACTTAGCTCTCAGATTCACTCAGAAGGAGAGCAGACAGAATCAAAGCATTTCAAGGGAGTAGCATCTGATCATTCTCTTCAGTGGGAGAAGTTCTTGAAACAGTCCATAATGCAGACCAGGTGCTGGTCTCTGCCCACCTCGTCCCTAAGTGACGGCTCAGGTGCAAGATGAATTTACACCTGTGAAAGTGGCAGCTACCCTGTGGTAGAATCCTCATCATTTTGGAGTCAATGCCTTTTGCATCAAGTTCATGTGCATAACTTCCAGACCCCTGGTAAGTGCATGCCCAATTACAAGGGTCATTGCATTCAGAGATGCCCAAGCTATGTATGGGTTCCCACACTTGTTATAATTCATCAGATATTCCTCCTAGCCAAATACAACTTACCAAGCAAAAGCCATTTTTACAATAGATAATTTTGTCTAGAAAGTTAGCTGACATTCTTCCTTTCTTAGGTTTCCTAAAAAGAGCTAGAGATTTAGTCTAAGATTAAATTTGTCCTGGAGAAATAGAAAGGGTATTAAACTTTTACCCGCAAGAATGAAAGTGATTTACAGTTACTTGTTTTCTTTATCAAGCATCATTTTATTTTTCAAATTACTTAAAAGAAACACATTCCATGTTCTGTTTGTGTGCTTATCCAAAAAAAAGCATTGTGATGCTTACCGTAAAAAGATTTTAAAGGTTTTTAAATTGTAAACCATTTAAGCAACCTAATTAGATCAAATACATCTGGGAATTTCTGAGTACGTACATGAGGAAAACATTAGTTAAAGCATCCTGACTTTTGGATCATTCACTAGCTTTCTGAACGTTCAATGTCAAAAAAACTGATATGAAGAATTAAATACTATTGACCACAAGAGGGAAGCCTAGTCCCGCTTTCACTACTCTTTAGGGAAAAAAAAAAAAAACCTCAAAGGAAAGCCATGTTTATTAAGAACCTTTAAAATATTCACCAATAAACACAGTTTACAAGACAAAACAACTGTCATCCCCACCTGAGGCTGCATTTGTGATGGGAGTGGTTTTAGTGTTTTGAATGGACTCGTTCTTGGACTCCACATATTACTGGCTATAGAGTTAGAGACGTGATTTACAAAACTACCTTCCCACTTCCTAAGTGAGGCATTGACCAAAGGTCTAGACTTCTGTAAATCTTGGTTTCCTCAGAATAAATTGGAAATATAATGGTAGAAAATATAATGGTAATATTTAAGATGATATTTACTATTTTATTAGTAATATTTTAATTGGTAAGGGAGAAAGACCGCACTAAAAAAAAGACTTTCAGTAAAACCAGTGACAGTTCTCTGGCCGATTTCTCACCTTTCTTTCTACCATAAAACTTCAGAGTTCAAAAGTAACCTTATATCAAAAATAGGTAATTCTCTCTCATCACAGTTAGATAAAAACTTTGATTTTGCCAAAGCATTTTACGGCATTGGTCATTTCTCATGTATTATCCTAAGTCTTGAAATGCCCTGTGTGTTAGATGACATTCATCCACTCATGTTCTCCCGTGTTCTACTGTGATCATCTAACAAACTTCCCTCTTACACTGTACGCTTGACCTGTGCTATGTCAATGCGAACGAGAGCCACCTTCTCATCATGACCTCTATTTTTTGAAAATTTCTTTCATTTGTCATAACATTCAGACTTGAAACCTAACTACAAGGTACTTTTTGATCATTTTCTACCACCTTCCTTATCCTAATCCACCCAGTAAGCAGTCCTAGGGATTCAGTCCTCCCGTTTAACTTTGCCACGGGGTGGCAAAGATGATAGATGGAGCTGGAAATGGCTCTGAAAATAATTTGCCAAAACGTGGAAGGAACAGAAAGTTGAAGGAGTGAATCAGCCATTGTCCAGGCGCAAGGAGGCAGCTGGTGAAGGCAGCCACTCTCAGGTTTCACTGGTGATTTTTCGAATGAAACTTTTCCTTCACAGTCTCTCAACTACCAAGTTCAGCCTATTAGAAGAGACAAGAAAATTGGGAATTATACAACAATCTGACTCTAGATGCTCAAATCATAACAATGGGGCCTGTGGAAATATTCTGAGATGTGGATTTGAAGTTTCCAACCCCTCTCCCCACGTGTGTGTGTGTGTGTGTGTGTGTGTGTGTGTGTCTGTAATTCCTTATTTACAAAAGCTACACAAAGAAAAGTGATTTCGCACCCCTGAGAGCCTGTACAAACTCAGGCCTTTGAAACATCAGATTTCAAGTGGAGGTAAAGAAAAAAATGAATCAAACTCTCAAACTCTCATCCTCCCAGGGTAGAGATGAGCCCAAACACCATGGACCCCTTTATTCACACAGGACATCTTAGGAAGGTCCATTAACCCATCATCCCAGCACATTTGTTGATGTCATCAGTTGGCAGTTTTCAGTCTGACACAGGTTTTTTTCAGCAGATTAGCCTTTGCCCCCTCTCAGGATAGAGAGGAGACATGATAGAGAACAAGGAGAGTTTTTTACATGGGGACTTGGGGAGGAAATGCCTAGATCAATATCCTCAAATATCCTCTGGTAGGAAGTCCTCAGCAGGAGAAATACCATGAAGACTCTTGAGTGCTAGAGGGAAAAGGAGGGAAAGGCAGATAAGGAAGGGGCTGGAGGCTCTCAGAGCTCAAACCACACAAACATGAAGCAAAGAGGTCCCAGACTTGACCTGGGTCCAAGGAGAAAGCGATCTCATTTCCAAGCCCTCGCCTTTTACTCCAAAATAACATTTTCTCTGGTTCTAAGTTTGGACTGTGGGGAGAACCCGAGTGAACTATGGGGGAAATAGAGATACAGAGCTAGAGGTAGAGAGATATATTTGCATTTAGTAGTTTTTTTTTAATTCCTATTTGCTTCTATGGTCTTGTCTGTATAGTAGGGAATAAAACCAAGAATATTACATTTCCCAGGCTCTCCCTACCCCCGGTTTCTGAATGTGGTCTACATTCTGCCAGTGAAACTTAGGAGTGTGAGATTCGGGAAGCAGAGACAGGCTGAAGGTTTCTCAGGTCATGGATACAAGGGTTCACAGACAGGGATCTTGTGTTGGCAGCATCCTTGTGTTCCCAAGACATTCCTTCCCCCTGAGCTCTAAAGGAGCCATGATGTCAGCAGTGGCTCCTACAGGTCCCTCCCTCTCAAAGTTAGGGGTCTGTACTGACTTGTGCTCCTCCAGGCTTCCAAAAGTTTGGAGGTGTAATTCCCTATAATAGAGTAGAATTGTAATAAATAATCCCATTTAGGGTGTCCTCAGGGATTTCTACTTCCTGAATGAACTCTGACTAGTACAGAGGCTCCTCGCCTTTTAACGTTACCGAGACAACCTCATTCAGGTGCCCTCAGAAATTCCCTCAAACACACAGGAAGTTAGGGGTCAGGAGGAAACAGGGAACCATGATTAATGTCCAAATAGAAACTTCTTTCTCATCACAGAGAAAGGGAACTCAAAGTCTATTCTAAAGACTCCCCAGTTTAGTAATCTCATGAGGAGAACCAATCAGTGTTTTAGGACTAAACGACATCATAAGTTGCTGAGCAACATCTTGGGTTGAAGGTGCTATTACAACATCTAGAACACAGAGACATATATAGTCTCTGAGTTTACTGTACATATATTGAGCATCTCGTAAGAACAAGGCATTATGGCAGCCAGCAAAGGGCAAGCACAGAAAAATTATATTGGTTAGGTGTGATTAGAGGAGGTTAGGATAGAGGAGATGACAAACCTAAATTATAGGATCAGACTCTCAGCAGAGACTGATACTGTAAGTCTCCTCTGGCCCATTCCAGTGCCTCCAGGACACACAGTCCTCAACAATTTTAGGGCAGAACTGTGTGTGCGTCCTCCCAGGCACCCAGAAGTCAGGATCAGAGGATTTTCAAAGCCCTTAGATACCGGCTTCCCTGGTGGCACAGTGGTTGAGAGTCCGCCTGCTGATGCAGGGGACACGGGTTTGTGCCCCGGTCCGGGAAGATCCCACATGCCACGGAGCGGCTGGGCCTGTGAGCCGTGGTCGCTGGGCCTGCGTGTCCGGAGCCTGCGCTCCGCAATGGGAGAGGCCACAACAGTGAGAGGCCAGCATAATGCAAAAAAAAAAAAAAAAAAAGAAGCCCTTAGATACAATCCAAAAATGAGCCATGTGTAGAGTCTTGGCTCTTCTGAACTGGGAGGGGAGTAGTAGGGCAGGATGAGACCTCAGCAGTGTAGAAAACACTGTGGAAAACCCACCCTAAGTATATGTGTCATGACTGATCTTCAAGAGTAAACTCACCATCTCATGAGCCGCCGCACTGCCAGGTCTCTCCTCCTTGGAAGTATTTGGATTCCAGCCCTTTCTAGGGTTGGTTTAACACTTTCCTTTCTGTTTTGCTATATTTTCAAAAAATGAGGGTCAGTCAACATGTGCTAACTTTCAGTATTCTCAACAGTGAACATCAAGATAAATTCTTTGAATCAGAACTTTCATCATGAGGAAGTAATGGTAAAGCCCTCCTACCAGTTGTTATCTCTAGTCTTCCAGGTAAAATAAGCTCTGCCCCATTTACTCTCTTTATTCATCTATCTGATTCTTCAGGAAAGGTATGTGCCCAAAAGTCTTTTCCAATCTCAGGACATATTTAAGGTAATGGGAGTTAGGAATAGGTTTCCGCCTTTCCGGTCTACTATCTCCAGTAACCACTACCTACGTTCCAAGGTGTAGCTTTCCATACATCTCCAGCTTTGGGAGTGTTGGAACTCAGAGTTTCTCTTCTGATGTTCTCCTGAACTGTCAGGGATCCCAAACTCTTGGGTAGAGTTGGCCACCTTGGAGTCTAGGACACTGGAGGGAGCCTGAAGCAGTAAGAGGCGCCTTAAGGGCAGCTCTATCACCCAACACTGCCAAGATTCAGGCATTCCTCATAGCCTGACCATTTACCTTCCTTTTAGATGAACTACTGTCCCTTAAATAAATTCCCCGGCTGTCACAGCACAGAGACATGATCTGCCACTAACTCTTATCTTAGGATATTTCCATTGATTCTATTCTCACTAATGTGCTTCAGGGAGATCCATTTCTGGCACTTGGATTGGGATGGAAGAGTCTCTGAGTGATTGCCCATCATTCTTGAAAACTCGATTCTTTTGTTCTTTTTGTTTGGTTGTGAGTTTGTTTGATTGATTAAGAAGTTCCTTTTCATCTAATGAACAAAGCATCACCTTTCCTGGACCCTTTGCAAAAGTCCATCCCTTAGCAACAGCAGTGTCATATCAAATGATTTTTCTGATTGGCTGCAGCTCAACTGATTTTAAATTTTAATCAGTCAGGCTCTGAAACCCTACATTCTCTTTACTTGTATTCCAGTCTGTTGTGACCCACCTTGAGCTCTACTGACCCTCATCGAGACACCTAAAAAGAAAATGGCCATAATTGGAGTCCCAATACCAGGATTTTTCATCACTGTCCTGATAAGCCTTCAGGAATCATGGGCTATCACAGGTAAGTGCTGAAAGAATCAAAAGTAGGGATAAATAAGTTCTGAGAGCATCGGAGAAGTGAACTGTGGACATTTGAAAGACAATCTTTGGAGTGAAAAAGAAGAGTGACAGATATTTTCTCGGTCTAACTCTAATGTTATAATAAATTGTAGTTAGAAGAGTTCTCTGCTCACCAGCAATTGAAGTAAAATTTAGATTAGAGAAGCAAAACTCAATTGTATACTGATTAATACTATTGACTTTGATATAAGCCAAACTTTCAGGGAAATATTTTCTGACAGGCATTAACAAGATACCTTTCTGCTCTTTAACTTTTCATTCCTGGAAAATTAGTAAAAATTAAAAACCTCATGTAATTTCATGAGGATTAAATCAGAAAAAAATATGAGATTTCTTGGCACCTGTTCTTAACTATTTTTGCCACGGTAGCTATCTTTTGGCCTGTCAACTCTGTCAGTCTATTCGGAGCATAGACATTATACTAAAGATCACTAGAAAGGAAAATCACCAAAAAGCAACCATTCACCCAAGGGAGGGGGAAGGGCAGCCATGCTGATATGAATTGCATTTAATTTACTGTCTCTTGGGACGGTGATAACCCCAGTTACAGTGGATCTTAAAAGGATCTTTGGTCGCTGTAACTTAGTAATATTCTTAAGAGAGTAGAAAAATTGAGTAAGGAAGTGAAGTGTCTGATATTACTCTCTACCATCTCCAGAGCAAATATTGTGCCGTTGTGAAGGTGTATTGTGAAAAAACATTCTTCGCCCAGAGTGACCCCCAAAGAAGGTGGCAGGTAGACTGGAAATAAGTAAAGTAATAACCTAGCTCCAAGACCCATGATGACAGTGTAGGTTTCTATTGCCCAGAAAGAGCCACATACAAGGATGCCTTCCAGGAAAGATAGCTTCCCTTGGAGCTAAAAGAGGAAGTTACAATGTGTGTGTGTGTGTGTGTGTGTGTGTGTGTGTGTGTAGCTGCAAATGCTAAATAAATCCCTAGGTTTATCAATATACAGTCAGATTTTAAAACCCACCGCTCATTTACATGCACCACAGAGGCAGCATACTCTTCAATTGTAGCTTTCTTATTTCAAGTCCATTATTCCCTTGGTGTAGATTATTCTCACTATCAACCATAATAGAATATGTCCCTCAATGACAGTCTCAATCTAAAGATCTTTAAGGTGCAAGGGAATGTTGCTGAGGTCAATCCAAATATAGTACTTCCCTCAGAGGGATGCAGGGTGTGGGTGTGGATACAGGAAAGTGAGTGCTCCACAATGCTACAAGGTCTCAAACTTAATTATTTGGGTACCACAATCTCCAGTCATATAGTCCATGGGTCTGGCCCTTAAACATAAAGCAGTTTCTGATGCTAAAGTACTTGTTGTAATCCCGATGATATACTAAGAAATTACTTAAAACTAGTCTCATTTCATCTTAAAAACAAACCCAACATGGAAGCAAAACCACAGTAGAATATAATGGGAAAACTACATATAAATAGATAAAGTAATCTACTCAAGACCACTAGGTAGCTGAATGAGAATTCGAGATTTAATTTGATTCCAGAGTTCAAACCCAACCTTTTAAACATTGTTTCTCTCTTCTTAGAGTTATGGTGCTCTGAGACATGCCCTGGGATTCTGGCTTAAATTATTTAATTCCTAGGTCAAGAGAGTGAGAGAACATTTCTCTCTTAGGGGCTACTGCTGAAATTCTAAAGAGGGAATCATTTCTCAGTCAGTAACATAGAGACAAACAAAAGCTTCATGAGACTCTAGTTTTTCAGCCCTCATTTCCTCAATCCACACTCTCTACATTGAACCTTTGCTTGTCCACTCCCAGCTCTGTTGTACACGAATGTCCTTCACCCAGGCCTCATCTTCCCACTCATCCCTACTCTCCATCACTCCTCCTTTCCACTTGGCCCTCTCTTTCCACTACCCCTGCCCACATGTGTGTGTCTCACATCCTGGATCCTTCTTCAACTCTCTCTCCTGGTTCCCACCCTAATTCCCTTTCTTGTCTTTTCAGAGGATCACGTGATCATCCAGGCTGAGTTCTCTCTGTCCCCTTATCAATCAAACGAGTTTATGTTTGACTTTGATGGTGATGAGATTTTCCACGTGGATATGGAAAAGAAGGAGACAGTGTGGCGGCTTAAAGAATTTGGAAATTTTGCCAGTTTTCAGGCTCAGGGTGCATTGGCCAATATGGCTGTGGGAAGAGCCAACCTGGACATCTTGATAAAGCGCTCCAACCACACCCCAAACACCAATGGTAACTCTCTCTGCTGCACTCCTAGGCTTGGGAATTGTAGCTTTAAATAGATACTTCAGCTCTTTGTGTTATGTTACTGTGACTGCCTTTCCCTCCCAGGGACCTGTTCTTGCCATATGCAAGCTCCAAATTCTCATGCCACCAGCCCAAGAACTTTATGAGTTTGTTTCTTTCTTGATGTGCTCACATCTCGTCTCTAGCATCTACAGTCTCATATAAAGTCATTGCCCTGAATCCATGCCGGGGGAGCCAGGAATGAGGTCCTTGGGTATCTTACACCTCAATGTTGTTCCCGTTCATGGGGGAGGGTATCAGAGCTGGGTATCTGAGACCATGACACAGATTCTCAGGGCACAATTTCAATTGCTTTTTCAGCCTTGGTGGGAGGGAGAAGGGCAGGGTTAAGCAGGGAAGGCTAATTTCTGTCACCTGTCCCCCAGTACCTCCAGAAGTGACTGTGCTCTCAAACACCCCTGTGGAACTGGGAGAGCCCAACGTCCTCATCTGTTTCATCAACAAGTTTTCTCCACCAGTGATCAATGTCACGTGGCTTCAAAATGGCAAACCTGTCACCACAGGAGTGTCAGAGACAGTCTTCCTGCCCAGGAATGACCACCTTTTCCGCAAGTTTCACTACCTCCCCTTCGTGCCCTCAGCCGAGGATGTCTATGACTGCAAGGTGGAGCACTGGGGTTTGGAGGAGCCTCTTCTCAAGCACTGGGGTAAGAACCATCCTTCAATCTCCTGTATTTTACGGTTTTCTCCTGTGACGCATGTGTCTGGCCCTTTGGGGCCACAAGTCCCCTAACTGTTTCATAACAGCTGCTCCAAATCCTGTTCCTGGTCTCCCATTGCTCAGCTTTCCCCACTTGTAATCTGTAATTCCCTTAATACGTCATCCTGTCTTCCTCTTATTTAGTTGATGAAAAAATATTCTTTTGACTAAGTACCCTATATTTGGTCCTAAGTGCTGCTCCCTACCACATGCATTACTTCTGTACTCTGATTTATTTTTCCCCAGAGTATGAAGCTCCAACCCCCCTCACAGAGACCACAGAGAACGCAGTGTGTGCCCTGGGCCTGGTTATGGCTCTGGTGGGCATCATTGTTGGGACGATCTTCATCATCAAGGGTGTGCGCAAAGGCAACACTGTTGAACACCGAGGTCCTCTGTGAGGCACCTGCAGGTGGGTTTGATGTGGTCAGAGGAAGACATATATGGAATGATCCAGAGGAAGGAAACAGAGTGAGGGAAAGGACATGTGATGCCTTTAAGGGAAAACAAGTGCAAAAGTCATGGCCCTTGATTTATCTTTGCTGGACAAAATCAGACATTGCCGTCATCTGATATTCCAAAGCCTCACAGTCCTATGTCCCTTTCCATACATGTGCCCCTAAAACCACACCTCCTGTCTTAGAACTTATCTCCAGTGCCTAAAATAATTGTTTCACATTAGAATACTGAGTCCTGTGATCTGGGAAAGTCAACTTCAAGATTAAGACTCTTCCTGGCTTATATTTCCTGAGCAGAATATCTGTTCTGAAGCATTTCCAGAGCTTCACTCTTTGGGGTTTAGGGTAGATTCATTGTATGAAGTGGAAATCTCTTGGAGGCCAAAGCCTGTTTTTGCCCCTCCATTCTGAAAAATAGTGTCAGAAGGTCTAAGAGAAAGTAAAGCATGGTCTGCTCATTCATGCTTACTTGGAAGGTTTGAAAGGTTGTATTTACAAGAGGTCACACAAATACTGAGAGACTGTTCCAAAGTCAAAGGATTAAAGGTGAAGAGGAAGGAATCTAAAGGTGAGAGCTCAAAATATTCATCTTAAACTCTATAGTAACTGTGTGTGTCCTGCTACAGGTAATGGACTTTGTTAAAGAGAAGATCGGTGAAGATATTTCTGCTTTAATAGCTTTACAAACCCGGCAGTACTCCAATTTTTCACCTCGGTGACAGCAACCATCCTTCAGCACTTCCCAACCCTTTAGCTACTCTAAGAGTAAAGACGCCTTCTACAATCTCCAAATTCTAATGTCTAGTTATTTCCTGTCTATTGCTCCTTCTTGTATTGGCTTTCCCTCCATTTTCCACTGTCTTTTTATTATCACCATGTAATGCCTTTGGAATAGAGCCCATAGGATCCTTTCTCTGCTATGGAACCTTTTGAATGTTCTATGGGCTATCTCTTGTAAACTTATTATTTTGAGTTTCTTCTGACTGCAATTGTGATTTTTCTGAATACAATAAACTTTGAGTTGGTCTTCAGTGGAGTTTTTGGTATCTGAGCCAATTCTTCATGGTGGCTGGGGAGTATATGTGATCCTTTCATCCTGAAATGTCTGAATGTTAAATGTATCTTATAGGCTCTGTAGTTAATCAGAAATAGCCTGGTTCATTAGGACTCAAGTCCATTCAGAGGATCTTCCAGCAATCCAGTTGCTGTGGTCTGGTCCTCATATAGAAAACCCTAGAGTAGGGTTTATTTGTTGAGAGATGACTTAGCAACAGGTTCATCATCTGGTTTGGATTCTTCAGCCTCCAAATCAATGAGATATCTGGATCTTCAGGAGAGTGAATCTTAAATCCTAACGAAGACTTCTGATAATGGATGAGACAGATGGTGGGGAACAGATGGTGGTGGAGCAGTGAGCAGAATAGAGGAGCGTTCATATACATAACAGGATATCCAAATCAACACCACGCATTTTAGACATAAGGAGGCATGAGATTGGACACTGAGATTGACATTACCATTTTCTTCTTTTTTTTTAACATCTTTATTGGACTATAATTGCTTTACAATGTTGTGTTGGTTTATGCTGTATAACAAAGTGAATCAGCTATACATACACATATATCTCCAAACCCCCTCCTTCTTGCATCTCCCTCCCACCCTCCCTATCCCACCCCTCTAGGTGGTCACAAAACACAGAGCTGATCTCCCTGTGCTATGTAGCTGCTTCCCACTAGCTATCTATTTTACATTTGGTAGTGTATATATATTAATACCACTCTCTCACTTCATCCCAGCTTACCCTTCCCCCTCCCTGTGTCCTCAAGTCTATTCTCTATGCCTGTGTCTTTATTCCTGTCCTGCCCCTAGATTCATAGGAAGCATTTTTATTTTTTTTGATTCCATATATATGTGTTGTGTTAGCATGCTGTACTTGTTTTTCTCTTTCTGACTTACTTCACTCTGTATGACAGACACTAGGTCCATCCACCTCACTACAAATAACTCAATTTTGTTTCTTTTTATGGCTGAGTAATATTCCATTGTATATTTGTGCCACATCTTCTTTATCCATTCATCTGTCGATGGACACCTAGATTGCTTCCATGTTCTGGCTATTGTAAATAGTGCTGCAGTGAACATTGTGGTACATGACTCTTTTTGAATTAATGTTTTCTCAGGGTATATGCCCAGTAGTGGGATTGCTGGGTCATATGGTAGTTCTACTTTTAGTTTTTTAAGGAACATCCATACTGTCCTCCATAGTGGCTGTATCAATTTACATTCCCACCAACAGTGCAAGAGGGTTCCCTTTTCTCCACACCCTCTCCAGCATTTATTGTCTGTACATTTTTTGATGATGGCCATTCTGACCAGTGTAAGCTGATACCTCATTGTAGCTTTGATTTGCATTTCTCTGATGATTAGTGATGTTGAGCATCCTTTCATGTGTTTGTTGGCAATCTGTATATCTTCTTTGGAGAAATGTCTGTTTAGGTCTTCTGCCCATTTTTGGATTGGGTTGTTTGTTTTTTTTGATATTGAGCTGCATGAGCTGCTTGTATATTTTGGAGGTTAATCCTTGGTCAGTTGCTTCATTTGCAAATATTTTCTCCCATTCTGAGGGTTGTCTTTTCGTCTTGTTTATGGTTTCCTTTGCTGTGCAAAAGCTTTTAAGTTTCATGAGATCCCATTTGTTTATTTTTTTTTAATTTTCATTTCTCTAGGAGGTGGATCATAAAGGATCTTGCTGTGATTTATGTCATGGAGTGTTCTGCCTGTGTTGTCCTCTAAGAGTTTGATAGTGTCTGGCCTTACATTTAGGCCTTTAATCCATTTTGAGTTTATTTTTGTGTGTGGTGTTAGGAAGTGTTCTAATTTCATTCTTTTACATGTAGCTGTCCAGTTTTCCCAGCACCACTTACTGAAGAGGTTGTCTTTTCTCCATTGTATATTCTTGCCTCCTTTATCAAAGGTAACATGACCATATGTGCATGGGTTTATCTCCGGCTTTCTATCCTGTTCCATTGATCTATATTTCTGTTTTTGTGCCAGTACCATACTCTCTCGATTACTGTACTTTGTAGTATAGCCTGAAATCAGGGATCCTGACTCCTCCAGCTCCATTTTTCTTTCTCAAGATTGCTTTGGCTATTCAGGGTCTTTTGTGTTTCCATACAAATTGTGAAATTTTTTGTTCTAGTTCTGTGAAAAATGCCATTGGTATTTTGATAGGGATTGCATTAAATCTATAGATTGCTTTGGGTATTATAGTCATTTTCCCAATGTTGATTCTTCCAATCCAAGAACATGGTATATCTCTCCATCTGTTTGTATCATCTTTAATTTCTTTCATCAGTTTCTTATAGTTTTCTGTATACAGGTCTTTTGTCTCCTTAGGTAGGTTTATTCCTAGGTATTTATTATTTTTGTTGCAATGGTAAATGGGAGTGTTTCCTTAAGTTCTCTTTCAGAATTTTCATCATTAGTGTATAGGAATGCAAGAGATTTCTGTGCATTACTTTTGTATCCTGCTACTTTACCAAATTCATTGATTAGCTCTAGTAGTTCTCTGGTAGCATCTTTAGGATTCTTTATGTATAGTATCATGTCATCTGCAAACAGTGACAGTTTTACTTCCTCTTTTCTGATTTGGATTCCTTTTATTTCTTTTTCTTCTCTGATTACTATGGCTAAAACTTCCAAAACTATGTTGAATAATAGTGGTGAAAGTGGGCAACCCTGTCTTTTTCCTGATCTTAGATGAAATGGTTTTAGTTTTTCACCATTGAGAACAATGTTGGCTGTGGGTTTGTCACATATGGCCTTTATTATGTTGAGATAAGTTCCCTCTATGCCTACTTTCTGGAGGGTTTTTATCATAAATGGGTGTTGAATTTATTAAAAGCTTTTTCTGCATCTCCTAAGATTATCATATGGTTTTTATCCTTCTATTTGTTAATATGGGTTATCACACTGATTGATTTGCATGTATTGAAGAATTCTTGCATTCACTGGATAAAGCCCACTTGATCGTGGTGTATGATCCTTTTAATGTGCTGCTGGATTCTGTTTGCTAGTATTTTGTTGAGGATTTTTGCATCTATGTTCATCAGTGATATTGGCCCTTAGTTTTCTTTCTTTGTGACATCTTTGTCTGGTTTTGGTATCAAGGTGATGGTGACCTTGTAGAATGAGTTTGGGAGTGTTCCTCCCTCTGCTATATTTTGGAAGAGTTTGAAAAGGATAGGTGTTAGCTCTTCTCTAAATGTTTAATAGAATTTGCCTGTGAATCCATCTGGTTCTGGGCTTTTGTTTGTTGGAAGATTTTTAATCATAGTTTCAATTTCAGTGCTTGTGATTGGTCTGTTTATATTTTCTATTTCTTCCTGGTTCAGTCTCGAAAGGTTGTGCTTTTCTAAGAATTTGTCCATTTCTTCCAGGTTGTCCATTTTACTGGCATATAGTTGCTTGTAGTACTCTCTCATGATCTTTTGTATTTCTGCAATGTCAGTTGTTACTTCTCCTTTTCCATTTCTAATTCTGTTGATTTGTGTCTTCTCCCTTTTTTCCTTGATGAGACTAGGTAATGGTTTATCAATTTTGTTTATCTTCTCAAAGAACCAGCTTTTAGTTTTATTGATCTTTGCTATTGTTTCCTTCATTTCTTTTCCATTTATTTCTGATCTGATCTTTATGATTTCTTTCCTTCTGCTAACTACAGGGGTTTTTGCTCTTCTTTCCCTAATCGCTTTAGGTGTAAGTTTAGGTTGCTTATTTGAGATTTTTCTTGTTTCTTGAGGTAGGATTGTATTGCTATAAACTTCCCTCTTAGAACTGCATCCCATAGGTTTTGGGTCATTGTGTTTTCATTGTCATCTGTTTCTAGGTATTTTTTTATTTCCTCTTTGATTTTTTCAGTGATCTCTTAGTTAACTTTTTGTAGTGTATTGTTTAGCCTTCATGTGTTTGTATTTTTTCAGCTTTTTTCCTGTAATTGATATCTAGTCTCATAGCATTCTGGTCAGAAAAGATACTTGATACGATTTCAATTTTCTTAAATTTACCAAAGCTTGATTTGTGACCCAAGATATGATCTATCCTGGAGAATGTTCCATGAGCACTTGTGAAGAAAGTGTATTCTGTTGTTTTTGGATGGAATGTCTTATAAATAATCAATTTAGTCCATCTTGTTTAATGTGTCATTTAAAGCTTGTGTTTCCTTATTTATTTTCATTTTGGTTGATCTGTCCATTGGTGAAAGTGGGGTGTTAAAGTCCCCTGCTATGATTGTGTTACTGTCGATTTCCCCTTTTATGGCTGTTAGCATTTGCCTTATGTATTGAGGTGCTATGTGGGGTGCATAAATATTTACAACTTATGGATTGATCCATTGATCATTATGTAGTGTCCTTCTTTGTCTCTTGTAATAGTGTTTATTTTAAAGTCTATTTTGTCTTATATGAGAATTGCTACTCCAGCTTTCTTTTGAGTTCCATTTGCATGGAATATCTTTTTCCATTCCCTCACTTTCAGTCTGTATGTATCCCTAGGTCTGAAGTGGGTCTCTTGTAGACAGTGTATATATGGGTCTTGTTTTTGTATCCATTCAGCCAGTCTATGTCATTTGGTGGGAGCATTTAATCCATTTACATTTAAGGTAATTATTGATATCTATGTTCCTATTACCATATTCTTAATTGTTTTGGGTTTGTTTTTGTAGGTCTTTTCCCTCTTTTGTGTTTCCTGCCTAGAAAAGTTCCTTTAGCATTTGTTGCAAAGCTGGTTTGAATTCTCTTTGCTTTTGCTTGTCTGTAAAGGTTTTAATTTCTCCATCGAATCTGAATGAGATCTTTGCTGGGTAGAGTAACCTTGGTTGTAGGTTTTTCCTTTTCATCACTTTACCCATTTTCTTAACTTAGACTGAAACTAATTTTTATCACATTGAGTTATTATGAAAATTTCAAGTTAAAATGCAAGCAAAATAGTTAGATATCATGCTTAGTGATATTATAAATTCCATTAGTTTTCTTCAAAATTTTTACAGCCTATTGATAAAAATCTAAGAGAAGCAAAATAAAAATAAGCCAAACAAGCACAAATCATGGCAGCATGACCTTGAAGGGTAGCAGAATATGCCACCACACAATATGCCTCTTTGGCATAAGGATTATTTTGACCTCACAGGTGGTTTTAGATAATAGAATTTAAATTACTTGTTGGCCACAGGAGTCTGCAATACCAAGTATCTCCTGCGAATACCTCTGGTATTATAGAAACTCAAATACAAAAAATTATTAAGGCACTTGGCTAAAAGAGATTAGTGCCTCTTCATGTACATTCTTTTATTTATTTGGTACAGAATGGTTTGGTTCATGGGGCCTATGAATAGATGCCTATTTCAGCCCCTTGGTATTTTCCTTCTGATAGCCATCATTGTTGACTCCCTGATGAGCTGTGTTCTCTAAAGGGTTTTATAGGTGTTCACAGCACCATTAGTACATCAGATTGTCTCGCTGTGCTTTGAGAAAGAGAAACAAGATGAACAATGAGATGAACAGCAAAAACCTTCTTCAAAAGTGATTTCATAACCTGTAAGTTTCACAGCGAAACAAGTCACCCTGATGATAACTGAGTGTGCTAATAACAAACACATGAGAGGATGACCAAAAGGGGGGAATTGCTGAAGTAATTACACAAGGAGGCCATTAGACTGAGATGGCTTGAATGCCTTGGTAGCCTGCATAAGCAAACCCAAACCCAAGCCAGATCTAATATCCGTTAATGCACTCGTATCCCAGAAAATGAATTTAAGAGCAACCAGTCACAAACACCCAACTAGGCTTTTGCAAGTAAGGCGGCCACTTAAGTTATAGCCAATCAAATAATTTCCTTTCTTTCCTACTGCCTCATTTTTATAAAAGTCTTTCCCCCAGCTTATGTTGATGGAGTGCTCCTAACCACTTTCAGTTTGGCACTGCTGGATTTGAGTTGATATTCCCTCAAATAAAGTCTTGAAAAAAATTTGGTGGGTCTCAGTTTACCAGATTGTAAATGATATTGTATACTTAATTTTTGTTTAATGCCTTCATTGCCATATATAGAATACAAATCGATTTTTTGGGTTGATTTTGAAGTCTGCAAACTTGATGAACTTTCTTATTAGTTGTAGCAGTGGGGTTTTTTTGAGGGGGGGAAGCATTCCTTGGAATCAAGAAAATGATACCATTTGCAATAGCATCCAAAAATGTCAATTATCAAGGAATAAATCTAATTAAAGATGAGTGAGATTTCTATAGTGGAAACTACAAATCATCATTAAGAGAAATTAATAGAACTACATAAATGATGAGAATACAAAATTTGGAGATCGATCATAAGAGTAAATATTTTAAAGATGTCAGTTCTCTCTAAATTAATCCAAATTCAGTAAAAATCTCATTAACATCATGGCAAGGAATTTTGTTTGCTGGCTTTCTTGCTAGTTTTGTTTTGTTTCTTCACTGTTTTGGGGTTTTCTTGGTGGTGGTGGTGGTGGTGGTGGTGGTGGTGGTGGTGGTGTGGGAGGATTGCCAAGCTGAATTTAAAAATTCACATGTAAATACTATAGTCTTAGATTAGCCAAAAACATTTTGAAAAAAAAAACTGGAAGAAATTCAGCACAAGATAATGAAAGCTATATGAGTTAACATTGTGTGATATATTAATTGATATAGCGTGGTGTTGGCTCAAGTATAGACAAACTGCACAACAGAACAAAAGAGAAATTCTAGAAACAGATCCCCTCACAAATGCAATGCTCTGGTCTACGGTGACACTGCAGAGCAATGGGGGAAAGACGGTCTTTTCAATAAATGCTGCTAGGTCGTCTGAAAGTCCTTTTAAGGAAATTTAATGTGACACCTACTCAAATTTCAATAAAAACCAATTTCAGATGGATTGGAAAAATTTAGTAAGATTTAACATTGAAGCAAACGGGGCCTTGGATTTCAATTGATGGATGATCTAAATTTCTTTACCAGATGTACCACTATACAGATTGTCTTTTTTTTTTTTTTTTTTTTTGCAGCATGTGGGCTTCTCACTGTTGTGGCCTCTCCCGTTGCGGAGCACAGGCTCCGGATGCGCAGACTCAGCGGCCATGGCTCACGGGCCCAGCCACTGCACGGCATGTGGGGTCTTCCCAGACCGGGGCACGAACCCGTGTCCCCTGCATCGGCAGGTGGACTCTCAACCGCTGCGCCTCCAGGGAAGCCCCCAGATTGTCTATTTTGAGTCAGTTTTGGTAAATTATATGGGGTAGATTAAAGAAGGGTACAAATTATTTGCATTTATCTCATGGAGACGTAGATTGTATATCCCCTCCCCTTAAATCTGGACTGACCCTGTACTCACTTAGACCATTATAATGTGATGGAAATTACTCCACACAAGTTCTGAGGCTAAGTTTGAAGAAGTCTTGTAGCTTTTACTTTCCTTTCTCGGGAGTCCTGAGGCATCAGGCTTGTCTTCACAGCTGATGGGACCACATAGCCCACGTTAGAGGCACTGGAACTTCATGCAGAGGGAGAGAGTGTCTCAGTGTCCCAGATGAGCCTCCAGAGGACCCCAGCCCCAGCTACTGTCTGACTGCAGCCATGTGAGAGACCCTCCATGGAAACCACCCACTAAGTTCAACCAACTCTTAGAATTGTGAAAAATCATCAAATAGCTACAGTTTTAAGTCACTAAGTTTGGGGATGATTTGTTACACAGAAATAGATCATGAAATTTAGTGTTTTTCAATGAATTTCATCTAAAATATCAAATCTACTGGCATAAAATTCTTTATAATATCTTCTTAGTATCTTTTTAATGCCTGTAGGATCTTTAGGAATATTATCTTTTACATTCCAGGTGTTAATAATTTGTAATTTAGATTTTTTTCTGCTTTAGCAATCTTGTAGGTGATTTATTTAAAAAGTGAAAGAAAGAAAACCTTCTAGTTTTGTTAATTTTCTTTATTATACATTTATTTTCAATTGTATTAATTTTCTCTTTTACCTTTATTATTTCCTTTCCTCTATTTTTCAAGTTAAATTTACTTTTCCTAGATGCTTAAGATAAAAGTTTAGGTCTCAGGCTTCCCTGGTGGCGCAGTGGTTGAGGGTCCGCCTGCCGATGCAGGGGACATGGGTTCGTGCCCCGGTCCAGGAGGATCCCACATGCCGTGGAGCGGCTGGGCCCGTGAGCCGTGGCCACTGAGCCTGCGCGTCCGGAGCCTGTGCTCCGCAACGGGAGATGCCACAGCAGTGAGAGGCCCGCGTACCGCAAAAAAAAAAAGTTTAGGTCTCTGATTTTTATATATTTTTCCTTTCATAATATAAGCATTTAAATCTATAAATTTCCCTCTGGAGATTCCTTGGGTTGCATATCACATGTACTGAAAATCTATTTTAACATTCCCGTAGTTTTCTAATTTCTCATCGGATTTATTCTTTGATAAGCCATGGATTATCTAGAAGTGTATTACTTCATTTCCCAAAACCGGCTACTATCTCAGCTAAATATTCCTGATTACAGAATACAGAAAACTCAAGATAAAACAGAGAATGAAGCAAAGAAACCTACCAGACCCACATGTAACCAAAATTCAGGAATAAAAATAAAAACAATTATTGAAAACCTCTTGTTGGGGCTCAGGGAAGGCTGTTCCCAAATATGCCACAATGGCATATTGATTATTTTGAACTAGTTACTTAAGAAATGGCCAATGCAAGAGGGACACTCTGACCCTCCTTCTGTCTCCCTGAAAGCAGGAAATAATCTCTCATGTGAAAGACGCACTCCCTGCATCTGAAGGTATGACACACTTATCACCATTCAGACCAAGAAACCTATATAAACAAACCTTGTTGCATCTTTAATTTGTTGATACTACCTCAAGCCCAAACTTTGGTTAGATTCTTCACTATTAGAGCACCCAAAACCTAAGTGTCCTTGTCCTGTCAATTACTCACAAACTTATTGTTTCTTTGTCTAAAAAGCATAAAAGCTACCTGCTTTGGCCACTTCTTAGGTCCTATTTCTAGAGACCTCCATGCACGTGAATTAAAATTTGTTTCTTTTTCTCTTGCTAATCTGTCTTGCATCAATTTTATTAATAGTCTAGCCACAGGAACTCAGGAAGGATAGAGAGGGAAATTCTCACCCTCCCGCTGCCCACCCTCCCCACCAGACACTCCCTTTCTTTCTCTCTCTCTCTCTCTCTCTTTTCGTTTTTGCCTACGTTTTTCCTTGAAGCTCTATCAGGCAGATGCTTCTCACTCCACGTTTATTTGAGCAAAACTTTGTAAAGAAATGTGGGTTAAAGATGTGTTCACATGAAAGGGAGGCCATAAGGCTTCAATATAAAAGGGACCAGGAAAGAATGAAGATAGGATACTGCTTTCAATATTCCAGATTTCCAGGTCAAGGGGCAGGGGCTGAGGAAGCCATCAGGGAGGAGATTTTCTGCAGGAGCAAACCAGATCTTGAGAAAGTACTCTCTTTGTGGATTAAAAGCCCAACAGGAAACACTTTCATGCTGCAAAGTAGCTAAGCCAGAAGGTTCTTTCTCTTATGAGTGTCATTATCTTCACTTCAGTTTAGGAGTCCTGCAAAAGACAGAAGATAGCGTTGTTTTTACTACAAGCTAATTCTACAAGCAGCTTCTTTCCCCCTCTCCCAGGGTCTCATGTTAAAGCAGTATTGCAAGAAGGGGGAAAAAAATTCCTAGATCTCCCTGAGCCAAAGCTACTTTAGAGAACTGGCCTTTTGTTAAGTGGCCAGAAGAAGTTTAGAATTCAAAGTCTTTTCCATTATGTCTGTCTTGTCTTCTCTACAACCAGTTCTAGGAGACCAAATCTATCTCTAAAAGAGGATTAAAGGGCATTACCTGTTGGCTGAAGTCCAGAGTGTCCTGGGAAAGAGAAGAGAAGATATATATTTAAAGGATATGGAAGGAATTCTGTCCCCAGCCCCAGGCCCCCACCTGATATATCTCTACCCCACAACATATATCCCCTAATGCCAGGGTAGACAGGAGAGCAGACACGAGGAGCATGTGATCCATGAAGTTTCTGTCACACAAATCCAGTGTAATTTCATCAGCCTTTGTGTCTCTTCCCGCATTTGCCCCAGGATCTCCACCCAAAATCTCCATGCATGTTAACTCTTCTTTTATCTCTACAGGCCATCACCTCTTATTTTTCAACCACAAGTAACCATGAACTGTTGATTTCTGGATTTCCGGAAATTTGAGGTCAATAAAGGGGAAATAAAAGTTTTACACAGGGTCACCGATATACAGCGAACAAACTTGAGCAAAACCATCTTTCTTCCTCCAAAAAAGTCTGTGGGGCATCTCAGCTGCCAACAGGTTCCTTACCTTTCTGATTTCTGAAGTAGATGAACAGCCCCACCCCAAGGAAGAGCAGACCCAGAACAAAGGCCCCGATTCCACTCAGCATCTTGCTCTGAGCAGATTCAGACTGTGCCCCTGAGAAAAGAAGCTAGTTTTAGTTATTCTTATCCCAAATCCAACTTCTCTAATTGAGATTCTGAGATTGAGATCTTTGAGAATGGGGAAAGAAGGATGCCCTGGAAGAACTAGATTGACTGGTCATTTCTGGAAAAGAGGTTAAAAATACAGAGTAGCTACAAGGTTAAGACACTGAACCCATTTAAATATCACAGCCCTGATGTAAGGCCATGACTACAACATCTGATGGGTGAGGACCCTGGGGCTGAATGAGGTTAAGGAGCTTGTCTAGGGTGACAGAGCTAATAAAAGGCAGAACTGAGGTTGGACTCCCCTCATGTCAGGAAGGTTCCTATATTGTAGAGGATGTGCCCCTTCTCAGATCACAGTGAACATCTCAGAGAAACAGTGTCAGAAGTACAAGCCCAGCCTGAGGCAGAAGACTGGTGCCCAGGGCCATGTAGTGACCATGACCTGAGATTTCATGGAGGCTCAAAACAAGGACACCTCTTTTCTGCATGTCAGGCAGAATTGCCTCCCAGGGGGTGTAGGTACTTGTAGAAGATATCATAGGATATCTGTAAACTATCAGAGGATTTCTATCACAGGATATTATAAGGTTCCTGTGATATCCTCAATAATAACCTCAGCTGAAGGAGAGGAGAACACAGAGCAAATGAACACATGCTGTGGGAGAGGAGAAACCTGTCACTCAGGGGTAAGCAAGCCCCTCCTTGGTAGGTGAGGAACTTATGAGGCCAGAAAGCTTCTCACTCCATTCCACTGTGACAGGGCTGGTCCGGCTGGGGTGCTCCACGTGGCAGGTGTAGACCTCTCCACTCTGAGGGACTGTTTCAAGCATCACCATGGTCTGGAAGGTCCAGTCTCCATTAGCGATCAGGCCTGTGGAGACCACCCCTGCCTCCTCTTCCTGGCCGTTCCGGAACCACCTGACTTCAATGTGGCCTGGATAGAAACCATTCACAGAGCAGACCAGGAGGTTGTGGTGCTGCAGGGGCTGTGTCTTTGCAGGATACACAGTCACTGTAGGTGCCACTAGGAGAGAAAAAGGTAGAGGGGATAAGTGAGGGAGACAGAGTAAGTCTCATTGGTTGGCTGCCTTTCTGCCCCCAGTCTCCAGTCTCCGGCAGGCCTCCCTGAAAGCTGGCTATGTAGCCCAACAGAAATTAGTGCCATAAGACTTGACTTTAATGCTTACAGTATGGGCCCATTAGATCTGACAGATGTTCAGGAAATTTGTTTTCTATTGTTTTGTTTTTCATAGCATGAAAGAGTTATTCATTGTTGAATTGATGTGTTTACAAATCTTTGCACAGTATATAGTGTATTATTAATAGCATGATTTCTGGAGCCAGGGTGCCTGAGTTCAAATCCAGGCTCTGCCTCCTACTGATTGATCCTAGGTGAGTTTTAAAATTCCTCTGTGCCTCAGGTTGCTCACCTGTAAAGGGGGATAATAATACTAACTTACCTCTTAGGGTTATGTGAGGATTAATGTACCTGAAGTATGTGAAACGATGGCTGGAACTTAGTCTTTAATATATGTTAGTTATTTACTATCTTCATTTACTTGGAGAGAAAATATGACTCAAAGCAGTGTGGATAAATTAGAGGACAGCTTGGGGTAGATGGGGAGACAGAAGATAAAATCCTGGGAATGCTACACTCACACCTTAGAACACCACAGAAAGGGTTCTACCCTGGGAAGCAGGAATAGACAAAGGTGACTCTTGAACTCTGAGTTGAGTTCCAAGGAAAGCATGATTCCTGAAAGGGAGAGAAAGGACCAAGTAAAGTCACTCATTAAAAAAAAAACAAACAAAACCAAAACAAAAGCTTATTATTACACTCAGCTGATCAATTCTTCTGCTTTGCAAAACAAGCAGATCTATTACTGGAATTGTATCATTTTACAATTGTTTTTCTTTTTAAGCTGGCATTTCAGTTCAGGGCAGGGTCTGAGACTCATTAATATGTGTGCTTAGTTCCTGAGACAACCCTTGACACCACCAGTCACAATAAACACAATTATTATTTGCAAAAGAGAAACCTGGGGGGAAAAACATTTTTACAATAATGCAAAGTGGTAGATTTAAGATTGATGGTAAATCATCACTAACAATTTTGCAGTATATTTCATTAAATAAAAATGTTTAAATTCCTAACTTGGAATATAATGAACAGAATCAAAACATAAACCACAGACTGGAGAAAAAGCAAAATCAAATGTCAGCAACTTGTTATTCTTAATGCATAGAGAACTCATAAAATCACCGAGAAAACCGCCAGGACCCGGAGATAGTCAACAATAGATAATTCTTAGAGCCATAACAAAGGTCAGCCAATAAATATGTGAAAAATGTTCAAGAACCTTAGAAATCAAAGAAATTTTAAATAAAAACAAAAAGATATAAATTTTCAACTGTTTGGTAATGTTGAAAAAAGATCTAATAAAGGGGAATGTAAAGTAAAATGAGGTAAATTGTTACAAGTATAAAAAGGATAATATGTAACTACTCAAATACTACTAGCGTTATAAAAAATAGTAACATCAGGATATTAAGTAACAAAATTATAATTCAAAAAGTTGATTTCACAATCATTTCAACTATGTAAAATATATATACTAAGGAGGAAAAAAGCAAGAAATTCAGACCTGAAATAAGCTTCAGAGAGATCAGAGGTGCCACAGAGGCTCCCCTGCCCGCACCTGTCAAAAAGTAGTCTGACACCTTTTTCTCAGTGAAGTGCTCCTACACACACACAGACACGGCACACTTATTTCCGGGGTGTCAGGAGTAAGAGGGTGTGTGCCCAGAGCACACTGTGACTCTTCTCCTCACAGGCTCCCAATCCTTTCACTTTCCTCACCTTTCCTTCCCCAAACCTTCCCCCAACCATAGACACCTTGAAGTCCCTCCCTCATCTCTAACCGCCCACCCCAGTCGGGGTTTCCTCCCCTCCCCCTCCCCTCCCCCACAGGGACCACCAAGGACGCCCGGAGCCTCCCTCCTGCACCCGTCCCGCCACACCTCCCCTCCCTCCCGGGCCTCCCCACACCACACACGCTCTCTCCCCTCTCACAGTCACTGACAAAATCACACACGGTCTCCAAACAGGCTCTCACAGGAACCCGCCTAACTTGTACTTGCTCACAGCCCTACACACCCCCCGCCCCCCGAACGCAGTCTCCTCTGTCCCCGTCTCCGTGTCTCTCTGTCTCTGTCTCAAACACACACTCACACGCACTGCGCCCCCGCCCGCTGGCCGCCCAGCCCCGCGCTCACCTCGCCGCTGCACCGTGAAGCTCTCCGCAGCCCCGTAGTTGTGTCTGCACACCGTGTCCACCTCGGCCCGTCTCCGCTCCAGGAGGTCCTTCTGGCTGTTCCAGTACTCGGCGGCCGGCCGGCCCAGCTCGGTCACCGCCCGGTACTCGCCCACGTCGCTGTCGTAGCGCACGTGCTCCTCCCGGTTATAGATGTCTCTAACCAAGAGCCGCACCCGCTCTGTCCCATTAGAGAAATGACACTCGCCCTTAAACTGATACATGAAAAGTGCTGTGGGGACAGGAAAGATCTGATTACCTGGGCGGGCTCCTGGGAAGAGACTGAAGGCAATAACCACAAATGCAGGGCACCCAGACGGAGGACGGGACACTGACACTCCCTTATTGGCCCCACTGGCACCCCCAACTACCCCACGGGTTCATCTTTGATCTGCAGGGTCAAGAGAGACCATGGTGGGTGGAGGAGACCCCTCTGATCCTAAGGCATTTGGGATGCAGTCAGCTCTGTACTTGGCTGGAGACCTCCAAACCGGAGCCGGACGGGGATTTGCCCCATCACCACCTCCTCCTGAATGCCTCCACCAGAAAAACACTCTCTGCTTCCTCCTCTCATCCCATGACCCTTTAGCTGTTGCTGAAACACTTCCTTACCTAGTGCTGACCTTGTGCCAAGCCTGTGCTGCTGCCCCTGGGATTCCACAGAAGGAAAAACAAACATCTCCCCTACCTTCTAGGAGCATAAAATTTAATGCAAGTGATGGACAAAACCCAACCACACAAGAATTAATTATACAGGAGCCAGAAATGTCACAAGAAAAGCGTGGAGATCTAGAACAGAGAATAATTTATGTTAGGGTGTCAGAGAAGTAGTCTCTAAAGACTGATATTTAAGATGTGACATGAAAGGTTAAGTTGATGTGAGCTGAAAGGGAGAGTGGGTGTAGGGGGGTGTATGTGAGGGAAAGAGGAGGCATATTTCAGGTAAGGGTAATATCGTGTGCAGAAGCTTGAAAGACATGATGAACTTCTGCAAGAAATCAGAAAAAAAAACAGTTCACTGAGCACAGAGAGTGAGGAAGGAGGAGAGTAAAAGACTAGACTGGAGAAATGGTATGGGGTACTTAGAAGCCTTGGAGACAATGTTAGGATTTTGACTTCATACTAAATGTAATGGGAAACCCTAACCCTAACCTGGGTTAGGTAGAGATACGTGAAGCTACTGAAGCGTTACAAGGAGGGTCATTTATGTTTACTTTTAGGAAATAATTGTAGGTACCACATAGAGATTGGATTTTAGGAGTTCACAAGTGGAGACAGGGAGACCATTTAGGAACATGGTAGAATTCTCCAGTGAAGGTGTGCTTGTGGCTTCATTTAGTGTGGTACTGACAAAGACAGTAGTAAAAATAGAGTGAACAGACTTGGGGTAGATTGTTGTATGACTTGTTAATGAATTAAATGGTGGGGTTTGGTGGATAGAAGGTCAACCTTATCCCTCAGGACTCTGTCTTCACATATCTCCACAAATAAAAATCAAAGTTCTCACCATGACCATCAGGGCCTAATATGATCTGGTTCCTGATTTCCTTTCCAACCTCATCTTATTTCACTCCCCAACTTGCTTGCTCTGCTTCAGTCACTCTAGCCTTCTTTCTGTCCCTTAAACAGCAAACATCTTCCCACAGTTTGGCCTTTCCCTTGGTCCCTCTCCCTGGAGCATCTGTCCCTTAGATCCCTCACATGTCTGGCTTCTTCTCATCATTTATGTCTCAGTTGAATGTCACCTTTCCAGGGAGAGCTCCCTAGACACTTGAATTGAAGGCAGGTGAATCCAATACTCTCTGTCCCATAACCTTGAACTATTCTTTTCAGAGGACTTGCTGCTCTCTGAAATGTTTTTTTTGGTTTTGTTGGTTGTCATTGTTGTTGTTAAATGTTTATTGGATTGTTGTCTTTCTTGTCATTAAGTAAGTTCCAAGATAATTGGGGATTTTTCTATCTTATTCAAATAGGATTGTCTGAGCCCAGAATAGAGCCCAGCATATAATAATAGTTGCTCAGAAAAATATTTGTAGTCTAAATTAATAAACCCAGGGTTCTAGGAAATGATTTTTGTGGGCATCCCAGAAAGCAAGAAAGGGTTCAGCTCCAACACTCTTTTATTCTGATGACACATTATATCCCTTCTACTTCTCATGAAAAACCCAAATTTCCTCTTTCTTCTTCTACTAGTTGGAAGGAACATTCACAGGTAGAAAATGGTAATTTTAAGGGAAGGGGAAGAGTTCATTATGTTCGAAATCATCCAGTGAACCTGTTATAATGCTGAGGGTTTGTGCATACTTCGGGGGTTATCAGATCTGGTGATGACATAGCTGGGGAAAATAGGGAGGAACTAAAATTTGAGGTAACCAAACATAACTGATTAAGGAAAACAGAGGGCATGATGCATGATCTTATGAAATTTGGGTCCAAGACTCCAAGAGACCAATGAGTTCCCTTGACTTGCTTACCAGCTTTCAGCCCAATGGGATGGAAACAACTTTCACACTGTTTGTACCCTAATGAGGTACATGGTTTCCCATGTAAAACTGCAGATATTTGACTATCTGTGAACTACAAAATCAGAATTTCATATAATTTATTCTATGCCTCGGCCAGAGAAGGGGGAGATAGGAGGGAAACTGATAGTATAGAAAGGCTTAGGCTTCCCTGGTGGTGCAGTGGTTAAGAATCCGCCTGCCAATGCAGGGGACACGGGTTCGAGCCCTGGTCCTGGAGGATTCCACATGCTGCAGAGCAATTAAGCCCATGCACCACAACTACTGAGCCTGCACTCTAGAGCCCGTGATCCACAACTACTGAAGCCCTCATGCCTAGAGCCCATGCTCCGCAACAAGAGAAGCCTCCGCAATGAGAAGCCCATGCACCGCAACGAAGGGTAGCCCCCGCTTGCCACAACTAGAGAAAAACCCGCGCACAGCAACAAAGACCCAACTCGGCCATAAATAAATAAATAAATAAATTTTTTTAAAAAAAAAAAAAAAAAAGAAAGGCTCAAAATAGATTCATAATGGTCACTAACCTGTGTTGGGTGTTCAGAAGATGGCTTACATTTTTTAAGGCATCAAAGAACACCCCATAGGTGCTCTTTATCTACAGGGTCATTCCAAGTACTAAGAATCCCTGCTTCAGCTCCAGGGTGCCTTACCCAGGAGCAATAGAGAGAAAACTAACCCCAACTTCTGTCAAAGAACTCCTAGTACAGGGATTCAAACCTTATAAACATTGGAGTTCAGGGAAAATGGAAAGAAGATAATAGGGGAGTCCCTTGATACATCCTCATATATTAGGGAGAGGTAGCAGCATCACAGATCCTGTTGAGGACATAACACAGGACCTTCTAGGAGAGATCTTCCTAATTATTTAGATTCTCCATAAAATCTTCAGAGAAACTTTCCCTTTTTCTTGTACATTCAACATAATAAAGAGATCTGTTAATGGAGAATTATTTTAACATCATTTTTTCTAAATCTTTTCAAACACCTGAAGGGATGGGATGCAAGGCTGGGGAAGGTTCATTGCAGGACACTTGAGAAGAAATAGACTATAGATATGGAGGCTACGTATGCCACACTCATTGAGAGGGCAAGTATCCAGGCACCTTTTGTGGTAGATAGATTGGAGATCCATGTGATAAAGATAGGTGGTCACTAAAAACAAAGTCACTGCACCACCAGGGAAGCCCGAAAAGTCACAACTTTTAAAGAAGGCTGGTCTGGACCCAGAGATAAAGCTAACTCCCTTCCTTCCCCCACCCCACAATAGCTCACCCCCCAAAGTGTTCACTTACATGGGGTCTCCCTGGCCCAAGCGAGGGGCGGGCTCAGCACCATCAGTATCACTGTCAGAGCTGCCATCCAGGAGCCTCCGGAGAAATACAGGGACACCATGCTGGAGAACAGGAGAGGACAGGGTGTGAGGGGAGCAGGCAAGCCTCGCTGAATTGGGAACTGCGACTCTCCTCCACCCAAGTGATACCAACCAAGGAATTCAGTATTTGCTCCTGGATTGGGTTAGCTCAGTGTTGGAGAACCAATCAGCATCACAGACGAGAAACATCATCAGTTACTGGTCAGAGATTCAGTGTGAAGGTGCTCTTCTGAAACTTAGAATTTCCTCCATTAAAAGGATTGTTTTAATTTAGTGCTTTAAATGTTTGATCCAGTTGTATCTGACACATTTTATTTGGGCTTCTCTTGAGAGCCAGCTCCCTGCTGGTCAATGATGTGTCACATGTTTGAGCCTAAAGATCATTCATTTCTCTTACTCGAAGACATAGATATTTTGACAAATATATGTGTGAGTGTGTTTAGGAGTTGAGCAGGTAGAGAGAAAGTGATTGCAATTTAGGAGACCTTTAATTTGGTCCTTCTTGTACTTGTAGATTTGGCGAAATTATTTAACCTCTGCAACTGAAATGAAGGCACTGTGATCTTTCAGGTATAACAATACTGAAAAATGCTGTGATTCTCTGGATGCTTTAAGGAACACCATCCCCTGGTAACTGATGATGTGACAGAATTATAGCTGTTGTTTGGAGTATAATCTGTACTTCCTGACAGGCAGGGGTGTCTCTGATAAACTAAAGGAAATGGAAATTTAGTGAATTACTTAACAGAGTGAAAAAACTTTACAGGTTTGTCTCCTGATGCTGTCTAAGTTTAGTGGCACCTCCAGAATATTCATACAGAAAGGGGCTTAGAGGAGGCAATCTGCATGGAATGGAAGATCTTGAAGGCATCTTTGTAACATTTAACTTAACAGTGTGATAAAGCCAGCTGTACTGATTAGAGTTTGCAAGTGACTGAAAGATCGATAAAAAGTCAGTCAGCCTTTGACACAACACCTCCTCTTTAGAATAATTAATATTTTATGTAAAATACGTTCAATTCCTTATTCTTGGCTCCCATTAGGATTTTCTTACTTTCTTGGGAACATGTCCTCTTATAATTCACCTTCTCTTGCTTTATCCCCAGAAGATATTATAAGAAGATGTTGCTAATGAATACATTATGGAGTGTTCATAAATAGAACCCTATGAAAAAACTACGAATTATACCCTTTGATGTAGTCATATAATCTTAAAAATGTAATTCTACTTTTAGATTATTATTACACATTATATTAACATAAATATAATATTTCAGATTTAGAATGGACTTTAAATGCAACTATTTATTTAAAATTATGCATTAATTCACACCTCTGCCCAAGCCATTCTTTATGTGCCTTAATATTTCTAGTGACCATACTCATCATGCTGCTTTAAAATGATTAAAATTTATTGAGTAAATTTTGAGAGCTTTACTTAGTACCCAGAATTATACAAAGACTTTTTACATGTCTTTTTAAAATGTAATTCTCACGTCATCTCAGTGATTCAAGTACCCTTTTTAATCCTGCAAATGGAGAAAATAAAATAGTGGAAGGAGGTTAGATAATCTTTGCAAGGATACAAGACTAGTAAATGGTACACTCCAGATTGAGCCAAGTTACATGTGATTGCAAACCCTGCAAACTCAGCCATCACATCATACCACCTCAGATTTAATTTCTAAAGAAAATAATGTCCCTTACATTTAAACTATTTTTATCACTTTAATTCACGGATATGTGTATCAATAAAACTACTCCTTTTAATGACTGACAGCATCATGTAAATTGAAGTAGCTACAGTATAGCAATTGTAATTCTTTAAAATTTCCCTTCATCAACATTGTAACCCTCCTCTGGAAATGACAGTGTTTGCATTTGTCTTATGTAATAATGCCCGTTGCTCCCCACAAGTCTCCTGCTTATTGAGGTTGCAGAGGCCTCCAAATTCCTAAATCTAATCCATGGTCCCCAATCATTATTTTAGATTTCTTGGCATAATGTAGTGTTAATCTGAACATTTTGGAGTAGAATAGAAATAGTATCTTGCTTACCATGGAATAATATATTTCTATTAATGTGGAAAATTCAAAATTCTTGGAGAGGTTGGGTAGAAGTCACTATTGTCCCTGGATTCCAGAACAATCTATGTCCCTAAGACTCCAGTGATAGTTCAGTACTATTGGATATTGTGCAGTTGCAACCATGAGAATCTCATGCTTAATTTGACCAAGAGAAAATCATAATTTACACAGAATTAACTAGTTGTGACATGTGAAAATCTGAGAAAGTCAAACTAAGGTTCCCCTTAGATTATAGGATAAAAAGAATGGCAAAGAAAAGTAATTCTATATCAAGAACATACTGAAATAGAATTAAAGAGAACAGTATCAAAACTTGTTCATATAAGTTTGATGTGCAATTTACTAATTGTATAATATATATACTGAAACATAGTTAAAGAGAGCACTACCAAAACTTCTTCATATAAATTTCACGTACAATATACAAATCTTACAGATTTATTTTAAAAGAGAATGAACCAATGACCTAAATTCTGTACGTTGTATACAGTTATGAATAATAAAAATGTGCTGCTCTAAATATTATATATTTCAACTTTTCTGCAATATTAATTCAATAGAAGGACAGTTCACGTAAAACAATGCAGCAATTGTCACCGAACCATTGCTCCCACAGGTGATCTTGAGGCTGAGTTCCTTCACGGAAGGCAAGAGGAGAAGCAATCCTGCTCAGCTTCTACTCTGTAAGAGAAGTGTCAAATAAAGGCTTATTTCCTGAAGAAAAGGCAGTTATACTGGTTTCTGGAAGAGAGTGGTTATCAGTACAGAAGTTCTAGTCTTTGCTCTTGTTGTGTGAGACAACAGGTTTGTTTTTATGGAAAATAAATTGCAACACTCGTGCAAGCAAACAAGTGGCATCAGAAACACAGACTTGTTGAACAACAGGAGGACTGAAATTTGTATCATTACAGAATGCCTTGAGTACTACTAATCGTCACAGCCTAGGACTCACTTGTAGTAAGCCTGAAGGGTTGCAATACATTGGGGAAAATGGGGTCTTAGTTGTCAGCAAGCCAGTTGGCGTAGAATGAGTCTTGTCCAAATAGTCTCAGAATATTCTCTGTAGTTTTCGGAAGCTACCACCACTAAACTGGAATTTAGTGAGAAGCAGGTCAGTGATCTCTTCATTTAAGGAAAAAATATTATTAATAAGAAACGGTGAGAGTAACATCATCATCATCATGGTGGAGTGAGATGTTTCCTTTGTCTGTCCCCCTCATCTACAACCACTGAAACATCCACAACTCAACAAAGATGGCCCTGCCTGACACACCAGGATGCCGGAGAATTCCACACATCTATATATCTGCAGGTGGGTGGACTGGAACACACAAAGGAGGCAAAGCGGGAAAACAGTGAAGGTGGCGCCTGTGATCCAGCGCCCCCAGCCTAAGCAGCTGAGCTCACAGCCCTAGGGAACCCAGCAGCCACAGGGGAGGTGGAGCACAGGACTCTAGCCTCCTGGCCACAACAGTGCCCACAGCCACAGGGAACTAGGCAGCAGTAGTAGGGGGATTTACAACCCCATCCTTCCATCACAGAGGAACCCACAACTCCATCCCCCCGGCCTCTGCCCACAGTGGTGGTTCCAGTGTACCTGACAACTCAGGACAGAGTAGAAAAGCCCTTGACCCTGGCCCCCCTCCCCCCACCCTCTTCTTCCCCTCCCAACAGCAGCAGAGCCTGTGACTCAGGAGACCCCCATGCTCCATCCAGAAGTGCCCATCATCCCATTGCCCCAGGTGGCAATGCCAGTGACACTAGCAGCTGCAAGGTACCAATGACCCAGGAAGTACAAGCAGTAGCAACGAGGGTACTAGGTGGCCAACACCTCTGACAGAGGCAGTGAGAGGTGGAAATTGCCAACTCTCAAACATAATCAGAGGCAGCGCTAGTAGGAGAAACCAAAAACCTGTGCTGTAGCACCACCTACTGGAAACCACAGAAAGAACTCAGAATTAAAGTTTTAAAATTTTTTTAAAGCTTTACCTAAAGAAGAAAGGTGTTCACTACTTCAAATACACCAGCAGAGGAACAACTCTTCAACCACCATGAAGAACCATTGTTACATGGTACCACAAAGAGAAAATGACAAATGGCAATTCTCCAGAAACCAAACTTAAAGTCATGGACTATTGTGATCTGACAGAGATTTCAAAATAACGAGCTACTAGAAAATCCAGAAAGGCAGTTCAATGAGCTCAGGAATAAAATTAATGAACATAAGGAATATTTACAAAAGAGGTAGAAACTCTAAAAAGAAAAAAACAGAAATCCTAGAGCTGAAGAAATCAATAAATGAGATGAAGAATGCATTAAAAGCATTGGAAATAGAGGAGACCATATGGAAGAGAGACTTAATGAGTTTGAAGACAGAAATCTAGAAATGATACAAGCAGAAGAGAAAAGAGACTCAAGATCTAAAAATAAATGCAGAAATTCTATGAGAATTATTTGACTCTTTTACAAAGGGAAAATTAGGATAATGGGTATCACAAAAAATAAATAAAAAAAGAGGGAGAAGGGAGCAAAGAGTTTATTCAAAGAAATAATAGCTGAGAAATTCCTAAACCTGTGAAAGGAACTGGATATGCAAGTCCACAAAGCTAAGAACAAACCTAATTATCTCAATGCAAAAAGACCTCTGCAAGACACATTACATTAAGTCTCTCAAAAATTAATGACAAAGAAAGAATTTTAAAGGCAGCCAAGGAAAAAGGATGGTATACTCCAAAGGAACCCTCATTAGACTATCAGCAGGTTTCTCAGCAGAAACTCGACAGAAAGGTGAAATGACAAACTCAAACTTCTGAAAGGTAAAAACTGTCAGCCAAGAATACTCTATCCAGCAAAGTTATCATTCAGATATGAAGGAGAAGTAAAGGCTTTCCCAGACAAACAAAAGCTGCAGGAGGTCACCAACATAAACCTTACAAGAAAAGTTGAAAGTGCCCTTCTACCTGAGACATAAAGGCAAAAGCATACAAAACTTTAAGTAAGGTGATATACTGACAGACAGAATCAGAAAATTGCAACTCTATATCACAACAGATCTTAAAACACTTCATTATAGCATGAAGGGGAAAGGGAGGAAAAAAAGCAGTAAAAATAGCTATAGCTGCCTCAATTTGGTAACAAGCTCACAACATGGAAAGGGATAATTTTAGACAACAGAAACATAAGAGAACAAGAGGAGAAGGATGGAACCCATATGGGCAAATGGAGATACGATGCTATCAACAGAAAAAGGACTATTTTATCTGTAAGACATTCTATACAAACCTCAAGGTAACCAAAAGACATAAACCTAGAGCAGACACACGAAACAAAAAAGAGGAAACTGAGAAAAACATTATGCAAAACCACCAAACTAAAATGGCAGACAGAGACACAAAGAAAAGAAATAATGGAGATATAGAGCAACCAGAAAAGAGAAGACAAAATGTTAGTGCTAGGTTTTCATTTATCAATAATCACCCTAAATGTAAATGAATTGAATTCACCAATCAAAGGCACACAGTGGATGGATGGATTAACACACAAGACCCAACTATATGCTGCCTCTAAGGAGACTCTCCTCAGCTATAAAGACAAACAGGCTCAAAGTGAAGGGATGGAAGATGATACTCCAAGGAAATGGCAGTCAAAAGAAAATGGGTGGAGCCTCACTCATATCAGACAAAACAGACATCAAGCCAAAAAAGATAAAGAGACAAAGATGGACATTTTATAATGATAAGGGGAACAATTCATTAAGAAGACATAACTGTTATTAATATATGTGCACATAACACAGGAGCACCAAAATATATAAACCAAGTATTAATCTATCTAAAGGGAGAAATCAACACTCAACACAATAATGGTAGGGGACTTTAACACTGCACTTATATCAGTGGATAGACCATATAGACAGAAAATCAACAAAGAAACAGTGGCTTTAAATAAAACATTAGGCTAGATGGATTTTAAATATTTGTAAAGACATTCCATCCAAATGCAGCAGAATACACATTCTTCTCAAGTGCACATGGAACATTCTCAAGAATAAACCATATGTTGAGACACAAAACAAGTCTCAATAAATTTAAGAAGATTCAAATCATAGCAAGCATCTTTGCTGATCACAGTGGTATGAAAATAGAAATCAACTACAAGAAGAAAGCTGGAAAAATCACCAATACGCAGAGACTGAACAACATGCTACCAAATAACCGTTAGGTCAATGAAGAAATCAAAGAAGAAATTTTTAAAGTACCTAAAGATAAATGAAAATTAAAATATGAAATACCAAAACCTTTGGATGCAGCAAAAGAAATACTAAGAGGGACATTTATAGCAATACAGGCCTACCTCAAGAAGCAAGAAAAATCTCAAATAAACAATTTAACCTTACACCTAAAGGAACTAGAAAAAGAAGAATAAATGAATCCCAAAGACAGTAGGAAGCAAATATTAAAGATCTGAGTGGAAATAAATGAAATAGAGAGTAAAAAGGCAACAGAAAGGATCAATGAAACTAAGAGCTGATTCACTGAAAAGATAAACAAAATTGGCAAAACTTTTTCTTTTTTAATTCTCAAATCTTTAGCTAGACTGACTAAGAAAAAAAAAGAGAGAGAGAGAGAGAAAAGGATCTGATAAATAAAATCCAAAATGAAAGAGGAGAAATAACAACGGATAACACAGAAATACAAAGAACTATAATAGAATATCATGAACATTATACACCTACAAATTGGACAACCTAGAAGAATAAACATATTCCTAGAATCACCCAGCCTTCCAAGACTGACTCATGAAGAAACAGAAAATCTGATAGACCAACCACCAGCCCAGAGATTGAAAGAATAATCAAAAACCTCTCAAAAAACAAAAATCCAAGACCAGATGGCTTCACAGATGAAGTCTACCAAACATTCAATGATTTAATACGTACTGTTCTCAAATTATTCCAAAAAATTGAAGAGGAAAGAATGCTTCCTAACTCATTTTATGATTCAACATTGCCCTGATAGAAAAATGAGATACAACACACACAAAAAAAATTACAGGCCAATTTCTGTGATGAACATACATGTAAAAATCCTCCACAAAATATTAACAAACCAAATGCAACAATACATTAAAAGGACCATACACCATGATGTGGGATTTATTACAGGGATGAAAGGATGTTTCAACATCAGCAGATCAATCAACATGATACACCATATTAAAAACTGAAGGATAAAATTTACATGATTATTTAAATAAATGTATCAAAAGCAGTTAACAAGATTCAATACCTATTTATGATTAAAACTCTCAATAAAATGGATCTAGAAGTAACAGAGCTGAACATAATAAAGGCTAATTATGGCAAACCCACAGTTTACATCATACTCAACTGGGAAATTTCTAGTAATTTTATAGATATGTGCAACTATCGCCACAATCCAGTTTTAGAACATTTCTGTCACCCCAAAAAGTTTCCTGTTTACAGTTAATTCCCACCCCCACCCCAAGCCCTAGAGACCCACTGATTCGCTTTCAGTCTATAAATTTGCCTTTTCTAGATGTTTCATGTAAGTGGAATCATATGACAAGTAGTCTTTTGTGTCTGGCTTATTTCACTTAGTATATTTTTGAAGTTCATCCATTTTGCATCATGTATCATCAATTCCTTTAAATGTGTTTCACTTGTTCTTTTTTATTGCTAAATAGTTTTCCATTGTATAGATACAGTGCATTTTGTTTTTCCATTCACTGACTGATGGATACTAGGCTTGTTTCCAGTTTTGTGTTATAATAACTAATGTTGCTATGAACATCTGCACATGCATATTTGTGAAGTATCCATTTTGTTTAAAGGAATGAGTATGCGCTATACCTGACAAACAACTTGAAACTCTCTATACAAATCTAAACGTCAAATGTCCAGGGATCTAATTCTGGACTTTGTTTTACTGGTGTGTATAACAAATAATGAATGAATGCCAAAAAGTGCTTAATGAAATAGAGGTATAATAGGTTTTAGCATTTTAAAAAGTGAGTCATTCCTCATTATGTGTCTTTAAAAAAAATTTCCCTGGAAAATATACTTTCCCTCACAAAATTAAGAGTCAGTATACGCTCTAAAATCATGTAAATAATCCTCCTGCTTGCTTGCTTTTTGGGGGGAAGGAAGTGGCTTACGGCTGATATTTAAGTCTCAATGCTAAAAAAAAATCCTTGCAATGATGCTGTCCATTAAATATCTATCATCCTTCATAAGGAAATCACTAAAAACACAATCTAATACTTCCATACCCTAAAATCATCCTCCTTACCCATGGACCATTTCTTTCTCTCTAAAAAAGATGATTTTAAACCTTTTCTTCCCTTGTGTATCACGGGAGGCAGGCCCATGTCACAAAGGATGAATCAAGGTTTGTCTGAGCCTACCGTTGTAATCCATGGTCCTCCGAATGTGTGGGGAAGTCGGTCTATTGGGAAAACTCTGGAAGAAGTTTGGTTGCTCCTTATAAAACCACACGAGAAGAAACAGTTCTCTTTTCTTGCCTTTAAGATCATTGGTGATGCAACTGGCCTGATGAATTGACCAACTCTGGAGATTCCCTACCTTGGGTCTATCTGTTATGTGAGATAAATAACTTAAAGAAAAGTAAAGCCAGTTAGATTGGATTATCTGCTACTTGCTAGAAAGCATCTTCATAGATATATGCATACCGTATACTTTACTTCTACCTTATCATTTCCCACCACAGGTCTCAAATAAAATGAGACAACTTACTTTTTCATCCCAGAGAACAAAGTGACAGTGAAGGTGCAACCCTGGGATCAAATAGAACTTATCCCAACTGTATGCACATTGCAGACATGACTACTGGTTTATCAAACTCCTACAGGATGATAACCTGTTTCACACAAATAACACAGTATAATTAACATATGCAAAAATAAGCTTTTAATTTGCTTGAAAATAAAATAATAGTTATGTCTGACTGTGGAGAATTCAACTATTACTTTGAAATAAACTTCTGAATCTATTAACTACTGTCTAGATTTGATTTACATTTGAAACTGACTCTTCAGATGGAATACAATAGCAGAACCCACCGTCTTCTTAACCAGTTTAATTACCTTTCTCTGAGCCTATCCAACTCGCTTACATTATTAAAGTCTTTGGAATTTAGAATTATATACTTATTTACAATTATAGTTCCACAATCTTTTATGCAAGGGTCAAAAAAAGTTTGATTTACTTTTCTAGTTTGTTTCCCATCATATACTTTTTGTCAAGTTTGTTTTAATCATTCCAGTTTGTTTTTAGTTTTTATGTATCTCCTTGTTAAACTTTTGATTTAAATTTTTTATTACATAAAATATTTGAATGTCCCTCAAGTTAAAACTATTAAATATATTCCAAAAAGTCTGGCTTTCATATTTGTCCCCTTCAACCTATTCTCTCATCTGGCCCTAAAGGCAACATTTTTTTAAAAAATTCCTGCCATTGTTTATATTTACAAATGTAAGTAAGTGATAGATAGATAGATAGGGTATAGTGATATATTTCTATTCTCCTCTATCTTATTGTTTTTAAATGTTGTATACTATACAAATCTCCTATACCTACTGAAAGTGCATTTTGGGGATTATTCCATAACAGGGATTCTCATTTGTCTTCCAACTGCAGGATATTTCATTGTTTGAATGAACATCCCTGTATTCATAAATTTTCCTTTGTTTCTCAGAATTGTCTCTGATTTCTGCTGAGATAAGATCCATACAGGATTTTCCCTTGAAAGACAGTAAGTTTGTGACAGAAACTGGAGGGCCTCAGAAATGCATCTTATTGACATGAGTTGTGGCTCTGTCCTGATGGCCTTCCAAAACCTATTTATGGGGAAGAATGCATCCCAGCCAAAGAGTCAGCATGTCGCTGATGTTTATCTGAGTGACAGAAAAAGACAAATGTTGAAGCCCACCATTAGTCTAATTAAAGAGGTGATCAAGGTGTGAACTAACCCAGGATTAGATACTTTCTTTAAAAATCATGGAAAAAGAGAAAAAGAGCATGATTATAAATTTCGTAATTTTTAAATAATAACAGATTTTTATAAAGTGTGCTTATCTTTGAGATTACAAAGATGCAGGAAACCATCATGATAGGGTCAATTAAGGGCTTTCTCCTAGCTCAGGAAAACATGCCTAATGACAAAATGCAGAAAACTCGAGGAAAAAACAGGGAGAGAAACAAGGAAACCTCCAGTTCCACAAGTGACCAAAATTGAGGAATATAAATAATAACCATTAATAGTTTTGCGATGAAATCCTCCCTTTCTCTTTTCTTTCTTCTTCTTTCCTTGAAACTGTATGAAGCAGATGATTGTTACTCCATATTTATTTGAGAAAAACATTATATAATAATATGGACAGAAGATGACATCAGGTGCACAGGAGGCAGTAAAGATTGAAAACAGAGGGAACCAGGAAAGAATGAAGATAAGGTGTTGCAAACAATATGAGGAATGTCCAGGTCAAACGCGGGGGCTGAGGAAACCAGCAAGAAGGACGTTTTCTGCAGGGTCACTCAACCAGGAGCAAACCAGATCCTGATAAACACTCTCGTTTTGGAAGAATAAGAGCTAAGCAGGAGACCTGTTTAGGCCATGAAGAAGCCGGGACAGAAGGTTCTTCAGCGGAGGAGTCCTACAGGAGACAGAGGACAGTGTCATTTCCTGTCTTAACTTTACAAGCAGCTTTTTTCCCTCTCTCTGTCTCTCAGGCCTTCATGTTAAAGCACTGCAGTAAGAAGGGGAAAAATTCTTAAGTCTCCCTGAGCCAAAGCCACTTTTAGAGTTCAAGCCCTCTGTTTAGTGGAGAGAAGAAGCTTTAATGTAAACTGCTTGATCAGAAGTCAGATCCAAAGTCTTTCTCATTATTTCTGTCTCCTGTCTTGTCACTTCTACCATCTGTTATAGCGAGACTAAATATGATCCTAAAAGAGAGTTAAAGAGCATTACCTGTTGGCTGAAGTGCAGGATGTTCTGGAAAAGAGGAGGGAAGATATATACTTAAAAGATACGGAGGTAAATCTATCCCCAAACACAATGTCCCTGGGCCCAGACAACTCTCCTAAGACTTCTCTAACACCACAACCCACTTCACATGATGCCAGGTTAGAGAGAACAGACACTGAGAGGATGAAGCTTCTGTCACACAAATCCAGTGTAATTTCATCACCCCTGTGTCTCTTCCTGCATTTGCCCCAGGATCTCCACCCAAAATCTCCATGCATGTTAACCTTTTTCTTATCTCTGCAGGCCATCACCTTTTATGTTTCAACCACAGCTAACCATGGACTGTCAATTTCTGGATTTCCAGGAAATTTGAGGTCAACTAGGTAAAGAAAGATTTTATACAGGGTCATTGATATAGAGAGAACTAACCGGTCAAAGTCATATTTCTTCCCCAAAACATCTGTTGGGAGTCTCAGCTGCCAACAGGTTCCTTACCTTTCTGATTCCTGAAGTAGATGAACAGCCCCACCCCAAGGAAGAGCAGACCCAGAACAAAGGCCCCAGTTCCACTCAGCATCTTGCTCTGAGCACATTCAGACTGTGCCCCTGGGAAAAGAGGCTAGTTTTAGTGATTTTTATCCCAAATCCAACTTCTCTATTTCAGTCTCTAAGACTGAGAGCTTTGAGAATGGGGAAAGAAGGCTTCCCTGGAAGAAATAGAGTAATTGTCCATACCTAGGAAAACATCTTTAAATCACACTGAGTAGCTTCAAGGTTAAGGCACTGAATTCATTTAAATATTACAGCCCTGACATAAGGCCACAAGACTTCAGTATCTGATAGATGAGGACCCTGGGGCTGAATGAGGTTAAGGAGCTTGTCTAGGGTGGCAGAGCTAATAAAAGGCAAAAGTGAGGTTGGACTCCCCTCATGTCAGGAAGGTCCCTACATTGTAGAGGATGTGCCCCTTCTCAGATCACAGGGAACATCTCAGAGAAACAGTGTCAGAAGCACAAGCCCAGCCTTACATTGCCCAAGGGTCTGGTGCCTTGGGCAATGGGGTGACCATGAATTGTGATATCATGGAGGCTCAGAACAGGGACACTTCTTCTCTGCCTGCCAGGCAGAATTGTCTCACCAGTGGGTATAGGTATTTATAGAAACTATCAAAGGATATCTACAAACTATCAGAGGGTTTCTATCACAGGATATCACAGGGCTACTCCCAGTAACGTGCTGAAAAAGAGAAGAACATGAAGCAAATAAAAATATGGTTCAGGGAGAGGAGAAACCTGACAATCAGTGGTAATCAAAACCCCCTCCTTGGTGGCTGGGGAACTTATGAGGCCAGAAAGCTTCTCACTCCATTCCACTGTGACAGGGCTGGTCCGGCTGGGGTGCTCCACGTGGCAGGTGTAGACCTCTCCACTCTGAGGGACTATTTCAAGCATCACCATGGTCTGGAAGGTCCAGTCTCCATTAGCGATCAGGCCTGTGGAGACCACCCCTGCCTCCTCTTCCTGGCTGTTCCGGAACCACCTGACTTCAACATGGCCTGGATAGAAACCATTCACAGAGCAGACCAGGAGGTTGTGGTGCTGCAGGGGCTGTGTCTTTGCAGGATACACAGTCACTGTAGGCGCCACTAGGAGAGAAAAAGGTAGAGGGGATAAGTGAGGGAGAGAGTAAGTCTTGTTGGTTGGCTGCCTTTCTGCAACCACTCTCCAGTCCCAGACTGCAGCCTTGGGCAGGTCTCCCTCAAAGGTGGCCATGTGGCCCAACTTTAGGAGTTAGTACCATGATCCTGAACTTAACCCTTACCGCATGGACCCATTAGATTTTAGAGATGCTGAGGATACTTGTGTGTCTTTTTTTCCCATTGCATGAAGCAGTTTATTGTTGATGTGTTAACAACTCTTTGCAAGGCATTTAATTAAAAGTGTCATTTCTGAATCCATGTTGCCTGGGTTCAAATCCAGGCTCTGTCTCTTATGGATAGAACGCTGAATCAAATATCAACAGTGTTAATTTTGCTGCATAGAGAATCTATATCACTGAGAAAAACACCAGGACCCCAGAAATAATAGAGAATAAATAATAGAGCAGTAACAAGGGGCCAATAAATATGTGAGAGATATTCAAGAACTTTAGGAATCAAAGAAATATAAATATATATATAAATATATAAATATATAAATGTAATTTATAAATATAAATTTATAAATATATATATTTTATATTATTATATTTATATTAATATATATTAATATATTATATTATATATATTTATATTAATATATAAATTTATAAATATATATAAATATATAAATATAATTTAAATATAAATTTAAAATAAAAAATGTAACTTTTAAACTGAGTACTTGGCACTATATATCTTTGAAACAAGATCTGATAAAGGAGATTGTGAGGTGAGTTGTTACACTTATAAAAAGAAATATTATGTAACTACTCGAATACTATTAGCGTTATAAAAATAGTAACATCAGTGTGTTAACACAATTATAATTCAAAAGCTGATTACACAGTCATTTCAACTATGTAAAAATATATAGGCTAAGAAAAAAAAAAAGGCGAAAAATTTAGACCTAGAAGAAGTCTCAGGAAGATCAGAGGAGCCGCAGAGGCTCCCCTGCCTGCACCTGTCAAAAAGTAGTCTGACACCTTTTTCTCAGTGAAGTGCTCCTACACACAGACAGACGCGGCACACTTATTTCCGGGGTGTCAGGAGTAAGAGGGTGTGTGCCCAGAGCACGCTGTGACTCTTCTCCTCACAGGCTCCCAATCCTTTCACTTTCCTCACCTCTCCTCCCCCAAACCTTCCCCCAACCATAGACACCTTGAAGTCCCTCCCGCATCTCTAACCGCCCACCCCAGTTGGGGTTTCCTCCCCTCCCCTTTCCCCTCCCCTCCCTCCCCTCCCCTCCCCTCCCCTTTCCCCTCCCCTCCCCTCCCCTTTCCCCTCCCCTCCCCCTCCCCTCCCCCACAGGGACCACCAAGGACGCCCGGAGCCTCCCTCCTGCACCCCTCCCGCCACACCTCCCCTCCCTCCCGGGCCTCCCCACACCACACACGCTCTCTCCCCTCTCACAGTCACTGACAAAATCACACACGGTCTCCAGACAACAGGCTCTCACAGGAACCCGCCTAACTTGTACTTGCTCACAGCCCTACACACTCCCCGCCTACCGAACTCAGTCTCCTCTGTCTCCTTCTCTGTGTCTCTCTGTCTCTGTCCTTGTTTCAAACACACACTCACACGCACTGCGCCCCCGCCCGCTGGCCGCCCAGCCCCGCGCTCACCTCGCCGCTGCACCGTGAAGCACTCCACAGCCCCGTAGTTGTGTCTGCAGTACGTGTCCGCCTTGGCCTGTTTCTGCTCCAGGAGGTCCTTCTGGCTGTCCCAGTACTCGGCGGTCCGCCGGCCCAGCTCGGTCACCGTCCGGTACTCGCCCACGTCGCTGTTGAAGCGCACGTACTCCTCCCGGTTATAGATGTGTATGGTCATGCACCGCACCCGCTCCGTGCCGTTGGTGAAGTAACAGTAGCTCTTAAACTGGAGCAGGAAATTCTCTGCGGGAGACACCGCCGCTCAGTCAGGCCTCAGCCCCAAGCGGCAGCCGACATTACATTTGTTGAAAATCTTGGTCCCACTGAAATTTATATTTTTTAAGAATCCAGACCCACTGAAGAGCTGTTTTTCCAGGAAAATTAATTTGTTCAGGACCAAGGTTTATTTATTTCTTTGCTTGCCAACCAATTGCAAAGTCATAGTTTATCCTTCACATCATCTTTTTTCTTAATTTCTCTGCCTCTGGTCCACTACTTATCTATAGTAGTAAATTACAGCCACAGACATCTTATTCCTGTTCATGCCTCAACGATTTCATTTTCTAACTTTGTCTCCTAGTTCCAACAATACAAGTAGGCATCAAATTACCACCCTTGGCCAGATGTAGAACTTGTTTCTGTAGTCAAGTCTCCTCAGAAGGGGAGAAACTAAGAAGAAGATGATATTCTCATATAGACAGTTTACAAAAAAATGAGCAGGTCCCCAGACTTTAAGTAGAGACCATCACCTAGAAATGATGGCAGAAAGAAGGGTACTCTGGGTCAGACCAGGTCTATTTTACTCTTCAGAAATTCTCAAGTATCTTATCGACACATGACAACAGCGTTACAAAATTAAAATGTGTGAAGTTACTGCTCACTGTAGCTTGTATGGTTAGCACAGTTTGTCCAGTTCTTGTCCCCAACTTAAGGTTGCCAGATTTAGCAAATAAAAATACAGGATTCCCAGTGAAATTTCGATTTTGATAAATTACTGTTGTTTATCAGAACTTCAGATTTAACTGAGCATCCTGTATTCAATTTGGCAAGCTTAGCCCAATTTGCTAATGTAGCTTCAGAAGGAGGAGGATATTTATTACTTCTTCTTTGTATTCTTTAACACATGCCCATGGCAGGCTGCAGAAAGTGTGAACACATATGGACTTTTCAACTAATAAATGCAGAATGAATGTAAATGTCTCTTTTTTGGTAAATGTCTCTTTTTTTAATGTAAATGTCTCTTTTTTGTCAATAACAATAAAAAAGAGACATTTACATCTTATTTTTTATTTTATTATTTTATTTATTTAACTTTTTATTTTATATAAGAGTATAGCCGATTAACAATTTGTGATAGTTTCAGGTGCACAGCAAAGAGACTCAGCCCTACATATACATGTAACCATTCTCCCCCAAACGCCCCTCCCATCCAGGCTGCCACATAGCATTGAGCAGAGTTCCCTGTGCTATACAGTAGGTATGTCTCTTTTGTATTGGATCTAGCAGACCTTGCAGCACCCCTCCACACACACACACACACACACACACACACACGTCCAAGACACACACTGTGCATATGAACATCAGAAATTTTGTCAGTAATTCAGACACAATCAAGCCACTATCCACTAATGGTGGTTAGAATCCCAAGCTGTAGAATCAGAACTTCTGAATTTGAAGATGAGCTCTTCTACTTACGTCAGTTTTAGCATCCATGAGCCTTTTTTCTTGATCTCCAAAACAGATTTGATGATAGTATATCCTTCACAGTATATATATATATATATATATATATATATATAATTTTATTTTTTTTATTTTTTATTTTTTATTTTTTATTTTTTATTTTTATATATATATATATAATTTTATTTTTGCAGTACGCGGGCCTCTCACTGTTGTGGCCTCTCCCGTTGCGGAGCACAGGCTCCAGACGCGCAGGCTCAGCGGCCATGGCTCACGGGCCCAGCCGCTCTGCGGCATGTGGGATCCTCCCGGACCAGGGCACGAACCCGTGTCCCCTGCATCGGCAGGCGGACTCCCAACCACTGCGCCACCAGGGAAGCCCCTCACAGTATATTTTTAAGTGTGAAATTAAAGAGTGGCACTTCCTAGTGCTGATCATATAATAAATACTCAATAAATATATTGACATTTTTATTTTTATAACCCTGTGATAGCAAGCTCACAAGATCTTTTTATTCCTTAACTTCCTAAAGCAAGTAATATCTTCATCATCATTTGGCATTGTCTTCAATTAATTTAATCACTAGTTACCATTTTGAGCAAATAAGAGCAGAACATTTTATATATAATAATGTGGTATATATAAATCTAACACAAAAGGGGTATGCTGACTTAGAAGAAAGGGAATTTCTATATACTCAGACTTGATAATATAATCTAAGTTCTAGAACTAACAATGTGGCACTGGGCAAATAACTCAAATTTTTTGAATTTTAGATTCCATAGATATATATGTTTTTTCTAACATCTTTATTGGAGTATAATGGCTTTACAATGGTGTGTTAGTTTCTGCTTTATAACAAAGTGAAACAGTTATACATATACATATATCCCCATATCTCCTCCCTCTTGCGTCTCCCTCCCACCTTCCCTATCCCACCCCTCTAGGTGGGCACAAAGCACAGAGCTGATCTCCCTGTGCTGTGCAGCTGCTTCCCACTATTTTACATTTGGTAGTGTATATATGTCCATGCTACTCTCTCACTTCGTCCCAGCTTACCCTTCCCCCACCCCGTGTCCTCAAATCCATTCTCTACATCTGCGTCTTTATTCCTGTCCTGCCCCTAGGTTCATAAGAAGCATATATACACTACCAAATGTAAAGTAGATAGCTAGTGAGAAGCAGCTGCATAGCACAGGGAGATAAGCTTGGTGCTTTGTGACCACCTAGAGGGGTGTGATAGGGAAGGTGGGAGGGAGACGCAAGAGGAGGGGATATGGGGATATATGTATATATATAGCTGATTCACTTTGTTATACAGTAGCAACTAACACACCATTGTAAAGCAATTATACTCCAATAAAGATGTTTAAAAAAAAAGATTAGCAATAAATCTTTTTCAGTAAAGCCTGGGCCCTTTTGAAATGACTGCGTCTGTGTTAGACCCTGGGGCAAGTGAATCTGTGCATAAGCCCTTTTAAGGGTGTCTTCTCAGTTTGCCAGTGTCCCACAGGTCTTGTTGGTTCTCAAAGCCAGATGTTTTGGAGGGTTGTCTCTCAGGTACAGGTACTAAAAGTTGGATGCCTTGTCGAGGTACAAACACTTTGCTTCTCAGAAAGAATCTCTAGGCCTGTGGGTTCCCTCCCTATTACGGTTGCTGTGTCAGGGTTGGGGTTTATGGCGAGACCTAGTCTCAGCCTCTCTTACCTACCTCTGTGTGGCCCTTTTCTTGTCTGCAATGTGAAGTAGCTGCTCAGCTACATCAGGTCTTTTTCAGGGGAAACTGTTTCATATAGAGCAGTAGATTCAGTGTGTTCATGGGAGGTGAGTTCAGGGTCTTCCTACATGGGCATCTTGGACTGCCTCAACATTTTTTTTTTTAATGAAAGGTCCCAAGAGAACTGGAAATATTTTTGTGAATATTAGGGCAGATAAAAGAAGGTAAGTGTAGAAAAGGGAGATAGAGAAGAAACATTTTTTAAATGCAAATGTTTGGGAGAAGGAATAGGACCTGGGGAAAAAGCTGAGCATTGTGTTCTGTGACCAAGAGCACAGATGGTTCACAGGAAGTAGCACATGTGAGCCATAGAAGGACAATAAGAGATGGAGAGTGAACCAAGATGGTGCCATGGGCCAGGATTACCAAAGTCTAGTCAAGAAAAGAAGAAATACCTCAGCAGCAGCATTAAATAGGGATAGTGAATAATGGGAAAATAATGGGAAAACACTGGGGCAAGTCTATTGATTCCCACAGGATATTCTAGGAAAGCTCCTGACCAGAGGCCCAAAATAAGCACATGGCTAACACTAGCCCCTTTGCACTTCATGGACTCCAGCATTTGGTACAGAAGAATGAGGAGATGAGAGATCAATCTCAAGAGGGTCTGAAATAGGTAATTCTATAAAATATCAGAATACAGTTTTCATGAGACTTTTTGTGGATATATTGAGGACTGGGAGAAAGTAGAATGAAGGACATTCAAAAGACCCAAAGAGCAAGCATCCAGAAAATCTTTTGTGATTAATAATAAATTATGAAATAAGGAGCACAGAGTGTCATCTGGGACATGATCCTGGGACTGGTTAACCCTTGGTCACTAGTCAGTTCATCCTCTCATTTTCTAGGAAGAAATAGTTATCTGTGTCTATGTAGGAGAAATTGTTGGAGCCACATGCTAGGGATAAAAAGATATATATAATTTAGATCGTACTTTTAAGAAAACTAGAACCCACAATAAAGACAGAAATATAAAATTAAAGTAAAACAATGTTACAAGACCTACAGTAGAAACATCTATAAAAAACAATCAAAATCCAAATTGATAAAACAAAATAATTAAAACCAAGTAAAAACATCATTTACAATAACAAGGAAGCATTTGTAGAGACGTGAGTTCTGGAGGAAGTGAGACTTAGAACATAGAGGAAGGGGTCATGTTTCAGGTTGTTTAGAGACATGTGGGGAATAGGAACCACAGTGAAATCATATGTGTAGGAGGGAGGGAGTGGTCAGGAGGCAGTAGGTGGTGAAGAGTCCTTTTTGACAGAATTGTAATCCTACCTAAATAACGTTGGGCAATATGAGAGAGTGGATATGCAGAGTTAAACTATGCTAGATAAGTCATTGTAAAAATGGTAAAATTACATCTTTTAGAAAGATGGGAATGAGATTAGAAAAAAATATTAACTAGGAAAACTTTCAGCAACCCAAGGTTAGTTACGAGGGGTTGGGCAAAGAGTGTGACAACAAAGTGTGATGACAGTAGGAATAAACAATATAGGACTCCTAGTCATGTATAATATAAAAAAACTGATATTTGTTGAATAAGGGAGGAACATGAGATCTTTTACAAGTATCTTTTCTTTCCTTTTGGAGATAGAAAAATCATCCCTTTTATCAGCCTGTGAGTTGGTTCTTTCCTTCTGAGTGAGACATTTTGGAGAAAGAAAGAGAAAGAGAAAGATTTGCTGGAAAAACCACATCCTTCCTCAGATAACTGTTTGGGGGTTTTTTTCCCTATAACCAATAGGGATAAAGAATGAGGCAGCATCACTTATCTCCAGCAGATACATCTGACCAGAAGGTCTTATTTAAAGTCTTGGGTAGAAATCAGGAAAGGACAGAATGACTAAGTTAGATGTTGATAATAAAAGCCAAAAATATCCTTTAGAGGAATGAATTAGGACATGATTAAGTGGTTAGCGAGGAAAGAGTATTTGCAGAGTAAAGCAAAGTGTGGAGTGAGGATTGGAGGAGATAGGCATTTTGATAGAGACATGATGCCTGACTTTTCATACCTATGTAGGAAGTCCCTGGCTATGATTAACAAGCACAAATAAAAAGCTGTGATGCTGGTATCTCCCTGCTGTTCCTGACCTAGAAGCGATGGGGACTGTTAATGAGATCTACTATCCCAACTCTGGTTGCACAGACAAATGAAGGGAAAATCAAAGAATGAATTATCATTTATTTTCTACAAGGCACTGATTATGTACTTCCAGATGCTTTAGTTCATTTAGTTCTCATCATAGCCTTGAAATGGCTGTGTTGTATCACACTGTATTTTCAATTAACTGCAGCATCCCCAACACATGGCAAAATGCTGATCACTTAGTGATACTCAGTAATATTGACTACAAGGGTCTAGTCAGGAAATTAAACATTTTACATTCTTAATACTTTGTAGTGAAGTAGAACACACATATAGAAAAACACAGAAAGCATAAATGTACAACTTAATTTTTATAGTGCCAGTATTCATGAAACCACTGCCCAGATCAAGAAATAGAACACTGGGGACACTGGGCCAACACCCTGTAAGTGCATAATGTGCCGCTTTCCATCCACACTCCTCTCTCTCTCTCCCAGGATAATTCATTATCCAGATGTCTATACCAATCACTTCCTTGATTTTCCATGTACTTTCCCAGCCTGACATTTATTTCTAAACGTGCTTTGTAGCATTATATAAATTGAATTATTACAGTATGTTCTCTTTTGTGCCTCTTTTGTGACTTAATTGTTTTCAATTGAGCAGTTAGGAAAGGATGGTCTAAATGCTGCTGAATCAGTTGGATACCCTTATTTTAAAAAACAGAATGAAAATTGACACCTATCTCACACCATACACAAAACTAATTCCAGTTGAATTGTATATCTATATATAAAAATGCAATGCAATAAAATCTTTAGAAGATAATGTTAGGTGATATCTTTATGACCTTGAAGTATAAAAAGATTTTTAAAATAGGATACAAAGTTCACTAGTCATAAAGAAAAAGATTACCTGGCAGTCACAAGTATAACATTTAAATAGGGATAGTAAGAATTTATTGGGTACAACTAGTGAGTATCATGGGATGTACTAGGAAAACTCCTGATGAGGACCTTCAACAAGCATATCCTGATGATACCTTCAACAAGCATATCATGCTGATTCTAGAAGCCTCTCACTAGCTGGGCTCCAGTTTCTATGGTTAGGAAAAAGAGGAATAAGAACGACAGAGGAACACACTCTCGAATACTTTGGAAATCACTGGAAGGAAAGGGGCAGTTAAATCTGGGAAACAAGGTGACCTTTAGGAAGGTGATGAACCAAAGTGTGAAAATGCAAAGAGGGGAAGGAGAGTGGCATGGCAGAGATTACCCCTAAAATCATCACTTCCAAAGTCAGAAAACTCTTCCTTAATGTTCATCTTAATTTCTCCTTGATTCAGTGATATCAATTAAACAGCAAGTTTAATCCTGCTCACCTATGAACGTCAAGCATCATGCTAAGTGCTATGTGGACATAGAAGCATGGAGTACAACTGGTGAAATTCAAAGCGCAAACACTTACTGGATACCTCTTATATTCAAAAGAGTGCTAGTGGCTAGCAATACCAAGATAAAGATAGGATTATCAATCTTCACCGGGAAAGAAAGAAAGACACATAGAATAATAGCTCTGTGAGTCAGAGACTTTTATCTTCTTTGTGCACCATTCTTTCTCAGTTCCTGGAGAAACACCTGGTTCAGCGGAGGTAATCATAAATAGTTGTTGAATTAATAAACAATACATTAAGAATAAATACAGTGAAGGGGAGGGGCAACATAGGGGTATGGGATTTAGAGGTACAAACTATTAGGTGTAAAATAAGCTGCAAGAATATACAACCCTAGGAATATAGTCAATATTTTATAATAACTATAAAGGAAGTACAACCTTTAAAAATTGTGAATCACTGTATTGTACACATGCAACATATTGTACAGCAGCTATACTTCAATTTAAAAAAAGAAAAAAGAAGACAGACATTTATAATTGCAATGAAAATACAAATGGGTATTATTTTAAAGTAATCAAGTTTAAACATAGTAGAAAAAGGGTATATTCATATAGGTTGGAGTATTTAGAAGAAACTTGAAAATGTAGTTCGTTTGCAGAAGTGAGACTTGAATCAGAGAAGGAGGAAGATGTGATTCAGAAGAACAGCAGTGGAAAAGGAACAATCATGAATCATATGAGCAAAAACAGTACTGGCTTAGGGTTGGAAGTACTGGGGGAAGGAGGAATGAAGAAATTTTAGGAGAAGCCCTGATTGCCTGGAGTGAATGTCCACATTGAAGAACAGTGTGGAATAAGAGCAGATAGGCAGAGAGGACCTGTTGTATAAAAGGCCTTAGAGGCTGAGCAGAGCAGTTACTTCTTTAGTAAAGTGATGAACTGAGATATACAAATGCAAAGCAGCAAAATCAACTGTTGGTAACCCAGGTGTCATATAGCATATGAAGAGCTTCAATTCTAGGGAGGTGAGAGTGAGACTGGAGGGCTGGTGTCTTCACAAACCTGTAAGGGTACTACTATTGGATGAGTAGGGAAAGGAAATGCAGAGCTTTTTAGAACCATCTCTTTTCTAGACTCACAGACATAGAAAATAAACATATGGTTACCAAAGGGGAAATGGGGGGAAGGGGAGGGATAAATTGGAGTCTGGGATTTACATATACACACTACTATATAAAAAATAGATAAACAACAAACAGTTACTGTATAGCACAAGGAACTATACTCAATATTTTGTAATAACCTGTAAGGGAAAAGAATCTGAAATATATATATACATTTATATATATGTATGTCATATATATAAAGTAACATGACATTGTAAATCAACTATACTTCAGTTTAAAAAAAAAACAGCTGCCTCTTTTCTTTTTTCAGGAGTAATATCAAAAGACCCAGTCCTTCCATCTCAGGCTGCTTCTCTAGCCTGGGTCCTAGGCTCTTTCTTCTAGGATGAAGCAGGTCAATTTGCTGAACAAAGATACTTTATGGAAATTCTCATTTCTATCACTTTCCTTCCTATACAACCAATAAGTGAAGTAACATCATTTGTCTCCACCAAATAATGCTACTGTAATTGTCCTAGTATTAGTCTGGTTTCAAGATCTTGTGAGAAAGTGGAGTCAGGACAAGTTATGAGTTATGTGGTGAGAGGAAGGTCTAATATCTAGAGTTTGTGAGAAGAAACAGGATATGGCTATGTGGATTGCCAAGAACTCTTCCCTTTTGGTTTTCAAGCATGATTTAGATGGGTCTAGAGTGCTATAATCAGGATATTTATTCCTTTTCAGGCATCTTTGGAAAGCCCCTGGACAGGATTAAATGGAAAGGAAATTGCTATGATGCTAATATCTCATTGCTGGTAAAAATTTAATCTCTGGTGGAGACAGGACTGAAAGAAGAGAGGTATTAAGGGCCATCTCTCCACCTGCTGGTTATCATGAGAAAGTGCAGGGACAATGATGGAAAAAGAAATCAATAGTTCTGGGTCCTGATTAAGCAGTTTTCAATTATCTCATTTAATCTTTGTAACAACCCTACAAATAACATTTCATACTATTTTTAGAAGTGAGAGTAGGAGTACAGGAATTATATTCTGAATTCAAAAAAGAAAAGAATATTCTCTCTGAAGACTATAAATTTAGTAAAAATGTATTAGTGCTGAAGATTATGTGAAGCATTCTTCAAGGTGCTGACATTGCCAGGATGAATGGGATTTGTAGATCTTGCTCCTAGGAGTTCAGAGCCTACATAGTCTTGTTATAATACACTACAACAAGAGCTTCAATAGATTTGTTTATAACGTATAGTCAGAGCATAAATTGGTGGAGCCATATGTTGTCAAAAGTGGGGAAAATGGATAAAATGTTTTACAAATCTATAAGAACCTTAAAAACTAAAGATTGGAGTTCTCCATTTATGTGAGGTAGTAAGAGTCATGAAAAGAGGAAAGGGGGTATGTTTCAGGTTAATTGATTACAGAGCAGAAGAGGCAAATAAAATATAATGGAAGGATATGCAGGGACAATAAAGGATGAAAGATGCAGGCAGGGAGAAGAGTCCTGGTGGATGTGAGAGAAAAGTCTTCCTTAAGGAATAGAAGGGAAAATACAAAGTGAAGCTACCCCCAACGAAGCAAAATTGTATAGCTGCAAATAGAAGCGGAAATGAACCAAGCCATTTTGGTAATCCCGATGCAGTTACAAGGTTAAGAAGGGATAGTTAGAATGGAAGGAAGGTTTGAATTTACTGAGCACTAATGTTCTCATAATTGCACTAAGAAATATTATTTGATAAAGAGGGAAAGATGAGTCCTTTTAGAAGGAATGCATCTTCTCTCTTTTCAAAGGCAGCACCTACAGGCTCAGCCCTCAAACCCAGAATCTGCCTCATCTGTTATTTCAGGTCCAGGTTAATTCCTTTTTAGGAAGGCATTTCAGCTTTTCATACTGAAACATTGTAAGAAAGAAAGCGTTCCTGGAAATCCCCATCCCTTTAACCTTTCTCTTCAACCAACAGGGATAGAAAATGAAGCAGCATCACTTGTCTCCAAGCAGATGTATCTTTTAAGAAGGTCTGATCTGATCCCAGGTCTTGGGGAGAAGATGAAGAGGCAGGATGACGAATATGTGGTGAGAGGAGTGGCTGACAACCTAGTTTCATGGAAAAAAATGATATTCCATGTTAGAGAACCAAAAAAAAAAAAACACATTTTGTAGTTGTGAAGCAGAGTGGAGGGTATCTAAGTATTTGGTGTTGGATGGAAAAAGGAGAGGGAACCTGATATTTTTCATGCATCTGTGGGAAGTCCCTGCTCAAGTTTTAAAAAGAAGGAAATGGCTATGACACTGAACTCTCTGTGATACTGATGCATGAGTACCTGTTGTGGACGAGATGGAAATTGTGAAAAAGTCCATGAACCCACCTGCTGATTGTCATAGGACAATTCAAGGGAAAGTCATATTACCACGTGCTGATGGTTTTGCTCTAGAGAAGCAGCACTTCCAGATGTATTATCTCTCTATTTATCATCATGACAGTCTTGAATTTTTCTTAACTGCTGAATTTTCAGCACCCAGAGTAGTTCTTAGCATTGAATAACCAGCTAGGCAATTAATTAATAAATGAATAGGAGACTAAGATTTAGTGAGTTTAAGAAACATAAGTTCATAATTATTAGGATCCATACTTAGTTCTGCCCAAGTCCAAAACCCAGGAAATCAAATATTAGTTTTTCTGAGGTCAGAAGAGTATCTGGAGTAAGAGTTGAGTGAACCTTCATTCTATGAATTTCACGCACCTCAACTTAACATTTCCTCTTCTAATATTCTTCCAACACAAAGCAACTTTCACTTGATCAGAGTTACCCTGGAGCTCAGTTAGTGAATATACAGTGGGGTGGAAAAAGCAGTGTTCACTGTCATAAGGTCAGAATTCTGGGACCTGATCTGTAGGCTAGTCCAATGACTTACTCTTTTGAGCTTCTCATTCTTCATCATTGAAATTAAGGAATTGAATTACATGATTGCCCATGTTAACACTGAACTGATTCCTCAAACATGATAAATGTTAATAAACATTTAATTTTTATTCCACTGTCACTGATCATTTCAATTAACTGAAAATAATTACAAAAAGACACTCTCATGAGCAGTAGATGTTGTGATGAAAGGCAGTTGGGAGGCAATTCATGGATCTAATGAAGACACATCCTAGGCTATAGGCTGGCTAGTTTGCAGGTAAAAACCAGGGAATAAGAGAGCTGAGGGGTGCCCTACTGGCGTCAGAACAAATATCAAACACTGACCTCAGAAACTATCCCATAGAAAGAGTCACAACTTTATTGGATTAGTTTATAGAGGAATTTATGCTCCAGGGCACTGTTGAAATCGATGGCTGTTGGAGCACCTAAATATATAGAACAATTATTAGCAGATCTGAAGGGAGAAACAGAAAGTAATGTAATAAGAGTAGGCGACTCTCAAGTCCATTACCCCACTTTCAACAATAAATAGATCATCCATGTAGAAAATCAATACGAAAAAATGGACTTGAGTGACAATTTAGACCAAATGAACCTTGAGTGACAACTTAGGCCAAATGAACCTTACGGACATATATAGAACATTCCATCCAACAGCAGCAGAATACACGTACGTTCTTCTCAAGCACAAACAGAACATTCTCCAGGATAGATCGTATGTTAGGTCACAAAACAAGTCTTAGCAAATTTAAGAAGATTGAACTCATATCAAGTATCTACTCTAACCAAAATGGTATGAAACTTAAGTAAAAATAAGAGAGTAAGATTGGTGCAGGGACAGACATGTAGGCAAACGAACACAAACAAAGGGCCCAGAACCAACCCATCCATCTACTGGAGTTGGCATTGGAATTAATTTAGGAAATGGTATAGTTTTTAATAAATCATCCTGTGAGGTTGGTTATCCAGAGGGAAAACTCAGCATTGGATCCAGACCACATAACACATAACAAAAATTAATTCCATGAAGAATAAGTACTTAAATGTGAACAAGAAAAATTTTTAACTTCTAGTGAAAAATTTAGAAGTTTACTTTTATGAGCTTAGGTAAGGAATCATTTCTTAACAGGAATATAATAGCAAAAAAAGTAAAATATAGATAAATTGATTTTATTACATGTTTCTTAAAATTATGTCAACCCTAAGGTACTTTTAAAAATACATAACAGGGTTTCCCTGGTGGCGCAGAGGTTGAGAGTCTGCCTGCCGATGCAGGGGACACGGGTTCGTGCCCCGGTCCAGGAAGATCCCACATGCTGCGGAGCGGCTGGGCCCGCAAGCCATGGCCACTGAGCCTGTGCGTCCAGAGCCTGTGCTCCACAACGGGAGAGGCCATAACAGTGAGAGGCCCGCGTACTGCAAAAAAAATAAATAAATAAAATAAAAATACATAACAAATTGGGAGAAATCATTTTAATGCATATAACTTATATAGGAAATTGAGATAGTAAAAACTAAAATCTAACCCCTATAAATTTATTTCTATCTAGACATATTTTTATATATTTATAAAAATAATGAGGAACTTATTGTCACTGGAAGGGCTAGAGCTAGATTATGAAAAGGAAACAGACTAGACCAATACACATGTGAAGATTCCCAACCTTATTAGTAATCAGTAAAATGCATTTTAAAAGCACCAAGAGGCACCATTTAATACTCAACAGATGGAAAAAATGAAAAAGTCTGAAAATACCAACTACTGACAAGAAAGTCAATTAGTTAGATTAATTATACACTGATAGTAGAGGTGTAAATTCATAGAACTAGTTAAATCTAGTAAAGCTATAAATACGCATACAATACACAGCAATTCTACCCTTACACATGCTCTAAGGAACTTTACACGTGTGGACCAGGAGACATGCACAAGGATGTTCAGAGAGGCAGGGATCATAATAGCAGACAAAGAATAGAAGTAACCAGAATTCTGTTATGGGAAGTGTTCTTAGAAACATTCTCAGAATCTCCAGGGATCCACAAGGGTTTGATATGAAGAAGTCCTTCAGATCAAAATGCTCAGAGTAGGGGAAGACATCAGTGCCTTTCACCTAATTACTTGACACAGTGCAGCTGATTTCCCATGACCAACCCCACAAAGCCAGTCACATCCTTCATTTTCCCCAAGGGACATAGTAAGAACTCCCATATTAAGGAGATCTCAATAACTGAGGTACCTAGCAGGGAGATTTATCACTTCCAGTTTGTACTTTAACCTCCAGACTCACCAGCTCATATAAAGGTTGGTAAGTAAACAAAGGAAGAGAGAGATGCTTCCTTTCAGTGTCCAAGGGTCAGAAAGGATTCCTAGTCTTAAATTAAAATTTAGACATAGAAAATCTACTGGAAGAAAGAGATTTCAAAATTTACAAGCTTGGTTGATAATGCCTCGGCAAAAGTAAGAAAGATACAACAAACTTCAAGAGAGAAAACCCTAGAGAGCTAAAATTGAGCATGTCGTGGTACCAATCTTGTTACAGACTGCTTACTACTGTGTAGATCTTTATTCAGCACTAGAAAAGAACAGGTGTATGAATAGACAGTGAGACAAATTATCTGTCACTGGTAAATCTGCATAGCAATACATAATAATTCTATTCTTATACTCGAGATACCACTACACATTGCTCATGAGTCAGCAAGAGTAGCTATTTGGCTTAAAGTAACAGCCATCACATTTAGCAAATCCTATAATGCAAAGCAAATTAGGGCTGCTTTACTGGATTTACCATTGGGTGGGGTGAAGGGAGAGAGGGCGCTGGCTAATTTAGTCCAGGCCCTGAAGTGTTCACTGTTCCAGAAAATATACCCGTGCCCTTAGTAATGGGCCAGCATATGCACAGGGTTTGAGGTCTGGCCTCCAGCAGGGCGCTCTTTCACCGCTTGGGCCCCAGAGCTGGCAGTAAGCATGCTTCCAATCTCTGTTCAAATATGAACTCTAAGATCCAGCACTCTGGATAATGCAGTCCTCACCATTCAAAACCCCAGTCTCTGTCAAATATTGAAACAGTGGTCCTATTTCTGTCTGACCCAGAGCTGGACACAAGCTCACTGTTATACCAAAAAATTGCGGATCCTTCTTATCGCAATGGGTTTCCCAAATGCTTTTTTCTCTTTTTGAGAAACTTCTACGATGTTGTTACTAATATGTTGGATTCATGTGCTAAGAAGGTGCCCTGTAAAATATTGTCTTAGTGAAAATTTCCTTCACAATTGGGAGAGTTAACCTACAATACATTCCTTTGATAAACTTATGTATAAATAGTTTGTTCTTACGTTCTTCACATCTTGTATGAAGATTGTTGGAGGATTGACCAAAGACTATATTGCCATCTAAAGTTTACATTGAAAACCTCAGAAAAACTAATAATCTATTTGATGCTTGTAGGTAGAGAGGAGCTGTTGGGAAGCGGTTGTTAGACCAGGGCTGTGGTTAAAGAGGAAGGATGATGACATAAATCTTTGCATAAACCACATTTACATGAAATCGTGATGTATCATAAAATACTTTTCTTTCCAGCTAATAAGAAGAAGGAAGGAAAGCAGCATCATTTGTCTCCGGCAGACTAAAATTTCCAAAAGGCATACTCAGAGTTGTGGTGGAGGGCAGGGATGGGGGAGAAGAAATTCCATTTTCATCTCAGTTCAGTGAAATTAGTATATGGAATATTTGAATGTGGAGCATTATATAGAATTTCTGAAGTTATCTGCCCATGCCAGCCCCACTGTGCTTATTCCCTACCTTTCTTCTTCTCCCACAGGCATTCATTGTCCCCTAGGATTGTGGCCATAAACATGTAAGTCTCCAATCTTAGTTGAGCTCTCAAGCCCACTTTTCAATCCTTTCACATACCTTTGGTCTTTTTTTTTTCCATTGAAGTATAGTTGATTTACGATAACATATTCGTTTTGGGTGTACAACATAGTGATTTGATATTTTTATAGGTGACACCATACTTTATATAAAGTTATTATAAAATATCTTTAGCCATTTCTACTTCTCATTTCCCTCCAAAATGTTCTTTTTTTAATCAATCACCTCATGGAACTTAAATAATTACCACTTTGTACCTCAGAGATAAAGAGGAGAGAAAAAACATGAACACTCCCCAAATCTGATGGGCCTTAAATTCACAGTCCATGATCCCTGTGATACCCAAGCAAGCAGACAGAAGAACACTATTGAGATTCACACTCTTTTTGCTGCAAAAGGAAACTTTCAGAAGAAATGTCCAGTCTGTAGTTAAAATACAGCAACTTTTGTGTTGGAACTTCTGGGGTTGGGTGTAGCCTTGACTCTTTGGCCATGTTTAGCAATGGTCTCAGCTCAGGAACATTTCTTTGGTTTTTGATAAAGCTGGAAAGATTTTTTTAGCCTCAATGTGTTTGAGACTATAAGATTTCTAAGTCTAACTGTATAACATTTCAGATTCTTCCGCTGATCATGAAGACTCCAAAGTGTATCATCTTTTTAAATAACTGGAAGATAACTGATCCTGGATCTCATCAGGAGTGTTCATACATGCATGCATGAGTCAAATACTGTGTTAAGTATGAGAAACAAAGGGTTACAGAAGACCCCTTCTCTACCCATAGGGAGTCCACAAGAAGAGCTTAGTCAGCTGCAAAAATACAACTTTCCACTTCTTTAGAAGAATTAAGTGGGTGGTTTAACAACTGGTCCAGTGCCTGTGAGGGGAAGTACGGCATCAGTGGCCTTCTGTGCCACAGGGTAGCACGAGGGCCCTCCGGCACATCACTCTGGGGTTAGACTGCCTGAATTTGAATCCTGACTCCACCTCTTATTAATGCTGTAGCCTTAGGCAAGGATTCAACTCCTCCATGCTACAATTTCCTAACTGATAAAATGAGGAAGGGAAGTAATAATAATATACCTACCTCATGATATCATAAAGAGTAAGTCAGTTAATATAGTAAAAGCACTTCAAAGAGTGTCCGGCATATAGTAAGCACTCAATATATTAGGTCTTTTAGTTATTATCATTATTATTAATTACCATTATCACCATGGCTGGAGGGTAATCTCGCCATCTGTCTTCATTTTCATCCAACACGTCTGGGGCAGGACCAAAAGCCAAAAGAAGCCTGGCTTTCTTTATGTTTGGGGAGAAAGGGGAAAAGAGAAGGAATTTGAGAGAAATAGCCATTTCATGCTTTAGATTCTGCCGTTGTTCTAGCCACCTCCAGGAAACTCACCAGCTCCCAGACATCAGGGGAAATAGCTGGGTCCATCCCTTCACCCCGTCCGGATTTCCTTTCCACCATTTACACATCCCAGAATTTGTTGGTTGATTCTAAAACTGCAAGAATCAGGTTCACACCAGTAGGTTGAACTCACAGTTGATTTTATGAGCATGTGCTGTGCAGTAAACAGAGTCTACACCATAAGACCCAACTGGCATATCATGAAACTCACTTGGGACTGAGTGGACATAAAGAAATTAAGTATCCTCAGCATTTCCAGAAGTAGAAACACTTTAAGGTGGTAGTATTTACGGTTCTCATTTCTCTACAGGTGTATGGGTGTGAACCCATCCTTGGTTTAAGCTCTTGATCATGACCTAGATAATAGGGTAGTACAGTACGTGTGGTCTCAGCTGACTGCTAAGCCCTTCACTTCTCTGTTCATGTGGAACATTTTTCTAGACAGAGAAGCAGAGCACCCTAGAAGGCACACCCATGGAGTAAGTGCTATCTACATTTCCTCACCCTCAGTCTCCACAGTGCCACTCCCCTCTAGCCAGACTGTGGTGACAAACAAATTTTGCAGAAGTTGGGTTTAAGTGAAACCAAAATGAGACACTGGAAAGTTTCCTCTCAGGCAAATTAGAACCATATGGGAGGCAGCATCCTTTGTCTCTGGCAGACTAAGCCATGAAAAGTAGTTATAGAAAAAGAAAAAAGTATCTATTTAAAAACCGTAAAATACTAAGTCATACATTTAACAAGTAGTCACTAGTGAAAATATTACAAAACTTTTCTGAGACCTCAAAAGATGAATAAGTGAGGGAGAATACGTTGTTCCCAGAAAGGAATATAACACATAGATTTAATGCAGTTTCAGTCAAAATCAACATGTGATATTGTGTTTCCAAAAATCAATATGAACATTACCTATTTATACAAGGCTGCTACTGTATTGAGCAATTTTAAAAAAATAATTAGCGGGGCTTCCCTGGTGGCGCAATGGTTGAGAGTCCGCCTGCCGATGCAGGGGACACGGGTTCGTGCCCCAGTCCGGGAAGATCCCACATGCCGCGGAGCGGCTGGGCCTGTGAGCCATGGCCGCTGAGCCTGCGCGTCTGGAGCCTGTGCTCCGCAACGGGAAAGGCCGCAACAGTGAGAGGCCCGCAAAAAAAAACAACCAAAAAATAAATAAATAAATAATAATAATAATAATTAGCTTTCCTCTCTACTATGCTGCTTAATTTTCAAAAGTGTTGTTTCTTTTTTGTATTATTTTGTTCTTATATGGAGATGATTTATTCCATTAGCTCTGATCACCGTATTAATAATTATAGTTCCGGTCTAAAGAAATAAATCCTAGAGACAGGTTCAAGGTACCAGAGGGAAAAAAGAAAACATCCAGAGTGGTTTTGCAGTCCTGCCTTGCTCTGCTCAACTCCCACCCACCACCACCTCTTTTCCACAAAGAGATCCTAAGCTAAAGTAGAATTCACTGATAAAGAACATTTGGAGAAGTTGTGTTTAAGTGGAACAGCAAATCTGGCATTGAACATGTTCTCTCCAGCCAATGAGGATCAGGTGTAGGGCAACATCACTTGGCTCTGGAAAACTAAGCTATTCAGAGAACTCAAGAATAGAGCTAACTGTGTACAGAAAAGGTGTCTGTCTTCACAATACCAACAAAATGTAATATGTAGGAAGCAAAGAATGTAACAGAACTTTACTAATGTATTTAATGTAACATGAAGGGCTGAAGAGATAAAATATAAATCAAATGCCACATGAAACTGTAAAATTAACAATGCACTTCTAAAAGTCAGTAGGCATGATAACTAGGCAAGACCAATGAACACTTTCTCTTATTAATTTCACCACTTGGTTTATAATTACTCTCTTCTCAACTACGCTGTTTAATTTTCAAAAATGTTTCCTTTTTAAGAATGCATTTCCTTTTCTTAAGGAGGTTCACACCAGTAGGTTGAACTCACAGTTGATTTTATGAGCATGTGCTGTTTAGTAAACAGAGTCTACACCATAGGCTTATAATAATAATATAATAATTTAATAATATAATAATTTATATAATAATAATTATATTATATATATAATTATATTATATAATATTATATAATATAATAATTTCTCAAATATTTCTATAGTTTGAGGGGTGAAATAGTTCCTAAAGTCAGTAGCTGGAAGGGACACACAAGTACAAATTAACTCTCCGGCCCCACGCAATAAGACAAAGGCAAGCAGGATTTCCTGGTGTCTGCATTTATCATGGAAGTGACCTTGACACTTGAGTGGTGAATTTCACCTTAGTTCTGATTGTAAATTTACAATCCCTTGTCACCTCACAGCCAGCCAGTAATGTTAGCAGTATATGCGAGGTATTTGAGAAATACAGAGCTGGAAAAAAACCTTCCCAAAACTCTATGATTGCCTCACATGTTTGCAGCCTGGAGGTGAGACCTTGTTGACAAACATATCTACTGTCTCCATACCAGACGCTCAGGCTGTCACCTACAACACTTATATCATCAGTCTTTTAAACTCCATTGCCAAGGTATTTTAAAGAAGTAAGCTCTTCCAGGTTTATGACGGCTTGTATTCAGTTATCTGAAGGACCAAGAATCTCTCCTTTTCAGCCCCAAAGATCTAGATGGCTCTAAGGAAAACAGATGCTCATTTTACTCACTACATTAATCCATGGGATGGGGAGTGAGAAAGCAAATTTACATATTATAGAAGAGTAATTGCAACATCATCTTTTTAATGTGATTAAGGCGCTAAGAACACTGGCTGATTGCCAATTGGGCTGTTCACTACCATGTCCTAAAAGCTCATGACTTACAGGTCACATGATCTTCTAGCCTCCGAAAGGAGAAAGCCCAGGAGTAGGGGAAGGAAAGCTGTGTACTTGAGCGACATGGTTAGTTGAATCTGGGTTCTAGACTTGTATATGTCTCTTGTCCAGACTTCATCCACTTAATAAAAATAAGATCTATAGGTCCTAAAGCACAACCTCTATGTTTAAAGTATCTAGGTGATTCTACAAAAGTGATTATAGTTCACGGAGAACCTCTCAAAAATATCAGAGGCAATAATTTCATGGGCTACTAATATTTCATTTTGAACTTCAACAGCTTGACTAACATCCTTCTCACCTACCCGCCCAACTCACCTACCACCCCCCCCCACTCTGACTGCCATCTGTCTCCTGATAAAGAATCAGAATTCACCTGAACTCCAGCCGTACCCTATGTGTTGTGAAATGCAAGGCATCTCTTAATATAGTCCAACCTGACACACCTGTACGTATTGGAGACAGATGCTTCAACTATTAGGATGACCCAGATCTGTGTACATTATTGACCAGAGACTGTATCTTGTACTTATTTCTCCCATTAATCAACACCAGAGAATCTACATTACTCATTATGAGGGGGGAGCTTGAAGTAGTAAACAGCTTTGAGGCAGAGAAGCTTTGGATAAAAGAAGCTTAATATGCCTAGAATATCAAGTACCACTATGCAAACTAGAACTATCATTTCCTGCAAGCCACCACCAGTATATCCCTCCATGGATCTCCTCTTAAGGAAACTGAAAGGTAAGAGCACCCTGGAGTTCCCACTGTCCAAAGGAGATTCAGTATGTGATGCCCAGATGCACTCTAGATCAATTAATTCTTGATCTATGAGAGAGAGAACCAAACATCAGTACCTTTAAAGGCCCCCAGGTGGTGCCAGGATACACTCAACTTGGGGGACTAGTACTATAGAGCAGTGATTCTCAAAGGCAATCCACCCTTACCCTCTGCCAGGAGGATATTTGGCAATGCTGGAGATGTTTTTTGGTTTTCACTGGCATCTAATGGATAGAGGCAAGGGAGGCTGCTAAACATCCTACAATGCACAAGACAGCCCCTCAACAACAAAAAATTATCCTGCCCCCAATATGAATAGTTTTAGTGAAACAAATGTTTAAAATTAAATTTTAATTAAATAAAATAGTGCAGAGGTTGAGAGATCCTCTTCTTAAGTGTTGCCCCTGAAAAAGTGATCTGTAGACTTTGGGAATTTGTTAGAAATGCCAAATCTCAGGACCCACCCAGGCCTAGTGAATAAGAATCCTCATTTTAACAATATCCCCAGATGATTTGGATGCACAATAAAGTTCTAGAAACCCTGCTTCAGAGCAGTGGTCTCAAACAGAGCTGCACATAAAAATCATGTGATGCTCAGCCCTCTTTCCTAGGTAATTAAATGAGAATATCTGAGAGTAGAGCTCAACCATATTTTTAAATCTCCCAGGTGATCTTTATGCCCAGCCAGGGCTGGGAACCACTCACTACACTAAAGCCATAAAAATGGGTATGGCGTGTACTTCACAATCAGTCACAATCAGAGGGGAGGAAAGACCCTGAGCTACAGGCTTTGGGATCCTAGCGAACATAGCAGGAAACACAAAGTGTAAAGTATCAAGTGTTAGTGCAGACGCAGAGTCAAAAGGCAGACCTACGGGAAAGGAAGGAAGGAGCAGAACCCTGACCTCAGGCTAAGGTAGCTGACACAGACTGCCTGATCACAAGGTCTGCCTCCAAAAAGCTAAAAATAACACTTCAACAAATCCTGTCCCTAATTTGTCTGTTCCAGAAACTCAGAGCAACTAATTGGCTGTATGTAAGATAGAAACACATCGTTTGTTACTCTGGGAAAGGGAGGAGGGACAATACCAATTACTTATCCCTGCTGACTAAAGGTGTTGAACATTTGTCGTGCATGTGTTGACAATTCATATAATGTCTTTTATTATTTTTATTGGCTTTTTGTCTATTTATTTTGCCTTTATTTTTATTGGCTTGTCTATTTTTATTACTTTGTCTATTTATTACTGAATAATTGGAATCCTTGATACAGTTTGGATACAGTTTTTCATCAGATATATGATGCATGTGTTTTCCCCTAGTGTTAGCTTGCATTTAGATTTTTTAAATAGTGTTTCTTAAGAAGTTTTCAATTTTCATAAAGTGCAATTAACCAGTCTTTTTAAAAATCAGTCTCTTATGGCTAGTGGTTTTACACTCTAAGTCACTGACTACCTCAAAGTCCAATGACATTCTCCTGCACACTCCATAGTTTTAGCTAATAAGTTCAAGTCAATTTTGAATTAATTTTTTGTGTACATTAGAAGTCAGAGTTCATTTTTTTCTGTACAGATAATAATTTATACAGCACTAAATATTGAAAAGATTATCCTTTCCCTATTGAATTGTCATGGTACCTATGCGAAACATCGACAGTGTATAAGTAGCTCTATTTCTAGACTATTCTGTTCCATTTATTGATTTGTCTATCTTATGCTAATACCAAGCTCTCTTTTTTATTGTAATAATATACTTTAACCCAATACATCCAAAATATTATCATTTCAACATACAAGCAGTACAAAAATAATGAGATATGTTTTTGTTCATACTAAGGCTTTGAACTTTGATATGTATTTGACACTGCGCATCTCAATTTGGATTAATCACTTTGCAAGCATTCAGTAGCCACTCTGGTGAACGTACTGGACAGTGCAGGCATTGATTATAAGTGAAGAGAGTTGCAGAGTAAGTTATATGAGAATCTGGGATTTCAAAGCTGAGCATTTCTGCTTTCAGGACAATGAGTTTTAAGCTTAAACTCAAAGGATCTTGTTGACCTTCATCTGTCATTTTTCCATAAATTAAGGGTTATGCTGTACCTGCCTGATAATGCAAGTGTGAGACTTTAACAAGATAATATCCCTAAAGCACCTGCCATGCCATAGGTTATCAAAAAACAATGGTTCTCTCACTGGCTGCTCCCCTGCTCTCAAACATCCATGAGCAGTTAGCAAACTTAGCCAGGACTGAGGCTCATAATGTTTGAAAGCAATACCAAAAGCATCTTTATAGAGAGTTGTATTTGTGTGCCTTTTACAAAATCTTGACCAATTTTCCAATCCAAATCCAGAAAGGAATTGTTCAGAGAAAGGTATAACGCTATGTGTTCCTTTTAAAGTGTAAAACACTTAATTAGATGCCAAGGATTGAAAACCTTTGATTCAGAGCCCAAAAAGGCTCTAAGGGTTTTTTCCCCCAGCTCTACTGAGATATAATTGACTTATATTTGTAAGTGTAAGGTCCAAATTCTCTTGATTACTATAGCTTTTTTTCCCTAGTAAGTCTTAAAACCAGATAATTTAAGTTCTTCAATTTTTTTCTTCTTTTCTGAAAATTGTTTTGGCTGCTTTAGGTCCTTTGCATATGCATATCTATGTAAATTTCAGAATTAGTGCAGCAATTTCTACAGAGGAGAAAGAAGGGAGGGGGAGGAGAGGGGGTGAGAATCCTGCTGAGATATTAATTGTAACTGCATTGACTCTAAATCAATTTTAGAGAATTGACATCTTGAGTCCTCAAGGTCCATCTATGTTGTTGCAAATGGTGGAATGTCCTTTCTCATTATATATATATGTGTATATATATCTCACATCTTCTTTATCCATGCATCTGTTGACAGGCACTTAGATTGTTTCCATATCTTAGCTATTGTGAATAATGTTGCAATAAACATGGGAGTAACTATATCTCTTCAATGTCTTGCTTTAATTTCCTTCGGGTAAATACCCAGAGGTGGAATTGCTGGATATTGGTAGATCTATTTTTACTTTTTTGAGGAACCTCCATATTATTTTCCACAGTGGTCGAATCAATTTACATTTCCACCAACAGTGTACAAGGACTCCTTTCTCTCCACATCCTTGCCAACGCTTGTTATCTTGTCTTCTTGATGATAACCATTCTAACAGGTGTAAGGTGATATCGCATTGTGGTTTTGATCGTGTACTTCCCTGATGATTAGTGATGTTGAGTATCTTTCCATATACCTGTTGATTATTCGGATGTCCTCTTTGGAAACATGTCTATTTAGTTCCTCTGCCCATTTTTTAATCTGATTGTTTATTTGGTAGGTTTTTTGTTGCTGTTGTTGTTGTTATTGAGTTGAGTTCTTTATATATTTTGAATATCAACCCTTTATCTAATATATGGTTTGCAAAAATTTTTTCCCACTCTGAAGTTTGCCTTTTTATTTTGCTACTTGTTCTTTTGCTGTGCAGAATCTTTTAAGTTTGATGTAGTCCCATTTGTTGATTTTTGCTTTTGTTGTTTGTGTTTTTAGGTGTCATATCCAAAAAATCATTGCTGGGACCAATGTCAAGGAGCTTCTTCCCCATGTTTTCTTCTAGGAGCTTTACACTTTCAGATCTTATGTTTTAGACTTTGATCCGTTTCTAGTTAATTTTTGTGAATGGTGTGAGATGGGGACCAATTTCATTCTTCTACAAACATTTGTTCAGTTTTCCTAGCATTACTTGTTGAAGAGTATATCCTTTCCCTTTGGATGATCTGGGATCCCTAGGCAAATATTCATTGACAGTTTATGAAGAGGTTTAATTCTGGGCTCTCTACTCTGTTCCATTGCTCTATGTGTCTATTTTTATACCAGTACCATACTGTTTTTATTTCTATAGATTTGTAGTATAGTTTGGAACCAGAAGGTGTGACACCTGCAGCTTTGTTCTTCTTCCTCAGAATTGCTTTGGGTGTTCAGGGTCTTCTATGGTTCCTTACAAATTTTAGGAATTTTTTGCTTGTTTATGTGAAGAATGTCATTGGTATTTTGATGGGGATTCCATTACATCTATAGATGACTTTGGCTAATATGGAGACTTTAACAATATTAATTCTTCCAATCCATGAACACGAGATGCCTTTCCATTTGTTTGTGTCTTCTTCAATATCTTTCAGCAAAGTCTTACAGTTCTTGTTTTACAGATGTTTTTACTTTCTTGGCTAAACTTATTCCTATGTATTTTATTGGTTTTATGCTATTGTGAATGGGATAGTTTTTTATTTCTTTCTCAGATATTTCATTATTACTGTATGGAAATGCAACTGATTTCTGTATATTGATTTTATAGCCTATAACCTTACTGAAATTGATTAGTTCCAACAGTTTCTTGGTTGAGTCTTCAGAATTTTCCATATACCAAATCATATCATCTGTAAATAGTGACATTTTACATCTTCCTTTCTGATTTGGATGCCTTTTATCTCTTTCCTGGGATTAATTTCTCCAGCTAGGACTTCCAGTACTATATTGAATAAGAGTGGTGACAGTGAGCATCTTTGTCTTATTTCTGATCTTAGAGGTGAAGCTTCCAATTTTTCTTCATTGAGTATATATTAGTTGTGGGTTTGTAGTACATGGCCTTTGTTATGTTGAGGTATTTTTTTCGTCTCGAAAAAGCTTTGGAAGTTTGCATTTTTCAAAAAAAAATGTCCATTTCATCTACTTTATTGAATTTATTGCCATGAAGTTGTTTGTTGCATGTCATTTTTATTTTAATATTTGTATGGTCTACAGGAATGCTCCTTCTTTTTTTCTGATATTTGTAATTTGCATCTTTTTAATTTTTTTCTTAGTTCATATGACTAGAGGTTTATCAATTTTATTGATTTTTTTAACATTCTGATTTTTATTTAATTGATTTTCTGTATTGTTTTTTGTCTGTTCACAATTTCATTAATTTCCTCTTATTATTATTCCTGCCTTCTACTTGCTTTGAGTTTAATTTGATCTTTTTTCTAACTTCTTATGGTAGAATTTAGATCATTGATTTAATACCTTTCTTTTTTTCTAATAAAGGTATTTAATTCTGTATATCTTCTGCTCAATATTATTTTAGCCACATTGCACACATTTTGATATGTGGCTTTTAATTTTCTTTCAAGTTAAAATCTTTTCTAATCCTCTTTGTAATTTTCACTTTGATAGGTTATTTAAAAGGCTTTTCTTTAAATTCCAACTATTTAGGGATTTTCCAAATATTTTTCTTCTATTGATTGCTGGTTTAATTCCCTTATAGTCCAAGAAAGTGTAAACACTATATAATTTCAATACTTTTAAATTTTTAAGATTTGTTTTATGGTCCAGAATATGGACTATCTTGGGAAGTATTCCACATCCACTTGAAAAAAAATGGATAGTCATTGCTGTTGTTGGGTGGGGTGTTCTATAAATGAATCTTAGTCAAGTTAGTTGATAGTATTGTTGAGATATCTTATAGTCTTACTGACATTCTATTTTTCTAACAAATATTGAGAAATAATTATAAAATCTCCAGCTATAAATTTGGATTTTTCTATTTGTCCTTTCATTTCTGTCAGATTTTGTCTCATGTGTTTTGAATCTCTGTTGTTAGGTGCACACACACTTAGAATTCTTCAGTCTTTTTGGGGAAATAAATGCTTTATCAATAAGTGATGTCCCTTTTTATCATGCCTAATGTTCCTGTCTCAGACATTGACTTTGTCTAGTATTGACATAATTATTCCAGCTTTCTTTCGATTTTGTTTCCAAGGTATATATTTACCCTCCTTTTAAGTTTAATGTAGCTATGTCTTTATATTTAAAATGGGTTACTTGTAGACAGATTATAGTTTGATAATGCCATCTTTATTCAACCTAATCATATCTGTCATTTAATATATGTTTATATTAATTACATTTAACAAAATTATTAATATGGTTGGATTATTTTTGCTGGATATTTTCTATTAATTCTATTAGATATTTGTTCATGTTTTATTCTTTGCCTGCCTTCTTTTGGATTAGCAGTTGCCCTAGGATTTACTATATATAAATATAAAATCTACCTTCAAATTCTAATGCAAGGTATTTAGATCAGTATACCCCAAATTCCTCTCTCCCATTTTTTGTTCAATTATTGTCACATACTTCACTTTTTCATATTCCATAAACACACAACACTTTGCTACTATTTTTGCTTCAGAGAATCTGTCACCTTATAGAGCAGTGATTCCCCAAGTGACATTTGGCAACATCTGGAGATAGTTTTTGTTGTCCCAACTGGGGAGGATGCTACTGGAACCTGTTGGGTAGAGGGCAGGGATGATGCTAAACATTGTACAATGCACGTGAAAGCCCCCTTCAAAAAAGAATTATCCAAATCATTGCACCAAAAGGTACAAACTCCCAGTTACAGAATAAATAAGTCATGGGATGTAATGTACAGCATGGTGACTATAGTTAATAATTTACTGATTAGTTATCAATAGTAAACTAATTAGTATCAATAGTTAACTATTATATAATATTAAGATATCAATAGTATCAGTAGTTAACTATTAATAGTTAACTAGTAATTGATTGATTGATTGATTAATACTGTATTGTATATTTGAAAGTTGCTAACGGAGTGGATCTTTTTCTCACCACAAGAAAAAAATTTGTAACTGTGTGGTTATGTATGTTAACTAGACTAATTTCAGTGATCATTCCACAATATATACAAATATCAAATCATCCTGTTGTACACCTGAAACTAATATAATGTTACACGTCAATTATATCTCAGTAAAATAAAATTAAAAAAGAAGAATTATGCAGCTCAAAATGTCAATAGTACTAAGGTTGAGCAACTTCTTTTTTTTAAAAAAAAGAGGAGTTTGGTTCAAGATGGCGGAGTAGAAGGATGTGCGCTCACTCCCTCTTGCAAGAGCATCGAAATCACAACTAATTGCTGAAGAATCATTGACAGGAAGACACTGGAACTCACCAAAAACGATACTCCACATCCAAAGACAAAAGAGAAGCCACAATGAGACGGTAGGAGAGGCCCAATCACAATAAAATCAAATCCCATATCTACTGGGTGGGATTCCTAGAGAATCAGACTTTGAAGGCTAGTGGGACTTGATTGTAGGACTTCGGCAGGATTGGGGGAAACAGAGACTCCACTCTTGGAGGGCACACACAAAGTAGTGTGCACATCAGGACCAAGGAGAAGGAGCAGTGACCCCATAGGAAACAACCAGATCTACCTGCTAGTGTTGGAGGGTCTCCTGCAGATGTAGGGGGTGGCTGTGGCTCACCGTGAGGACAAAGACACTGGAAGCAGAAGTTCTGGGAAGTACTCCTTGGCATGAGCCCTCCCAGAGTCCACCATTTGCCCCACCAAAGAGCCCAGGTAAACTCCAGTGTTGGGTCACCTCAAGCCAAACAACCAACAGGGAGGAAACCCAGCCCCACCCATCAGCAGACAAGCAGATTAAAGTGGAACCTAGAAAAATGGTACAGATGAACCGGTTTGCAGGGCAGAAGTTGAGACACAGATGTAGAGAACAAACGTATGGACACCAAGGGGGGAAAGCCACGGGGGGGGGGTGTGTGTGTGTGATGAATTGGGCGATTGAGATTGAGATGTATACACTCGTGTATAAAATTGATGACTAATAAGAACCTGCTGTATAAAAAAATAAATATAATAAAATTTTTTAAAAAACCAATTATTAGTTCAAATCTCCTTTGAGAAAGCTGTGCTGTGCTTTCAATGGGGATAAAATAAAATTTAGTAGGTGTGCAGGAGGAATTGAGTCCATATGTGGAGGCACTCCAACTCTTACATTCAAAGCTCATTTATATATACCCAAAAGCCAGAGGACATTTATGGTAAATTGCAAAAATAGTTACAGATTCTTTTCAGCTCATCCTATCAAGAAATGCAATCTGTTAACCCACCTCTTAATCTGAGCTAGTGCTCTGACTTGCATTGGCTAGTAGAATGTAAATTTAGGTAGAAGAAGCCCTGCCATTTCTCTCTTGTGCTAGAGAGCCTTCCAGCACCTGGTGGGGAAGCCTCAGCCAGCCTACTGGATGGTGAGCCCAAATGGAGAGAAAATCAGTAATCCCAGCTGAACCAACTGATGCTACAGATGGGTGAACACCTGAAAACATCTGAGCTGGCATAGACACAACTGCCCAAAGGGACCTAGCACAATTTACTGTCTTACAGAATCATAAGAAAATACTAAAACATTGTTTAAAGTTATTAATTATGTTTTGGAGTGGTTAGCTACATTAAGAAATATCTGACTGATACAACACTCCTCAAAGTGTTCTATTTCCTAGTAACCAATTAGTGCTTCTGTGACTCACAGGCTCCCACATACCTAGACTGCCGCAGGGAGAAGGTTGGCTGAATAAGAAAAAAGCTATAGGCTGTCCCTGGCCTAGGCACAGTTAGTATTTGTCATTATATAGTTGCTCTCATTTGGAAATAATTGCTATGTGCCAGACACTGGACTGTATTTAAACCTTATAATTTGTACTTATTTACCATTTTATTTTATCATATTAACTATCATGTAGCAGTTTTTATCCCATTTTATAGTAAAGTACCCTAAAGCTCATGTATTTTGAGTGACTTGCCCAAGATGATGCAGCTGGTAAAATCATTACTGAACATTTATTCATTTGATTACAAAGTCCATCTTCTTTTTACTTTACTACTCTGGACTCTGTTGTTGCTGTGAAGCATCTTTCATTACTGCAAGATGGTAGAGGCTTGGCGTTTTCAGTAAAACCTCACCAATGCATAATAACTAGGGTTGTGTCAGGAGAAAACAGTTGAAAGTCAGAACCAAAGAATTTGAAAATACACAGCTTCTTAGAGAATTATATAAATGTTAATTAGAAGTAACATGAGTTCTAGCTAAATAATTTCTTAGAGGATGCTCAAAGATGTAAGCTATAATGACACATTCCATTTACATTGACAGTTTTAGGTACTAAATCAATGGCAGGAAATTAATGATTTTTAAGAAAATTATTGGTGGGGGGACCTTCAAGATGGCAGAGGAGTAAGACATGGAGATCACCGTCCTCCCCACAAAGGCATCGAAAATACATCTACATGTGGAACAACTCCTACAGAACACCTACTGAACACTGGCAGAAGACCTCAGACTTCCCAAAAGCCAAGAAACTCCCCACGTACCTGGGTAGGGCAAAAGAAAAAAGAAAAAACACAGACAAAAGAATAGGGATGGGACCTGCAACTCTGGGAGGGAGCTGTGAAGGAGGAAAATTTTCCACACACCAGGAAGCCTCTTCACTGGCGGAGACAGGGGATGGGTGGGGGTGAAACTTCGGAGCCACGGAGGAGAGCGCAGCAACAGGGGTGCAGAGGACAAAGCGGAGAGATACCTGCACAGAGGATTGGTGCCAACCAGCACTCACCAGCCTGAGACACTTGTCTGCTCACCCACTGGGGCGGGTGGGGGCTGAGAGCTGAGGTTCGGGCTTCGGAGGTCAGACCCTAGGGAAAAGACTGGGGTTGGTGTGTGAAGACAGCCTGAGGAGGCTAGTGCACCACAGCTAGCCCGGAGGGAGTACGGGAAAAAGTCTGCACCTGCTGAAGAGGCAAGAGACCATAGTTCTTGGGTGCACAAGGAGAGGGGATTCCTTCCCTGTGTACCCACAGAAGGCAGAACACAGACTAAGCAAGCTCTAGAGATGGGCGCAAGTTGTGACTGTCAGTCCAGACCCCAGAGACAGGCATGAAACACTAACGCTGCTGCTGCTGCCACCAAGAATCCTGTGTGCAAGCACAGGCCACTATCCACACCTGCCCCCTGGGGATCCTATGCAGCCCGCCACTGCCAGGGTCCCAAGATCCAGGGACAACTTCCCCAGGAGAACACATGGTGTGCCTCAGGCTGTTGCAATGTCACGTTGGTCTCTGCCACTGCAGGCTCGCCCTACATTCCAATTATGACTATACTACCCCTCCCTCCCCCTGGCCTGAGAGAGCAAGAGCCCCCAGTCCGCCGCTGCATTAACCCCCTCCTGTCTGGATGGGAAACAGATGCCTGAGGTTGACCTACACGCAGAAGTGGGGCCAAAGCCAAAGCTGAACCCCAGGACCTGTACAAACAAAAAAGAGAAAGGGAAATTTCTCCCTGCAACCTCAGGAGCAGCAGATTAAATCCCCACAATCAACTTGATGTACCCTGCATCTGTGGAATACCTGAATGGACAATGAATCATCCCAAAATTGAGGCAGTAGACTTTGGAAGCAATGGTAGACTTGCGGTTTGCTGTCTGCGACTCATTGTTTCTGAATTTTATGTTTATCATGGTTTAGTTTTTAGCTCCTATTATCATTTCTGGATTTGTTTATTGGCTTTGTTGCTCTCTTTTTTTAATTTTAATAATTTTCCCTTTCTTCCTTTTTTTCTCCTTTTTCTTCTGGGCTGTGTGGCAGACAGTGTATTGGTGCTCCGGCCTGGTGTCAGGTCTGAGTCTCTGAGGTGGGAGAGCCAAGTTCAGGTCATTGGACCACCAGAGGCCCCCCAGCCCCACATAATATCAATTGGCAAGAGCTCTCCCAGAGATCTCCATCTCAATGCTAGGACCCAGCTCCACCCAATGGCCAGCAAGCTTCAGTGCTGGACGTCCCATGCCAAACAACTAGCAAGACAGGAACACAACCCAATCCATTAGCAGAGAGGCTGCCTAACATCATACTAAGTTCACAGACACCCCAAAACACACCACCAGACATGGCCCTGCCCACCAGAAACACAAGATCCAGCTCCACAAACCAGAACACAGGCACCAGTCTCCTCCACCAGGAAGCCTACACAAGCCACTAAACCAAACTCACCCACTGGAGGCAGACACAAACAACAACGGGAACTATGAACCTGCAGACTGAGAAAAGCAGACCCCAAACACAGTAAGTTTAACAAAATGAGAAGACAGAGAAATATGCAGCAGATGAAATAACAAGGTAAAAACCCACCAGACCAAACAAATGAGGAAATAGGCAGTCTACCTGAAAAAGAATTCCTAGTAATGATAGTAAAGATGATCCAAAATCTTGGAAATAGAATGGAGAAAATACAAGATATGTTAAACAAGGACCTAGAAGAACTAAAAAGCAAACAATGATGAGCAACACAATAAATGAAATTAAAAATTCTCTAGAAGGAATCAATAGCAGAGTAACTGAGGCAGAAGAACGGATAAGGGACCTGGAAGATAAAATAGTGGAAATAACTACCGTAGAGCAGAATAAAGAAAAAATAATGAAAAGAATTGAGGACAGGGCTTCCCTGGTGGCTCAGTGGTTGAGAGTCCGCCTGCCAATGCAGGGGACACGGGTTCGTGCCCCGGTCCGGGAAGATCCCACGTGCCGCGGAGCAGCTGGGCCCATGAGCCGTGGCCACTGGGCCTGCGCATCCGGAGCCTGTGCTCTGCAACTGCAACGGGAGAGGCCACAACAGTGAGAGGCCAGCGTACCACAAAAAAAAAAAAAAAGAATTGAGGACAGTCTCAGAAACATCTGTGACAACATTAAATGCACCAACATTTGAATCATAGGGGTCCCAGAAGAAGAAGAGAAAAAGAAAGGGTCTGAGAAAATATTGGAAGAGATTATAGTTGAAACTTCCGTAACAGGGGAAAGGAAACGGTCGATCAAGTCCAGGAAGTGCAGAGAGTCCCATACAGGATAAATCCAAAGAGAAACATGCCAAGACACATATTAATCAAACTATCAAAAATTAAATACAAAGAAAAAATATAAAAAGCAGCAAGGGAAGAGCAACAAATAACATACAAGGGAATCCCCATAAGGTTAACAGCTGTTTTTTTCAGCAGAAACTCTGCAAGCCAGAAGGGAGTGGCAGGACATACTTAAAGTGATGAAAGGGAAAAACCTACAACCACGATTACTCTACCCAGCAAGGATCTCATTCAGATTCAATGGAGAAATTAAACTTTTACAGACAGGGAAAAGTTAAGAGAATTCAGCATCACCAAACGAGCTTTCCAACAAATGCTAAAGGAACTTCTCTAGGCAGGAAACACAAGAGAAGAAAAAGACCTACAAAAACCAACCCAAAACAATTAAGAAAATGGTATTAGGAACATACATATCGATAACTACCTTAAATGTAAATGGATTAAATGCTCCAACCAAAAGACACAGACTGTCATACAGAGTGAAGTAAGTCAAAAAGAGAAAAATAAATACTGTATACTAACACACACATATATATATGGAATCAAAAAAATGGTTCTAAAGAACCTAGGGGCAGGACAGGAATAAAGACGTAGACGTAGAGAATGGACTTGAGGACATGCGGAGGGGGAAGGGTAAGTTGGGATGAAGTGAGAGAGTGGCATGGATTTATATATACTAACAAATGTAAAATAGATAGCTAGTGGGAAGCAGTTGCATAGCACAGGGAGATCAGCTCAGTGCTTTGTGACCACCTAGAGGGGTAGGATACGGAGGGTGGGAGGGAGATGCAAGAGAGAGGAGATATGGGGATATATGTATATATATAGCTGATTCACTTTGTTATGAATCAGAAAAAAACACACCATTGTAAAGCAATTATACTCCAATAAAGATGTTAAAAAATATATATTTGTAAAAAAAATGACATAGACTGGCTGAATGGATACAAAATCAAGACCCATATATATGCTGTCTACAAGAGACCCACTTCAGACCTAGGGACACATACAGACTGGAAGTGAGGAGATGGAAAAAGATATTCCATGCAAATGGAAATCAAAAGAAAGCTGGAGTAGCAATTCTCATATCAGACAAAATAGACTTTAGAATAAACACTATTATAAGAGACAAAGAAGGACACTACATAATGATCAATGGATCAATCCATAAGTTGTAAATATTTATGCACCCAACATAGCACCTCAATACATAAGGCAAATGCTAACAGCCATAAAAGGGGAAATCGACAGTAACACAATCATAGCAGGGGACTTTAACACCCCACTTTCACCAATGGACAGATCAACCAAAATGAAAATAAATAAGGAAACACAAGCTTTAAATGACACATTAAACAAGATGGACTAAATTGATTATTTATAAGACATTCTATCCAAAAACAACAGAATACACTTTCTTCACAAGTGCTCATGGAACATTCTCCAGGATAGATCATATCTTGGGTCACAAATCAAGCCTTGGTAAATTTAAGAAAACTGAAATCGTATCAAGTATCTTTACCGACCACAGTGCTATGAGACTAGATATCAATTACAGGAAAAAAACTGTAAAAAATACGAACATGTGGTGGCTAATCAATACACTACCAAATAACCAAGAGATCACTGAAGGAATCAAAGAGGAAATCAAAAACTACCTAGAAACAAATGACAATGAAAACATGATGACCCAAAACCTATGGGATACAGCAAAAGCAGTTCTAAGAGGGAAGTTTATAGCAATACAATCCAACCTCAAGAAACAAGAAAAATCTCAAATAAGCAACCTAACCTTACAACTAAATCAATTAGAGAAAGAAGAATAAAATAACCCCAAAGTTAGCAGAAGAAAAGAAATCATAAAAATCAGATCAGAAATAAATGAAAAGGAAATGAAGTAAACACTAGCAAAGACCAATAAATCTAAAAGCTGGTTCTCTGAGAAGATAAACAAAATTGATAAACCATTAGCCAGACTCATCAAGAAAAAAAGGGAGAAGACTCAAATCAACAGAATTAGAAACAAAAAAAGGAGAAGTAAAAACTGACACTGCAGAAATACAAAGGATCATGAGAGGTTACTACAAGCAACTAAATGCCAATGCACAACCTGGAAGAAATGGACAAATTCTTAGAAAAGCACAACCTTCCAAGACTGAACCAGGAAGAAATAGGAAATATAAACAGACCAATCACAAGCACTGAAATTGAAACTGTGATTAAAAATCTTCCAACAAACAAAAGCCCAGGACCAGATGTCTTCACAGGTGAATCTACCAAACATTTAGAGAAAAATTAACACCTATTCTTCTCAAACTCTTCCAAAACATAGCAGAGGGAGGAACACTCCCAAACTCATTCTACGAGGCTACCATCACCCTGATACCAAAACCAGACAAAGATGTCACAAAAAAAGAAAACTACAGGCCAATATCTCTGATGAACAAATAGATGCAAAAATCCTCAAAAAAATACTAGCAAACAGAATCCAACAGCACATTAAAAGGATCATAGACCATGATCAAGTGGGGTTTATCCCAGGAATGCAAGAATTCTTCAATATATGCAAATCAATTACTGTGATACACCATATTAACAAACTGAAGGATAAAAACTATATGATAATCTCAATAGATGCAGAAAAAGCTTTTGATAAAATTCAACATGCAATTATGATAAAAACTCTCCCAAAAGTAGGCATAGAGGGAACCTACCTCAACATAATAAAGGTCATATATGACAAACCCACAGTCAACATCATTGTCAATGGTGAAAAACTGAAACCATTTCAATATAGTTTTGGAAGTTTTAGCCACAGCAATCAGAGAATAAAAAGAAATAAAAGTAATCCAAATCGGAAAAGAAGTAGTAAAACTGTCACTGTTTGCAGATGATATGATACTATACATAGAGATTCCTAAAGATGCCACCAGAAAACTACTAGAGCTAATCAATGAACTTGGTAAAGTAGCAGGATACAAAATTAATGCACAGAAATTGTTTGCATTCCTATACACTAATGACGAAAAATCTGAAAGAGAAATTAAGGAAATAATCCCATTCACCATTGCAACAAAAAGAATAAAATACCTAGGAATAAACCTACCTAAGAAGACAAAAGACCTGTATGCAGAAAATTATAAGACACTGAAGAAAGAAATTAAAGATGATACAAACAGATGGAGAGAGATACCATATTCTTGGTTTGGAAGAATCAACATTGTGAAAATGACTATACTACCCAAAGCAATGTACAGATTCAATGCAATCCCTATCAAACAACCAATGGCATTTTTCACAGAACTAGAACAAAAAATTTCACAATTTGTATGGAAACACAAAAGACCTCGAATAGCCAAAGCAATCTTGAGAAAGAAAAACGGAGCTTGAGGAATCAGGCTCCCTGACTTCAGACTATACTACAAAGCTAGAGTAATCAAGACAGTATGGTACTGGCAAAAAAACAGAAATATAGATCAATGGAACAGGATAGAAAGCCCAGAGATAAACCCACGCACATGTGGTCACCTAATTTTTGATAAAGGAGGCAAGAATATGCAACAGAGAAAAGACAACCTCTTCAATAAGTGGTGCTGGGAAAACTGGATAGCTACATGTAAAAGAATGAAATTAGAACACTCCCTAACAACATACACAAAAATAAACTCAAAATGGATTAAAGGCCTAAATGTAAGGCCAGACACTATAAAACTCTTAGAGGAAAACATAGGCAGAACACTCAGTGACATAAATCACAGCAAGATCCCTTTTGACCCACCTCCTAGAGAAATGGAAATAAAAACAAAAATAAACAAATGGGACTTCATGAAACTTCAAAGCTTTTGCACAGCAAAGGAAACCATAAACAAAACGAAAAGACAACCCTCAGAATGGGAGAAAATATTTGCAAATGAAGCAACTGACCAAGGATTAATCTCCAAAATTTACAAGCAGTTCATGTAGCTCAATATTAAAAAAACAAACAACGCAATCCAAAAATGGGCAGAAGACCTAAAGAGACATTTCTCCAAAGAAGACATACAGATTGCCAACAAACACATGAAAGGATGCTCAACATCACTAATCATTAGAGAAATGTAAATCAAAACTACAATGAGGTATCACCTCACATTGGTCAGAATGGACATCATCAAAAAAATCTACAAACAATAAATGCTGGAGAAGGTATGGAGAAAAGGGAACCCTCTTGCACTGTTGGTGGGAATGTAAATTGATACAGCCACTATGGAGAACAGTATGCAGTTTCCTTAAAAATCAAAAAATAGAACTACCATACGACCCAGCAATCCCACTACTGGGCATATACCCTGAGAAAACCGTAATTCAAAAAGAGTCATGTACCAAAATGGTCATTGCAGCTCTATTTACAATAGCCCGGAGATGGAAGCAACCTAAGTGTCCATCAACAGATGAATGGATAAAGAAGATGTGGCACATATATACAATGGAATATTGCTCAACCATAAAAGAAATGAAACTGAGTTATTTGCAGTGAGGTGGATGGACCTAGAGTCTGTCATACAGAGTGAAGTAAGTCACAAAGAGAAAACAAATACCGTATGCTAACACATATATATGGAATCTTTAAAAAAAGAGGTTCTGATGAACCCAGGGGCAGGACAGGAATGAAGACGCAGATGTAGAGAATGGACTTGAGGACACGGGGAGGGGGAAGGGTAAGCTGGGATGAAGTGCGGGAGTGGCATGGACATATATACACTACCAAATGTAAAATAGATAGCTAGTGGGAAGCACAGGGAGATCAGCTCGGTGTTTTGTGACCACCTAGAGGGGTGGGATAGACAGGGTGGGAGGGAGACGCAAGATGGAGGGGATATGGGGATATATGTATACATATAGCTGATTCACTTTGTCATACAGCAGAATCTAACATAACATTGTAAAGCAATTACATTCCAATAAAGATGTTAAAAAATAGAAAATTTTTGGTCTAAATTAATATTTTAAACTGCAAATTTCATTTCCACCATTAATTTATGAAAAGGGTCTTTTATTTTCCTTTTAGACAAAGGTCACAAATTGGTTTTTGTCAAAGTGGTACACCATTCCTCTGAGTTTAATTCACTAATAATTTTACTTTATGTTAAAATTATGACCTGAAGAACTAGAACAAGGTTCATTGTGTGATTGCAGGAAAAGGAGGGACACAAAGTCAAGTTAAGGACAGAAAAGCTCATCTTCTATCTCTTAGCTAGTAACATTGCCTGCTTGGAATTCCCCTGCATCCCACTGGATGTGAAATCTGAGACTGGTCTTCAACTTCCCATCTAAGATACAGTTCTGATCCTGAGTGTTTAACATCCTAACTTCCTAATTTGAGTTGAATTCTTTTAACTGTAATATTAGTAGGTGAAATTCTGAAGCACCGTCAGGAAAAGTTTCGACCATTTGCCAAACTGTAAGTGATTTATTTAAGATATAAAGCAGGTAAGTCTGGATCCAGAAAAAAAGCATAGAAACATGTTATTTCTGCATAGAAAGGAGGATGCTGCATGGTAAAAGGAGCACATCTCAAGTAGAACCTCAAAATTTCTCTTGGTCCATAATGGGAGAGACTAGAAAGAATGATAAGGCCACCTGTAGGGTCAAATATTTATCCTAATTATATCAGGACACTGTATTCTGAATCCACGCAGGAGACTCCCTCCCTCCCTCACAGGGACTTGTGGCTTGCCCTTGTCACATTTCAGCTCTGCACTCACCAGCTGTGTGACTTTGGGCAAATCCTTTCACCTTTCTGAAATCTGATGTCCTCCTTGTAAAATGGGGATGATATTAATTTATTACAAGTATAAAGAGCTGTGGGAATTTTTCATTCCAGGTGCAGTATGTCTACGTTCCTCACAATAATCTAATGAAGTGCTGTTAACGTCTTCAGCCAAGGATCATCGGAAGCACATCCATGGATGAACAAGTTGGTTGTATTGTTCATAAACTCACCATGGGGAATCATGGGCATCTCAATATGAAGATGTTGGAACCAAAGAAGCAGAACCTGTTGGTGAGATCTTTTAAGAGATTCACTGCAAAGAATTAGTTTACACAGTTGTGGGGTGGGCTAGGCAAGTCCAAGACCCATAGGGAGGGCTATTGTCAGGAAATGCAGGCTGGAAATTTCAGCACAGGCTGAAGCTGGAGCCCACAGTGAAATCTCTTCCCCTCGGGGAAACCTCAGGTCTGCTCTTGAGACTTTTCACCTGATTCGTCCAGCCTCACCTAGATTATCTAGAATAATCTCTCTTACATAATGTCAACTGATTTTGGACCTTAATCACATCTATAAGATAACTTCAGAGCAACACCTAGGTTAATGTTTGAGTGAATAACTGAGGACCATAGCCTAGGCAACACATGAAACAGACCCTTAAACTATTATAGGATTTGGGCTTGTGTTAGGTGATCTTGAGGAAGATTTAAGAAACAGAGACTTTGTTCTTAATTGGATTCTGTCAAGAAGTGGGTGGTGAAGTGGGGTAATTCTGTAATCGGGCATCTTAATAAATCTTCCCTAGGAGGAAGGAAGATTATACTGGGGCTAAAGCTGTAATTAGGAAAGAAGCAGAGGTCATTCATATTATCTAGGGGAGAAGTACGCTTGGTCATTTTTGTGATTTGGACACAGTTCATGTTTTGTCTGTGTTGAGACATGATTACTGAGTGGCCTTGTTTTCTGCTTTGATAGTCAAAGCAGAAAGGCTGATGGTCACAGAATGGCTGTCTGATGCTGTTGCTATACGACGTTGCTTATGTTCAGCAAGAAAACACCAAAACCTAGTTATGAGTCACAGGCCAGCTCCTGGCGACACCAGGGCCTAATTAATAGTCCCAGGCAGCTCCCAGATGCCAGGGCTTTTTCTGTCTCACTCTTCTTTATAGTCTTTGTCACTGTGAGGTAAGACAGTGCTGAGAAACTGGGGGCCATCTAACAGGGACAGGGGGATTGATTCTAAATGGAACCCCATTAACCTGTGGTTTCCATAACACACAGAAAATCAATTCTTCTGAAAAAATAAGTTCCCCTCTAAAAATTGTCTTTCACTTTAGCTCAGTCCTTAGTCCCTCACAAATACCTGGGGTTTTAATGTGGCAGGATAAAGAATATTAAAATATCCAGTAGATTAAAGGAAGAACATTTTCTAAGTCAGAACAATTCCCTGAATTCTACCCTCAATATTTGACTTGACATTCTTAAATTTAAAAAAATTATACAGCATGCCAGCCAGAGCTTTCTTTAATGTAATCAATGCTCTCCAAATTCCTTTAAAAGTAGATAGGTTCACCAAAATATAGAGCATAAAGAATACTCAAGACAGGGAAAAAATTCAAATGAAAGATCATGCAGTTACTTTAGGCAGCATTACAAGACATTACAAGTACTTTTATTGCCCTGGGTAATAAAAGCTTTTGAGAGTACGAAAAGAATAATTTACTCAACTGGATTCCTCTAAGTAGAAAAGGCAAAGGTATTCCTTGGCTATCACCAGCAGAAATCACTTGGATCAACTCAATATTTAGAGAACTCCATATGCACTATGGAAACAAAGAGAAAGACAGTTAACCCACATAAGGAGGCAAGAGAAATGGGAGGAGGTGGGGCCTGCCAGGGAGGGGGACGAACTCAGGGGAGAGACCCTGGAAGTTATAGCCCAGAATATCCTGTTGGACACCATATTAGTGATGACTTCATCTGTCCACGAGGCTGCTCAGAAATTCCCAGCCCTCTTGTCACCAGCAGGCATACACATATGTGAGAAGACTCTGATTTAATACCCTCCCTCCTTTCATAGAAAATTCCCTCAGGTCCACTCTGAGTGGAGGCCGCCTCAGAACCAAGGGATTTCCCAGCCCCTTTGAGGCCTCTTAGTACAAAGTCTTCATCTGGCAACTGAGGTGTCATCATAGGGGATTTTTCTGATTGGCCAAGTGTGGTTTGGGTGTCTACAGAGTGTGGTTTGGGTGTCTACAGAGTTCCTTCTCAGCTCAGCCCTCATCATAGCTCTGCAACTCAGAACGGCAACTGCTGAGACCACCTTAAAGTAGGATGGTCCTGAACAGAGCTCTGATTCTGGGGACCCTCACCCTGACCATCATGATGAGCCCCTGTGGAGGTGAAGACATTGTGGGTGAGTGCATGGTTGAGGGATGTGGGGACTAGAGTTGGGAACAGGGAATTGAAGGGAAAAAAAGATAGAGTTTGGCCTAGAAACAATAGCAACTCCTCAAAGCGTTCTCAATATTAAGCAAATCTAAAACTTAGAGTCATTCCTCCTGCAGGAAACCAGAGTCCAGACCCACTCTCTTTGCTACTTGTGCTGTTGCAGAGCTCACCAAGGACACTATTCTGTTTCTGATATTGGATCCAGTGAATATGTCCTGGAGGGCTCTAGGGCATTCATTCATTATTGCCTCAAAGATTAGAAATGTTTCCATAAGTGGATATTTTGTTACTAAAATTTTATGAACTATTGCTCCTAAATTTCTCTGAGTAAATTTTGAAGCTTTTTGCATATTTCTCCTACAGTGTATCTTGGGGTAAACAGTTCCATGAATTCTGTATACTGTGTAGATACAAAGAAGGGTGACCTTTTCAGTCTCAGATCTACATACATTTTCATGCTGTCATCTCGCACAGGTGGGGAGAGGGTAAGCAAGCCCAGCAGAATGCCTTTACACAAGGCGTTTTACCACAGGGTCCTCACTTAACCTCAGTTACCTCATACATGTCACCTCACAAATAACCAAGTAAAAGACGTGTGTAGAAATGCTTTCTAAGTGATTAAGCCACACAAATGTCAAAGATTATTCTTATTTTTTTAGTTTTACCGTTACAAGTGTAGCTTTGCTTTATTTTCTTTAACAAAGTAAGAAATTTCCTTATTTTTATTTTAAAATTGAGAACTTTATGATAAGAAACTTGATGAATCAAATTATATTGTTTTCAAATTGTTAGCCCAAATTACCAGTTCTTTGCCCCATCTAAGGAAGTCCTTCAAGAAGAATGGGCAAGCACAGATTATTTATTTGGTCCCTTAGGCCCCTCTGCCTTTGCTGTCCCCCTCCTTCCACCCTCTTTTCTTACATTCCTTCGTCTTCCTTTCCTTCCAGGATCCATCCCTGGCCCACATCTTTGTTACTTTATAGACATTGAGTGAGTTTGTAAAAACCAAAGTAGAAAGGCCAGGTAGTTCAAAAGGGAAGTGAAATGGAGGGTTACTCTAATCTTCAGCAACTTTGCTAACCATGAATGCTCCCATTCTAATTGTGTGTGGTAGTGGAAGTTTCACATACTTCTCCAGAGCACTTCTAAATTTTGTTTCTTCAGCGTCACACTAGAGTGTCCTGGTCAGGCTCGACTTCCTCATTGGGCACAGGGGACACAGGCCAAGGGCCTGCAGTGCTTATAGGGCTCCATGAAAGTATTTTATTATTTTAATTAGAAAAAAAAATGAACTTTTAGGGTAGAAGAAAATGTTTTAATTTTTAGTTTAGCCTAGATTATATTTGTCTTTATCCCAGTATGGCCATAAAATATGACTTTTAATATTTTTATGGAGGAAAGCTTGCTTATGCAACAGCGCTTAGGGCTCACAATCATACTGCAGCCCTGGTCACTGCTGATTCTGATTGTCATATAATTCTGCTACCTCTGTGCTTGTCAGTCTTCCCCAAAGTCTCTGTGATCCTCAAGAATAGTAATTGACATTTTGTACTCATTCTTGAACACGCAGCAAGCTAAGTTTGGGGGATGCAAAAATGAAAAGACATGCTATCTGCCCCATGGAGTGTACTAAGATTAGTAATGCTAAGAAAATGGTGCAGAAAAACAGAAGGAGTATTGCTGAGCAGGGCAATGGATGCAGGTGAGGCTGAAGCTGTAAAAGTGAATTGGTTCCAGTTGGCACAGCAGTGCGATGCTCTTCAGTGCTGGCAACTCAGGACAAGTAGCCGATGAAGAGAATAATTGCATACATCCATGGTTGAAAAGGAGTCAAGAATATTCACTACAGGGATAAGGAGGCTACATTGGAAGGCCTTTTAAGTGATCAACCAAGGGGTCATGCTGGGTAATGATGAGGAATAGATTGACTTGAAAGCAGGACACTGGGATGGAGAGGTTGGAGGTTATAATGTGAGCAAAAATATGTGTAATGAGAGAACTTAGCTAAAAAGTTGGTAACTAAGCAGAAACTTCAAGAATGAACTGGGGCTTCCCTGGTGGCACAGTGGTTAAGAATCCACCTGCCAATTCAGGGGACATGGGTTCGATCCCTGGTCCAGGAAGATTCCACATGCCGTGGAGCAACTAAGCCCGTGCACCACAACTACTGAGCCTGCACTCTAGAGCCCACAAGCCACAACTACTGAAGCCCACGCATCTAGAGCATGTGCTCCACAACAAGAGAAGCCACCACAATGAGAAACCTGATCACCTCAACGAAGAGTAGCCCCCACTGGATGCACCTAGAGAAAGCCCGCACGCAGCAACAAAGACCCAACACAGCCAAAAATAAATAAATTAATTAATTAAATAAATTTTTAAAAAAGAATGAACTGGAGGTGTCCAGGAAATCCTAACAGATAATTTCATTTCAGGGGGAAAAAAAAAAAAACAGACCCTGCAAAGACCAAGGAACATGAAAGGATAATGTCATTTGGTTTGATTAATAGCTAAGGTCAGATGAGGATGTTGGATACATCCATACCAGAATTCAGCACAGAACACTGTACTTGCTCCTTTACTCACCTGACTCTCCCGTTAATCAATATTCTCCTTGTTGGCAGAGACCATGCCTGATTGATGTTTTACTCTTTGCCTCCCACAATGTCTGAAACCCTGTTGATGCTCAGTAATTGAGGAAGGAAGGAAAGAGAAAATGATAAAAGGCTTGTATGTGTCTGGACAAAATTGTCCAGTCAGGCTTACTTGAGTAGAGTCCAACTGAACCGGTTGCCATTCTGCTTTGGCATCCTCAGAAAAGTATATTGTCCATTTGAAGAAAACGGCAGCACAGTACCTTGAGTCCTCAACAAATACGTGTTGAGTCAGAAAAAGAAGTTTAGTAACCTCCTTAAAGAAAAAAATAGGGGTGGGAAGTAACAGAAATCCAAAATAAAACTTCCATTTCTTACTTCAGAAGCAATCAAGCACTCTCCTTTAAGGATCACTACTGTTAACAAAACGGACAACTTAAAACCACTGTTTATTCTTTATATGTTTTGTAATACTGTCACTGTCCTTGTCATACTCGTTCTTACACCCTGTAACAGTAAGAGGAAACTCTTTTAAAATAATAAGATTCCGTGTGCTTTTCCTTGGTTTAAAAAAAATAAGATGGGGCTTCCCTGGTGGCACAGCGGTTGAGAGTCCGCCTGCTGATGCAGGGGACACAGGTTCGTGCCCCGGTCCGGGAAGATCCCACGTGCCGCGGAGCGGCTGAGCCCGTGAGCCATGGCCGCTGAGCCTGCGCGTCCGGAGCCTGTGCTCCGCAACGGGAGAGGCCACAACAGTGAGAGGCCTGCGTACCACAATCAATCAATCAATCAATAAGAAATGAATCTTGTATAGAAAACGTTCTGCTCTGAGCCAGTCCTGAAGGGAGAGGAACCATAATGAATGTGTTATTAACTGATGAAAGAAGTAAGTGAGAAAGAAAACTTATGAAGCAAAGGGAAGTAAACTAACACCATGATCATTCATTCATTCCCTTCTTTCTTCTTTCTCTCCATTATGATATTTATCACAAGCCTACAATGTGCCAGGTACTGAGCTGGACATGCAGGAAATAGCAGTAAACAGGGCCTGTGAAAAGGCCACCCTTCTGAGCATATGTTATAGTGGAAAGACAGACTGGATTCTAACAGGACAGCTACCAACACTGAGGGCGAAGGAAACAGGTGCTGGGAATTTTGCTTTGAGACTGTGCCAGAGGTGAAGACTACAGTGTTTGAGAGTTGTTTCTTCTGTAACTTTGTTTAACATGGTTCTTTCCTCTCCCTCTGTTTTGCACCTTCCTGCCCCTCACCTTCACTTATCAGCTGACCACGTTGCATCCTATGGCACAACTATCTACCAGTCTTTTGGGCCCTCTGGCCAGTACACCCAAGAATTTGATGGAGATGAGCTGTTTTATGTGGACCTGGAGAAGAAGGAGACTGTCTGGCGGCTGCCTGTGTTTAGCGAATTCGCAGGTTTTGACCCACAGGGTGCCCTGAGAAACATAGCTGTGGCGAAACATAACTTGGATATCCTGATTAAACGCTCCAACTTTACCCCTGTTACCAATGGTAGGTGTCCACCATTCTGCCTCTCTTTACTGAAACTATTGTTTCATACCAGGCCTCACTCTCTTGTTCCCTAAGGAGAGATACCCTTCACCACTCTATAAAACTCTCTCCTTTCCAAGGAGTCCCCAGATTTTCTCATAGTAATTACTGGACCCTCATCCTCCCTCTTCTCAAAGATCACATATTTCCATGTAATATAAGGATCCCTACTCCCATAACATATCCCTTGAATCCCACAGACCTCCCTCCTTAACAAGCATGCCCACAGAGAACATGGGGATAAAGCAGAGGCAGTGAATAGCATCTCCCAAGCAAAAGGGAAACAAGAGCTCTTCCACTGTCAGACTGGGAAATGTTGGTGGGAGGGCTCCCCCAGGATGCAATGCAGAACCTCAGGGCAGAGCTATCCTCATTTCACATCAGTGCTGTTTTCTCACCACAGAGGTTCCTGAGGTGACTGTGTTTTCTAAGTTCCCTGTGTTGCTGCGTCAACCCAACACCCTCATCTGTCTTGTGGACAACATCTATCCTCCTGTGATCAACATCACATGGTTGAGGAACGGACACACAGTCAGAGAGGGTGTTTCTGAGATCAGCTTCCTCACGAAGAATGATCTTTCCTTCCTCAAGATCAGTTATCTCACCTTCCTGCCTTCTGATGATGATGTTTATGACTGCAAAGTGGAACACTGGGGCCTGGATGAGCCACTGCTGAAACACTGGGGTATGTACGAGTTCCACCCCTTTGATACTTTCTCTTCTCTATCAAGTACAGAATGTCCTGCCTTTTAGCCCCTAAATCACATGGTCCAGAGCTTGTTTTCCACACTTCAAGTGTTTCTAAAGATATACTTCCCTCTCTTCCCTAAGCCTGCTGCCCTGAGTCTTTGTAGAATGAACACCACACCTCCTGCCCCATCCCAAACACATGCACATGAACCAACACTCTGTATTCTGAGTTTTACAACTTCACTTTTGCAGAACCTGAGATTCCAACCCCTATGTCAGAGCTGACAGAGACTGTGGTCTGCGCCCTGGGGTTGACTGTGGGCCTCGTAGGCATCGTGGTGGGCACCGTCTTCATCATCCAAGGCCTGCGCTCAGGTGGTCCCTCCAGACACCAAGGGCCCTTGTGAGTTGCACCCTAGAAGGGAAGGTAAGGATTCGGATTTGTTAGCATTGGAGACAGTACAGGAGGAAAGAAAGTGAGAAGAGGTTTGTGGACTCAAATGTGGTTGAAAAGTTGAGGAGAACTGGGAAAGGTCATGATAATTACACAGAAGGCCCCTAGGACTCATCAGTCTCATGTCTGTCCTGTTGCAGGTGCACTGCCCGTCTACCAGAGCAGAAGAGTGGACATGCTAGGTGACCTAGAACTATCTTCATATAGCTTCTCTCTTCTTACACTCCTCCTCTCACCTCTTCTCTGGGACTTATCCCTTAAAGCTCACATATACCTCGGAATTCTCCCCCTGACCACCTGATGATTTTTTTCTGTTCTCAATAGTTACATACCATGGGATCACTGGCGTATTCCACCCAGTTACCTAATCCCTAGTGACCCTGATCCAGTATCATCATGGAAGCAATGAATCCTCCTTTTATTGAAACTTTTCCTGTCTTTCATCTCAAGGCTGACTAGGACCTTGTTCCCTTATGCTTTAGGCCCCTTAATTTCGTTTCTCAGATCATGTTTCATGCCCAGTAACACAAGAGCAACCTGTGTAGCCTAATAATATGTTGTTATCTTAGCTGAGATTATTATTTCTCTCTTCCTTCTGTTCCCATTCTTGGCACTGTCACCCACCCCCCTAATTCAGACATCATTGAAGATAATATATACTCTTCTCCCATGGTGTAGATTTGTTATAGCAGAAATATAAAAACCAAGAAATAAGTCTGTACTCATCTTAATATAGCTTTTAAAAGTTATGACAGAGGCTTCCCTGGTGGCGCAGTGGTTGAGAGTCTGCCTGCCGATGCAGGGGACGTGGGTTCGAGCCCCGGTCCGGGAAGATCCCACATGCCGCGGAGCGGCTGGGCCCGTGAGCCATGGCCGCTGAGCCTACACGTCTGGAGCCTGTGCTCCGCAATGGGAGAGGCCACAACAATGAGAGGCCTGCGTACCGCAAAAACAAACAAACAAACAAAAAAAATTATTGAGACAATCAGAAATAATTTTAGGTGTGGTAATGGCATTGCTGTTATATTTCTAAAAAGTTTTTATATCTTAGATTTTCATAGTAAAATATTTATCAATGAAATTATATATTGTCTAAGATTATCTTTAAAATAACCCAGTATGCATATAATATTAAATGGGTGGATTTACAAAATTGTCCATGAACTGATCATTTTTAAAACTGGACTGTTGATACATGGTACTATTCTCCCTATTACTGTATATAGTTGAAATGTTCCATAATACAAAGGTTTTTTTAGATATTCCAGGAAAGCCAAAAGAAAAAATAAGCAGAGAAGCATTCTGTTTGAAGTTATTTTGGTTTTTAAGGTTTTCCTTATTTGTATTGCAGTTAAGAAACACTGAGCATCCAAATCCTGTTCTACACCTTAGAACCTCTCAGAAATGTAACCCTAAAGAGTGTGTATACAACAAAGAACAATAGCAAAAGAAAGCAAAGTAATGCTCACTTTATTATTGGTTGGGCTAAACCCCAAACTTTATTAAATATAATTACTAGTTCAATCTATAATGTAAAAATGGTCACTTAGAAGCGATGCTGTGATACATACCATACTACATTCTGAGTGTATTAAAGTAATGTGAAAACAGATATATTTATTGTCTTTGAAGAATTTACATTCCAATAGGAGGAAGCATACATACATGAAACAGTTTCACAAACATCCAAGTACAAACTCTGAAGAATTTATAAAGGAAAAGAACAAGGTAATGTGAGAGAGTATTGCACAGGAACCAAGTATAATTTGTTGTTTAGAGAAGGCTTGTATAAATGTCTGAGATGAAACAAGATGGTTTACAGTAAGTGAAGGACAAGGTTAAAGAGGGCAGAGCAAATGTTTGAGAAATCTAACAGTATGAAAGAGAGTATGAGGAACTTCCCTGGTGATTCAGTGGTTAAGAATCTGCCTTCCAATGCAGGGAACGTGGGTTCGATCCCTGGTCGGAGAACTAAGATCCCACATGCCGCAGGGCACGCCGCAACTACTGAGCCCATTTGCCACAACTAGAGAAATCTGCACGCTGCAATGAAGAGCCCGTGCGCCACAATGAAAGATCCTGCATGCCACAACTAAGACCTGATGCAGCCAAATTAATTACTTTTTAAAAAGAGAGTATGACAATAAAATAAAACAAAAATTATTACAGTTTAGTAGAGAAAGTTTATGTAAGAGCAAGCAAGCTATTTCAATTCTTTCTAATTAGAATCCTTAGTGAAAAGATACTTCCTCTATAGAAGTAATAATGACGGGCTAAAAAATTGGAAAATGTAATAGGAAGATTTAAAAAATAATAGAATAATATAAAAATTATAATAATAGAATTATTATTATGTAATATAAAAATTAAATCAAGAAAACCTCCTTGAAATTTTCTCCCTGAAAAAGAAGACAAAGAAATGTAATATATGGTAGAAAAGATAAGACACAGAGAATAGACCTGGCAACATCAAGTAACAGAGCTAGAGAGGGATACAGAAAAATGAAGGGGGAAATTTATGAAAACAAGTAAAGGAAAATTTTCCATATATAAAAGACCTAATTCTTTACATGGAATGGGGACTTTCAGATATTTAGCAAAATTAATGAAAAAAAACTCATTCTTAGATACATTAAAAATTTTTTAAATCATTTTTAAAATTTCAGAATCTCAAGTGTTAAAAGAAGATCATAAAATATCCCAATGAGGGAAACAAAACAAACAGACAACAGACACTGTTAAACCATCAGATACTTACATCATAAAGATAATGAAAAAGGCCTGGAAGTTCTAAAGGAAAAGTATTTTCTATTAATAAATGTATACCTTTTCAAAATCACAATTAGGCATGAAGAAAGGATAAAATATTGTTAGACATAAAAGAATAAAAAATGTACCTAGCACACATAGCTTCATTGGAAGTTGATTAAGAATATGACTTAGTTAAGTGAGGTTGTTAATCAGGAAACAGGAACGTACTTGGGGAGTGGCATCAGCAACATGGTCGAACAAGATGTCTCTCGTTCATATCCCCCTTTTAACAACAATTTGGTATCCATTCCTGGATAAAGATACCTTTGTGGGAGCTATGGGATCCAACACCATATGCTAAGGAATCCAGGAGGAGTCTTGCCAACCATGCATCAGATAACAAGCATACAGACCTCAGTCATGGCTAGGGACCCTGCAATGGCCCATGAACTGGCTCAGCCCCTCTTAGCTATTATCTGGGAACCCGCAGAGAACAGTCTTAGACAATTACTCATAGGTGAGAGAGCCTTTGTGGAAGTCCAGGTTTCCAGTGGAGAACTTCCAGCACACCACTGGAGCAAAGAAATACAAGTTGGACACACTGGAGAGGGTAGGAGGAACAGCATCACTCCTCCCCAAGGCAGCACAGCTTGGTGCCAAGAGAGACCTTCTCAACTCACGAATTATCCTGTAAGGATAATTGTAAGGAAAGTGAGAGCATGTGAGTGAACACCTGTCTTCCTCAGCTGTGCGGGAAACTGCCATTTCTCTCTCACCCCATCCAGAGTAGTGAGTCATAACTTACATTACTGGGGGTGAGTAGAGGCCAGCAAAGTGGCAGATAGAACTCTTGGAAGATATGAAAGAGGCGCAGATCCCTCAAGATGTCCACCAACAAGCCACTGGGGATACCTCACCATTGAATCCCATCAGCTTGCCCACAGGCACTCCCAACACCCCATGCACCTCACCCACACACACCCCACACTGTGGCCAGCTCCCTGTGTGCACTCCTGACAGCAGCAAGAGTGAGCTTTGGCAGACAACTAATGAGTAGCACAGAAAGCCAGCCCAAATCTGTAGGCCAGGGAGAGAACATGAACCTGAGCTTCAGCTCCATTCTTGGGAAAACAAAAGGGAAGCTGTCAGCAGCCAGCCTGGTACATTGCAGAATCAAGAGAAGGCATACAAGTTTAAGCATTGTGCCACGAGAGAGCAAGAAGTGTAGTACAGGCATATCCATAAAAGGTCTGAGAGAGTCTCAGAATCCCTAGCAAGACGGACAGAACGTGTTTCTCTCCCAAAGTCAGTTAGTAAAGACTGGAGGAGGTGATTGCTACTTCAAATGCAAAGACAGAAATGAAAGACTTCAAGAAACATGAAAAATCAAGGAAACATGACACACCAAAGAATCAAAATAATCTTCCAGTAACTGACACCAGGATGTGGAGGTCTATAATTTACCCAAAAATGCTCTTTTAAGGAAGCTCAGTGAGCTACAAGAAAACACAGAAAGACAACTCAATGAAATCAGGGAAACAATACATGAACAAAATTAGAAGTTTAATAGAGAAATAGAAATCTTAAAAAAAAACAAATAGAAATTCTGGATATGAAAAGTACAACAAAAAATGCTCTTTCTGCCTGATGGAAAGAAGAGGAAGATTCTTTCATCTTCTTTCCATCAAGTAGAGGAAAGAATCTGTGAATTAGAAGACAGGAACTTTGAAATTATCCACTCAGAACAAAACAAAGAAAAAAGAATGAAAAAGAGTGAATAAAGCCTAGAAAATCTGTAGAATACAATCAAATGTAACCCTCTGTCAATTATTGGAGTCCCAGAAGGAAAAGAGACGGAGAAGGGAACATAAAGCTTATTTAAAGAAACAATGGCAGAATCTAAAAAAGAGTGGATTTATGTATATGTATAACTGATTCACTTTGCTGTACAGCAGAAAGTAACACAACATTGTAAATCAACTATACTCCAATAAAAAATTTTAATGCAAAAAAATAAGTAAATAAATAATAAAATAGCCCTGCCAGTATCACTCTCTTTAAAAAAAGAAAAGAAAAAGAAATAAAAAAGAAAGAAAAGAAATAATCACTGAGAGTTTCCCATATCTGAGGTGAGATTTGGATATCTAAGTTCATGAAGCTCATAGTTAAGAAACAAATTCAACTTAAAGGGCTTCCCTGGTGGTGCAGTGGTTGAGAATCTGCCTGCTAATGCAGGGGACACGGGTTCGAGCCCTGGTCTGGGAGGATCCCACATGCCGCGGAGCAACTAGGCCCGTGAGCCACAACTACTGAGCCTGCACGTCTGGAGCCTGTGCTCCGCAACAAGAGAGGCCGTGACAGTGAGAGGCCCGCGCACCGCGATGAAGAGTGGCCCCCTCTTGCCACAACTAGAGAAAGCCCTCGCACAGAAACAAAGACCCAAAACAGCAAAAATAAATTAATAAACTCCTACCCCCAACATCTTCTTAAAAAAAAAAGATTCAACTTAAAGAGATTTTCTCAAAGATGTATTATGATAAAGTTGTAAAAAATCAAAGACAGAGATAATCTTAAAAGCAGCAAGAGAAAAGAAGCTTATAACTTATGAGGGAAACAATAATGCTATCAGATTTCTCAAAAGAAATCTTACGTTTAAGGACAGAAGGTGATGATATATTCAAAATTGCTGAAATAGTTTGGTACAAGAGGTTGATGAAGGAAGATCATGAACTCACCTCCTCCAATGGACATACCCAGTCTACAGCTATAAATGGAACAATTTCCTCTGGAAAAAAAAAATAACTAAACTAAAAACTGGCTTAACAACACCTGCACATCAGGCAAATGAGAGGGAAACCACATCAAGGCAAGAGAGGCTGAGTCATTATCTTTCCATAAACCCTTCTCCAGGTACAGCAACCCACAATTGGGAAGGAACTCAAAATCCAGAGCTTCTCCCTGAGGAGCAAGGGGTGTGAACACCACAATATAGACACCCCAACTTTTAAGACCTGCACCTGAGAGATGAGTCCCCAAAACTTCTAGCTTTGAAAGCCAATGGCTCTCATGTCCATGAGACAATATTGTAGTGAACCAAGAAATGGCTCTTAAAGGGCTCACACACAGACTCACTCGACCCAGGTCCCAGCACAGAAGCCATTTGAAAAGTGCCCAGACTTTATGGGAATGAGGCTCATTTGATGACCTTAAAGTGTCAGCCTAAGGAGCAGGGGTCTGCTGGGATACTCCCCAGAGATGGAGGCTGGCAGCCACCGTCTTCGCACTCTCCCTCTGCTATGCTAAGGTGGGCAGACACCTTTTTATTTTTTTATCCTACGCCTTTTTTTTTCAGGGATTCCATCTTTACACTTCCACTTTGTATCGCGCTAGCCAGCAGGTGCTATCGTCACACTATTCCTGTGCCACACTCCAGAGCACCAGTATTTCCTGCAGGGGAGCTTTTACTTGGGTCTGGTGTCCTGGTTTTTGGGTCTGGTGTCCCAGTTTTTGTGGCTGCAACCCAGTGGGATGTCTTTGGATCACCTGGTTCTGGAGGGCAGGGAGATTCACACTCCTAGGTCCAATAGGACTGTAACAATCATATGGTTCTTGGCAGACTACCACCCCAAGGGTACTGCACAAATAGCAGACTGAAACACATTCCCAGTCTTTCTGAGAAAGAGGCTTATTTTTTGTCCAGGAGTTTTGGCCTGAGGGGCAGGTTTCTGGTTTGGCACAATTCTAAGGGGCCATAGAGGTACTTGCATGCAACAGAAGCCAGTGGACAAAATCTTTGCACTCTCCCCCTGCCTTGCTCCAGCCCACTGGTGCCCTCCACAGAAGCGTATACCTTTGGTGCCCTGATTTTTCCAGCTGGTGCTAGGAGATGCCTCTACATTGTCTGGCTTAGGGTGACACTAGGCTCAGGGGTGACAAAGAACTATAACAAATGTAGAAAAGTTCTTAAACAGCTACCAACCCAGGGCACAGTAAGAAGCAACAGACCCGGGAGATCAGTATTTCTGTGAAAGAGGACTATTAGCTTACCATCATAGCTAAAGCCTGAGGGGGAAGCTTCTAATTAAACACAAATCTAAAGGCTGACTGTAATCCCTTCCAGAGAACTTGGAGGGTGGGCACTATCATTTCACTCTCCTCTGCCACGCTCCACAGTGCCAGTAGCTCTCAGAAGGGAGCTCTTACACTCTTCTGGTGCCCTGGTTTTTGTAGCTGCCAAGATTCAACATCTGCAAATCAATCTATGTGATATACCACATTAACAAATAGAAGAATAAAAAACATATGATCATCTCAATACATGCAGAAAAAGCTTTTGGCAAAATTCAACACCTATTTATGATAAAAACTCTCAACAAAGTGGGTATAGAGGGTTCATACCTCAACATAATAAAGGCCATGTATGACAAACCCATAGCCAACACCCTACTCAACATTGAAAGGCCAAAAGCATTTCCTCTAAGATCAGAATGAAAACAAGGATGACCACTCTAGCCACTTTTATTCAACATAGTATTAGGAGTCCTAAAATCAGACTAAAATAAATTAATTAATTAAAGGAATCCAAGTTGGAAGGCAAGAAGCACTGTTTGCAGACAACATGACAGTATATATAGAAAATCCTGAAGGTACCACCAAAAACCTATTAGAGCAATAAATTAATTCAATGAAGTTGTAGGATACAAAATTAGTACATAGAAATCTGTTGTGTTTCTATACACTAACAACAAACTATCAGAAAGAGAAATTAAGAAAACAATCTTATTTACAACTGCATCAAAAAGAATAAAATACCTAGAAATAAATCTCACCAAGGAGGTAAAAGACTTGTACTCTAAAAACTATAAGACACAGATGAAAGAAATTGAAGATGACACAAACCGATGGAAAAATATAGCATGGTCATGGAATGGAAGAAGTTAATATTGTTAAAATGACCAAAGCAGATTCAATGCAATCCCTATCAAAATATCAATAGCATTTTTTCACAGAATTAGAACAAATAATTCTAAAATGCATATGGAACCACAAATGATCCAGAATAGCCAAAGAAATTTTGAGAAAGAACAAAGCTGGAGATATCAAGCTCCCTGATTTCAAATATATTGTAAAACTATAGTAATCAAAACAATATAGTATTGGCATAAAAACAGACACGTAGATCAATGGAACAGAATAGAGATCCCAAATATAAACCCATACACACATTTTTGATAAAGGAGCCAAGAATACACAGTGGGAAAAGAAAAGTCTCTTCAATTAATGGCGTTGGGAAAAGTAGACAGCTACATGAGAAAGAAAGAATATGAACCACTATCTTACACCATACACAAAAATTAACTCAAAATAGATTAAAGATTTGAATATAAGACCTGAAACCTTGAAACTCCTAGAAGAAACATAGATGGTAAGCTCCTTGACATTGGCCTTTGTGATGACTTTTTGACACCAAAAGTAAAGGCAACAAAAGCAAAAATAAACAAGTCAGACTACATCAAACTAAAAAGCTTCTGCACAGCAAAGGAAACTATCAACCAAACGAAAAAAAAATTTACTGAATGGGAAAAAAATTTGCAAATTATATATCTGCTAAGGAGTTAATATCCAAAATGTATAAAAATATCATACAATTCAAAAGCAAAACAAAGTCTGATTAAAATATGGGCAGAGGGGCTTCCCTGGTGGCGCAGTGGTTGAGAGTCCGCCTGCCGAAGCAGGGGACGCGGGTTTGTGCCCCGGTCCGGGAAGATCCCACATGCCGCGGAGCGGCTGGGCCCGTGAGCCATGGCCGCTGAGCCTGCGCGTCCGGAGCCTGTGCTCTGCAACGGGAGAGGCCACAACAGTGAGAGGGCCACGTACTGCAAAAAAAAAAAAAAAAAAAAAGGCAGAGAATCTGAATAGACATTTTTCCAAAGAAGTCATACAGATGGCCAACAGGTAAGCGAAAAGATGCTCAACATCACTAATCAATAGGGAAATGCAAATCAAAGCCACAGTAAGGTATCACCACAAAAATAAATAAATGAATGAATAAATAAATTTTTAAGATTAAATAAATATATTTTTAAAAAAGATATCACCTCACACATGTTATAATGGCTATCATCAGAAAGACAAGAAATAACAAGTGCTGGCAAGGATGTAGAGAAAAATGAATCCTTGTACACTTGGTGGTAATGTAAATTGGTTCAGCACTGTTGAAAGCAGCATGGAGGTTCCTCAAAACATTAAAAATAAAACTGCCATATGATCCAGCAATTTCTCTTCTGGGTATTTATCCACAGGAAACAAAAACACTAACGTGAAAAAGATCTATGCACCCATGTTCATTGAAGCATTAATTACAATGGCCATGATATGAAAGCAACGTAAGTGGCCATTGGTGAATGCATGGATAAAGAAACTGTGGTGTGTATATATACATAATGGAATATTATTCAGCCATAAAAAGAATGAAATCTTGCCATTTGCAACAGCATGGATGGACCTTGAGGGCATTATGCTAAGTGAAATAAGTTAGACAGAGAAAGACAAATACCATAAAATCTCACTTAACTCATGTGGAATCTTTAATAGAAAAGAACTCATAGATAAAGAGAATGAATTGGTGGTTGCCAGAGGTGGGCAAAAGTCATGAAGGTGGTGAAAAGGCACAAACTTCCCGTTATAACATATGTAAGTCCTGGGGATGTGATGTACAGCATGGTGAATCTAGTTAATTATACTCTGTTGTATATTTGAAAGTTGCTAAAAGAGTAGTTTTTTTTTTAATTTGACTATGCTTTAATTGTTTAGACCCAGGATAACCCACAAACCTCTCTGTGACACAAAAGATTTTCATGGTTATTTCCCATTTCATTCAAAATATTGTAAAGATTCTACCATTTGCAATTCTGTTATTTAAAATAATAAAAATAAAATAATATAGTCCGTAAGTTTCTTTAAGAGGGCACAGTAAACTACAAGACATGGAAACATGCTAATGTGAGTGAACAAATGAAGATACAGCTGCAGCTTTCAGTGATGGAATACTCCTGCTCTACCTACAGTATTCTATGTGACATCTCAGTTGTGACACGAGACTGTCTGATTCACTAGACCTCAAATATTAGTAAGCTTACTTCCTTTTTTTAACTTTTAGATAAAACACAAATATGAAGGAGATGTCCTTTTCATTCTTCCCACCACTGTGGAATCCACTGATCTGCTCCAGTGGTTTCCCAGCAGAGATTCTCTGGATTCTACCCAGAGCTGCTGAATCAGACTCCTGGGTACAGCCTGCTTCTCAACCAGCTCCCAGCCTGTGTGTTGGTCTGACAGCTGGATAACTATCTAACCTCCTCACAAGGGAGGCCTCCTTCCTGTAACCCTGACAGGTGGTCATTGGAAGAGTAGATCTAAAAAGTTCTCATCACAAGAAAAAAATTGTAACAATCTATAGTGATGATGTTAACGAGACTTATTGTAGTGATCATTTTGCAAAAATATATACAAATACTGAATCATCATGCTGTACAGCCAAAACTAATATAATGTTGTATATCAATTATACCTCAATAAAAAATATATGATTAGCATAGGGACTTCCCTATGGTCCAGTGGTCCAGTGGTTAAGACTCCGTGCTCCCAATGCAGGGGGCTCGGGTTCAATCCCTGGTCAGGAAACTAGATCCCGCATGCCGCAACTAAAGATCCCGCATGCAGCAACGAAGATCCCATGTGCCACAACTGAAACCCGGCGCGAGTCTTAATAAATATTAAAAAAATATATGATTAGCATAAACTTAATAAAAAAGAAGGCTCAGGGTATAGATAACTCATATTCATGTTTAATTACGATATACCCTATAGCCAGGTAACGGTTACAATGTGCTTCTCTTGAGCAGTCTGCAGAGGGAGAAAGCAAACAGAAAAATCCCTTGGGGTCTGAGTAGACGCTCAGTAGACGCTGTTGGCAGTACACCGGCAGAGGCTCCGGGGTCAGTGCAGGAAGCAGCATCACAGACAAATTCTTGGGGCAGGGCAAGGGGTAACCTGGTGACTGTGTTAGAGTTAATGGAGGAACCTGATCTCAGAGGAACAGGCTAACAGGCAACTGGGAATTCTGGGCAAGAACAGGCAGCTATTACAGAAGAACAAAAACCAATCCCCGTCAAAGCGTCCTCAGGAGTCAGTGCACTGGAGAAGAGAGAGAGTGATCAGCACATGGCACCCTGAGGGACATGCCCCCTCACCTCTTCTCGGCCTGCAGCATCCGACAGAGAAAGCTGAGGTCCGGGGCATGTCACCATCACCTCCCCTAACATCTGTGTAGAGGTGAATCAGCTGAAGAGGGCACAACACTTCAGCCTGACGCAGATGTGTGGAAGGCTGGGGAGCAGCTATCCTTCTGGGGGACATGAAGACGTCAAACTTTTAATAAATTAGATAATAACTCACCTTCTTTCCACCACGCATAGCCTCTTTCAGTCACTATAAATGCCCACAGGCAGTAGTCACCAACATGTGGCACAAAGTGGGTATCATCCTGGTGTCTAGCACTAACACCACAGTTCTGGCTCCAAGTTTCACAGAAAGAGGCCACCAAAGTTATGGCCTGATTCTGGAGAACAACCTCAGGAGCTTCCTACAGAAACTGGGTGAACTTCTCCCCTAACTCTTGATCCCATAGCAGAAGATAGGCCACGGATGAGACCATTGTGCCCAGGTATACTCACCTCACACCCTTCCCTCTTTTATCTGTCCCCATAACCCCCAGTGAAACAGAGCAAAAACAGTACCTGCTGGTGGAGGCCCAGGAGGTCCCACAAAAGGTCTCATGACACAAACAGCAAGTGTCTCGCCCACCCCAAAGGGAAATGAGATAAGCAACTTAATTTGAAATATATTTCTTCCCTACCCATCCTCTCTACCCACAAGGCCTTAACTGCCCTAAAACAAAATCTCCCCAAATGAATGGAACTGCCACTAGAAGGAAGCCCTAGAATAAATCCCACCTGTCACCTCTGTGACAGGGCTACTTTTCAACCAGTAAAATCAGACTCCAATGTCTCCCTAGGTCGTTCCATTTCCGCCCACCACCAGCCTAGTCTCTTTCCTTTCAGGGTCAGGAGGAAAGAGCTACATCTAGAGGCACAGGCGTCCCTGAACAGAGGGTCTCAGTCACAGCCCGTCTTCCCCTTTTCCCCAGAGTTCCTTACCCTTCTGGCTCCTGTGACGGATGATGAGACCCAGCCCAAGGAAGATCAGCCCCAGCACAAAGCCCCCAACACCACTCAGCATCTTGCTCTGGGCAGATCCAGACTGTGCCCCTAAGGATCAGAGCCTGAGTGTCAGGGTTTGTCCCCACACCAAAGCGGGGTGTCCCTTTGAGAAGCCTAAAGTCTAGTCTGAGATACAGGAGGTGGAGGTGCCAGGGGAACCTAGTTCTCCATTCTGACTACCCCTAGGGGATGGACCCGCCAACAGATCCTTGGACAGAGTGGACGGGTGGGAGAAGGGGAAAGTGGATCCCTGCTCCTCAGGGACACATCCATAACCTTACGCCCTAAGACTCTGGTCACCAGTCAATCCTTCAGAGCTACCAGGGCTGGGCTCTGGGGCCCTGGTGTGTAGAGTGAGCTCCCTGTATCTGGAAAGACAATGAGATCAGGATTCTTCTGATGCCCTTAATATGAAGCAAGAGGCACTCTTGTGTCCTGGAATTTCCAGCTCAGTAGGGATTCTGGGGACAAGGGATGAGATGGGATGGACCAAGGAAGCTCTATCTGCCCCTGTCCCGTGGGCCCCATGGTGAAAGGAAACCAAGTGCCCCTTACACCACTCCACCATGATGGGACTCTGGAGGCTGGGGTGCTCCACATGGCAGGTGTAGACATCTCCTTGCTGGGGAGTCATTTCCAGCATCACAAGCATCTGGAAGGTCCAGTCCCCATTTCTAATAAGAGGGGTGGACACAACGCCAGCTGTCTCCTCCTGGTCATTCCGGAACCACCGAACTTTGATCTGGCCTGGATAGAAATCTGTCACCGAGCAGACCAGCAGGTTGTGGTGGTTTAGAGCCTCTGTCCTGGATGGGGAGATGGTCACTGTAGGTTCCACTGAGGAAATAACAGACAGGAAAAGACACAGTGAGATGTGAAACCACACAGCAAGTCTCCGCACCGGGAAGAGTCCTTCCCTGGTACCAGGGTGGAAAGATCCTTGGATTCCAAATCTTGGATTTGGATCTAACCTGGACCACTTTATTAGCTTGAATAAAAACATTAGTCAGTTTACTTTTCAGAGTCTCAAGAGACAGTTTTAATCATTCTATGGGAGTTACTCTGTTGACACTAATTGATAAAAATGAAGCACTTTAAAATTATAAATTGCTATATTATACAAGCCACTATTTATAACATTTTTTAAATAAAATAATAAACCTGGACTTGTTCCCCCTCGCTCTCCCATCTAGAAGTGACCATGAGGATAAGCTCTAGTGACTTGTGCTAGGTCAGTGACACTGTTTTCTGTTAGGTTCTGTGCTCCCCACAGTAGAGAAAATCCAGCAACTTTGACTCCCACCTGCTGGCCATGAGATGATCAACAGTAGTCATGGCCCCATGGACTGAGAATTAAGAAAGTACAGACATTTCTATGTCCAGTAAAATGGGACAACAGTGACCATCACATCCTTCCTACAAAGCAGTGCTTTTCAAACAGGCTACATCTATAACCCTCAGCCCTGTAATACAGAATTCGAGAGCGAGAGCACTTCTTACTGGTCGACAAAGCATCCCTCTCAGTTTTTAGCCTCATCTTAGCTCAAATGCCATTCTGTGGCGAACTCCCCACAAAAACTTATATAATTAAATACCTACACTTCCATCTCCAGTTCATTTATGCCACATATACTTTATTTGATTCATTCATTCATTCATTCAACAAATATAAATTTGACAAGCACTGGGGACCCAAAGATAAACAACAAACTGTGGCCCCTGCTTTTACAGAACTTGCAATCTAGTAACAAAGACAAAACAAAAAATAAAAACAAAAAAGAACCACAAGTGTTATGTCAAAAGTTTGTAATTTTTGAAGGAAAAGAAAGGAAACCGTGAAAACAAGTAACACTGATAAAATATCATGTTTGCCCATGCCTCGATTCCTTTATCTTCTCAGATTGCTACTCATGGTCAAATATGACACACCTCCCAACCTGTTTTACACGTATTATCCTTTATCTCTGCAGCCATTTTATTGCATCTCCCTCATTCCCTTAGTGCAAAACTATAGTAAATATTTCATGTAGTGTTTTAGCTATTTGATAATACATTATGTACTCTCATTTACTTTTTTCCCCTAATTTTCTTTTAACATTCAAGTGAGCTGCCATCCCTTTGCTATTAAGAATAACTGCCTTGCTCTGAAATCAGACATAATTATCATGTATGTTCTCTATAGAAAATATTCTGAGACTCTTGCAGAAGTTGGCCCGGGTTAGTGAGCATGTCACATGAACATACAATATAACTGGGACTTGCTGAGATTGGCAGGCAGTCTCGTCACCCCAATAACATGGTACTCGTGAGCCATCATCTGGAAAGAATCATGTTTTCAGTTTGGACTTTAACTCTTGATCAGGTTCTTCTTCCTGGGCTCTGACTAAAGTCATGGTCAGCTAGGTGAACTTATAAAATCTGTTCGTCTTAAACAGATTGGGAGTAAAAAATGGAGGTCACAAGTTCAAGAGAGAAATTTTAGAATAATTTTTATGAAAAAGAACTGAAATAGCAAAAATATAAGTATGTACTTGGTGGCATCAGGATGAAGGAGAAGGCAAGATAGGGTAAAGTAAGCTAAAAGTTATATGAACATACACAGAGAACACCAGGGTCAGACTAGGGATTAATCAGTGAGTTTTCAATCCCTTGAATGTATCATTTTGTCCCACTAACATTGAAAATAAGCAGGAACAGACTCATTGCTGCTTCTGGTCATAACTGGCTTAAACGAGGCTTTGCTTCCATTAGACTCTATATACATGTAGTAAAGAACATGATGCCTATTGTGTATTTGGGGGAGGCTTCAAGACAGTGAATAACTGTGTGTAATTACTTAAACTGTTTATTATGTACCAATATTAGCATATATAAAGTGCTGATGCTGATTGCTAACACCAAGGAAATTAAGTGGCATAGTATAGGTAGTGTTTGGTAAGACAATTGCCTAGCAATAGGTGCTCATGAAACTCGTATAATTAACTTTCAGAATGTCTACCCCTGCAGTGGATGTTGGGGGAGCTGGCAGGGAGAGAGAGGATAGGCAGGCCAACGGAACCTGAAACAATTTTTATTCAGTAATTAAATGGCATCAACTTATTTACCCCAAAACTTCAGCTCTGATATCAGCCATTTGTTGAGCTTTTCTAAGAAATTAAAACGTTGCCTTACAACAACACTCAAGTACTGTTTCTATTTTTACTAAACACTTTTTTTCCTCAGGCTTTGCATCCACGAATTCTAAATTGTTAAGATCCAAGTCAATAAGAGTTTACTTTAAAGCATTACGCAAAATCGTAAAGAATAATTAATACGGTTAGTTTTTAAGATCCTATTTACCTTTATGCTTTCTCTTGAGCCTAAGCAGCTGGGCAACAGAGAACATTTATTCATTAATTTAAGCAAGGTTTATGGAGCTCATACTACCTGCCAATGTGTCAGGTACTAGGCACACAGGGATAATTAAGACAGTCCCTTGCCAGAAAGAGGGCCGGGACAAGTGATACAGTGACATCTATTTAAGAAACCAGGATTAAGATGAATAATGATTTGAAACCAAAAAGTGAAAATGTATTCTTTCATGGCTGTAATATATCACCACGTGTGTAAGGTGCCCTGAGAGCAGCCGTGGAACAGCCCTAACTCCACCAGGCTGAGCTCCTGAGCTTCGGGAAGCAAAGAAGCCAAAGGCACGAGGCGGGAACGTGCAGAATTAGTGGAAAGAACTGCGCAGGACGAGGCTCTCGAGAGCTGGGGCCATACTGAGCAGTCCTGGACTCGCCTCTGCGGGGAATTTTCCAGGGCTACCAACCTCCGTCTCCCTGCTGTGCCCTCGGTCCCCGGCCCTCTGCGCGAGACGCCAGGGCTCGCTGTCCCCTCCGCGGGCCTGAGGATCCCACCCCCGCGGCCCCGCCCCCTCACCCCTGCGCGGAGTCTCGGCAGGGGAGGGTGGGCCCCGCGGAGGGCGGCCTGCGCTCACCTCGCCGCTGCACCGTGAAGGTCTCCCCAACCCTGTAGTTGTGTCTGCACACCGTGTCCAGCTCGGCCCGTTTCCGCTCCAGGATGTCCTTCTGGCTGTTGAAGTCCTTGGCGATCGGTCGGCCCAGCTCGGTCACCGCCCGGAACTCGCCCACGTCGCTGTCGAAGCGCAAGAACTCCTCCCGGTTATAGATGTGTCTGGTCACGAGCCGCACCCGCTCCGTGCCGTTGGTGAAGTAACACATGCCCATATGATGGATCAAGAAATCCTCTGCGGGAGACACCGCCGCTCAGCCAGGCGGCAGCCGCTCGGCAGGCGGGGCGATGTCGGCCCGTGGCCAGCTGGGTCGGAAAAACCTGAAACCCGCCGCTCAACCCCGGGTTCCCGGCCCAGCCCAGCCCTGCGCCTCCCGCTGCGAACCCGGAGCCTCCGCGCGGCTCTTCCAAGGCCTCCCGCCCCGTCTGAGGGCTTCCAGAATGACCTTCTTGCGAGGAGGCCTGTCTCTGAGGGGAGCCCTGGGACCTGTGATCCCTGCCTGAGCCTGAGAACCGAGTAAACAGAGCTATCGGGTTGGTTTTACATCCATCTCTGTACTTAGAGGGATCAGGACGTTCTCACATGAAATGTCATTTTCCCTCGAAATCCTGGGAACCTCAGAGACAAACAAGTGTCTACATAAGCACAAGACTTCAAGGGAATCACAAAGGAGCTGTAGAGTGGAGCCTGTCCTCGTCCTGACAGGCACATTCTCTGGGTCCCTGGCAAAGTGCCTTCCTTCCCATGCGTGGGTTTCCTCTGCGTTTCTGCCACCCCGACCCGACTCCTTTGTAGTTAGAAGGGACCGACAGGGCCCTAGTCCTAAAAAGGATGGTTTATTCACGGAAAGTGCACAGACTTTCAAAATAGATAAATTGGATTCCAATTAAACTGAGACAGTTACCAGCTTGGGTGGGTTACTTAACAGAGTACCTGTATCTTAAGTATAATTGTGTAAAAAGTCATTATATCTACACAGGGGTGTTAGGAAGATTGACAGAGAATTTATTTGAAGATACTAATCCTGTGTCTGAAATGAATGCTTTCTCAATATACATATTTCTCTTCTTACGTTCTCCTCCTAAATCCCATCCATCCTCAACTCAAGTCTCTGAAAACCACTCAAGTCACTACTTGACCATAAATCAGTGAAACTTGAGGTTAAGATTCTGTCGGTGGCCACCCAGTCAGCTCCACTCAAATACCAGGAGTTTGCTTCCAGGAACCCTCCACTCAAGAGTCAGGAATGTAGAGTCCTTTTCCTCAAATTCTGAGACTACAGAGACCACTGCTGCCCTACATTTCCCCAACCCAGGACCCCATAGTATTAAGTCCAGACAAGGTCTTGGGGGATCCTGAAATGACAAGTCCTGCTGTGTCTTTGGAGAAATTCTTTAAAACAAACTACCCATGCTCACTTTGTCCCAGCACTTGTAGTAGATACACACTTTGTCTCCTCCTCCCTGTTATAATGTCCCCAGGCTTAAGCCTGTGGGAGGGGGACTGTCCTCACTTTGTCATTAGAAGGTGGAAATGAGAATGTAACATAGCTCGCATCCCCGAAGAGAGGAAATATTCTGAGATCACACCCCAGGCCAAGTGTCCCTCAGAGCCTGGTCCCCAGAGTGGTGGCTCTGGGAGCAGCTGCCCTGCACTTACGTGGAGAGTCTCTGCCCTCAGCCTCTGGGGTGCTCAGCACCGTCAGCATCACCATCACAGCTGTTGTCCAAAGGCCTCTGGGGATCTGCAGAGCCACCGTCCCAGACATAATTGAGAACAAAGGAAGAAGTAATGGTAGTGAACACAGCTCACACCCAGTGGATCTGGTGTGCCTACTTTAGAGAATAAAAGCCTATGAAAGTTTCCATGTATGGCAGGATTGGAGAGTCCCAAGGAAAGGAACCAATCAGCACTGGAGCTGAAGTACCTCATGTATCTCTGGGCAGACATTTGTTTTGAAGGTTCTCAATCTAATGCCTGGCACTCTGTCTTCATCAAGTTACACTGGATGAACATTTCGGGTGAAGAGTCCTTGCAGTTTTGAATGATCTGAAGATTGAATGCCTTCGGAGTTTAAAGAACAAGAAGAGAGAAAAAATGATTCAAGAGTAGACATCTCTGTGATATATTTTTTTAATTAATTTATTTATATTTGGCTGTGTTGGGTCTTCGTTTCTGTGCCAGGGCTTTCTCTACTTGCGGCGAGCAGGGGACACTCTTCATCGCGGTGCGCGGGGCTCTCACTGTCGCGGCCTCTCTTGTTGTGGAGCACAAGCTCCAGACGCGCAGGCTCAGTAGTTGTGGCTCACACGCCTAGTTGCTCCACGGCATGTGGGATCTTCCCAGACCAGGGCTCGAACCCATGTCCCCTGCATTGGCAGGCAGATTCTCAACCACTGCGCCACCAGAGAAGCCCTGTGATATTTATTTAAAACCTATTGTTCTTGGGATTTGGGGTAAGGGAAAATAAGTGGGGATCATATTTCAGGGAGAGAAAATCATTGTCGCAGACAAGTTCACTTTTATTATCTTAGACACGCTGAGGAGCCTTAAGTTGTGGTGGGAAGAGCAGAGTTCTTGAAGGAGATGGTTTTGAGCTGCACTGATGTAGCAAGTGCCTGCTTGCCACCCCAGGTATCTTGCTATGCCTGGCATTGTTGTTGTCCATCGCTGTCACCAATAAAGGCATGGAAGAACAAAAAAAAAAAAAAAGGTTTTTTTTGTTGTTGTTTTAAATTTATTTATTTTAAACTTATTTATGTTTTGGCCGCGTTGGGTCTTCGTTGCTGCACACAGGCTTTCTCTAGTTGCAGGGAGTGGGGACTTCTCTTCGTTGCAGTGCGCAGGCTTCCCATTGCGGTGGCTTCTCTTGTTGCAGAGCACGGGCTCAAGGCGCGCGGGCGTTGGTAGTTGTGGCTCGCAGCCTCTAGAGCGCAGGCTCAGTAGTTGTGGTGCACGAGCTCAGTTGTTCTGCAGCATGTGGGATCTTCCCGGACCAGGGCTCGAACCCGTGTCCTCTGTATTGGCAGGTGGCTTCTTAACCACTGCGCCACCAGGGACGTTGTCTACCACTGATGTGCTTTATGAGAGCCAACAAAATACTGAACGCTTCTGCCTCAAACTTCTCTTTGTAAAATGCTTCGTGCGTTTTGTATCTAGGCCTTCATATATACAGACTTAAGAGTAATATGACTTGCTTAATATCGCAAAATGTTCCTCAGCGGCCAAGTGTAACTGTTGGCAGTATCAGGTTTATACGTGGAGCAAGAAAACAAAATTTGACAACCAGTCCTGCTGGAAAGTGATTTTTTCATTACACAACAATCTATTGCATTTATGCTCTTTGAATGCAAGTATTTGAAAAATTAAGTTGACTTTTCTCTTAAAATCTCTTCAGCCGCTCAGATCCTCCCTGAACCATCTGATGTCAGCAAAAACACAATCCACAAACATTAACAGCATTCAGACACAGTCACCTTTATTTCTGAGGACAGAGAGCAAAAGACGTGGAGAAGCATTTCCTGCAGCTTGAATAGTGTTAATGAGGGAGCAGATACTTATGGTTACAGATTGTACTACAGTACAGTACTATTGTATTGTACAGATTGCGCCAGCCCTAAGCATCAAGTCCCCAACGGCAGAAGTATCAATGTGTTTTTTTTTAATAAATGTATTATTTATCAGGCTCCTCTTGCCCATGACTAGGGGCAGTATTAAATGGTTATAAAGCAATTAGAACAGTGTCTGGAAAACATTAATAAACAAGAAAATAAGTGTTTCTCCCTCTATTCTCTCTCTTCCTGAATTTTAAGTTCTTCTTTCAAAATAGAGGAAAGGATCTACAAGCAGGACATAAAGCGTTTACCAGGTAAAAAGAAACAGGGAAGAGGCAACGACAAGAAGTTTCCATTAGTGGCACATGAAGACAATGAGTTAGTTCAATATTCTGAATTAGGTGCGTAGTCCCAGAGCACCCGAGACTGGGAAATCTGTCACTGGGCTTCCACCAGCAGTGGCGCAATCAGGATCAGGGTAATTTCAGAGCAGGGAGGGCTTCCATGGTGGGATGAAAACATAAAAGAGGAACATCAAACTCAGACCGGTAATAGGGTTGGGAGGCAACAAAGAACAGTCAGAGAGGGATTCTGAAGGTGCCTCAGGTCCCTCAGACCTTACTTCAGGGCCCATTGGAATAAACAGAGGCTTCTGGCCCATGTCCTCCCTCCTGTCCTAAGGGAGAAATTCCCTCCGTTCTGCTCTGGGGCTGTCAGTGGATGCTGCCTCAGACCTGGGGATTGCCTGGTCTTACAGCCCTCTTCACACAGACTTTTCAACTAGCAGCAGCAAGAGTGTCAGCTTAAAATCCTCTTTCTGATTGGCTAAAACCTCATCTGCAAGGCTCTGGTTTGAGCTTCTGCCTGCTGTTTCTCCCAAGCCAGGCAGCATTCTCTACATTTTCTAGAGTTCTCTGTACTGTCCATATCCCTGCTGTGCTACTCAGGGCAGTCACTGCTGGTCTGGCCTGAGAGAAGGCGACACACACACAGACCTTCTGATTCCAGGTGTCTACCTGAATCACCCTGTGGAGGCAGAGCACCTAGGATGAGGCCAGTGTATACCCCATGAGGGTAGACAGTGGCATCAAGGAACAGTCGTTGATGTGGGTCAGGCTTCCTGTAGGAAGACTCTCGTGGTTCATCCTCTGTTCCCTCAGGATGAGAGATAAAAGCTGTGGACTGTTTCCTTGGGGAAATTCAGGGAGAAATCATCTTCCCTGGTCAACATCCCTCAGAATCTGTACTTGGTCAGTTAACTGTGAAGGTACTAATCATCTTGTCACCAGAAGGGCCATCCAGGACCCTATTCTACATTCAATTAAGGAAACAAAATACATTGTACATTCTGAAAGATTCCATGACCTTCTTAATGCCAGTAGTAATTTAATTAGTAACACTTCCCCCAGAATATTATTCCCTTCAATAAAAATTTGTCACACCACTATCCCTAAGTTTTTCCAAATCTTTGTGAAGCTACTCACACATGTCCCCTAAATGAACACTTAAGTAACCAGTTATATGAATTTTCCATGACATATATAAAGTAGGTCCTTTCTCTTTGCACAGTTATCTCTTTAAAATCACAGTTTACAGAATCTGAAGAAAGAGTCAAATTAGTAACAGAGTGACCATGTATAAGCCATTTCAGTTCTGAAAGCCTTAGTTCTGCCTCATCTGCAGAAAGAATACACATATCACAGGACCACTTCATGAACACAGATATCATTTGCAAAAGTCCACTGCAATCTATGGTGAGTTACATACACACTAGCTTTTAATATAATAGTAGTGAGTTCATCTTTCTTGATGTCATTAAAGTCTTGTTATTTGCCATTTCTACTCAGATGATAGAATCATCATGGTTTCAAATCCTCATTATGGAGAAAAAGAGAGGGGAAAGCACGTTAGGTATATTTGATCCTGAATCCACTGCATTTTCCCTCTCCGAAGCTCATGACTACCCTTGCACAGAACTGCCATTTTAACTATAATTTCAGATCTCAGAAACTGGTCCTCTTCTCAGTGGGCTCACAAATGTGGAAACTTGAGTGCAAAACAGAGTTTAATACAAATTGATGAAAGAAGAACGTGAGTGCAGCTTTGTGAACTTCATAGACTGCTATGGCAGAGAGTCCAGGGTCATATTTCACACATCTTGATTTGATTTAGAGGGAGAGGGACTGGCCACTCCTCATTGTAGCTTCTGCCAAATATCTAAAAGACACGTCCTATGCCACATGCCTGAGTGCCCTGCTTTCCTCACCCTCATTATCAGGGGTCCCCCTGTGTCTGGGCTCTGACACATCTATATGGTTTGGTTTCCAGGAGTTTTGTCCCCCTTCCCAAAAACCCAGCACACCCTAGGTGGTGGTTACTGTCAGTTACCAATATTTTTATACAGCTCCAGAGTTAAGGTCCTGGGGTTCCGAAGATGAAAATACATGGAACCTGCCTTCTACGAGTCCACACATTGGAGGAGAGACATATATGGGGAAAAATAAAAGAGACAAAAGTTTGCAATAGCTACTAAGGGGAATGTCAAATACTATTGACTAAAGACAAGACTGGGCAGTGTTCAAGGTTCAGGGTACATTTAAAACTCTAAATTGATAATGATGCCCATTTGTTCAGTTATTTTCTTTTCCCTTGGAAAGGGTTGGCAACACAGGACTAGGAGGTGATGATTATTTGTGGATTAATTCATAAATAATAATGTTTCAAGATGGTGAGGGTGGGGAGTTAATGGCGTAGAAGTCATGACAGGATTGAAAGAAAGGTTTTTCAGGTGCACTTCTCAGAGGAAGTGATGGCTCAACAGATAAAGGGCTATGATGATTCCAGGCAAAGAGACATACCTGAGTGCAGACCCAGAGGTTTGGCAAGACTGGGGGTGGGGAGAAAGGGATCATTCACAACTTGTGGTTTGGTATGATTAGAGGGTGGGATTCAAGTATCCTAGTCTTTGTGAGATTTGATGATAGTCCCGTTGGAAGTTGCCTGCATTTTCTTCAGCTTAATGAGAAAGAATAGAGGGAATTTAAGCAGCAGAGTGCCACAACATGCTTTTCTGTTCATAAAACCACCTTGGAAGCAGTGTGAAGGAGACTTTTCAAAGGGACTGTAGATTACTGTGATCCAAAAAGGATCAAGGTTAATTTGATGAACCCAATCCAACAAAAGCCAGTTTAGAAAGGAACCAATGTACCAATGACCACTTTGCTAAATTTACCAACATTAATGTACCCTAAACTCATTTCTTTTTTTTTTCCTACTCCTAAGGTTTGTGTAAATTCATATTTGATGGTTTGGAAGTGTATTAGAGGGCTGAGAATCATAGACTTCCAAGTGTCTGGGGCCCTCCTGCTTTCCCATGGGCCCTGTTCCCTGCTTCCTGGGACTCTATTCTGTATTTTTGCCAACAAACAGCTCCTGTTCCCATGAAGCTTTATAACAAATGCATTTGTAAAAACAAAATTAAAGCAGGTCAACTACGCTTCACAGGCAATTTCATAGGTTGTTTTCAATGTTTTTAATATAAGTTGGAATAAACATTTTAAATAGTTTAAAATGTTTTGATTTAATTTTGTAAATTAATAATTTGGTATAATTAATAAGGACTAATTATAAATTAATCCTCCAGAGATATTAGCAAAAGAGCCCTTAAAATGCTAAAATCTTAACTAAATACAACTTTTAAAAGTATTTGATACCAATATAAATATAAACTGAAAATTTTCTATGTGAAATGATTCCATTACTGTAATGTTCATGTCCTACACAAGGCTGACACTTCAAGAGTGGAAGACGTGAGCAGAAGCAAGAAGAACTACAATCCTGCAGCCTGTGGAACAAAAACCACATTCACAGAAAGAGAGACAAGATGAAAAGGCAGAAGGCTATGTACCAGATGAAGGAATAAGATAAAACCCGAGAAAAACAACTAAATGAAGTGGACATAGGCAACCTTCCAGAAAAAGAATTCAGAATAATGATTGTGAAGATGATCCAGAACCTCGGAAAAAGAATGGAGGCAAAGATCAAGAAGATGCAAGAAATGTTTAACAAAGACCTAGAAGAATTAACGAACAAACAAACAGAGGTGAACAATACAATAACTGAAATGAAAAATACACTAGAAGGAATCAACAGCAGAATAACTGAGGCAGAAGAACGGAGAGGTGACCTGGAAGACAGAATGGTGGAATTCACCGCCATGGAACAGAATAAAGAAAAAAGAATGAAAAGAAATGAAGACAGCCTAAGAGACCTCTGGGCCAACATTAAACACAACAACATTCACATTATAGGGGTCCCAGAAGGAGAACAGAGAGAGAAAGGACCCGAGAAAATATTGGAAGAGATTGTAGTCGAAAACTGCCCTAACGTGGGAAAGGAAATAGCCACCCAAGTCTAGGAAGCACCGAGAGTCCCAGGCAGGATAAACCCAAGGAGAAACACGCCCAGACACATAGTAATCAAATTGACAAAAATTAAAGACAAAGAAAAATTATTAAAAGCAGCAAGGGAAAAATGACAAATACCATACAAGGGAACTCCCATAAGGTTAACAGCTGATTTCTCAGCAGAAACTCTACAAGCCAGAAGGGAGTGACATGACATATTTAAAGTGATGAAAGGGAAGAATCTACAACCGAGATTACTCTACCCAGCAAGGATCTCATTCAGATTCGATGGAGAAATCAAAAGCTTTACAGACAAGCAAAAGCTAAGAGAATTCAGCACCACCAAACCAGCTCTACAACAAATGCTAAAGGAACTTCTCTAAGTGGGAAACACAACAGAAGAAAAGGACCTACAAATACAAACCCATAACAATTAATAAAATGGTAATAGGACAGTACATATCAATAATTACCTTAAATGTGAGTGGATTAAATGCTCCAACCAGAAGACACAGGCTTGCTGAATGGATACAAAAACAAGACCCATATATATGCTGTCTACAAGAGACACACTTCAGACCTAGGGACACATACAGACTGAAAGTGAGGGGATGGAAAAAGATATTCCATGAAATGGAAATCAGAAGAAAGCTGGAGTAGCAATACTCATAACAGATAAAACAGACTTTAAAATACAGAATGTTAAAAGAGACAAGGAAGGACACTACATAATGATCAAGGGATCAATCCAAGAAGAAGATATAACAATTATAAATATATATGCACCCAACATAGGAGCACCTCAATACATAAGGCAACTGCTAACAGCTACAAAAGAGGAAATCGACAGTAACACAATAATAGTGGGGGACTTTAACACCTCACTTACACCAATGGACAGGTCATCCAAAATGAAAATAAATAAGGAAACAGAAGTTTTAAGTGACACAATAGAACAGACAGATTTAGTTGATATTTATAGGACATTCCATCCAAAAACAGCAGATTACACTTTCTTCTCAAGTGCGCACGGAACATTCTCCAGGATAGATCACATCTTGGGTCACAAATCAAGCCTCAGTAAATTTAAGAAAATTGAAATCATATCAAGCATCTTTTCTGACCACAACGCTATGAGATTAGAAATCAATTACAGGGAAAAACACGTAAAAAACACACCACATGGAGGCTAAACAATACGTTACTAACCAACCAAGAGATCACTGAAGAAATCAAAGAGGAAATCAAAAAATACCTAGAGACAAATGACAATGAAAACACGACGATCCAAAACCTATGGGATGCAGCAAAAGCAGTTCTAAGGGGGAAGTTTATAGCTATACAAGCCTACCTCAAGAAACAAGAAAAATCTCAAATAAACAATCTAACCTGACACCTAAAGGAACTAGAGAAAGAAGAACAAACAAAACCCAAATTTAGTAGGAGGAAAGAAATCATAAAGATCAGAGCAGAAATAAATGAAATAGAAACAAAGAAAACAATAGCAAAGATCAATAAAACTAAAAGCTGGTTCTTTGAGAAGATAAACAAATTGATAAACCATTAGCCAGACTCATCAAGAAAAAGAGGGACAGGACTCAAATCAATAAAATTAGAAATGAAAAAGGAGAAGTTACAACAGACACCGCAGAAAAACAAAGCATCCTAAGAGACTACTACAAGCAACTCTATGCCAATAAAATGGACAACCTGGAAGAAATGGACAAATTCTTAGAAAGGTATAATCTTCCAAGATTGAACCAGGAAGAAACAGAAAATATGAACAGACCAATCACAAGTAATGAAATTGAAACTGTGATTAAAAATCTTCCAACAAACAAAAGTACAGGACCAGATGGCTTCACAGGTGAATTCTATCAAACATTTAGAGAAGAGCTAACGCCCAAACTCTTCCAAAAAATTGCAGAGGAAGGAACACTCCCAAACTCTTTCTATGAGACCGCCATCACCCTGATACCAAAACCAGACAAAAGATACTACAAAAAAACGAAACTACAGACCAATATCACTCATGAATATATATATGCAAAACTCCTCAACAAAATACTAGCAAACAGAATCCAACAAAATATTAAAAGATCATACACCATGATCAAGTGGGATTTATCCCAGGGATGCAAGGATTCTTCAATATACGCAAATCAATCAATGTGATACACCATATTAACAAACTGAAGAAGAAAAACCATATGATCATCTCAACAGATGCAGAAAAAGCTATTGACAAAATTCAACACCCATTTATGATAAAAACTCTCCAGAAAATGGGCATAGAGGGAACCTACCTCAACATAATAAAGGGCATATACAACAAACCCACAGCAAACATCATTTTCAAAGGTGAAAAACTGAAAGCATTTCCTCTTAAATCAAGAATGAGATAAGAATGTCCACTCTCACCACTATTATTCAACATAGTTTTGGAAGTCCTAGCCACGGCAATCAGAGAAGAAAAAGAAATAAAAGGAATACAAATTGGAAAAGAAGAAGTAAAACTGTCACTGTTTGCAGATGACATGATACTATACACAGGGAATCCTAAAAATGCCACCAGAAAACTTCTAGAGCTAATCAATGAATTTGGTCAAGTTGCAGGGTACAAAATTAATGCACAGAAATCTCTTGCATTCCTACACACTAATGATGAAAAATCTGAAAGAGAAATTAAGGAAACACCCCCATTTACCATTGCAACAAAAAGAATAAAATACCTAGCAATAAACCTACCTAGGGAGACAAAAGACCTGTATACAGAAGACTATAAGACACTGATGAAAGAAATTAAAGATGATACAAACAGATGGAGAGAGATACCATGTTCTTGTATTTGAAGAATCAATATTGTGAAAATGACTATACTACCCAAAGCAATCTACAAATTCAGTGCAATCCCTATCAAATTACCAATGGCATTTTTTACAGAACTAGAAAAAAAAAGTCTTAAAATTTGTATGGAGACACAAAAGACCCCGAATAGCCAAAGCAGTGTTGAGGGAAAAAAACGGAGCTGGAGGAATCAGATTCCCTGACTTCAGACTATACTACAAAGCTACAGTAATCAAGACAATATGATACTGGCACAAAAACAGAAATATACATCTATGGAACAGGATAGAAAGCCCAGCGATAAACCCATACACCTACGGTCAACTAATCTATGACAAAGGAGGCAAGGATGTACAGTGGAGTAAAGACAGTCTTTCAGTTAGTGATCCTGGGAAAACTGGACAGCTACATGTGAAAGAATGAAATTAGAACACTCCCTAACACCATACACAAAAATAAACTCAAAATGGATTAGAGACCTAAATTTAAGACCAGACACTATAAAACTCTTAGAGATAAACATAGAAAGAACACTCTTTGACAGAAATCACAGCAATATTTTTTTGATCCACCTCTAGAGAAATGGAAATAAAAACAAAAATAAACAAATGGGACCTAATGAAACTTCAAAGCTCTTGCAAAGCAAAGGAAACTACAAACAAGATGAAAAGACAACCCTCAGAATGGGAGAAAATATTTGCAAGCGAATCAACGGACAAAGGATTAATCTCCAAAATGTATAAACAGCTCATGCAGCTCAATATTAAAAAAACAGACAACCCAATCCAAAAATGGGCTGAAGACCTAAGTAGACATTTCTCCAAAGAAGACATACCGATGGCCAAGGAGCACATGAAAAGCTGCTCAACATCACTAATTATTAGAGAAATGCAGATCAAAACTACAATGAGGTATCACCTCACACCAGTTAGAATGGGCATCATCAGAAAATCTACAAACAACAAATGCTGGAGAGGGTGTGGAGGAAAGGGAACCCTCTTGCACTGTTGGTGGGAATGTAAATTGATACAGCCACTATGGAGAACAGTATGGAGGTTCCTTTAAAAACTAAAAATAGAATTACCATATGACCCAGCAATCCCACTACTGGGCATATACCCAGAGAAAACCATAATTCAAAAAGACACATGAACCCCAATGTTCACTGCAGCACTATTTACGATAGCCGGGTCATGGAAGCCCATCGACAGATAAATGGATAAAGATGCAGCACATATACACAGTGGAATATTACCCAGCCATAAAAAGGAATGAAATTGGGTCATTTGTAGAGACGTGGATGGATCTAGAGACTGTCATACAGAGTGAAGAAAGAGAAAAGCAAATATCGTATATTAACGCATATATGTGGAATCTAGGAAAATGGTACAGATGAACCAGTTTGCAGGGCAGAAATTGAGACACAGATGTAGAGAACAAATGTATGGACACCAAAGGGGGAAAGTGGTGGGGGTGGGGACAGGGGTGGTGTGATGAACTGGGAGATTGGGATTGACATGTATATACTAATATGTACAAAATGGATAACTAATAAGAACCTGCTGTACAAAAAAATAAATAAAATAAAATTCAAAATAAAAAAAAGCCTGGAAGAGGTGGCCATTTCAAATAATACATAGAAATCAACACTTAGAGAGTCAAGAAAAATGAAGAAAGAATGAAGAAATGTGTACCAAACAAAAGAATAAGTTAAATTCTCAGAAATAAAAAAAAACTTAACGAAAAGGAGATAAGTAATTTACTTGACGAAGAGTTCAAAGTACCAACCATAAAGATGCTCACTAAACTTAGAGGACTAAATGAACACAGTGAGAACTTCAACGAAGAGACGGAAAATAAAAGAAAATCTAAGAAAATTAAAACAGAACACACAGGGCTTCCCTGGTGGCACGGTGGTTAAGAATCCGCCTGCCAATGCAAGGGACACAGGTTCCAGCTCTGGCCTGGGAAGATCCCACTTGCCGTGGAGCAACTAAGCCCGTGCGCCACAACTACTGAGCCTGCACTCTAGAGCCCGCAAACCACAACCACTGAGCTCACGTGCCACAATTACTGAAGCCCACGCGCCTAGAGCCCATGCTCTGCAAGAAGAGAAACCACGACAATGAGAAGCCCACACACCACAACGAAGGGTAGCCCCCTCTCACTGCGACTAGAGAAAGCCTGCGCACAGCAACGAAGACCCAACACAGCCAAAAACAAAACAAAACAAATAAATTAATTTTAAAAAACAGAGCACACAGCTAAAATACAATAACTAAACTGAAAAATACATGAGAGAGGTTCAACAGCAGAATAGATGAAGCAGAAGAAACTCAGAGAAAGTGAACTTAGAGAAAGGCCAGAGCAGCTTGCCTAATCAGGACAGGAAAAAGAAAAAAATAATGGAATAAAAGTAAAGCTTCAGGGACTTATGGGACAACCTCAAATGGACTAACATTTGCTTCTAAAAGTCCCAGAGGAGAAGAAATAGATTGAGGCAGAAATTTTATTTAAATAAATAATGGCTAAAAACTTTCTTAACCTGGGGAAAGAAACAGACAACCAGGTCCAGGAAGCTGAGAGTTTAAATAACATCAATCCAAAGAAATCCAGACCAAGACACATAAATTTTGGTCAACGAAATGAACACATAATTCCCACAGTAGGAGGCAAGCTCTATTCCATCACACCTCTCTGCTGCCCATCCCTGTAGATGCTCTCCCTCAGTTAGATCAAGCACTCTCCTAAAATCACGTCTTTCTTTGTAGGCAAAGAGAACAAAGGCACAGTTTCCAGTCTCCACCTTCAGAAGTGAGGCAGCTCTTTGCCTGTCCCACCTCACCCTAGGCCTCTTACCTGGCCTTTAGGAATGAGTACCTGACGCGGAAGCCTCCCAATACCCTGATGGCAATAACCATGAAGCGCAATCAGCTGACACCATTGTTGAGACCAGAGCAAAACCCCACCTGTATTGCTCCCTGGTGCTGATTCAAGGGTAGTGTGAGATGAAGTTGCAGCAGGCCCATGGGAAGAGCCCCTCCATCCTTGAGAGAAGACTCTGTGCCTTGAGTTCCAGCTTGGCTCCAGGCAAGTCCACCCCTCCTGCCCCAAACTGCTCATTCCTTCACTACCCTGTGCTTTTCCTTCAACCTCCCAGCTCCAAGCACACAGCCTTGCCCAGGTGTGAAATTCCTCCCATCACAGGGAGCAGTAGCTTCCTGGGCCTTTGCTTCTGAGCTCAGGAAAGAGGACAGAATGGCCGCAGAAGAAATCCCCGGAGGCCTGGACGAGCTGTTCTCTGCTGGGGACAGCAAAGATCTGAACTGACCCTTCCCTTCAGCACCTGCCGTCACACCAGACCCACTCTTGTGACTACACTCTGGGGGGCTGGCCTGGTCCCCACCTTCCTCACAGGCTGGCCTCTCCTCACCCTTGACTCCACCAATACCAACTCCCAGCAGCTCTTCCAAAGACGTAGGCCAGGCCTCTGCACCACCGCATGTGCTGTTTCCCTACCTGGAATTTTTCTTCCTCCTTATCTGTTGGCTGACTCTTCTCATTTTTCAAAACTGAGGTCAGTGTCTCTTAAACCCCCAAATCCTTACTTTGGCCTGTAAGGAGCACAGGGGCCTCCCCAGCTACCTCTCTGATCTCATCTCCTAGCTCCCCAAGCTTACCGTGCTTGATCACACTGGGCCCCTTCCTGTCCCTGGAGCTGCCTGGCACACCAGGGCCTTTGTACTTGCCGTCCCCCACTGCCTGGCACGATCCTCTCCCCACTACTCACACGACTCTCTCCTCATTCCAGTCCTCTTCCTACAAATGGAGCCCTCTCCTGAGGCCTTCGCTGACCCCTGTCTAAATAGGGGTCACACACCATCTCGCTCCACACCCCTCCTCTGTTTGTCCTCCTTGCACATATCATGACCTGATATTATGTTACGATTTATGTGTTATGTTCATTGCCCTCCTCCCCCAGTAGTGATGAGTCCTGTGGCTGCAGGGGCTCTCGTGTTCAGCAGTGCATCGTAAGCCTCTAGAACAGCACCCGACGTGCAGCGTGCCCCTGGAAACAGCGGCTGCGTAAAGGTTGTTTCCAGTTTTTTTTTCTAACTTGATATTCTGCTGCCTCTGGGCAGCTCTGTGAATACAGACAGGACTCTAGGTTAGGCTGGTGTGGATTTGACTCAGATGTCATATGTGTTTGTGTATGTGCGTGCACATGCATGTGGGTGTATGCACACATGTGTGTGCCTTACTGGTTCAGAACAATGATGTGAAAGACTGATTCCATCCTCTCTTTGAAGAGCGTGAAATGATTGTAAGAGAAATTCCTTCACAGTTCTATTTGGGGCCCACTACTCTGACAGTGGGTTGCATTTGTCCATTCTAAATGTGCTGGATGCCAGTGTGAGCTGTCCCTCTACCCAAACTCCACACTGGAAATCAAGGCTGGCCTCAAGGGTGTGGAACCAGTGGCTGCACAGGGCCCTGTACTCAGAAAGGCCCCACGCTTGTTTCAGTGCTCTGCTGCCGTTGGCTTGATTGAAAGTCTTCATCATTTTGAACACTTGGCTGTATACCTGGAAATAACACAACATTGTAAACCAACTCTACTTTAATTAAAAAGTTAATTAATTATTTTTTTTAAATAAACCTCAATTGTGATGGAGGCATAGAAATCAAAGAGAAGGGAGAGATCCAAGCGATATTATGGAGAAAGAATTGATAGAATTATATCCAAGATCAGGTAGGAGAGATGATAACTAGAAAAGGGTTGGAGTGAAGGGGATGCTGACGCTCAGGCCTGGAGAGCCGGATACATGATGGGCCATCGAGAGACAAGGAGACATCAGATGAGCTGGTTTGTGGCAATGGGTGGGAGGAGTGTGAGATGTGGGAAATGACCTTTGAATGGGGATGGCTGTTTAGAATTGCCCTGGGGCTGGTTCCACCTCACTGCACAAACCCTGGGAACAGGATTCAGGTAGAATACACTGTGAATGGCAATTCCTGCAGTCGGGCTGTGCCAGGGAGAATCTGAGTCGACAGTGGAATATTCAAATGTGAATATCTAGAAGGAAGTTTGATTCATGAGACCAGTCAGCGGCGGAAAGAGGAACCAGCAAAGATCGAAGCTGGCTTTGAACAGGGGAGAGCCGTGGTGTCAAGATCAGTGGAAATGACAACTCCAGAAGAAGGGGTGGTGACCATGTCAGATGCTGTGGAAGGTCAAGAAAGATGCGGGAAGAGAGGTTTGCGTTCGTTAGATGGGAGGTGCTGGGGGGATGGTCCATGTTTACGCCTGTTGTCTAGTATAATTATTAGCAGCATCTCCTTTCACTCTGAAAAGATCCCTCTTACAGGTGACCTTTCAAAGAAACAGTTTCAGGTGAAAGACTGGAAGTGAAAGCCAGACCCCATGGATGAAAGAAAAAGACAAAAAATTGGGGATGGAGCCCTTCCTCCTCCACACTCAGCTGTTCCCCAATCAGAACAGTTTGATGGTGACTATAACAGAGAGGAGACTGACACCAGGTTTATACAGAGATGTTCACCCTTCGGTTTACTCGTTTTTGTTTCCATAAAGGTAACAAGACAAAGAAGCCGCCTGACCTTGGATGGACTGAGAACAAGCGCAAGCGCAGTCTTCCGCTACCTGCCAGGTGTTTTTTGGAACCTCTGTGGAAAACCACCATCTCCCGGTTTTGGGACAGCTAGCTGCCCCCCTCCTGCTGCAACACTGTCTTTGGAAAGCAGGCCTAGCTGGGAGGTGAAAGCTCTCCCTTGTTTGTGTTATTTGACACGGGGGCATGGAGTTCAGAGCAATCAGAAGGGGACTGCAATGGCTTTTAATTCTACATTTGGGGTGTGTGTGTTCGTCTCCTTATTTTTGGAGTGTGAAATGATGAGAACCTTTTTAAAACTATGATTTATTTACTGAAATGAACTTTTTACTTTTCTTTCTCTGAGATGAATGAAAGTGTGAAACAGAGAAAGTATAACTTGAAAGGGGTTTTTGGGGGGTTGAGGAAACTAGAAAAGGATATTATGTGATGGAAGACACAACAGCTCAGTGAGAGGTTCCTGCTTCGTTTGTTTGACTGTACACATGGTTGGGAAAGTTATATAAAGCATACAAATGGTTACTCAAATAACAGGGAAAGAGGACATTCGTGGCTTGACACATCATTTAAGTTAACCCAGTGCTTTTCTCTAGAAAAATCACCTCCCTGATCTTTTTCTTCTGAGAGCCAATGAGCTGGCTGAGAGAAGGTGTGAGGGAACAGCAAGGTGTAACAGGCTTTGGGACTACCTGCCGACATCACGGGGGCTTCATTAGGGCCAGAGCAACCTGTGTGTCTCCCAGGTGAGCTAGGATGCTACTGTGGAAGAGGTGAATGCTGGTAATGCACACAGTGGGTTGAGATACAAAAGTCACAGCAGTTTTCTCAGGAGCGCGTCAAAAAACTGCATTGACTTTGAGTCTGTGCCTCCAAAATACTTCAAATGAATATGGTATGTGCCCCCATTGTTGCCTTTTGCAACATGTTTCCCAGTTAGAGTTGCCAGATTTAGCAAATAAAAATATAGGTTATCCAGTTAAATTGGAGCTTTACATAAATAACACACAGAATTTTAGGATAAATATATCCCACGCAATACTTGAGATATACTACAAATTTCTGTTAATCTGAAATTCAAATTTAACAGGGAATCCTGTATTTTATCTGACAACCGTGAGGACCCCACTCCCTCTTTCAGCTTCCTCTAAAGTAGGGAGAAATAAGTTCACGTCAGTTCAATAAATATTTTAGCCCTACTAGGAAAGGTCAGTGGGGTAGTGGAGGGATATGCAAAGATGAGGAGATATAACCTCTGACCTCAGGGAACTTACAACCTAGAGTCTTCATAGAGATACGGAAATAACTGAAGCACAAAATTCTGCCTTGATTCCTTTCTGGGAGAAGGCAGGGTAGAAATGCAGAATATATGTTTCATGAGAGATACAAAAATACAATTTGAGAGTTCAAGGGAAATAGAATCACATTGTCTGGTGGATTGAGCCCGGTGGGGCTGTGGAGTGAGAAATGGTAGTAAGAAGGGTTGGTTAAGGGACACCAGGCTTCTTGGGAATGATGCCTTTTAAAGAATGTGGGCTTTCAAAGAAGAAGGGAGGAAAGAGCTCTGTGTAGGCGAAACCAAGAAAGCACAGGGTGGAGGAGAGAGAGAGGGCGGGGCGGTAGGGGAAGATATCGGTTCCTGGGTCAGAAAATTGTCACATCATATATACACTAACAAACAAAAGGTAGATAGCTAGTGGGAAGCAGCCGCATAGCACAGGGAGATCAGCTCGTTGCTTTGTGACCGCCTGGAGGGGTGGGATAGGGAGGGTGGGAGGGAGGGAGACGCAAGACGGAAGAGATATGGGAACATATGTATTTGTATAACTGATTCACTTTGTTATAAAGCAGAAACTAACACACCATTGTAAAGCAATTATACTCCAATAAAGATGTTAAAAAAAAAAAGAAAATTGTCACATAGGGTGAAAGCATATGGTGGAAGTGGTGAGAAGTAAATTTTAAAACTTAGGCTGAGGCCGCATTAGGGTAGGTCTTAAGAGGGCGGCTGACCCCCTTTTCTCTGTACGACCTGGTTAGCACCAGCCTCTGTGCCCCTGCTCAGCCACCTCCGTCGGGTGAATCAGCAGCTACAGCATACTGGGCTGCGGGTGGCATCCAGGAGGCCAGATGCAGGTGGCAGCCTGCGTCTCCTTGTCTGCTGGTCTCTTCAGAAGGATCACCTAACTAACACCAGAAAGTAAGAAAAAGGAATAGGTGGAGCCAGGGAGGAAATGAAAGGGACATTTATGGAACCCCTCATAAGAGCAAGACACCACACTTGTTTATACATTCTCTCATTGCACCCTCACAGTGATCTCAGAAGCAGGTATTGTCCCCGTGTTCCAGCTGATGACACTCAGGTTCACAGAGGCTGTAAAGAGTCAGGATTTGAATCCACATCTAACTTGAAGTGGGGATAGCGGCTGAGATCAAGAAAAAGTTTTCTGAAAGAGAATAAGTACGGGGGTGGAAGAAAAAGCAACGATTCAGTCATGCTAAAGCATCAGAGAATGGCTTTGTTCCAAGTTGCTTTAGAGCTGTGGGAAGGTCCTTTGTATAACAGGAAGGCTGACCTGATAGAAACTGTGCAACAGACAGTCCAAGGATTGTGGGGTTTTTTTCCAAAACAAATGGCTTTTTATTGAAGTATAGTTGATTTACAATGTTGTGTTAGCTTCAGGTGTACAGCAAAGTGATTCAGATATATATATATATACACACATGTATATACTTTTTCAGATTCTTTTCCATTATATGTTATTACAAGATATTGAATATACTTCCCTGTGCTATACAGTAGGTCCTTGTTGTTTATCTATTTTCTATATAGTAGTGTGTATCTGTTAATCTCAAACTCCTAATTTATCCTTTCCTGCCCCTTTCCCCTTTGGTAACCATAAATTTGTTTTCTCTGTCTGCAAGTCTATTTCTGTTTTGTTAACTAAGTTCATCTGTATCATTTTTTTAGATTCCACATATAAGTGATATCATTTGGTATTTGTCTTTCTCTGACTTTCTTCACTTAGTATGATAATCTCTAGGTCCATCCATGTTGCTGTAAATGGCATTATTTCATTCTTTTTTATGGCTGAGTAATATTTCATTGCATATATATATATATATATATATATATATATATATATATATATATATAAACATCTTCTTTATCCATTCATCTATCGATGGACATTTAGGTTGCTTCCATGCCTTGGCTATTGTAAATAGTGCTGCAATGAACATTGGGGTGCATGCATCTTTTCTAATTAGAGTTTTGTCTTTTCCAGATATATGCCCAAGAATGGGATTGCTGGATCATATATATGTTAACTCTATTTTTAGTTTTTTAAGGAACCTCCATACTGTCCTCAAGGAGTGTGTTCTTAACTAAGGCAGTGAATGTAAACAGACCTTTCATCTCCCCCCATCCACCCTACTTTGCTCCTTTTCTCTTACACGCTACCAAGGGACTAACAGGAATAGCTCTTCGAAGCTGCTGGGTGCATGTTCTATTTTCCATGAAAATTCATTCTTTATTGATCTCATGCTAACGTGCTCATTGGTTCTCCCTCTTTCTCTCTCTCTGCCCCCCTCTCTCTATGTACGTGCACACACACACACACACACACACACACAGTGCTCACTACTGTTGACTGGGCTTTAGTGCTGTGCAGGTGCGTGTTTACACGCATTCCGTCACTGGTTTAGGTTGCACACGTGGGCTGTGCTATCCTTGGGTACTGTGAGGATGAAATGCAATGTTGTTTGTAAACTAAAAAGACTATAAAAATGATACATATTATTTCCCCAAACCTTTGGCCTGGGAGATTTCTTTGCCTCATTCAGAAAGTCATCCCCCCTCCCGCACTCCAGCTCCTTCTCAGGTAATTGAGAAATAATGAAAGCTTGATCTGGTTGTGTGTCAGCTTTGATTATAGTGATTCAGAAGAGTGACAAAGAGCAGCTCATCTTATATTGATTAAAGGGCCCATTTCGATCCTTAACACAACTGTTGAAATCATTTCCTACACTTGACAAATGATGCCAAATGAAATATCTCTTTGTGAAAGGCAGATTTGTCACTGATACGATGGCACAAACTGCTCATTTAGACTGAGTGTGGGATCTAATGCTTCCGAGGGATCATAGCCGACACGAGAGTGGGCTTTCTTTAAAATGTTATACATTTCAAATGAGAAGGTTGGCTGCATGTACCTAAGGAGCCCTTCAGTCCTTCTACAGTCGTGTTTACCAAGCAAATCACCCTAGACTGAGAGGTCAGAGGCTATGGACTGGCCCTGCAGGAGAGGCCCACCCGCACGTGGAAAGGACACACGAGGACAAGAAAGGACTGTATGATTGGGGGCAGGCCCAGTAGTGGGGAAAAGATAGAAGTGGAAATCAAGCGTGCAGGCAGGGAACAGTTGGCGGGAAAGGAAAACTACTGGGACCAAACACAGGGGCCAACCTCAGAGCGATTCAGCAAGAGGTAAAAGAGAGGGGGAGTATAATAATACAACCACTCTCATTTAATGTGAGCCTTCCATATGCTAGGAAGGAACACTGCATCTCTTACTTAATGCCTGGGACAACACTGAGTGGTAGAAGTCAGGATCCGCATTTTGTATGAATGGGGGTAGTCATTATGGAAATGATTTTAGATAACTGTAGTTCAGAGAAATAAGTATTGTGCCAATAAGGATTGTGGTGATGAGACAGGCTGGGATCTGGGACCTTGGGACCCTTTGCTGCAGTGCTTGCCCCTGGACAAATGTCTCCTCAAGCAACAGAATACAAAGAAACTATAAGGGATGAAAAATAACTGCTTGCATGCACAGTTGAGGTAAATTATGAACAGTAAGATACAAAAAGGCCAAAACCCAACTGCCACTCCTGAGGTGCCGGGAGCAAAAGCAGGGTACCATGCATGATCCCTGCACACAGCACCACCAAGTGGGCCGGCCACCTAAGCCAACCCTCCAGCCCAACCCACTGATCCGCCCCTCCCCTCACCCCGTTTAAGGAACCAGCTCGCCCCCTTGTGGGGAGCGAGCAAAGGCACCTGTTAACTTGTTCTCACTCCCTCGTGCTGCAGCGCGAGTCCCGGTAAAGCCTTGCCTGAATTCCTCGTCTGGCCTCTACTCAATTTCTATTGATATATATAACTGATTCATTTTGTTGTAAAGCAGAAACTAACACAAGACTGTAAAGCAATTATACTCCAATAAAGATGTTAAAAAAAAAAAAAAAGAGTCCAAGAATCCGGGTCAGGAGGAGTGATAGAGGCACGGAGGAAATGTTGACCTTAGGTCTCAAGACGGAGCCCTCCCAAAGGCCTTAGTGCCCTGCAGGACTTAATAAGAGAAAGACAGACTCCCAGTTTTATACAGAGTGGGCTATGAGAACGACGGTCGGTAGAAGTAATCCAGCTTTGGGAAGAAAAGGATTGAAGGGCAGGGAATCTGGCATGTCACCACCAAGAGGCGACATCTTCCAGGCTTTGAAAAAATCATTTATCACTATGGAAACTCTCCAAGTTAAGAGACTACTATAACTGGCCACGTGTAGGAATCATCTCTCCAGCATTTCTTGGTCATCTCTAGGGTCAATACCGAACTTATCGGGCAGGGTGTACAAAACATACATACACCAACATACTACGATGCATCCAAAGGCCATGTGACCAGTGCCTTTGTTCCCATTCAGTGATGAGCCAGGCTGGAATTTGGGATAAGAAGGAAACTGAAGAGGTTAAGCAGCAGAAGAATTGGGAATGAAGTCAGGTGAAGTTCCTCCAATCTGCATCTTTTGAGGGGGTTCAAAGAAGAAAGTTATTTTCCACGTGCATGAATGTTCAGTGCAGCACTATACACAACAGCCGAAAGGTAGAAGCAACCCAATGTCCATCCATGGATGAATGGACACACAAAATGTGGCCTATCCATGCAATGGAATATTATTCAGCCACAAAAGGAAATGAAGTACTGAAAGATGCGGCCACATGGGTGAACCTTGAGAACATTATGCCACAGGAAAGAAGCCAGACACAAAGTGTCACATATTGCCTGATTCCATTTATATGAAATATCCAGAGTAGGTAAACAGAGAACAGAATGGTGGTTTCCAGGGGCGGGGAGGAAGAAGCAACAGGAGGTCGAGCCATGGCTTGGACAGGTACAGGGGCTTCTTTTGGAGCGAGGAAGATGTTTTAGAACTAAATAGATTTATTGATTGTACAACGTTGTGAATGAACTAAGGGCCCTAAGTTATTCACCTTAAAATGGTGAATTTTATTTTACATGAATTCCATCTTGATTTTAAAAAATTAAGTTATTTGCCATGAAAATTGCAGGAGAGGCCAAGTGCCTCTACTTCCTCCCAGTAATTTCTTTACTTCTGAACCCACGTTGGTGGGGCCAGTGCCTTTTTAAACTGCGTTCACTTGGCCATACGGACTGAAGGACCACTTATTCAGAAGAGGAAACCAAGGCACATGGCCCAATGACTTTTCCTTTCTGATTTGTAAATTTTTTCCTATGAGATAAAAAAAATGAAACCATGTTTACTCATACTTTAAAAGATTGATTTTTTTAAAAAAATGAAAAAAGTACATGAAATCAGAATCATCCTGGGAATTCTGGGACCTACGTAATATGTCCTTAATAAGACGTTTATAATCCCCATTACCCCAAAGGTCTCTACTTGTACACTGATGATAACCCTGTTCAGGTGCAAGTAACCAAGGTCCAGCACCTACAGTCCTTTCTCAGCTGGCCTAGTAGGCACCCCATCTACCGGTATGAGCCCGGAATCAGTGTTGTTTTCCTGTGACTGGGGATTTCATATGCACTCTCCAGGTACACACGTGCCTAGATTTCACTGAACTACCTAGGTTTTCTTTATTCCCTATGAATTTAGAATAGTTATAGATGCCCTAACTCTATATAAATTTGAAATTATATGCAAAATATCATGAATATGTATACATTTTTCTGATAAAAGTGTCCATTCATTGTATTAAATCAGTGGTTTTCAAGTTTAACTTGTGTCAGAATCAGCTGGGGGACTTACTAAAGCACCCATTGCTGGGCTCCACACCTGCGGTTTCTGATTCAGTAAGTCTGGGGCGGGGCACATTTTGTATTTCTAACGAGTTCCTGGGTGATGCTGCTGCTGCCAACTGGGGACTACGCTTTGTAAACCACAGCATTAGATTCTCAAAGGGGTCTGTGGTCTAGGATCCAAGGGCTTCAGCCTGGGCTCTGATTTGCACTATATTTCCCCCCTAGAGTTAGAGTCCTGTCCTCCATCACAGCACAATTAGAATCTACCTAGCCCTTGACAGCTCCCTTATCCTTGTAGGTTGGTTTTTGTTAGAAATAATTTAGTTGCATGAACTTGGAACCACTGTGGAAAATCTTGGACCCATCTCAGTCCCCTAAGCAGGCTAGAGTCTAGGGTGCTGTCCCAAAGCAGATGCGCCTCCCCTGGTTAGACAAAATGGAGGCAGCTGGACCCCTCTGTCCACATGTACCACCAGCTGCACCTGACTGAGCAGTTTGCCCTGGCTTTTCAGACAGAGACATTGTGGTTGCAGCCAACCTTAGGATAACCTGCCCCACGGCCAAGAGAGTGTCTTTGACCTCAACACCCTCTCCATTAGAGTTACCAAATCCAAGTTCATACCTCTCACTTCACGACAGGCTAACAAGTAGAGAGACAAGGTGTTGGGACAAGGAATAGCAATTTTATTGAGAAGGGCAGCATACCGAGAAGATGGCAGAGAATTCAGGCTTTTTTTTCTTTCTTTTTTTTTTTTTTGCGGTACGCGGGCCTCTCACTGTTGTGGCCTCTCCCGCTGCGGAGCACAGGCTCCGGACGCGCGGGCTCAGCGGCCATGACTCACGGGCCCAGCCGCTCTGCGGCACATGGGATCTTCTCGGACCGGGGCACGAACCCGCGTCCCCTGCATTGACAGGCGGACTCTCAACCACTGCGCCACCAGGGAAGCCCCCAGGCTTCTTTTATGTTAAGGGAAAAGGGAAGTGGGAGGGTTCAAGCAGGTTGCAGACTTTTTGGAGCCACCTGGCCTTCAAGGGAAGCGTAACACTTCTTTGTTTTTCTGCTTGCTCATGTGGGCTAGATCACAAGGCCCCTGCAAAACTTCAACTTGCTAGCAGTTATTTTTACTTTACCATTCTTACCTCTGCTTATTTGAAAGGTTTCTAAGCTGAAAGTGAACTTACCTACAAGTAATAGCCATAACCAACCCAGGACCTTTGAATGGGAACTTTCTTCAGGGAACTTAATGAGCTATTTGGGCACAAGGAACATTCTCTTGGCAGGGCTAATGTAACAGAATACATAGACTATAGAATGAGGGAGGCAGTTTCAACATGGTGTTAGTTCTGTTCTTCCTCTGTTACATTACCAGATTCCAAATGGCAAATTATGACCCATTAGTCAAGCAATTCAGTGTATTGAAAATAATTGTAATTTTAATGCAATAGAACAGAGAAGAGAAAATATCCCAGTACATTATCATTATTCCTAAAGAGTATTGCTTCTAAAACTTTTCTTGTGTGTGTGTGTGTGTGTGTGTGTGTGTGTGTGTGTGTGTGTGTGTGTCAGTTTCAGGGAGCAAATATACTGACCATGGTGTAAAATGTACTTCCCACAGTGCATCACAGTCAAAAAATGTTTGAAAGCCTATGCTCTATTTCCTAGCTTGCCTTGAAGGGCAAACACAGCAGTAGGTTTTAATGTCATTCTCCTTAGGTAAAATCATTTGCCTGGTATTTTGTCTTATGTCCTAAGATCTTCTTATTATTCTTGATAGGATAATACACATTTTTGTATGTGCCACAGAGTGGATAATGTAAAAAAAAAGTTTTAACTGTTTCTTGACTATCTATTGACCTATGTACTCATAATTCCACTTCTTTCCATATCCAAAGAATAATAAGATCCCATCCTAATCCGAGCTTCTGGAAATTATTAGCATGTTCTTTGAGACTCACCCTTCTAAGTGCCCATATGTGTAAAGAAAAATTCAGCTAATGAGCTACTTAAGTCCATGAAGCAAATGGATGCAGCTGCCTGCCTTACCTAGCAAGGCATCTCTGCTTGGACTACAAAGACTTATTCGAAGCTGCAAGAAAGCTAATTAACAATTCACAATTTTTGGCTGAGCTTCCATATTATGTGCTTCAAAGAAACATAGGGGGGGCTTCCCTGGTGGCGCAGTGGTTGCGAGTCTGCCTGCCGATGCAGGGACATGGGTTCGTGCCCCGGTCCGGGAAGATCCCACATGCCACGGAGCGGCTGGGCCCGTGAGCCATGGCCGCTGAGCCTGCGCGTCCGGAGCCTATGCTCCGCAATGGGAGAGGCCACAACAGTGAGAGGCCCGCGTACCACAAAAAAAAAAAAAAAAAAAAAAGAAACATAGGGGGAGGCAAAAATTTCAACGTATTTCCCTCTTGTAGGCACTCCTAATGGCTGTTACTAAAGCTGATTTTCATCTCTCCACCGAAGAGGTTTGAACAAGGCTCAGAGTTTCACTACTATGAAGACAGATGCTGGATTAAGAAACTGAGACCTATGATTTATCGAAAAGAGAACTGGTTTCTGAGTTCTGAGCACCCGGAAGACCTGAGAGCGGTTTTCATCCTTAACTATATTTGGAAGTTGAGAGATTGGGGGTCAGAGATGACCTGTTTCATATTTCTGTGGTCCCAAGACACCACGCCATGCAAAGCTGATCATTGGGCATTCCCTTCTCAGGGCCTGCTGTAAAGCCCAGAAGTAAAATTGAACTTTTACTAGATGGTCAAACAGTCCACCAAACACAAGTAACCCAGAAATCCTTTAAAAATATGTACCCAAGAGGACAACTACATGCTTTCATTGCAAAGAGCACACTGGTACTAGACAAAATCACTGCATTGTAATTAAGCTGCAGCGGCCAAGTTAAGCTTAAGGGTGAGGCTCTAAGACTTTAAAGAAGAATCTATAACCAAAGTGGTGTTTGCTTGGTGAGCCTCGGGCTCCAAAAGGGCAATATCCCAGGGATACCTTCCAAGAGAGACCAAGAAAGAATTTTCCTGATTTGTGAATGTATTTGTATAAAAAGTTTTTGAAAGGTTTAAGTTAAATCACGTTTATTTGAAATCGACGTCATCACAGAGAAATTATGCTGTTTGATCACTGACTGCGCCAATAGAATCTAACATTTTATTTTTGTGTATATCTCTCCATGAAAAAGGAAATTGGGGTTAACACAGATATTTCTCTGATTTAGAATAGAAACACGTATTCTGTATTCTTCCCCGATTAAGGGGCTTGCTTTTATTTCTAAACCCATAGGCATATAAATATAAAAATAATATTTAACCCAGGAAACTGTGAGTCACATTGAATTGGTGGGAGAATGGCCACATAACCCTTAAACTTTTGACTCTCCAACCCCACCTCGACCTCTCACCACAGGACATTCTTTTGTAGGTCTCCACTGAAGTGAGTCCAGTTCCAAAGAAAACAAAAGCCTCATCTATTCTAGTCTCTTAACAAGACAGCGTTGCTGACACTCAGAGACCTTCCTGCACCACTGTGCGCGTCCTTGGAGGTCTGAGGAAGCAGCTGCTTCACGTTTATGGGAGCGTGCAAGCAGAGGGCCAGCCCAGGAGTCCTGAGTCTTTTCTGCAGGCCAAGCCTTGAGCAGCCATATCGCTTTAAGAATGTAGTGAGGTGGATGGACCTAGAGTCTGTCATACAGAGTGAAGTAAGTCAAAAAGAGGAAAATAAATACCATATGCTAACACATATATATGGAATCTAAGAAAAAACAAAGGTCATGAAGAACCTAGGGGTAAGACGGGAATAAAGACATACACCTACTAGAGCATGGACTTGAGGATATGGGGAGGCGGAAGGGTAAGCGGTGACAAAGTGAGAAAGTGGCATGGACATATATACACTACCAAATGTAAGGTAGCTAGCTAGTGGGAAGCAGCTGCATAGCACAGGGAGATCAGCTCGGTGCTTTGTGACCACCTAGAGGGGTGGGATAGGGAGGGTGGGAGGGAGGGAGACGCAAGAGGGAAGAGATATGGGGACATATGTATATGTATAACTGATTCACTTTGTTACAAAGCAGAAACTAACACACCATTGTAAAGCAATTATACTCCAATAAAGATGTTAAAAAAATAAATAAAAATTTAAAAAAAGAATGGTTGAGTTGCAAATGAAATAATGCCATTTGCAGCAACATGGATGGACCTAGAGATGATCATACTAAGTGAAGTGAGCCAGACAGAGAAAGACAAATATCATATGATATCACTTATATGTGGAATCTAAAAAAAAGATACAAATGAACTTATTTACAAAACAGAAACAGACTCACAGACATAGAAAACAAATTTATGGCTACCAAAGGGGAAGTGGGGAGGGCAGATAAATTAGGAATTTGGGAGTAACATATACACACTACTATATATAAAATAGATAAACAACAAGGACCTACTGTATAGCACAGGGAACTCTACTCAGTATTTTGTAATAGCTTATGTGGGAAACGAATCTGGAAAAGAAGATAGATAGATAGATAGATTTTTTTTTTTTGCTGTACACCTGAAACTAGCACAACATTGTAAATCAGCTATACTTCAATTTTAAAAAAAAATAAGAATGGTTGAACTACTGAGCAAGATAAAGGTACTCCCTTGATCAAAGAACGTTCACATATTCAGGTGTGGGTAAGTCATTTGGGCATATCCATGAGTTATCTTGAATTTTATGCCGACCGGAACAGCCTGGTTGTGGCCTATCAATCATACATTGTACATCTGCTTTATTTATTAAAGAAAAAGGCACACTGACCAGAAGTAAAGAACGTCCAGTTAACAATAAAGATTAAATGCCTCCCTTCCTGGGACGCCAATGCTGGCCCTCCTTTGATGATAAGACTCCCTTCCCAGGTGGCAAGGCCATGCTGACTCTCTGTGTATGTGCTGATCTCGTTTTTTTGAAACCCTGAAGGAAAGCATCCCTGACTTGTTTGATGTTCTTTGTTCTGACAAAACATAAAACTGCACTGAAAACCCCACTTCTCCAGAGCAGTTCCTCAGAGTTATCTGAGAGGCTGTCTTCTAGGCTATAGTCCTCAGTTTGGCTCAAATAAAACTCTTTTCTATTCCTATCACAGATTGTTTATTGATTATTTTTGTCGACACCCTCACTGATTTTTTTGAGGCTTACCTAGTAGTAAGAGTACTAGAATACATAAGACATATATAATCTAAAGGAAAACTCACAGTTACCATAAAGCAGGAGGCAGAGACAATAAAAAGACACTGACGTGCTCAAAGGGATGGTAGACCTAAATGTAAAATGAAAAAGGATACAACTTCTGGAAGATAGGTCTACATATATTTATTTTTATCTAGATAAATATTGATGTATTTAATCTAGATAGAACTAAGGGAACTTCGGTTCAGCAATAATTTTTTAGATACAGCACCTAAAGCACAATCCATGAGAGAAAAAAATTAAGTTGGACTTCATTAAAATTAAAATAACTGCTCTGCGAAAGAATGAAAAGACAAGCCATGGACTGGGAGACTTACCTGATGTCTTGCAAAACATATCTGATAAAAGACTTGTATCTAAAATACACAAAGAGCTATTAAACTCAGCAATAAGAAAACAAACAACCCAATTTAAAAATAGGCAAAAGGTCTGAACAGACTCCTTATCGAAGGAGATACACAGATGGCAAATAAGCACATGAAATCCACTTTGCATCATATGTCATCAGGGAAATGCAAATTAGAACAACAATTAGACATCACTACACACCTATTAGAATGGCAAAAATCCAAAACCCTGACAACAGCAAATGCTGGCAAGGATGTGGAACAACAAGAACTCTCATTCACTGCTGGTGGGAGTGCAGAATGTCACAGCCACTTTGTAAGATTATTTTGGCAGTTTCTTACAAAACGAAACATACTCTTCCCATATGATTCAGCAATTTCCCTCCTTGGTATTTATCCAAAGGAGCTGAAAAATCTACATCCACACAAAAATCTGCGCTGTCATGTTTATAGAAGCTTTATTCAAAATTGTCGAAACTTGGAAGCAACCAAGTTGTCTCTCAACAGGTGAATGCATAGTGTGGTACATGCAAACAATGGAATATTGTTCAGCAATGAAAAGAAATAAACTTGCAAGCTACAAAAAACATTGAGGAAACTTAAGTGCATTCTGCTAAGTGAAAGAAGCCAACCTGAAAAGGCCCCATACCATATGATTCCAGCTACATGGCATTCTGGAAAAGGCAAAACTATGGAGACAATAGAAAGCTCAGTGGTTGCCAAGAATTCAGGGGAATGGGGAGCGGGATGAATAGGTGGAATAGGCACACTTTCAGGACAATGAAACTATTCTGTGTGATAAGGTAAAGGTGGATACAGGACATGATGAGTTTATCAAAACCCATAGAACTAGGCACTTCCCTGGTGGCCGCAGTGGTTAGGAATCCGCCTGCCAATGCAGGGGATACGGGTTCGAGCCCTGGTCTGGGAAGACCCCACATGCCGCGGAGCAACAGGGCCCTTGAGCCACAATTACTGAGCCTGCGCTCTGGAGCCCACAAGCCACAACTACTGAGCCTGTACGCCACAACTACTGAAGTGCGCGTGCCTAGAGCCCGTGCTCCGCAACAAGAGAAGCCACTGCAATGAGAAGCCCGCGCACCGCAACAAAGAGTAGCCCCCGCTCACCACAACTAGAGAAAAGCCCGCGCGCAGCAACAAAGACCCAATGCAGCCAAAAATAAATATAAAATAATAAATAAATTTAAAAGAAAAAAAGAATCTTGCCAGGGGAGATTATCCTGGATTATCTGAGTGGGCTCTAAACCCCATCACAAGTGTCCTTAGGAGAGAAGCAGAGAGATTACACACAGAGAAGAGGAAAAGGCGATGTGAAAATTCAGGCAGAGATTAGCATGACATGACCACAAGCAGAGCAATCAAGCTGCTGACAGAAGCTGAAAGAGACAAGGGATGTATTCTCCCCTCGAGCCTCTAGAGGCCGTGCTGACCTACCGACAACAAGAAGCAAATGCAGATCTTCCTTGACTTATGACGGGGTTTTGTCCCAATAAACCCATCATTAATTTGAAAATATCAAAAGTCAAAAATGCATTTAATACACCTAACCTACCCAACATCATAGCTTAGTCCAGGCTGCCTTCAATGTGCTCAGAACATTTACATGAGCCTACGGCTGGGTAAGATCATCTAACACAAAGCCTATTTCATCATAAAGTGTTGAATATCTCTCATAATTTACTGAATACTCTCCTGAAAGTGAAAAAAAAACCAAAAACAGAAAGGTTGTCTGGGCACAGACGGCTGTGTGTCGGTTGTTCACCCTCGTGACTGTGTGGCTGACTGGGAGCTGGGCTCACTGCTCAGCATCACCAGGGAGCATCTTACCCCATATCACTAGGCCCAGAAAAGATCAAAATTCTAAGTACAGTTTCCACTGAAAGCATATCACTTGCACATCATCATAAAGTCAAAAAAAATCGTGAGTCAAGCCATCATAAGTCAGTCACATCCTAAGCTTGGTACCATGACGTATTTGTAGAGTAACTACTGTGTTCCGGTCACTATTCTAAGCATCCATGTGTAGTGATGCATTTAATCCTCACAACAATAAATGAAGTAGATACTGTTATTACCTTCATCCCCATGTTATAGGTGGGAAAACTAAGACTCACATAGGTTCAGTCGTCTGACCGAGGTCACACCACTAGTATGACATAGGTGGCATTCAAGGCCGGGCAGTCTGGCTGCAGAATCCTTGTGCTTAACCACCAGGTGACACTGTCCTTGGGCAGGAAGCAGCTGTAGTGTATTGAGTGGATACAAATGCACTTTGAGAAGTGAAGCCGTGAGCAGCGAGATAAGGCTAGAGAGGTAACCCTTACCACACAGGGGTCTCGAATGTCATGCAAAGATCAGGCTTGAGCATGCAACATCAGAAGCACCCAGGAGGCTTGTCTGTACCCATATTTCTGAGCTTCACCCTCAGTTTCTGATTCAGTAGGTCTGAGGTGGGGTCTGAGAATTTGCATTTCTGGCAATTCCCAGGGGATGCTGATGCTGCTGGTCTGGGGACCACACTTTGAGAACCAGTGCTCTAGGTGATAAGAAGCTATTCAAGGGTTTCAAGCTGACAGGAACTCTGTTAGAGTTGCAGTTTAGTTACCTAAAGGTACTAAAAGCATTCAACAGTATCAGAAACAAATCTCAATATTTAAAATCGATAAAAATGCAGCTGCTCTGTTTTAATAAGGAAGTGGTAGAGTACTTTCTGGTTCTTCAACTTGTAGGTTCTAGCATCTGTGAGACCTTGGGTAACTTACTGAACCCCTCCCAGCCTCAGCTCTCTCATCTTTAGAGTGGGAGTAGAATCTTGAGGGTGAAATAAGCTGAATGAAGTATAACAATTGACATATAGTAACACTCATTACATAGAAGACATTTTTATATTTAGTATATTGTTGAGGGGAGTAGGGCAAAGCTCCCTCCCCCAGGATGGATTCTAGGTGAGCTGGGACTTTCTTTTTTAAATATAGTTTATTTTAACTTAAATGTGCTTAAAGGAGTACACTCATATTGGTTAGTATAGTGTAATTTAGTTCAACTTAATGAACACAATTTGGACCAAAGTTGTAAATGGTTTAAATATTTAAAAGAAAAAACAAAACAAAACCAGGACTTGCTATCTGTATTATTTTTCACCTATTTTAAGTGTACAGAAGATCCTCCCTCAAATGCTACGAAAAAAGGCAGCATGAACCCTGAGAAATTGGATTTTAGTTTACTTCAGAAAAACAATGTGTTACACTGTCAAGGCTTAAAAATTGGAGCAGCAAAGCATTTTCATAATGTTTCCGTGCCAGCTTACACAAACGCAATAGCCATAGCGTAGCCCCCGGGTGGGGAAAGGGTACTTCACGTGTGAGGCAAGTACAATAGCTGTGTGCATCTAGTTGATATTGTGCGTGGCTTCTAAATCTATGCCCTCTGAGAGTCAACCAATTCCCTAGGTCTGAGTTAACACTCTCAGTCGGAGGAACATTTTGAAAAATACTGAGTTAGATCAGTTTTAAACACTACGTTTTGAAATTGTAAGGTTTTTAAGTGAGCATTTTTCCCGAATTAAGTAATTAGACTGATTTTTGCCAGATTTATAGATTCAGGTGCTGAATAATGTGCCTGGTCTTTCAGGGTACTGGAGATATTTTCTGCGTTAGGCCATTAATCTTGATCACATTTCAGTGATACATGGAAAAAGTAGGTCTCATCCTCCTTAAGTTTTAGAAGGAGAATACAGCGCTGAAAGTCTACACATAAGGTCACTGAAGAAATCTGTTTCAGAGCTGCCACTAGGTTCTGGGCCTCCTGAGATCTCTTCCGGAGGACTGTGTTAGATTTCACTGATGACCTTAAATAGGAGAATGCACATGGATTTTCAATCAGGAACCATGTGGTCAACCAAAGTATCAAAAACCTTTGCAAACATTATGTTAAAACATAAAATATGCCAGAGGATTATCAACCTTTTTCTTGTTTGCCAATATACTGAGAAAAAAAAAAATCTCATTACTGTTCTACTCTGTAGTTCCTTAAGAGATCTTGAGCATCTTTTCGTATAGCCTCTATGAATTGCCTTTTCCAATCCTTTGCCTTTTTCCTCCTGTTACATCTTTTTCTTATTAAGGACATGATTTCACTGCCATATATTTTTAAAAGGCTTTCTTTCTACTCTATTGCTGATATAAAGGGATCACAATCTTTGATGCATGCAGAGAATGCAGATTCTTTATTTTGTCCATTATCCATCACCCTGAATGAGCCCCACTTGCTAAAGAGAAGAGAAAATTAACAAAATGTTAAACCAATGTACCCCTTAGTCTGATTTAACAATTTAAACAGTTCTTTTAGGTAATGTTCACCTTTAGGAGTTAATTGTTAGTCGGTCTCATTGCTTGCGCCCCACCATCACTACTTACACCTTCACTCCTACTTCTCCCAAGATGGGACTTGGTATATAAGAGGAGATGGGCTAATGTGAGCTAGGAAGAGAGTGCAGGGTCCCAGGGAATATGCACAGTGCTCCAGAGTCTCCCCAGGGCCATCTGCAGAATGGCTGGCTTGGTACCCATTGGGTTACAGTTTGTTCCATCCAAGCCACATGCATTTTGTAAGCATCTCCTGCAGCTGGTGATACCAAGGTTGATTTATTCCCAACTTGGTGAGAGCCATAGCAGTGACCCCTCCTCACCCCCCATCACCACTGCCTTGGCCCGCTCCAGTCCTTGCTGAGTGGCAGACTCCACTGAGCATCTGCCTCATGTTTTATCCTGCCCTCTGGCTCAGGGTTTGGTGTAGGGCCAACTCACGCTCTTTATAGTGGGCTCCACGGTTCTCAACTCAGTGTGTCCATTTGAAGAACCATAGGAACTCAGAAATGCACTACCCTCCACCCTCCTCTCTCCCTCTCCTAAACTTACTGGACACGACTAAGTTAACACAAGACTTCTACACAGCTGTCTCCTCCAGGACTCATATGGAAGGTGAAGCCAGCCCTTCTGCCCTTGGTGTTTCCCTCAACTGATCTGGCATTACCTCCTCTTAGGACATGTGTCTAATTATCTACTCTCCTGGCATGTTATCCAGTTCCTTTTCCCAAAAATCCCTTAGGACTGGATAGGGTGAGCTTTCCCTGATTCTGCTCCTGAGACCTCTCCAAGGTGAAAATGCTCTGTCTCTAGTTCCCTTCTCTTGATATATGTATTTCTTGTGGCAAAATCCTATTCTGAATGTCAGATGTTGACTATTAACTCTTTCTCTTGGCATTTTGGCTATCTCAATTATTTTTTAATCCTTTAAACATAATTATGCTGTCATTCATTGTTCACAAATTTTTGAACATTCAAATTTATCAGTCTTTTCCTTCACGGAGTTTTCAGGTTTTCAGTTTTCATAAGAAGACTGTACATAACTCAAGATTATAAAAATATGTTTGTATAGTTTTCTTTGGTTTCTTACTATTTTTTATGTTTAGCTCTTTAAGCAATATGATTTTCTGATTAGAGATATGACTTTATTTTTTCAACATGGATAGTTACTTGCCACAATATCGTTTTCTGAATCTAAACTCCATTTATTTTATCAAACTAAAATTCCCATTAATACATTGATCCGTTTCTACATTTATTCCCCTAGGTCGGGAATCTCTTGGTAAGCAACAGGTGGGAATGTTCTGAGTCATTTATTCTTCTAAATTGGGTTTTTGTCCTTTGCCTGCTATATTTCTTTTCACTATATATATATGTATATATGTATATCAATATATATGTAGGTATATATGTAGGTATGTATCTATACATATAGATATATGTCTGTATCAGTCACACAAAATTTTTACACATTGCCTTTCATCTTGCTAATTCTTGGAAGCTCTGTCCACATATTCCTTTTGTTCTTGCCTCATTGTGTGTCTTCTTTATTTTCTTTCACTGTATTTGATAATATTTTGCTTTCCTCAATCTATATGTTGACACTGGCTATCTTACTTTTCTATCATCTAAGTGATGATGGTTGGGGTGGGGAAGGACAATTGCTTGCCTGAGGCTTTGTATACTTGTTAGAATATCTGAGCTCCACCTTCTCTCCTGTGATGTGGGTGACTGTCCTGTTCCAGGTTCCTTTCACCTGGGGAGTGAGGAGCTGGGAAACAGCCTATTCCCCTTGGCTTCACTTTAGGGTAAGCGGTGGGAGCTTGGGGTACCCTGAACGCCAGAATAAGAAGGACTTTACTTGGAGACACCAAATCCACACTGGCCATCCTAGTTCATCCCTGTCAGTTTGTTCTCTTTCTTAAGGAAAAAGAAATCCTTCAGTCAAAACTTTGGCCAAGGAGTGAATGCCTAGCTGCCTTTTAGGTTGATGAGACAGAAGAGGTGGGCGTGTGGAGCCATAAATCTACATCTGAGGGACTTCCCTGGTGGTGCAGTGGTTAAGAATCTGCCTGCCAAATGCAGGGGACATGGGTTCCAGCCCTGGTCCGGGAAGATCCCACATGCCACGGATCAGCTAAGCCCGTGCGCCGCAACTACTGAGCCCGTGAGCCACAACTACTGAAGCCCGCGGGCCTAGAGCCCGTGCTCTGCAACAAGAGAAGCCACCGCAATGAGAAGCCCGCGCACCGCAACAAGAGTAGCCCCAGCTCGCTGCAACCAGAGAAAGCCTGCGTCCAGCAACGAAGACCCAATGCAGCCAAAAATAAATTAAATAAATAAATAACTTTTTTAAAAAATCTGCATCTGAGGAATTCCCTGGCAGTCCAGTGGTTAGGACTCCATGCTTCCACTGCAGGGGACATGGGTTTGATCCCTCGATAGGGAACTAAGATCCCAAATGCTGCACACAGCCAAAAGAAAAAAAAAATCTGCATCTGAATCTTCAATCAGTCCCATCAATGTCCACCCCACCGTCACTCCTGACTTTTGAATCGGGCCATTCTACGTGTTCTGCAGGGTAGGTCAGCTGCCCTCTGCACTTGTTTTAGCATTTGATCTCCTTGATTTAGCTTTATTATTAAATATCTGCTTTGTTGATGCCTCCTGAATTGTTGAGTTTATACTTTTTTAAACTTCTTTACTATCATTTAAATAGGGGTCTCAGGAGGAAGAGTAGGTCAAAGTTTGTACTCAATCCACCACCTGAATTAAAAGTATTTTCAAGTGATTTACATACCTGGTAATTCTTTAGAATTGTAGATCTAAATTCTTCAGAACTGTGGATCTGTTGATGGTGTCTTTTGGTTTCTGGCACTCTAAGGAAAGATGATATAGGTTATAGGTATATAGATATAGATATAGATTATAGGTACAGATATAGGTATAGATGTGTGTGTGTGTCCTATGATTTTGAGGGATGAACCTGAAGACAGAATGGTGTGTGCTCAATCTGCATCTTAATCCAGTTTCTCCTAAAGCCTTCTTTTATTGAGAAACAACCCCTCAAAACCCGTATTTCCACGAGTATATTTTAGCGACTGTCAGTCTACAACACACATTCTTTCTTAGCCTCAGACTGGATTTCATTGCCAGCATTTTCTGGAACTGACCGAGTATTGGAAGAAGACTCTCTGGCCCTTCTGACCTCCCTGGAATCATTTAACTGACAATCAGTCACTACAAGCTCCTGGTAGATTTGGGAGTATGAATACCCACATGTGCTGGACATGGCACATATCCCCATATTCTTCTATATATACTATTAAGAATCAAACATATATTTTTCTCACTGAGAAAACTAATACACACTCATTGCTGAGAAATTGGATAATATAAAAATGAATAAAAAGCAAAAATATTACTGCCAATCTCATTTCCCAAAGAGAATAGTTGTTAATCCTTTATTTTCTTTCAATTTTTTTCTATGCATTTTTAAACAAAGTTAGGGTCGTTTTATACACATACGTTTGTAAAATATTACACTCTGCTTTTAAAATATCTTAATGACATGAATATTTTTAAATGTCATTAAGTATATTTGGAAAATATTAAGTTAAAAAAATTTTGATATTGACTGGAATTAAAGAACTCAAAACAAAATAAATTTATGTGCATATTAAGAAGTCTCACTCCATATTGATTCCACCACTGTCACCACCATCACCACCATCACCATCACCCTCTCTAAAGTAACCACTTTCATTAATTTATTATTTATCTTTCCAGTTGAAAACACTATTTTTAATGGCTGCATAATAATCCATCCCAAAGAGATATAAGATTTACACATTCTCCTAATTTGGGGCATTCGGAATGTTTCCAATTTTTCACTATTATAAATAATATTTACAAAAAATTTTAAAGTATTGCTATGACTTCGCAGAGCTTCCTGACTTTCTATTCACCATATTTTATTTTTCTATCTGGCACCAAAGGAGAAATAAAAGTTCGTTAAATTGTACTTCTGGCTTTTACCAAAACCTTGAAGCTAAAGGGTCCCTTAGAGTTAGACTAGTTTAGTATCAACCCCTCATTTAATAGAAGTAGGAAAGTAAAGCAGAGAATGAGTGACTCACCCAGAGCCACAAGCGAGTTAGCAGGAGGAAAGTGATGGAACACAGGACAGTCTGGCTGCAACATCTGCCTCACCACTGCCCTCCCCAGGCTGGTAGGGATGACTGGGGTAGTAGACCCCCTAGCCCACCAGTCAGTCCCACAGTCCCGCTCAAATACACATGCTTGGTTGAAAGAGGAAAAAAAGAGTGTTTAAAGTCAAAGTGACCGCATATCTCTGCTAGAACATCTTGGTTGAACCATCTTTAGGCTGAACATCAGGTATATAAGTAAGAAAAGAGATGAAAACTGAGAAAATAAGAAAAGGGACAATTCTAAACCTCCCGTATTGTTTCTAAATCATGCAGCAGAATCCAGCCAGCTGCCAAGGCGAGAGGCATACTGTGAAACTAGATTCCCCCCAAGCTCCCTGGACAACCTGTCTTTCCTTGTTCATTTCTCTTAAGGGAATGTGGAAAATTCCCTGGGATTTAGAAGCCTTTGACTCATCAACACATATGTCTGAGAATTTATTCTAAGATAATACACAGACAAGTACACAAGATGCATATAAAATGATTTTCATTGCAGTCTTAGATATCATGATGAAAACTGGACAATTCTATTTCTTCAGGATATATTTTATTTGCCTCTGCGGCTTCTCTCAGCCTCACCTGGCTCTGAGACCCTTTGCTTTGCCTTGGCTATTGCTATGGCTGGTCCACTCTTCGAAGACTTCGAAGTTCACCTCCTATGGCCAACCAACCACACACTCACAGTCTCTGACTCTCCCGGTCACTTGCAAATTCCAATGGAGAATTTCACTGTAGAACCTGAAATCTTGTTCGGCCAGTGGCTGCTAAAGATGCTGAGTGATGAGAGGGAGTGTGACGGAGTCAACTTCCTGCTAAGGAAAACTTGGACCAGTGGAAGAGAGAAGAGAGGGGCTAGCAGGGAAAGGCCTCTCCCTTCCTCCCTCCAAAACACTGTCCTGAGGCTTGACTTCTCCATGTGGTCCTCCTGGGTACATCCTGCAGGACCAAGCAGATGTACCTACTAAGGAACAGGTGCCTCTTAAAATTGAAAATGATGACGTTAAAGTTAAAAATGATGACATATACCTATATTCACTAGCTTGGAAAGAGCTCTGAGTGATGTTTCTGGAGGGAAGTTAACCCTGTTTGTTTCTAGATAGTCAGATTTTGGACATTTTCTTTTTTTTAAACTATTATGGATTATTGTTGCACTTGCTACAAGTATGTATTAAATTTATAAACAGAATAGTTTTGGGGAGTCCAATTTTTACACTAAAATGTTGCCAAATTTTTCATCACAATAAAATTTGCTCTAATGAATACATTTTAAAGATAAATACCTTATCAATGTCACATGTATATAGAAGTAATGTTTACACGTGTAAATAGATATATACATAGTGTATCAGTACCTAAACCATTTTTGAATGGAACTTTTTTATTAGGCTGTCCACTGACAAACTGCTTTACTCAGCTTCCAGTTTCAGAAATGCCACTGAATAATTGCCTATTCACAAAGAACAACAGTCCCTTTGTGAAACAAAGATTTTTGGCTTGCAGCCTTACAGACAGAGTTCACAGCACTATTATAACTGTTCATACACATTTGTCAAAAAAGGATGGTATCTGGGGTTAAGTTCAATCAGTTCCCTACAGAATTCAATAATAAACTTCTAGCTAAACTTAGAAATGCTATTTTATTATTTACATGTGAAGTGAGTTTTTTGGTTTTTTTTTTTTCCCATTTAGGGTATGTCAGCTGATTTAAATAAGCAACTTATACTGAGGAAAGCTTTTATCCAAGTGAGCAAGCTAAATGGAAAAATACAAAACCAAATAAAAAATGCTAAAAAATAAAGATGTTGCCCAATTCTGGACCCAAATGAATTAGGAAATAGATTATCCAATGGTTCATGATTCTAAATTCAAATATGGTGCCAACGTACAGAAATAGTATGGGAAAGATGTTACAGAGGAGTCCGAATCAACTCTGAAATATCATTTTCTGTGGGGAAGAGAGGATGAAGAAATCATTAAAAGCCATGGCTAAGTGAAAAGACATCTTCTAACACACATGTCCCACACCTGGTAAGAGATGTAATTAAAAGGGGTATGTGGATAACAACATGAAATACAGAGTAAAGAGAAGAGTCATTATTTCAAACCTATCCCCTGAAGTCACTAGTGCCCCCTCATTCTCCTTCTAACTGGATTCTGGAGTTTCGTACACATTCTTCTTGCAGTACCTAAAGTTCTCTGAAGCTCAGGGCATCCAACTCACTTGGTCTGTTCTCTCCTGTCCTGTCTTCCAGGCTCCATCTGTGGCCCAACAGTGACGATGCTAAGGAAACTCCCTCATCCAGGTCTCACTTCTCATGTTCATGGTGGAAGTTGAACTTCCTTAACTTTGCGATATATTCTTCCTGTTGCCATTTCTGGCATCAGTCTGGTCACTTCTAAAGGTAGTCTACTGCCTCCTGAGAAAAAGAAAGCTTTTTTCCTCAAGCATTTCAATACTTCTGTAGGCCCCAGGAAAATCATGTTCCCATTCTGCTAAGATGCACCTGGAGCCCCGAAGTAGCACTCTCCCGACTCTTTCTGTTCCCAGTCTACCACCTTCACCCTTTTATAGGATGCTCAGTCACACACCCAGCCATTCATTCAACAAGCCTTTTCAGAGCACACTGGGGTCACTGTGCTCAGTTCTAGAAATTTCATGGTGAGCAAAACCAGAAGCAACAACCCCAGGCCTCCTGGAGCACCCCTTCTAGTGAGAGAGGAGACATGGACTGAATCATCCCCAAATGCAGAATTATATAAACTCTAGTAAGGGTTGTAAAGGTAAGTTCCCAAAAGCTAATAGAGCATGTAATGAGAATACTGATTTATTCTGGCAGGACCAAGAGGCATGTCCAAGAAGTCATCTAAGCAAGTATACTCACACTGATATCCAAAGAAGTTTTCTCAGCAAAAAGAAGGAATGTGCCAGGCAGAAGGAAGAGTTTTTGTCAAGTTTGTGACATCCTCAGTGAATGAAAGAATTTCGGTATTTTGGAGCTAAGAAAGTTTGAAAGGTTGGGAGGTACGTACATTCTACAAATTCTGGCCAAGACGTTAAGGGTGAGAAGTGTTTATCGCCCTCCCCACTCCCTCAAGCGCCTCAGTCCCGGAGCTGTCCACTGCAACATGCTCCAGCTCTTTTCTTTCAAGAGGCCCAACCAGGAGGCTTTACGTAAGCACAGGCTCCAGGGTCCCAGCCAGACAATATTATGAGCACAGAATGAACCTCTTTCTGGTATAGTACCTTGTACGCAACTTTATAGATGGCAAATTGTAACCAGTAAGGATCCTAGCAGTAAGGGATGGGGCAGTGTGACTGGCAAGAGCGGAGAACTGTTACCATTCCTAGGCCACAGGGAGCTGCGAAAAGATTGGTTTCTAGAATGTGAACAGATGGAGAGGCTACCTGACCAGAGACAGCACCTTTGAGAATGGGATGCAGCCCACCTGTGGTTACACCTCAGGCAGGCACCTGGGGGGAGGAAGAGTCCAACTTCTCTCTCCTCCCACCCTCTGAGCTCTTGTCCTTGCTGGAACTCAATGAGAGCCGGAGGGCAAGGACACCCACGTGGATCATCCCCCCAGGATACAGAGCAGAATGGAGAACGGGGGATGCGCAAAGCAGGTGACATCGTCAGGAGGGTTAAAGCATAGTGCCCCAGTTTCAAATATCTGAGGTGCCACTAATAAAGTCCATTCATCTCTAGATGCCTCAATTTCCTCATCTTTAAAATGGAAATGATGACTACGATGCACTGGTTTGCTTTAAGCATCCATAAAGTGTTTAGACTAGTGCCTGACACCTGGCCAGTGCTTATAAACGTTCTTACAGAAGAATGTTTATAAATGCTTTTATAGAAGAAACTGAAGTTCACACAAGGTAAGTGACTTACTCAAGCTCCTGCTGTCAGAAGGGGCACAATCAAAGCCAGAATCCAGACCTTATTGTTCTTGTCTGAACACTCTTAAATCTCCTTTAAGCTGTGTCCTCCACTCTCTTCTTCAGAATCAACAGAATAATTACTAAATTGACTAATAGTTAATTCTGTAAGCACATTCTGAATCTTAGCGCTGTTTGTTAATTTAGGGGGTATTTGCATTTTCTCCCAACTTTATTGAGATACAATTGACATATGACATTGTGTAAGTTTAAAGTATACAACCTATTGATCTGATACACTTAGGTATTGCAATAGTGTTAACTCACATCTCCATCTCGTAGCACAATTACCATTTCTTTTTTGTGGTAAGAACATTTAAGATCTACTCTCTTAGCAACGGTTGATCATACTTTTCAAAAATGTATTCACAGAGGACAGGAAAACGTTTCTCCTATTCTCTGTAACTTAATGCAAATAGGAACCTGTACCTTCACAACCGCATAGAGAAGAGGAAGAGAGAACAGCTCTGTCTTCCTCTCTGTCCACCATGTGAGGACACAATGAGAAGGCTGCTATCTGCAAGCTAGGGAAAAGGCCCTCATCAGGAACTGAATCCGCCAGCACCTTGATCTTGGACTTCCCAGCCTCCAGAAATGTGGGGAATAAATGTCTGTTGTTTAAGCTATCCAGCTATTTTGTTATGGCAGCCTAAGACAACTAATACAAGATCTTCTGTCCATTTTAAATTGGAATATTTATCTTTTTATTTTTGAGTTGTAAAAGTTCTTTATATATTCTAGATACAAGTCCCTTTGCAAACTGTCACTTTCATCTAAGATGCCACCATCTCTCGTTTGGACTAATTACCCCATCTTCCTGCTTCTACTCTAGATCTCTGTATTGCATTCCCCACACAGCAGTCAGAGTAATTAATTTTAAATATACATCAGATCGTGTCACTCCTCTGCTCAAAATCCCTTACGGCTTCTCTTCTGATCCAGAATAAAATCCAAAGTCTTTACCATTGCGGACAAGCCCCAACCGATGTTGCCTCTGACCCCTGCTCAGTCTTCATTTCTCCCTTCTTCCCACTGCTTACCCTGCTCCAGGCACAGTGGTCACTCTGCTCTTTCCTAAGCAAGCCAAGCAAGCTACCACCTCTGAGCCTCTGTACTTGCTATTACAATAAGAAGCCAGCCAAGAGAAACTCAAGAGAAAGTATTGTAGGCAGAGGGAAGGTCTAGAACAGTTAGGCTGAAAGTGAGACTGACATGTCCAAAGAACAAAAAGATGTCTAGTGTGGATACAGCAAGTGGAGAAGAGGCAGTAGGTGACACAGATGGAAAGTTCAGTAAGGCTTTGTAAGGCAGGGTAAGGACTCGGGGTTTCACCACAATACAATGATGGGAAACCACTGGAGGTTTTTAAGCAGGAGAGTAACGTCTGATTTAAGTTGTAAAAGCATTGTTCAGGATGGGTAGACAGTGGCCACTAGCTTGGAGGCAGGAAGAAAATTAGGATGCCTTACTCTTACCCACTCAAATGTCTCCACTCTACTCCCAACTAGTCTTCTTCTACTTACGCAGATTCTCTGCCCTATATACTCTTCATTTTCCCCAGATGCAAGCTCTCCCATGAATGAACGATTGAATGAATGAACGAGTTTGCATCTTAACATTAATACACCAAAGGAGCTTATTCACGTTCAAGAAGCACTTAGTGAGCATTCAAAAATTTTTGAAAGGCACAATACTCTGCTGTGGTTAGTTATACACGTGACCAAGACACTCTCCTTGCCTTTAAGAAGCTTTTCTAGTTCACTGAGGAAGACACCTCACCTGTATCTAAAATACCAGCAAGAAGGGTTACAAAAGAGTTACAGGTAAAGTTCTATAGAGAGTTCAAAGGATTGGATGATCACTTCAGGTAGAAAAATCACAGAAAATGTCCTATTTGAATAGAGTAAGACTTGAATAGGTGAAAATGGTTAGAAAGTGCATTTTAGGTCGATGAAAAGAAACTGATGTAGAATCTGGGAGCAGAATAAGATATTAAAGATCATTTAGTCCAAAACTGATTTTCCACGAGTGTAGCAAATTATTTTATGGTCAATCACAAATATAGAGAACAGACTTGGTTGTCGGGGAGAAGGGAGTGGGGGAGGGAAGGATTGGGGGTTTGGGATCAGCAGCTGCAAACTATTATATATAGGATGGCTAAACAAGGTCCCACTGTATAGCACAGGGAACTGTACTCAATATCCTCTGATAAACCATAATGGAAACGAATAAGAAAAAGTATATGTATAACTGAATCACTTTGCTGTACAGCAGAAATTAACACAACATTGTAAATCAACTATACTTCAATAAATTTTCTTTAATGATTTTACGGCCGAACAAGTACTCTTTCAACTTCATGCTTTCCCGTAAAACCGTATATGCAGTTTGGTAATGAGACTGCTACATTGAAGAGCCACAAAATTGTGGTGTAAACCTCCAGGCTATGGCTGGACCAGTGATAAAAATACATGTAACAGTCAGGCGTGGAAGAGAAAACGTCCGGACTATTTGTGAAAGTCTGCTCCATCTACCCCATAATGTTTCTGGTGCTATTCTATCTGTTCTCTCTACAGAATCTACTTTCATGCTTGTATAAAGACAGCTGATGAAATTTAACTTCTGCTTGTCTTGGAAGCTGAGCTAAGTCAATAATAAACATGTACTTTGGAATTTTGTCTATTTGAACATTCACAACCTGCTGCTAGACTTTTAAAAAATCTCAGAAGTTTTAGGCTAGTATAAAGGAAAATCATTATGATATTCACCAGAGAGAAAAAAAATCATTGATTTTTAAACTTTGAGTTGACAAAGTCAATAGAGTATGTTCAAAGAAAAACCAGTGAGTTGCTACAGTCGTGGCTCAGCAACACTGGACTTGAACATGGACTTATAATGAGTATTTATCTTTAACATTCACATGAAGATCGTGTCTGCAAACCTCAGCAGTTTCAGGATACTGCCAGATAAAGATGTTTTCATTTACGTTTCAATTTTTACTGCTTAATCGCATCCCTTACGGATCAAGGATGCATACAGTTTCAGGGCTAGAAGATTAGGCAGAAAAGTCTTTACAATTCTTTCTGTGTCCAGTCTGGGTTGACAAGAAGTCCTCGGCGTTTTTTTCTGACAGTGTTGCTTTGGAGACAACAAAGAGTTAAATCAGAGATATGGGGATATATATTTATGTATAGCTGATTCACTTTGTTATACAGCAGAAACTAACACACCATTGTAAAGCAATTATACTCCAATAAAGGTGTTAAAAAAGAAAGTTAAATCATAAGTATTCCAAAGACAATCCTTTATACCTAGCATATCAGTAAGTATGGGTATTAGGGAAAAAGTAAGAGGTAGTTTCTGCCTTCAGGAAATGTACACAATTGTTGGAAAGTTTATGTGTGTATCTATATACTATGAGAAAGAGCCAGAATGAGAGAAAGAGAGACATGGAAGCAAAATATAGACAAATATTTAACAAAATATAGCATTTGTACAACAGACATTAGGAAGGGAGAAGAAACTGTGAGCAGGAGTTAATCAGAGAAGGCTTCATAGAGGAGAGGGTAGGATTCAAGTAGTTACAGTAGAGAAGAGAAAGTATTCCACATAAAGAGAATGGCACAAGCAAAGACACTAAGATATTCCCTCCTTTTTTATTAATCCACTCAACATTTATCAAGCACTTCGCACCAGGATTGCTAACCAGTAGTTTCAAAGATGAGCTGAAAGATGGAAACCATGCTCTCGCCCTTCACGGGAGTGGCTTAGGAGCCATTCAATCTTCTAACCCAGTATCTACTCTGCAATCAGATTTTTTGAACGTTTATCAAAAAGTTGAAGCTTCTGCTACTTTCTCAATGCATCTTCTTTTTTTAAAACCCTCTATCCAGTTCACCTGTATTCTCATATCTTTCATGAGATTATTTTCCACCTGCTGCTCTCACAGTCCACAGCATTAGCAGTTCTGGGAGCAAACACTAGAAACCCAGCCGAGATGTGTGGGTTGATGAAGCTCAGCAATGAAATGACCCATAACCAGAGCCACCCAAGTTCAGTTAAAGGATGATTGTGATTTGGAGCAGCCAAGGACCACTGCCATCTGACAGTGGGGAAACTGACTCCTTGGAGAAAATCAGGATAATGACCTGCCAGCCCCTGCCAACTGGAACTAAGCATGGGCAGATAGAATCAGACTCCTCTCCCTGCCCTGAACCCTGAACAGTTAGGGTCACATCCATTCCAAGAGCAAGGGCAGCTCCAGAGAACACTGTGAAATGGGTCTTTGGTCATCAGTGCCCTATTACTCTCTTATTTGATTCTCCTTTAGAGGCTCCTTCTCTGTCCAATTCTCTGTTTCTTCAGGCCAGCCACAGGCTTCCCAGAGCCTCCTCCCCAAAGTGGGTGGACTTTTCCTTTGCCCACATGGAGGCATGTGAGCATGGCTGGAGATAATCAAGCAATTGGACAGGTCAGTTTCTGTATATTCATCATAACCTTCTACTTCAATAGGAAAATAGAAGTCATCTCCCCTTCCCACCATGAAATTCCCCACCCACCTGCATATACATGTTCATCATCTCCTCTCCTACCATTTCAACAGAGTTGTTAAGAGCATGGAGTTAGACTACAAAGGTTCAAGGCCTGGCTCTACCACTTAGCAATGTGATCTTGGATAAATTGTTTAGCCTCTCTGAGCCTCAGATTCCTTAAGAGTAAAATAGGGGGAATTTTAGAACCACCTCATCAGGTTGTTGTGAACTTAAAAGGGAAAGCCAATGACCATTACAGTGATCCATAAAGCAAACCCTAAGTTTATTTATTTGCCAGGCAAGGGAACATGTACCAGTGAAGAAGTTCACTGAGGTGGGGAGAGAGGTGTATATATAAATAAATAAATGGGCAGGTGGGGCTCACAGTGGTTATACTAATTAAGAATAATAAGTAGGAATGTACTCTTATTCAGAGGATTCAATTGTTTAATCCATGGTAAAGCATTTGAAACATTGCCTGGCATATAAGAAACCCTCAAAAATGCCACCCTTCATTATTTATTACTAACCTGTTCCGAATCTTGTTCTCTCACTATCTCAGGGATTTTACTCTTGAATTTCCAGTTCTCTCCGTCTCTACTGGATCATTCCCGTTAGCATTCAAATATATTCTACAACCTCCATACATAAGCCTTCTCTCTCCCTTAGTAAAGATGAAGATGGAACCTTAAATTCAATAGTGAAAAGACAGATTTATATTATAAATGATTTGGAGAAAACAGGGAGCCATCTAAAAATAAAACCAAAGTTGTATCAGTACTTCCCACTTTACACCAGGAAAATCTCCTATTGGATCAAAGATCTCAGTTTAAATAATGAAACTATAAATATACTGTAAGAAATCATGAGAGAACTCTAATAAACTCAGAGTGGGAAAAGCCTTCTTAACTATGACACAAAACTCAAGGGCCATAAACAAAAAGATTTATAATTTTTTCTTTTTTTTTTTTTTTTTTTGGCCGCACCGCATGGCATGTGGGATCTTAGTTCCCTGACCAGGAATCAAACCTGCACCCCCTGCAGTGGAAGCGCGGAGTCAACCACTGGACCGCCAGGGAAGTCCCAAGATTTATAAATTTGACAATATAAAAATCAAACATTTCTGCAAGGCAAAAGCCACCATAGGGCTTCCCTGGTGGCGCAGTGGTTGAGAGTCCGCCTGCCAATGCAGGGAACACGGGTTCGGGCCCCGGTCCGGGAGGATCCCACACGCCGCAGAGCAGCTGAGCCCGTGAGCCATGGCCACTGAGCCTGCGCGTCCGGAGCCTGTGCTCCGCAATGGGAGAGGCCGCCAAGAGTGAGAGGCCTGCGTACCGCAAAAAAAAAAAAAAAAAAAAAAAAAAAACCACCATAAACAAATTCAAAAGACAAACAACAAACTGGGAAAATAAATTCCAAAGATAAATAACAAACTGGGAAAACACATTTACATCGTTATATTGCAAACAAAGGGCTACTTTTCCTATAGCATGTATAAAGTGCTAAGAAAAAAAACCCATAACCTGGGGCTTCCCTGGTGTCGCAGTGGTTGAGAGTCCGCCTGCCGATGCAGGGAACACGGGTTCGTACCCCGGTCCGGGAAGTTCCCACATGCCGCGGAGCGGCTGGGCCTGTGAGCCATGGCCGCTGGGCCTGCGCGTCCGGAGCCTGTGCTCCGCAACGGGAGAGGCCACAACAGTGAGAGGCCCGTGTACCGCAAAAAAAACCCCAAAAACCAGTAACTCCCTTTTTTGAATGGACAACAATCCCCAAAAAAGGAAATACAAATACCTTTTAAACATAAAAAGATGTTCAATCTCACTCATAATGAAAGAATACAAATTATAATTATCCAGAGCTACCATTTTTCACTTACCAGATTAGCAAAGGTCAAAAGCCAGATAATACTCTGTGTTAATGAGGTTATGGGGAAAGAAAATCCCGCGAGAGCTGCTCGCCCCTGACCCGCGGGCTGCCGGTTCCAGCACAGCCGACTACGCGGGCGCTGCCGAGGCTCTGGGGGACGGGCTGCTGGGGTTTCCACTTCCGCCGCCACGGATTCGCTCCCGGCCGTGGTGGTTTCCTGTGCAGAAGCTGAGGAACCTGCTGGTGTTTTATTTGGAGGCGTGGCTGGCCGACTCGATCTTCGGCCCAGGCCGAGCCGTGGTTCCGGAAATGGAGTGGATGAGCCAGGCCCTGCTGACGGTGGACGCACTTCACGCCGGGAAGTTGGTGGAAATCACTAATATGTGGCAGAGCCAAGATTTGTAATAGGGAAGAACAAATCTCACTCCATATTGGATCTGTTTCTTTTACTTTAACCTTTGTTTTCTATTGCTTTTGCTACAAATTAAGAATGTTGCTTGTAGCCTGAAATATACAGGACAGCCCATTCTCAAAGCTCTGACCTTTAAAAGTGTAACACTTTTCCATTGATACAGAGATTAAAAAGTTGCACAACAGCACATTTGTCTTATTGGAGGTTTACAGGAACATCATGACCTGACCTACATGGACAGCTGCTAGAACAAAGGATTCTGACACCAAGAAGTTTGCAACCACTAACCATGCCCCTCCTGTTTAGTATAAAAGAAGCCTGAGGGCTTCCCTGGTGGCGCAGTGGTTGAGAGTCTGCCTGCTGATGCAGGGGACACGGGTTCCAGCCCTGGTCTAGGAGGATCCCACATGCCACGGAGCAACTGGGCCCATGAGCCACAACTACTGAGCCTGCGCGTCTGGAGCCATGCTCCGCAACGAGAGGCCACAACAGTGAGAGGCCCGCGCACCGCCCTGAAGAGTGGCCCCCGCTCGCTGCAACTGGAGAAAGCCCTCGCACAGAAACGAAGACCCAACACAGCCAAAAATAAATAAATTTATAAAAAATAAATAAAATTTAAAAATAAATAAGCCTGAATTCTAACTTGGGTAAGATAGTTCTTTAGGACACTAGTTCATCATCTTCTCTGACGCCTGGCTTTCCAGATAAAGTCACTATTCCTTGCCCCAACAACTTGTCTCTCAACTTATTGGCCTGTTATGTGGTGAGCAGTACAAGCTTGGACTCAGCAACTGATTCAAGTCCAGGTATGACTGACACCAAAGCTCAAGCTCCTAGCCATGATGCTATCCTAAAATCGAGTATAGAAAACTGCCCAAGAAACATTAGTGCTGAAACTCTTCTGCAAACTCTTCATAGGTAAGTGTCCCACCTGGCCAACCTGAGAGTTCCATCTAATGGGTAGTGAGGACAGACCAAGTGCAGGGGTACTGCACAGCGTAGGAAGCACATACCCTTCCAGTCTTGGCCATACTACTCTCCAGCTGTGGAACTCCTGCAAAGCCACTGACTCTTATTTTCCCTGTGTGGTCTTTAAGGTCACGGTCACCTCTAAACTCTATGTGCAGTATTTGTTTTGCATGCAGAAGGCTTACTTCTCATGACTACACCAAAAATATCCTAACACAATGGTGGGATGTATTGATTTCAAACATCCTTTTTTTGTAGCTCTGAGCTACTAACCTACCACCTAATAAACATGTCTTTGTTCTCCTTGGATGTAACAACAAATGCACATAAGTAATTGCATTAAAACTTATGTGTCATCAATTATTACTACTCACTTTGGGCTCAAGAAGTGCAAAGCCTCAAGGCAAAATGGAAGCTCTAACTTATTTTGCAAAGAAGGTAAAAGACAAAAGACATGTGAATTCTTAAGAAGCTAGAAGGAGGCTTGTTTCTTTCACTCCTAATTCAACTCTCAAACCTAACCTGGTGGTGTTCAAAACATTTCTATGAAGGGAAAATATCTCACCATCTACAGAGACTTCATTATTCTTTTATCCCAAGGAAACTAAAATATTTCCTATTTTTGTTAATTGGACATATCTTCACATTAGGTTATTGCTTTTTTCTGTTTTGCTTTGTGTTTCCCTGATTGGCTTATTGAACTCAGTTTCACATAATCCTTTGAGCAATATCCCCAAAACGGCAGTGTTGTGTTTAACCTAGTTCTATGACAAAGTAAACTGCTTTCCTTCATACTTTAAATGGAAATGTTTTCTTATTGTTCTAATCCCCCATATTCATTTCTGGGATGTTATTCCTCATAAAAGCTCTTTCTCATTATAGAAAATGAGAAGCATAAACAGCGTGGACCTCCTAATGTAGAGTGATGAGAATGTTCTAGAGTAAATGTGGCTAGATTGCAGCTGGTTCTTCTACGTGTCAACATGCATATTAGGAGAAACTGGAATGGGGCTTGAATTTTATTCTCTTCCAGAATTTGGGATCTCATTCACTGCATTCTTCTGTTTCAGAATTTGGAATACTGAAGGATACTATTAAGTCAGAAACTGAAGGGTTAGAGATTTTCCCCTACTTGCAAGCTAACAAGTAAGGCTGCTATATACAGTTGTATATACATGACAGTGACTGAAGAATACACACCGTTTGGACATAGACAAAACTGTTTATTAATCACAACAAAATCAGCACCCAATGCAATATCTTGCATCAGTTCCCAAAACCCCCATCCCCACAGAGTGACACAGTGGGGACCAGATATCACCTAGGCAGTCACTGGGGTGCATCGCAAGAGAGAAATCCCCAAATTAGGAAAAACTGATTTATATAGGGCTACTACTGGCTTGCCCATTCTCCCCTCCAGAGAAATAAAGAGGTTTTATTTTTCCTCTGGAGTGTAAGCAAAGCTCTTCAGGGAGAGGAAGAAGATTTTTACTAACCTGGAATGTGTCTAGGGAGGGAGACATTTACGAGCTCTATTATGTCTAGCTTCCAAGGTCATTTGCTCTGCAAACATCCTTGAACCAATGGTCCAAAAAGTATAGGAAATGCCATGAAGAACTGCCTTCCAAAGCAGATAGGACTGGGGACGGAAAGTGAGTGCTGTCTCCAGAAAGCAATTTACCCCAGCAAAGCCCACGAGTCTTGGGCCTCCCTCCCAGACCAGCCCCGACCTGCGTGCTCTGGACTCCAGGCTGCCGGTTCACATCCCAACCCTAAATCAGGGAGAAGCTGAATCCCAAAACCTAGTGAACTCTCAGCTGAAAACCAGAAAAGACCTGGCAGAGGGGGGGAAAAAAATCCGTTAGACAGAAATCAGAATAATCAAATAATAGGTGGTACTTGGGAGAGAATGGTTTTTAGAGAATTTTCTAAGCTGATCTGAATGCCTCATTGCTTTCTTATATGATATGCATAGGCTTGGACAAGGCAGGGAAGAAACAGATTAAAGTGCCTGTCAGTTTAGACAATATCCCTGGAGTATAGGGATTGCTCAGAGAGCCCTCAGGAGAGCCCAGAGGAGAAATGATATTACCCAAGATGGGTTCAGGGTGGAAGAGAATTTATCCTGTAATGTCCATGTCCACAGTCCATGCAGTCTGACTCTTTATTATGTAGACAGACCTGCCAGGAGGAGCTCGCATCAGCAGCCCCCATGATTATAACCAATTAAGATGCTTCATTCGTATATTTCCATTTCTCAGAGTGAAAAACTGGTCTGAAATGGGACAAGCTATCGTTGACAACCCAAGGTACCAATGAGTGTACTGCTTGGAAATATCATAGTGGTTCTTTGGCGAGAATAGCTTTGAAACTGGGTTATGCTCTCAGCAACAAATCACCGAGTGTTCCTGAAAAATTGAAAGCATCTTGTCTGGGGAAGAGGCATTACTTCTATTTTCTAGCTAAGGTATTTTCTGGCGTTCTGGGGAGGCAAACAGCCAAGATATAGTCTCTTCAGGCTTTCATTTGCTGAGAAAAATGGCCCTTCAGAATCTGTGATATTTTGGGCACATTAAGCTGAGTGAAATTTGGGGTCATCTAACAGGTTAATGATCCGAATCATTAAACGGGCTACACTAATCTTCCTTCCCACAAGAACAATGTCAGTCATTTGACTTCTAAAAATGAGGGCACTAGGAAACAGAAGTAGGGATGGGAAAAATTGTGGGCAGCTTGTATGCTCTTTAAACAAGTTCAGATTCTAATTCAAGAGGAAGAACGTTTACAGGGGTCTTCTCTCTGCACACAAATTATATCTTTAAATATATATACAAATTGTTTTTTTCCTTTGCTTTTAGAATGCTAGTGCTATAAATTAAGTGTTAATTGCTTGGTTTATTGTAGTTAAAATATGCTTTATATACTATGATTAAATTAACCTCTCTTTGGAACTTCCCTGGCAGTCCAGTGGTTAAGAATCCATGCTTCCCAACTGGCAAAGGATTAATCTCCAAAATTTATAAGGAACTCATGCAGCTCAATAACAAAAAAACAAACAACCCAATCCAAAAATGGGCAGAAGACCTAAATAGACATTTCTCCAAAGAAGATATACAGACTGCCAACAAACACATGAAAGGATGCTCAACATCACTAATCATTAGAGAAATGCAAATCAAAACTACGATGAGATATCACCTCACACCAGTCAGAATGGCCATCATCAAAAACTCTAGAAACAATAAATGCTGGAGAGGGTGTGGAGAAAAGGGAACCCTCTTACACTGTTGGTGGGAATGTAAATTGATACAACCACTGTGGAGAACAGTATGGAGGTTCCTTAAAAAACTACAAATAGAACTACCATATGACCCAGCAATCCCACTACTGGGCATATACCCTGAGAAAACCATAATTCAAAAAGAATCATGTACCAAAATGTTCATTACAGCTCTATTTACAACAGCCCGGAGATGGAAACAACCTAAGTGTCCATCATCGGATGAATGGATAAGGAAGATGTGGCACATATATACAATGGAATATTACTCAGCCACAAAAAGAAACGAAATTGAGCTATTTGTAATGAGGTGGATAGACCTAGAGTCTGTCATACAGAGTGAAGTAAGTCAGAAAGAGAGAGACAAATACCGTATGCTAACACATATATATGGAATTTAAGGGGAAAAAATGTCATGAAGAACCTAGGGGTAAAACAGGAATAAAGACACAGACTTACTAGAGAATGGACTTGAGGATATGGGGAGGGGGAAGGGTAAACTGTGACAAAGCGAGAGAGAGGCATGGACATATATGCACTACCAAACGTAAGGTAGATAGCTAGTGGGAAGCAGCCGCATAGCACAGGGAGATCAGCTTGGTGCTTTGTGACCGCCTGGAGGGGTGGGATAGGGAGGGTGGGAGGGAGGGAGACGCAAGCGGGAAGAGATATGGGAACACATGTATATATATAACTGATTCATTTTGTTGTGAAGCAGAAACTAACACACCATTGTAAAGCCATTATACTCCAATAAAGAAGTTAAAAAAAAAAAAAAAGAATCCATGCTTCCACTGTAGGGGCCATGGGTTCAATCCCTGGTTGGGGAACTAGGATCCTGCATGCCAAGCAGTGCAGCCAAAAAAAAAAAATTAAAAAATAAATTAAGCTCTCTTTGTAAACCAGCCATTATGCCTTCATTTGTGTATCTTTGCTTCATAGAATACTGTATTCACAATCTTCTAAGCTTCTAACCTTTAGGAGTATTTACTTAGCCATTATGTCATTCAAACTCAGATTTTTCCATTTTTAATCTCGAGGATTATTCAATCCTTGATATCTGGGACAACGTTAAATGTGCTAGAAACAATGCTTCCAAGTCCTTACCTCTCCCTATTTCCTATGTGTGTTCAAGCCATTAAGTCTTTCTTTTTTTTTTTTAATAAATTTATTATTTATTTATTTTTGGCTGCGTTGTGTCTTCGTGGCTGCACGCGGGCTTCCTCTAGTTGCGGCAAGCTGGGGCTACTCTGTTGCAGTGCGCAGGCGTCTCATTGGAGTGCTTCTCTTCTTGCAGAGCGTGGGCTCTAGGTGCGCGGGCTTCACTAGTTGTGGCACGCGGGCTAAATAACTGTGGCTCACAGGCTTTGTTGCTCTGCAACATGTGGGATCTTCCTGGACCAGGGCTTGAATCCATGTCCCCTGCATTGGCAGGCGGATTCTTAACCACTGCGCCGCCAGGGAAGCCCAAAACCATTAACTCTTAAGAAAATATTTCTTCACGAAAAATGTTTTCCCAGACAAGCTTTGATGGTCATCTGAGGTGGACAAACCCAGAGGTGCCACAAGCAGGTCAGTCTAACACAAAGGACACACCATAAATGAGTGGTGATTCTACTCTGGAAAATAAATTTCTACCAAGAGGAGTGGTACTCAGGCATCATCCAGTATTATAGAAGAAGGAAATCCTGTCTCTCTTAAACAAAATAGAATCCAGAACCTCCAAAGTTCATAGGTGGGAAGTGAAAATCCAGATAGGAAAGTCTCTGAAAAAGTGACTTGTTTTAGTCCCACTCTGTGGTAGGCAGAATTCTTAGATGACCCCCAAATAACATGCAATCCCCTCTCCTTGGCATATGGGTAGAATCTGTGAATATGATGAGCTATTACTCCTGTGATTAGGTTACATTATATGGCACAGTTGACTTTTTTTAATCGTAAAAAACACTACATAAAATTTACCGTCTTAACCATGTTAAAGTGTACAGTTCAGTAGTGTTAATTATAATCAAATTGTTGTGCAGCAGATCTCCAAAACTTTTTCATCTTGCAAAATTGCAACTCTGTACCCAGTGAAAAGTAGTTCCCTATTTCCCTCTCCCTCCAGCCTCTGACCACTTCCATTCTACTTTATGCTTCTATAAATTTGAGAACTTTAGATATTTCATATAAGTGAAATGATATAGTATTTATCTTTTTGTGTGTGACTGGCTTGTTTCTCTTAATGTGCCCAAGTTTTATGAACGTTGTAGCCTATGACAGGGTTTCGATCTTTTGTAAGGCTGATTAATATTCCATTGTATGTATATACCACATTTTGTTTATCCATTCACCCATTGGTGGACATGTGGGTTGCTTCTGTCTCTTGGCTATTATGAATAATGCTGCAGTGAACATGGATGTGCAAGTATCTCTTTAAGACTCTGCTTTCGAATCTTTTGGATACATACCCAGAAGTGGGATTACTGGATCATACAGTAGTTCTATTTTTAATTTTTTGAGGAGCTGCCATAATGTTTTCCATAACAGTTGCACCATTTTACAATCTCACCAACAGTACACAAAGGTTCCAATTTCTCCACATCCTTGTAAACACTTGTTATTTTCTGGTTTTTGATGGTAGCCATCCAAACAGGTATGACATGATATCTCATTGTGGTTTTGATTTGCATTTCTCTAATGATTAGTGATGCTGAGCATCTTTTCATATGCCTTTTGGCCATTTATATCATCTTTGAAGAAATGTCTATTCAGGTCCTTTATTCATTGTTTAATTAGGTTATTTTGCTATGATTTAGTTGAAGGAGTTCTTTATATATTCTAGATATTAACTCCTTATCAGATATATGATTTGCAAATATTTTTCTCATTCCATAGATTACCTTTTTTTTTTTTTTTTTTTGGCTGCGTTGGGTCTTCGTTGCTGCGCATGGGCTTTCTCTAGTTGTGGCGAGCAGAGGCTACTCTTCATTGTGGTGCACGGGCTTCTCACTGCGGTGGCTTCTCTTTCTGTGGAGCACAGGCTCTAGATGTGCGGGCTTCGGTAGTTGCAGCACGCGGGCTCAGAAGTTGTGGCGCACAGGCTTAGTTGCTCCGTGGCATGTGGGATCTTCCCGGACCAGGGATTGAACCCGTGTCCCCGCATTGGCAGGTGAATTCTTAACCACTGCACCACCAGGGGAAGTCCCTCTATAGATTACCTTTTAATGTTGATTTTTTTCCTTTGATGCACAGAAATTTTTGAGCTTGGAGTAGTACTCTATGTATATTTTTGCTTTTGTTGCCTGTGCCTTTGGTGTCACATCCAAGAAATCACTGCCAAATCTTAAGGTCATGAAGTTTTCCCTGTTTTTTTTCTAGGAATTCTATAATTTTGAGTCTTACATTCAGATCTTTAATCCATTTTGAGCTAATTTTTGTATGTATTGAAAGATAAAGGTAAATTTTGTTATTCTGCATGTGAGTATCCAGTTTTGCCGGCAACATTTGTTAAGGAGACTGTCCTTTCCCTATTGAGTGGCTGCTTGGCAGCCTTGTTGAAAATCATTTGCTCATATATACAAGGATTTATATTGGGCTCTCTGTTGTATTTTATTGGTTTATGTGGACACAGTTGACTTTCAGAAAGCAAGATTATTCGGGTGTGCCTAACCTAATCACATGAGCCAGGTAAGAGCAGAGAAATTTTTCTGGCTGGTCACTTGAGCAAACCAGCACGAGCAAGATTTGACAAAGGCATGTTGCTGAGATGAAGGGGGACCTGTGGCTAAAACTTGAGAGCAGCCTCTAGGAGTCGAGAGTGTGCCCCAGTTGACAGCTGGCAACTGCAAGGAAATGAATTCGGCCAACAATCTAAATGAGCTTGAAAGTGGATCTTTTTCTAGTCGAACCTCATGATGATAACACAGCCGATTCAACATTTTTATTTCAGCCTCATGAGACCCTGAACAGAGGACTCAGTTAAAACGTGCCAGACTGCTAACATACAGAAATGGTGAGATAGTAAATGTCTGGTATTTTGAGATGCAAAATTTGTGGTATTTGTTACACAGCAAGAGAAAACTAACATACCCAGGTCACACCTTCCTCTTTTGATGAGGTCATTCTAATCACTGTGGCCATTAGTCCACTGGACTCCATGGCTCCTTTGTTCTGACCAAAGTTGAGACTGAATGAAACCTTTTTCTTTCTTCTCTTTTTATTTACTTATCTTTAAGGAGGAATTTTTTTTTTTCCAGGGGAAAGTGCGAACGCAGTCCCCCACTACCACAAATTATGCAGTCGAGTTTCCCACATTTGGGGAAATCGCAGGGGTCAGCACATCCGGAGTGCAATGGATAAGCCTCGCCCTGGGAAAACCACCCTCGTGATCATGGTATCTCCCCTGCCAGGTAAGTATTAAGGAGGAATTTTTAAGTTAATGTATTAAGTTTGTAAATAGGTAATATGTTCAGAAATACATGGTTCAGAAATCAAAACATGTAACATCTCTACATATTACAGTGAGAGTAATCCCTCGTCGGCCTGTTCTGTTATCCCTCATCTGCCTGTTATCACCTGCCAACCATCTCCCCAGGGAACCACTGCTTCTAGTTTCTTGATATCCTTCCTGAGTTATTTTAAATGCATATATGTGACCAAAAAAACTGTTAATTACTCCCAATATCAATTCTCTTCTTAAATAGCATTAGAATTTTTATTGGAGCAAATAGCTTCCAGGAATCAAAATTATATTCCCCAGGGTCCCTTATAGCTGGGTGTGACCAGGTGTGGCAGCTTTCCGGAACCTTCCTTGGTGTATGCCCTTTGTCCCTTCTTCTTCTCCTTTTCCATCCCACTGCCTGGAAAGGAGCTGCTTCCTTGGACCGAGGACAAGGCCATGCCCTAAGAATGGAGGGCAGGTGAGCTAGAAGGAAACTAGCCCTGTGAGTGTGTCACGTAGCAGAGCCCTGACTCCATTCTGGACTGCCTTCCCCTAGATATTTACAGAGAGAAATGATCTTTTATCTTTTTTAAGCCACTGTTCTTTTTGAGTATTATCACTGGAAGCTAAACCTAATTCTTAACTAACACAATATTTTTAAAAATATGAAGATATAGTCTCCCTTACCCCTTCTTTTACCAAAAATAATAGAATATTACATAATTCAATATTACATTGCTCTGTATTTTGCTTCTTTGACTTAACAATTTATCTTGTAGCTCTTTCCATTGCGTACTGTCAGGGAGGACAAGAAGTAGATGGCACACTACAAACAGGTGTTAAGGGAAAAATAACAGGACTAATTACAAAGATTTGCGCAGGGTTAGGAGAAACCAGTAAGGGAAGGGGAAGCCAGAGTGGGAAGCCACTAGTACCCTTAGGCCTGAAAAGGTAAGTAGATGGACTGGTTATCAGAACTCAGAGAGATCTGTTGCTGCAGGACAGGGCAACCCAACAGAGGTGTGGCTTTTGATTTAAAAAATAGCCTCCAACCGTCACCTTATTAGGGAAGGGAGCCTGAGGAATATCCTAATCACTTTCTTCCTATTCTCCAATCTCCTGTTGGTGCCTCCTATTTCCTAAATCCAAGCAAAAGCCAGAGGGCAAGGAAGATTGTTGTGATTCACAAAGTTCACCCCCCTGGAGCCCAGAGCAGTATGGAGAAAGGCAAAGAGTGCATCGAGAGGGAAAAACAGGAAATATCCAGCACTATCCACCCATGTTACTTCTCAGCATCTACTTTGTCCTTTGTTTAGAAGAGAAATTTGTGTCCCCAACAAAGGGAACATACAAAGTCCCATCAGCTCCATGCATTCATAGGGTAATGTCTTTCAGTCATATTCCAATATCATTAAACTTTAGCCGTGACATTGCTCTTCATTTAAATCTGCAGGAGGATCTACAAACTCAGTGCAATCCCTATCAAAATTCCAACTGCTTTTTTTGCAGAAATGGACATGCTGATCCTAAAACTCATATGGAAATGCAAAGGACCCTAAAGAGGCAAAAAAAAAAAAAAGAAGGAAACCACTGAGAAAGAAGAGTAAAGTTGGAGGACTCATATCTCTTGATTTTAAAACTTATTACCAAGCAACAGTTATCAAAATATTGTGCTACTTGCATAAAGACTGATATATAGACCATATATAGATCAATGGAATAGATTGAGAGTCCAGAAATTGATTTCAGACAACAGTACCAAGACCACTGAATAGGGAAAGAATAGTCTTTTCAAAATATGGTCCTGAGGCAAGTGAATATCCACATGAAATGAATGAATTTGGACTTCTACCTCACACCATATACAAAAATTAACTCAAAATGGAACAAAGACCTAAACAGAACAGGTGAAACTATAAAACTCTGAGACAGAAACCTTGGTGTAAATCTCTGTGATTTTGGAGTAGGCCACAGTTTCTTAGATATGACACCAAAAGCACAAGCAACCAGAGAAAAAATAGATAAATTGAACTTCACCAAAATGTAAAACTTCTGTGTGGCAAATTATACCATCAAGAAAGCGGAGGGCTTCCCTGGTGGTGCAGTGGTTGAGAGTCCGCCTGCCGATGCAGGGGACGCGGGTGCGTGCCCCGGTCCGGGAAGATCCCACATGCCGCAGAGCGGCTGGGCCCGTGAGCCATGGCCGCTGAGCCTGCGCGTCAGGAGCCTGTGCTCCGCAAAGGGAGAGGCCACAACAGTGAGAGGCCCGCGTACCGCAAAAAAAAAAAAGTGACAAACTACTACACATACAACAACTTGAATGAATCTCAGAAACTTTATATTGAGTGAAAAAGTCAGACCCAAGAGTATATAGTGTGTAATTCCAGATATGTGATGCTCTGTAGCAGAAAAAAAAATTATGATGAAATCAGAATAGCGGTTACTTCTAGAAGTGGTGGGGATTGACTGGGAAAGGGTGTGAAGGAACATTCTGGTTGATGGAAATACAGTCTACCTATATCTCAAGTGTCTTGATAGAGTATGTGAATTATAAGGGTACATGCCTCTGTTAAAACTGACTCAACTGTACACTTAGATCTGTGTATTTCATTGCATGTGAATTACATCTAAATTAAAAAACAACTTATTTCCTGCAAACAACTGCATTGTGCATCTCTAGCCCTTTAATCCACTTTCGATAAAGAGCACATTAAGATTTGGAGTCTATTCCCATACATGTTTGCCTCATCTCTTAGCCTTGTGAACTGTGATGGAGGGAGTTAACATAAATATCATACAGGAAAATAGGGGACACTATGTCACTAGTCATCAACTGCAGCAGACCAGAATACCAAGTAAAATAAGTCACAGTACCAGTTTCAAATAGAAACAGGCATAAATTAAAAAGGGAACATTTTACATTTACAAAAGGTACATAATAAAGGGTAATATTTAACCATTTTCAAGTGATAATGCTAGATATTCGAAAGAGTCACATTCCTTTATTTCCAAGAGAGCAGTGTGTTAAATAACAAGGCAATCTGCATTGCTATTTCTATGCCTCATTAGGAAGTAGTTAATAACGTCCAAGGGCTTCCCTGGTGGCGCAGTGGTTGGGAGTCCGCCTGCCGATGCAGGGGACGCAGGTTCGTGCCCTGGTCTGGGAGGATCCCACATGCCGCGGAGCGGCTGGGCCCATGAGCCATGGCCGCTGAGCCTGCGCGTCGGGAGTCTGTGCTCCGCAACAGGAGAGGCCACAACAGTGAGAGGCCCGTGTACCGCAAAAAAAAATAATAATAATAATAATGTCCAAGATATTTAAACTAAAATCCAACTCATAATATTAATTTTTGTTTACCCTAATAGACCAGTTATAGATGAAGTAAATAGTTCTTTGTTTGGACTTTAGGAGCACATTTTATGGACAATATATCTAGTTTTTGGTGGTTGGAATTCAGCAGTCTTTTCAGTGGGCAGTGTATAAAATGATCCCTTACCTCATTGCCCTGTAATATTCTTCTCCTTGTCTCAAAACCTTCCATTGAGATCAAAGTGGACATTTTCCCACCTGTTCTTGATTTTTCTTGACCTACAGGCATACCTTATAGATATTGCAGGTTTAGTTCCAGACCACAGCAATAAAGCAATTATCTCAATAACATGAGTTGCACGCATTTTTTTGGTTTCCCAGTGCCTTTAAAAGTTATGTTTACACAATACTGTATTCTAGTAAGTGTGAAATAGCATTGTGTCCAAAAAAAAAAGTACATACCCTAATTTTAAAATATTGCTAAAAATGCTAACCATCATCTGAGCCTTCACAAGTCGTGGTAGTAACATCAAAGATCACTGATCACAGACCACCACAACAAATATAATAATAATGAAAAATTTTGAAATATTCTGAGAATTACCAAAATGCAACACAGAGACACTAAGTGAGCAAATGCCGTTGGAAAAATGGCTCCAATAGACTTGCTTGACACAGGGTTGCCATAAACCTTCAATTTGTAAAAAACACAAAGCCAGTACACCTGTACTGACAAAGGGTCTCTCCTTGACCACTCTCCAGCCCAGCTCCTCTGAGCCTCTTCTCCACTAGGCCCCAACCTTGCCCTATTAAGGCTGGAACAAACATCAACATAGTTCTAACAGCTCGAGGCCGAATCCCTAGGAAGACCCATTCCCCCTTAAAAGGCCTGCCTGAGAACACTCAAGGCTGTCAAAAGAATTTGCTGTGTGTTTCAGCCCCTGTCTCCCAGTCGCTATTGGAGGGGGGTGATGCTGAAAACTCGACCTCTGTGCACTGGTGCAGGGTCGAATCTCGGAGACAGCGTGTAGAAAAGAATAGCTTTATCGCTTTGCCAGGCAAAGGGGGCCACAGCAGGCTTGTGCCCTTCACAAACTGTATCCCAGCCTGGGGGAAATTTGATGAGGAGTTTTATAGCAATGGTTCAAGGGCAGGATTGCTGATAAGGATCAGGGTGTGTGCAGGGCCTGCATTCCTTTAATCTGGCCTCAGGTGATCTCCTGATGAGCTTCTGTGGTTCCTTTAATCTGGCCTCAGATGGTCTCCTGATATTCTCTGAAGAATGCTTCATCAAGTAGTTAACATCTTCCGTTTGTTGGGAGTTTTAGTTCTGCAGAAGAGCTCAATGATACTGTTATGTGTATCCCTTGAGGCGGAACTAAGGTCCTGCCCCAAGGCTGCACTCTTGTTTCTCGGCTCCCTCCCTCCTTGTCTCTGCATCCCGCCCCCCTTCCCTGATTAGCCACTGTTTGAAGCTGCCCTTTGGAGCTCAGAGAAGGTCATGGGGGCTAAAGCCTATTCCCTACAAACAAGAAACGGGGGACACAGAGAGGCTTCCGTGCCCAGGAGCCCCACAGGGTCCTGCTTGGTTTCACTAGGAGCCAGTTAGCAAACCCAGATGGGTTTCACATGGACCAACCCTTTTTCCCCTCGTATTTTTATAAGTTTTCACCTCCCTGATTCTACGGAGCCCCCAGTCACCCTCCCCTGTATCCTCTTATTCTCTCTTTAAAATGCCCAGTCACCTCTGTTTAAGTCAAAGTTGAGTTCAGTTGACACTAGACCCTTTTCCCTATTGTAATAGTAGATTCCTAACTAAAATCTGCCCTGACCACTTTAGCTAGTGTCCAGCTTTGTCTATTAGCTGTCACCAAAAACGGGTTGAACGGAGAAGAGCCTACAAGGGGCCGACAATCAAATAACAGACGGGGCCCACATACAACAAATACAAACACAGCTTCTAGAGTGACAAAAAAGGAGGTCAGAGATTTGCAGCAGAATGATAGTATTTGATTAAGGAAGTCTTTTGGAAAGGAGAAATTTTGAGAAAGCAATGAAAGGGTATTTACAGTTCAGAAAAGAGCCAAAGGTCACATCCGCCTGATGTAGTCTTGTTAGGGTTGGAAATCAGCAGTGGGTGTGGACATTGTTTGAGGGACAAGTGTAGTGAGAGTGGAGGGGTGAGGATCACAAAGGAACAAGGGAGCATCGGGAGTAATCTAGATGGTTAGAGTCTGTAACCCAGGGAAACACCTGCTTTGGGTTGTCACAGAGCATATCACAGTGGTCGCCATCTTTAGCTGCAATGGCCTCTTCTCCGACTTGCCCGAAGAAAGGCTCTCTCCAGCACAACAGGGTGACTGTGTGCAAACCAGAAAAGGCTTTGCTGCCTCAGGCAGAGACTCTTACATGGAGTGAGAGGAAGGGAGGAGTTTAAAAATACTGAATTAGCATAACGGGGCTCATCCATGTGCAGCCTCTGTGCTGAGACGCTTGGAACACAAAGGACCTGAGTCACTTTGAGGATTGGGGTGGAGGTAGAGATTCACTTTGTCTTCTTTCAGCTTTCAGGGGGTTTTGTTATCTTTGTTTTGGATTGGGGTTTTGTTGTTGTTGTTGTTTGCTCCTCTCCTAATTTGTCTGGCTAAGGCCACAGCCTGAAAACCTTGAGTTTCTCCCAGAGGTGATAGCACAGTCTGCACTTATCTATAAACACTCCTCCAAGCACTTTCGTAAGTCCCTGAGTCCTTCCAATCAATTTACTTCTAAAGTATCTCTAAAGGCATTAAGGGGGTTACTTCATTTCTAGAGATTTCCTAATTCAAATCTCCAACAACTCTCACTGTAATCACCAACTGCAGAAGTTTCTTCATTGTTTCTAGCTCTCCTCTCCAGCTCAATCCAATATGTCATGGACCTTTTATCAGAATCACCTAAGACACATCTGATCTTATCACATGCCCACTGAAAAACCCTCAGGGTCTCCCCATTTCTTAACTGATAAAGTGCAAACCCTCAGCACAGAGGCACAGTATGTCCCAAGATCTTCTGCCTCCTTCCCTCTCTGGCCAGAATCCCTCTCCTGGCTTTGAGATACCAGAGAGTTGCCATTTTTCAATGGTGCCCAGCATTTTCGTTTCTCCATGGCTTTGTTTGTATGGTTCCCTCTGCTCTAATGCCTTCATCCTTATACCCCCATGTCTGACCAGCACTCTTTATATACCTTCAACTCCAGCTTAACTGTCCCTTCCTCTGGGAACCACAGCAACTTTTTCAGGCAAAATGAATCCTTCCCTCCAGACTGCTCCCCAAACCCAATCCCCCTACTGTAAATTCTTATTGCTTTGGTCTTTACTGAACACTGTAAAATTGTCATTTGCTTAAATAGTCTTTTATGAGATTATAAAATCCTCAAAGGTAGAAATGAAGTTACACACATAATTTGACACATAATGACATACTGTCTCAAACTGTTTCCCTTTTTCTCATGTCTTCTCCTTCCATCTTAGATTGTAAACTTCTTGAGGAGTTAAATCCTTCTCTTCCTCCTTCACTTTTCCAACCCTTACTCTTGTGATGAACCTAATTTATCCTTTTATCTGTAAAAGGATAGATTAGATCACCTACTGGGTTGTATCTTGATGTAACATTTGGTAATTCTGAGAGCAAACAGGAGGAACCCAAGAAATACATCATACTGATTATACAAGGGCTGCTTAAGTGGTATTTATACTTAGGAATTGAATAGTAATTACCTTTTTTAAGTAGGAAAGAGGCATAGAATCAATGAAGATCCTCCTCCTGCATGCTCCTGGTTATTGATGGCTTACTACGCGCCCGACACTAATCTAGACATCGGGGATACAGCAGAAAATGAACAAAACCACACAAAGGCCTTGCCGTCCGTGGAGCTTGCAATCCAGGTGGAGAGACAGAAAACAAAGACGTACATGGTACCGTCAAGTGGCAACGATTCTATGAACAAAAATACCACACTCCCACTGCTAACAATAGCAACGATGATATAAAGCTGGTGAGGAGCTACAGAGTGGTGAAAGGCAGCGATATTTAGGAATGACAATCAGAGAAGCCTCTCAAAGGAGCTGCTAACATGTGCAGGAAACACTGCTGTGGGTCCCCAAGACTATCCTCACAGCTGTCTTAGGAGGAAGACACTACAGTATGGTTACAGCTCAGAGCTTTGCCAAGAATGGGGCAGACGGGATTGTTTACCTGACAAAGCGAAAACATTTAAGAAGGTCAGTGGACAAACACATAAGTGAGTAAACAAATGGTATAGTCATCATCTGTTCCAAAATAGAACCTCTTATTTTATCTATCATCATAAATGGTGGTTTGGGGCTTCCCTGGTGGCACAGTGGTTGAGAGTCCGCCTGCCGATGCAGGGGACACGGGTTCATGCCCCGGTCTGGGAAGATCCCATGTGCCGCGGAGCGGCTAGCCCCGTGAGTCATGGCCGCTGAGCCTGTGCTCCTGTGCTCCGCAGCGGGAGAGGCCACAACAGTGAGAGGCCCGCGTACCGCATTAAAAAAAAAAGAAAAAAAAATGGTGGTTTGCAGATGTTTTTTAAACTTGGAGAATCTCTGACCCAATAAAATATGAGCAACAAACTATACATAGGTATGATCTCATCTGAATTAAAGTTATAATTACGTACGTGTGTGCACTTCTTTTACTATCACAAAATAGTAATAGTGTCTCTAGCTGGTAGAATTACAGATGGATTTTATTTTCCTCCTTATACTTTTTAATATTTTTAACAGTTTCTACCTCAAGCATGTCTCACTTATACTTTTTCATTTTACTTTTTTTTTAACTTGTGCTAAGATGCTTGAGATATAACATTTTAACAAATAAGGGTACAATGCAATATTGTTAACTATAGGCACAATGTTTCATTTTAATTTTCACTTTTAAAATGATATGTGTGCATTAAAAATACTTCAAATAAACCAAAAGAAATTAAAATAGCGGAGATGTGCAGAAGGTAAAAACTAAACATCTCCCCTGCCCTTACCCACTGGTTTCTCTCCTCAGAGCTTTCACGCTAACAGTATCTTTCAACAGCCTTTTCCATAGCCTTAGAAAATATTTTATGCAGGTCCAAACATATACATATATTCTTTTCCCCCCACAACTGGAATTATAATATATATACCATTATATAAGCTATTCTTTTGTTATTGATTTAAAAAGACTTAAATACATTCCTATGTCAGAACATAAAGAGGTGCCTCATTCTTTTTTCAACTACTGGGTAGAATTCTTTCTTCTGGTGTCCTATATTTTACCTAAATGGATTGTTGCCAATGCTTTGCTATTGCAAATTGAGCTGCAAACAGCAACTGCTTGCGGTTCAAGGGTGTCTCCAGCCAGCAGGGTTATCTGATGTTCGGGGCATCCGAAGACAGACCAACTCAGGAGTGGCCTGCTGACCTGGCTTCGCAGAGGCTGAAGTGTCTTCTGCACTCATTTCTAGGTTAAGAGATTATTTCTCAGAGCCCTTCAGCTCTAGAGTCATTTCTGAGATGGGCTGGAGGGTCTGCTGCCATCAGGAGCAACACACACACACACACACACCCCTGGCAGTACTCTCTCCTGGTTTGCCCTGGGCACAGGCCCTGTCTTCTCTGAGTCCCCTGATTGCCTCCTTTCTTCCCATCTTTAGGCTGAAACCACCCACCAGGTTGGCCTTCACTTTCAGACTCGAAGACCCACACTCTGGGGTTTGGGGTCTGGCTTTTCGGGCAGCCATTGAGGAGTCAGATCACCCAACGCAGATGCATGGGGAGTCCCGATGGGGTGAACCTTAAGCGGTAAGAAAAGAGAGATGAGTAGATGGGAAAAAAACTCCCCCAACTTTTGTCTCTTCTGCAGACAACTAGGAGGCCCAGTTCTTCCCTCAGCTCCTCCTGAGACGTCCTGCCTGAAGTGCCCTCCCAGCCAGCCACCAGCTGAGTCCCTTTGTACTTTGTTGGGAAACAGCAGCCAGTGAGGAACCACTGTGTTGCTTCACAATTTTCCTGGCCTTGCTTTCTCTTTATTCCTCACCCACAAGCCCTGGGACCTGCCAAATAAAGTGTCAGCACTTTATTTTTGCCTCAGGCTGCTTTCTAGAGGACCTAGGCTAAGATATACATTAAAAGGAAAAACAAGCCTTTTTTTTTTTTTTTTAAATAAAACCACTGCCCTATAAGGTGGTTTTAGGAAGAATTCTCAGAAATAGATAAGGTCCCGTGTGTGTGTGTGTGTGTGTGTGTGTGTGTGTGTGTGTGTGTGTGTGTGCGCGCGCGCGCGCGCGCGCATGTGTGTGCCCATGCACACACATATGAGTGTAAGACAAACTTTAATACCTCTTTTTCATTAAAAAGTAATAAATTCTGGTCATCACTGTTTAAGCAATAAAAGAATCAAGGCTGCAAAAAAAATCTTTGTACAAACATACATATCTTTTCTTATGCAGACATATGTGTTATTAATACATATTTAATTTGGTGCATGTTGTGAATTACCCAGAGGATAAATTTCTAAAAGTGAAAATATTGGGTCAAGAGATATATGCATTTTTTTATTGTGATAGGTGTTATTAAGTTGCTCTTTAAAATTTTTACATAATTAGGGCTTCCCTGGTGGCACAGTGGTTAAGAATCCACCTGCCAATGCAGGGGACACAGGTTCAAGCCTTGGTCCGGGAAGATCCCACATGCCTCAGAGCAACGAAGCCTGTGCACCACAACTACTGAGCCTGCACTCTAGAGCCCACGAGCCATAACTACTGAGCCCACATGCTGCAACTTCTGAAGCCCACATGCCTAGAGCCCGTGCTCCGCAACAAGAGAAGCCACCACAATGAGAAGCCTGCACACCGCAAGAGTAGCCCCCACTCGCCACAACTAGAGAAAGCCTGCGTGCAGCAACAAAGACCCAACGCAGCCAAAAATAAATGATAATAAAATAAATATTTTAAAAAATCTTAAAAAAGAAAAGTTTTCACATAATTAGCTCTTCACCATAGTGGATTACTCTTTCTCCAAATCCCTTGCCTATATTGAGTCTTATCAAAATTTTAATCAGTTGGGTGGTTTTGACAATTCCTACTGGCATTTTTATTAGGTTTTTATTACTGTGTAGATTAATTTAGGATTGATGCTGTGATAATTGCTATCTAAGAGCAGAGTATGTACATTTTTAATATCTTCAGTAGAATTGTAAGGTTGTCTTCATATAGGATAGGTATTTTTTGTTATGGTAGTTAGTTCTGTTAGACTACAAGGGATCATTCCTTCCATTACACTTTCTAAATATTTTCTATTTTTACATATTAATTTGGAAACCAGCTACTATTCTGAATGTTCCTATTGCTTCTAGAAATGTTTCAGTTGATTCTCTTGGAATAAAGCTATATTATCTACTAATAATGATAATTTTGCCTCCTCTATTCCAAAACAGAACCTTATTTTATCAGTCATTAATTAATTAATTCAACAAATAATGGAGTTTCTATTGTATGCCCAGTGCTGGGCTAGGCTATGAATCTAAAATGTTTGGATACTATTTTCAGAACTGTGTTCACTATAGCATGCAATAATAAGCTTTCTGGTCTTTTTCATTTAATTTTCATACAATAAGTAGTGTTTTTGTGCTTCACTATTAAATGTGAAATATTATTTGCTTTGAAATATACATATTTTTATCAAGTGGAGGATATATTAATATATATCTATCTATTATGAGAATGTTTATTAAAAATACATGTTGAATTTTGTCAAATCCCTTTTTAGCACTTATTAGAATGATCACAATACGTTTCTTAACCAACTAGTATGGCTGATTATATAATATTAATCCCATTTTACAACTATTTTCGCATTTCTTCTCTGTTGAAATGTGCTGCTAGATTCTACTTGCCAATATTTCAAGTCCCGTTGTAATTTTAATGTAGTAATTTATTCTATGTGCTAATATTTTGTGCAGGATCTTCGCATAAGCGAGGTCTGTAGTTTTTAAAATGATTTAAATGATAAGAAAAGCATGCACTCCCTGAGAGTAAAAAACACAACAGTTTCGTATTCTTGTGTCTGCAGAATCCCGATTGGAGAAGGAAACAAGAACAGCAGGAGAAGGCTCACACCCTCTACCTGAAGTCTTGGCTTGGTGTTGCTCTATGAGATTATCCATGAACCTGAAGGCAGCAAAATAGCCTCGCCTTTGATTTGCCAAGATGTAAGGGCTAATCACCAAGAAGTAATGCACACAGCGTAAAGCTTGACAGCTTATGTTTGTAGTCAACCAGACCTGGCTTCAAGTCCTGACTTTGTCATTTCAGGCTCTGTGACCTTGGAAAAGCCCTTAACGTTTCTTGTTCTCCAAAATGGGAACTATCCCTCCAGCCACTTTATAGGGCTGTGATGAAGATGAAATACGGTAAAGCACATACAGTGGTTAACACAGCACTCGGTGTGTTGATATGCTTGATTAATTTAGCTATTAATAACGATTAATAAATGGTTATTGCTATTCTCCTACATAATCATCTAAAGTAAGTTTAAAGAGTTCTGAAATCCACATGCTATAGGTACCCTCACACCGAAACACTTACGCCCTCATCCTCTGACCCACCTTGGTTAACCGTATCTCAAGGAGCAGGTCACAAATTCAGTACTAAGGCATTCTGACTCAGAAAGTTTCCAAATTTATAGAATTTTAGAATATTGTATTTAGAATATTTAGAATTTTAAAATATTTATAGAATATTTATTCTATAAATAAATTTATAGAAATTTATAGAATATTGTCCTTTGCTACGATAACATCTTTCTCTGTCAGAAATTGAAGCACTTTTGACACAACACTACACAGAAAGACAAGGTGATTAAATCAAGAAATGTTTGAAACACACACACAGCTTTTCTGCCTAAATTAACTATGAGAGTACTTCATGCCTACAACTGGCAATTGAGTTGACATGGGGTATGGATTTGGCAATGGTCGTAGCTGACATCATAGTCAGTTTCAGCTAATCGGGCTGTTCTTCAAGGGACTAAAACAAAAATGGAGTCCTTTCTGAATTTTCAGATACTTGTCTTTAATCACTGACCCACCTTGCTTAGTGAATTCCACAGATGTCAGTAAAGCTTAGAAATGTTACTTCTCTCTTCCTAGCTGACCCTGAAAAGAACCTATCAGAGTGGCCACTTACATATGGTTTACTAGAAACACAATCGAAGTTCTAGGTCTGGGCTCCACTGAAGTGGCCACAAGCAAGGTTTCAAAAAAGAAAGGAGGTGGAGGAGATGGGGGGGGTGGTGATTCGCACTCTTAACTTCCTACTCCCTGAATGCACTAGTCTCTACCTGTAGCTGCAGCCAGTCTTGCACCCTAGAGACCATCAGGTTTATATAAATACAGCTGCAGCAACTGGGGATTCTGAGCATCTGACCAAATGATGACAAATTCTCTGAAAATAATTTTTTTTTTTTTTTTTTTTTGCGGTACGCGGGCCTCTCACTGTTGTGGCCTCTCCCGTTGTGGAGCACAGGCTCCAGACGCGCAGGCTCAGCGGCCACGGCTCACGGGCCCAGCCACTCCGCGGCATGTGGGATCTTCCCGGACCGGGGCACGAACCCGTGTCCCCTGCATCGGCAGGCAGACTCCCAACCACTGTGCCACCAGAGAAGCCCTGAAAATAATTTTTAAGGCCTGCATAGACCATTGCATTAGGTATGTTTAATGGGATGGCCCCAGGTCAATCCAAGTTTTTTATGAAACAGCTCCTGGCACAACTTAGGACTGCTCATTTCTATCCTGTCTTGCATTAGAATAATCAAATTATACACTAAGCTACTGAAATGAATGCATATGCACTAGGATACTCTAAACAGAATTAGTAAAGTGGCAAAATTCTCCCTCCTTATATTCATCTGCCGTGCTAAGAATGTGGCCAAAGGTCCCATGCTGACCAGACACAAGGGTTCTTGTATCAAGTAAATGTGTAACAGAGGGAAACAAAGACAGCTCCAAAGTACAAAGGATTTCTTGTTTAAACATAAAAAAAAAAAAATTTTCTAAGCAAAATTACAGTGAAAAATTAAGTATGCTATATATATGTATATATATATATATATACACTAAAGTATATTTGTATAAATGGTGTTTTTATAAACAAAAGACAAAAGACAGGAAGGCAATAAAATAAAACATTAATAGTGAATTGTGATACGATGGGTAGTTTGGGTTATTTTCTTCAAACTTTAGCATTCTACAATTCAAGTTTTCTACAAGGAATCTGTATTACTTTTATAAACAGAAACATATACAAAAAGAAAGTAAGAATTTTTTTAAACTTAGATTTGTAATGCAAACAGCTGGAACCAGCATATATTTAAAAGGAAACTCTTATACACTGTTGGTGGGAATGTAAATTGGTGCAGCCACTATGGAAGACGGTCTGGAGCTTCCTCAAAAAATCAAAAATAGAACTACCATATGATCCAGCAATCCCACTTCTGGGTATTTATCCAAAGAACACAAAAACACTAATTTGAAAAGATATATGCACCCCTATATTCATAGCAGCTTTATTTACAATAGCTAAGATAGGGAAACAACCTAAGTGTCATTGACAGATGAATGGATAAAGAAGCTGTGGTATATATGTGTAATGGAATATTACTCAGACATTAAAAAGATGAAATCTTGCCATTTGCACACAACATGGTTGAAACTACAGGGCGTTATGCTAAGTGAAACAAGTCAGACAGAGAAAGACAAATACTGTATGATTTCACCGATATGTGGAATACAAACAAACAAAAAACAAACGAACAAACCAAACAAAAACAAACACGTAGATACAGGAATAGAGTAGCGGTTACAAGATGGGAAGGGGTACAGTGGGGAGGAGGGCGAGGGCCAAGTGGGTAAAGTTGACCAGTGGTATGGTGACAGATGAAAACTAAATTTTTGGTGGTAAGCATGCCAGAGGGTATACAGAAGTGGAAAAACAATGTTGTACACGTGAAACTTATGTAATGTTATAAACCAATGTTACTGCAATAAAAAATTTTTTAAATAAATAAAATTTAAAAATAAAAGCAGACTTAAAATTAACACTCCCTGCTGAGCAGATCTGACCCTGATCATAGGCCATCTCTGCATCCTGTCTGGGATGGGGCAGAGGCTTTGGCTGAGAGATACTGGGAAGTCTGCTGTAGCTGGTGGTTCCAGTCACCCTCCTAGTCCTGGGACAAAAAACAGGAGAATACAGCTGTTCCTGTTTGGTGGTCAGAGAACACTCAAGTTGAAAGCGATGATATGTCAGCTCTATTGAAAGAACACAGAGTCACACCTCCTGAGCTGTCTCATTCTGCAATTAATGATGATGTGCCATTAGAAGCCAGCCTCACAATTATTAAATAAAGCAAAGATGCTGAAAACAAAACAAAGTTTATCATCTACAACAAAGAAAAAAGAGCTGATAGAATCATGGACCATACTCCTAACTCTTCTGATACTAGAGATATGAAAAAATACTGCCCAGCTGGAAGACAGGAAGCAGCCTGTTACTATGCAAAGAAAAGGGGAAACTGCAAAGAAAGGATGAGAGAAGGCGGCACATGGATGAAAACTTATATTCGTGGTCAGAAAGAGCAGGAACTGGTGTAATACTTGACATTCAGGGAAGCGTTTGCCTCCTCTGAGGCAATGGTTAGATATTTTAAGGAAATATGAAAAACGCATTTTTTCATATTTGTAACTGTACCAACGAAGGAAGGAATATTTGCATGTGGAAGGAAGATGGACACTGGCCAGTCTGCAGCATAGCCTGGCTCTCACTTACTGCTTACCAGAGAACTTACCACTGACAGTTGGGAAGAAAAGGCATATTCGTTTTTATCAATAAACTCAGAAAAATAGTACTGAAAAATCTAAGAGTTGCAAAAGAGGTTTGTCCAAGCGCTCATAGTGTCCACTGTAGTACTTAAGGAAGCTGCCCTCAACAGCCAAGTTGCCTGGGAACTGACCACCCCAGAGAACGCCTACTGACTTGGTATTTCAGCCAAATCATCCGGGAGCAGAAACAAGAGATCACCAAAGTGTGTACATCTCCAGTCTATAAGTATAGTCTACAGTATGTCAAAATATCCCAAATTGTCTTTGCCAATCTCTTTTTCTTAGCTGTTTTTAGGCATGAATTTTCACCCACAGAGCTCATGCCATTCCCTTGGAGGGAATTCACTAAGATTTTCGTTCTATATTCGTTATACTCAAGTGCACACTGAGTCAACATTTATTAGATGTCTCTGCGTTTGATGATTTCGATAGATATTTTTAGCATTTAAGAAATAAATGTCTTTTTTTTATATAATTTTTTTTTTTGGCTGTGCTCGGTCTTCGTTGCTGCGCGTGGGCTTTCTCTAGTTGTGGCGAGCGGGGGCTACTCTTCGTTGCGGTGCGCGGGCTTCTCATTGCAGTGGCTTCTCTTGTTGCAGGGCACAGGCTCTAGGTGCGCGGGCTCCAGTAGTTGCGGCACGCAGGCTCAGTAGTTGTGGCGCATGGGCTTAGTTGCTCCACGGCATGTGGGATCTTCCCGGACCAGGGCTCAAACCCGTGTCCCCTGCAGATTCTTAACCACTGCGCCACCAGGGAAGTCCCAACAAATGTCTTTAAATTAAAAACGTATTTTCCTAGTCTATCCTATTCTAGCCATTAGAGCTTGCCCCTAAAGGATTATAGGCTTTTCCTTCTTCAGGTTTTGATGGCTTCTGTACCCCTCTTATGAAATATTGTATTTTACCTTTTATTATTGTTTGTAGTTATTTCCTTCATCTGGGTGAAAGCCATTTAAGGCAAGATTTGTCTTATTTGTCTTTGTATGATCTCTAACACTTTACAAGTGGTAGGAACTCTGGAAATACGTGTTGAGCTGAATTAAATGTAATTACTTGGCATAAATGATAGGAGTTGTACTGTCCTAGATAATTGGTACAAAATATCCAAAATTGCATTCATTATATCACTCAAATCCATCACTCAAAAGCCTGCTTATTGCCCTGAATTTCAGATAATGAATGTCACCAACCATGTCCCAGATGCCCGTCCTCATGAATTCTCTCCTTTTGCAGTCTCTCCCCTCTCTTCTCTGTCTGACTATAGGTCCATTATTTCATAACAGTCTCTGTGTAAGCCGTTCCTGATTTCTCTTATTCCCATCTGGCAAATCCTTCTCACCACTGCCAAGGTAACCTTCCTAACCCAGGTAAAATCTTATTTTTCTCCCTCAAAAACCTCAAAACACTCTCAGGTACCCAAAACCTAAATGGCTTCTCCCGACGCCTTCTACTCTGATCTCAAGCCAGGCCTAAATTTCCAGCTTTCAGCTCCACAAGGCCCACACTCTGGCCACATGGGTCAGTGACCTGCTCCCAAAATTTTACACACTTTCTTCACTCACTGTTGCCTAATTATTTCCCTAAAATTTCAAAAATTCTTCTGAAGCTCAGATTTATGCAGACTCAAGTTTAACAGAAACAGGTAAAAGGGAGGTACCTGAAATTTCTTTAGCTATTAGAGGTCACGCATTTCTTTTGCAATAAGAGGACAGAAGAACTGAAGCTATAAGCAGAGACACTCAACATCATCCCTGCAACATATACCATATGGGTGTCAAACTCCTGGAAAGCAAAAAGGTGATGATACATTTTGACTCTGGAAGGGAAGGGCTTTTTGTCTGTTTTGTTCCCTGATCTCCCAAGAGCCTCAAGCAGTGCCTACCACATAGTAGAAACTAAATAAATACCTGTTGAATGAGGAAATATATCAGGAGGCATATTCAGTATGGAAGAAATTGAGGACAAAGAGGCATTTCGTGTGTGCCCAGTCTGTACCTGGCAGTGCACGGACAATGGGGATGGAAATGGGCAAAGGAAGCCAGGCCCCGCCCACGAAGAGCTTATAGCCCAGAGAAGGCGACCAGCACAGGGGTACTATTTGGAATAACTCAGGTGGGGAGTTTTAATGTTTGACCGTGGTCTCCCCAACCATCAGAGAAAAAAGTTGACTAAACCCTCTGCAGTCCCTGGGCCCTTCTTGTCTGAAGTATGCCGTTGACATTTCCTACATGAAAGTTCCAAGAGGCGCGGGGCTGTGCCCTCTCACCTTTGTATTCCTTGCAGAAGCCAGTACCATTCCTTGCAACTAATTGTTGCTTAATATCTTTTTTTAATTGAACTGATTGCAATTGTCTAATTTTAAAAACAGAAATAAAATTAGAGATAAAGAAGAAAACCTCTCTGCACATTATAGTAAAAATATGTAAATTGGGAGATCGGTATTGACATATACACACTACTATATATAAAATAGATAACTAATAAGGACCTACTGTATAGCACAGGGATCTCTACTCAATACTCTGTAATGGCCTATATATCCACTCTAAAAAAGAGTGGATATATGTATATGTATAACTGATTCACTTTGCTGAAAACCTGAAACTAACACAACATTGTAAATCAACTATACTCCAATAAAATTTTTTTAAAAAATCATCACACACTGGGCTTCCCTGATGGCGCAGTGGTTGAGAGTCCGCCTGCCGATGCAGGGGACGCGGGTTCGTGCCCTGGTCCGGGAAGATCCCACATGCCACGGAGCGGCTGGGCCCGTGAGCCATGGCCGCTGAGCCTGCGCGTCCAGAGCCTGTGCTCCGCAACCGGAGAGGACACAACAGTGAGAGGCCCGCGTACCGCAAAAAAAAAAAAAATCATCACACACACACACACACAAAAGAACAGGATGTCACCAATAAACAGATCGCAGCGTATGATGTGAGGCAGCACAGAACAGAAAAGGCAGAAAACTTTGCACATTCAGAAAATGAATAGCTTCTTTGGGGAAATTGCTTAGCAACTTTGTCTTGACCTCCTCAAAAACAATGAGAATAATCAACCTACTTCACAGGGTTGAGAGAAACTAATCAGATAATGGATGTGAACTTGCTCTCTAAGTATGAGAATGTTCACGAACATTAGTTAATACTATTACCACTGATCAGTTCCCCATGTGTGGCTGCCTTCTTCCCTAAACTAGTTAGTCAACCAGGTAGAGTATGGAAGAATTTTGTCTTATATCCACTAACCTCCTTAGATTTAAACTATTGGCTGTCTCACATTTAGAATTCAACAGGTAGCTAAAATCGGGTTTACTGCTGTTGGAAATGTTTATTGATTAATTAATGTGGGGAAAGAATATAAGAAAGTCAGGAGAGATTTAAAAAAAGTATGCATACTTTTGGTTCAATATGATATACCAAAAATAAGAGAATTATTCAAAGAAGGAAAAAAATATGTTCACAAAGATATTTATTGCAACATTAATTTACAACAGTGGAAAAGAATGACTTTTCTCTCCAGCTGTAGCAGAGCTCTAAAGGCCCTGCTGTCCTCTAACCTCAGGATGACTGCTTTTGGTAAAGCAAACTGTATAATGAGGTTCTTGAGCTCACCCCCCAGTGCAGTTGACCCTCAAACAACACAGGTTTGAACTGCATGGGTCCACTTATATGCAGATTTTTTTCAATAGTAAATACTATAGTACTGCCCATCCGAGGTTGGTTGAATCCGAGGTTGAAGAGGAAGCTCGGATACAGAGGGCCCACTGTAAAGTTACACTCGGATTTTGGACTACGGGGCATCAGTGCCCCTAACATGCCCATTGTTCAAGGGTCAACTGTATTTTGAATTCAGTAGGTTTGGTTCAATGCCTAGAAATTTGCATTGAGCACCAATGGTGTAGGCAATGGCTGTGGTACTGTCATTTAATGGACATTTTATAAAAGATAATGTAGCAATAGAAAAACATTATAATTAACTAGGAGGTTAAGGAAAAGCAAAATCAGGGACTTCTCTGGTGGTCCAGTGGGTAAGACTCCACGCTCCCAATGCAAAGGACCCGGGTTCGATTCTTGGTTGGGGAACTAGATCCCGCATGCATGCTGCAACTAAGAGTCCATGTGCTGCAACTAAGAGTCCGCATGCCGCAACTAAGCCCTGGTGCAGCCTAAATAAATAAATATTAAAAAAAGAAAAAGCAGAACCAAAATTGCACAACTGTGTAAAAGTTGTATGTTCAAGTTGACGAGGTACAAGATCAATTTTAAAGAACAATTTGATTTGTTAATCTAGAATAACTGAGAGTTAATTATTGTCTTCCTTTTATTTTGAGGGCTGTTGCTTAGCTGATTTTAAAATCTGTACTCGTTAAAACCAATATGTGGATTTGGGAATTTATGAACACTTTAGAAAACAGAAACAGCCAAAAACGATGGCTTCTGCCTTTCCCATTAACGTTCTAATTAATGTTAGTATGTAAATACTTACATGACTTTAGGAAGATAGCTTAGACTTGTCAACAAACAAAGGCACAAGAAACACACAGAACCATAACCATTAACCTCTCTCATAAAAACCAACAACTACAGTAACTTCTACCACAAATTTAGAACCCAGAAATGTCCACACCAGGATGACTTAGTGTGCAGACACTATAATCACATTACATATAATACCACTGGGGCTTTCTCAGAACCATCCAAAAGATTAAAGAACCGAGACATGTATATGACATAGTTATTGCTAGAATAAAAGGTTTAGATTATCTCTTAATCCCTTAGCATCTGTAGCTGAAATGCATTCTCTGGCATTACAGATAAGAAGAAATGAGTCAAGAAACTTGCTAATTTATAAAATAGTGATTTTTCATAGTCTCCTGTTTGGAGCCATATCTGTATAGTTAATCTCAGACAATCGAAGCATTTAATAGATGAGTACTTCTTCCCCATGCCTTTTCATTTCCCTGGGAACCTGTGTTATGATCACATTTCCCATTGAAGTGGGAATTGATGGATGCTACAATCATTACCAAGTTAAGTTAAACCAATTGTTACTTAAGAGATTAAGGCCAAAGCAGATCCTCCTCTATTTTCAGATAACTACCTCTAATTCTTACTTGGTCAAGAGCAAACATAGCCATGGAATGTCTTAAATATAGTGGAGGACAGAAATAGAGCTTTCTTTTCAGAACTGACAAAAGGAATAATTCACACTAGAAACTCAATTACTTATGATATCTAAAAACATAATGCGAAGTCCTAGCCATGATCTGGCCATTACAATAGGAGTTAAGGGTAAAGTCCATCAAAGACACTATTTTCACTGGGGTTAGGATATGTAAATTTGGATGGTATTAAAAATATACTCCTTCACCCCATACCAGCAACAATGCTGGAGACAGTTGGTCCAGGGACTGACTTTTGATAACTATTGGAATGGTCAGACCAGGATATAATCTTAGGTCTCACAGAGATCTTTAAAAAGAACTAAACTACACTAATCGAAAACCAGCAATAAATATAAATAGATACATAGGTTAAACACTTAGCTGGTACAAACTTTTTAGCAGTTCTATTATGCTTCATTTCATTTGGGCAGAGACTGACCCTGCATTGTTTTATAAAGTACTGAATTCATATTCTAGGTGTATAGATTTTTTTCCCCAGTGAGCTTGGTTTTCCCCCCTTATATTCCCAGGGTCAGAGTCAGCTTCAGCCCAACCCAGGTGAAATTTTATTTCTGGAGATGCCTACCGAGCTGGACCTCGTGTCCAACCTCAGTGATGGCCATTCTTAATCTGCGGCAAGCCCAAAGAGCTGGGCTGTTTCCTAAACTCTGTGGAAGGCTGTAAGGATGTGTTGGGGCCAGGCTCAAATCCCTGAGAATCCACAAGATCAGCCCTGCATCAGTTCTGGAACTTGTATCTCCCACTGGCTTCTCTGAGCGTCAGAAAACGTGGAACAGCTGAATTAGTCTCCGACCGCTGTCTTGCCACCTTCTCCCATACCTTTTATCCTTGGGCACAGTGCACATTCTAAGTTTGGGTCAGTACTTGCCTGTCTTCTGGGTGGTTGAAAACCTCACAAGTGGGACAATGTTGGACACATGAAGACAACCATTCTCCAAGAACAACATTCTTCAACTGGTGACAGTGCAATTTTGGAAGAGTGGGTTTCTATACTTGAGGTATCAGGGAGTCATAACAAATGAAACTTCTCACAGTTTCTCATCTTCTCATCAAATATGCGGCACTCGTAGAAATAGCCCCAAAGCTCGAGCATCTCTGCAGAAGCCAGAGCAGATGGAAAGCATCACCCTGATCACAGTGGAAAAAATCTGATACCTGTGATTAACTTTACCTGCGCCTCACCTGTGCCTCTCACCCCACCTGCGCCTCTAGCCTCAGATTAGAAAGCTCTTCACACACAGTACTCATGTGATCCCACAACAATTAAGGAACATCATGCTGGGCTTACTGCCAACTTATCCCATTACAGTAGAGATAACACTATCTCTAGAAGGTTCTCACTTCAGCCACAAAGAAAGCCCTTCCCAGATTAAATCCTACTGTGTGTCCCTCCCCACCCCCCAGGCTTTTCCCCATATGCCTTTTTATACAGAGCGCATTCCACCAAATCCTAAATTCTTGGGTTCATCATTATCTGCTACCCTCTTACCCTCCTTGTAAAGCAGACTTCCTGGTGCCAGGGACATTAGTGAAACCTTCATCTCAGAAATTTGCTCATCCACCCCCAGGGTTCCCAATTGTTTAACCCAGTGCCATCCAATAGAACATAATGAGAAAGCCACTTATGCAATTTTAAATTTTCTAGTAGCCACATTTTTAAAAATTCTATTTATTTTTGGCTGTGTTGGGTCTTCGTTGCTGTGCACAGGCTTTCTCTAGTTGCTGCGAGCGGGGTCTACTCTTCGTTGCAGTGCGCGGGCTTCTTGTCGGGGTGGCTCCTCTTTGCCGCGGAGCACGGGCTCTAGGCATGCGGGCGTGCGGGCTCAGTAGTTGTGGCTCATGGGCTTAGTTGCTCCGCGGCATGTGGGATCTTCCGGGACCAGGGATCAAACCCATGTCCCCTGCATTGGCAGGCAGATTCTTAACCACTGCGCCACCAGGGAAGTCCTGGTAGTCACATTTTTTAAAAGTAAAAAGGAATAAGTGAAATCAATTTTTAAAAGTGTATTGTGGTAAAAATTCACCATTTTAACCATTTTTAACTGTACAATTCAGTGGCATTAAAGTTCTTGCACAATGCTGTGCAACCGTCAGCACTATCCATTTCCAGAACTTTTGCGTCAGCCCAAACAGAAATTCTGTATTCATTAAACACTAACTCTCCACCCCCACTTCCCCTAGTGCCCCGGTAATCTCTATTATACTTTCTGTCTCTATAAATTTGACTATTCATATAAGTGGAATCGTATAATACGTGTCCTTTTGTGGCTGGCTTGTTTCACTTAGCATAATGTTTTCAAGGTTCATCTCTGTAGTAGTGTGTGTCAGAATTTCATTCCTCTTTAAGGCTGAATAATATTTCATTATATATATCGTGTTTTGGTTATTGATTCCTCTGTTGATGGAAATTTGGGTGTGACCATCTTTGGGCTATTATGAATAATGCTGCTATGAACACTGGTATACAAGTATCTGTCTGAGTCCCCATTTTCAGTTCTTTGGGCATATCCCAGAATTAGTGAAACTAATTCTAAAAATATATTTTACTTAAACTAATATATCGAAAATATTACAATTTCAACATGTAATCAGTAGGAAAAAATGAGATACTTTACATTATTTTTACATTATTTTTTTGTATGGGGTTTTCAAAATCCAGCATATTTCTTCTCAATTCAGATGATAAATTTTCAACAAAAAATTGATCTCTGTTTAGATTTCATAAAATATATATTTGAAAAAGTAGATTCACATGCCCACATTGTTCCAAATATACTTTAGAATATGTAAATTAATTAAAATTAAATAGAATTTAAAATTCAGTTCCTTAGTCACATTTCAAGTGCTAAATACCCGCGTGTGGCCAGTGGCTCCCATACTGAAGAGTGCAGGTCTAACCAACTGAGTAGAAACGCCTCTTTTTGGTGCTGTACAATCCACTCCATCCTCCCTTACTCAGCCTGCCTCCCACTATTTCCCAACAACTGATCCTGATCATTAACTCGAGAAATATTTATTGAGCCCTGACAATGTGCTAACCACTGGATATAACGGGAAACACATCTATGCATGGAGCCCCAAACCAGGTGGGGCCAGCAGACATTAAAAACAAGTGATTGCATAAATACATATACATATACATATATATATACACACACACATATTTATAGTTATAAACCTTATGGAAAAAAGGGTGTGATGACAGGACAAGCAGATGTCAAACAGAATCACATGAATAACAATATCTTAAAATTTTTGATAAGTACCTGGAGAAAAAAAAGATCTGATGGGAGTTATAATAGTGGGCTTTATGTAGAAGAGAAGCTTCTCAGAGGAAGCAACTTGAAGCTGAGAAGGAAGGACAGATGAGCTGGGGAACGGGGTATAGAAGAGGGACAGGGTAGTAAAGTGACAGGCAGAGGGTCAGCATGTGTGAAAGGCCTGGGGTGAGAAAAAGTTTCGTCTCTGAGAAACAGAGATGAGTAGAATGTTGCAAGTGTAGACAGCCGGGCCCCCAATGGGTACATAAGCAGGACTCAGTGTAGACAGTGGGGAGGCTGGGCAGGTAAGCAGGACTCAGTTTATGCAGGTTTTTATATCATAGTAAGGATTTGGGATTTTGTACCAAATGCAACAGGAAAGCTATTAAAGAACAGTTAAGAATGTTGGGCTGGCATTTCTTTTAAAGGCCACTTTGACTGGTGAAGAAAATTCCTGGCTCTGCAGCTTGGCTCTTAAAAGGGCCCTTCTTTCCTTCTTCAGCCTTTTGACCTACGCTGCTTGGTCAAAGCTGAACCATAATTCTTAGCTTGTATTTATCTACTGTCATTGTATGTACTGCCTTCCTTCACTGTTATTCATACACTCAGGTCACTAATGCACCTCACCCTAACTGTAATCTTTTCCAGCAGGTGGAAAAGCTTCTCACCCATCTTTGTGTGTCCACAGCCTGGAGTATGGAGCAGACAGACCCAGTCAATCTGTTAAATTGGATTGAGGTCAAAGTCTAATCATAGTTTGCTACTTTCTCCTTCCAAAAAGCATTCTGTGACCTAATTAACTCTTTGATCCAACTTTTCTGTACTCTGCTTGCCACAAAGAATGAAGTCCCTGAACAAGACCTGGGCAGCCCTCCAGCATCCCGGCAGGCAATACTTAATTACAAAAAGGGGTTTTGTTTCAGGTCAGGCTAGGGTTACAAAAGACATCAGCCCATATGTGACCTAGCATTTCAGAGCTTCAAGGAACTCTCCTTCTACCCTTCAAAGTTCTGGCATGAAAACTATGTACTTGACAGAGTTCTCAAGAAATACAAACCCATCTCCAAGAAGTGCTTGCACACTGGGCTAGATGCACCGTCCTTAGCTAAGGGTGCCAAAAGCATTAGATTCCTTTCTACCTTCCATTTATTGTGGATTCCATGATCCGGGGGTAAGAAGTGTGGAAAGGGCCCAAACTCTGCGATACACAAACTGTGATCTTGGCCAGATTAATCTCTGAACCTGTTTTGACATCTAAAGCAGGTGATAATACCTATTACTACAGACTGGTTAGGGGGACTAGGTGAGAAGTGAAAATATCTAGCAGCAGTTTGCGGTCAAACTGTTTTCTGTGCCTTACGGTTTTGGGAGGGGGCAGAAGGGAGGGGGAGGAAGAAGGGAGTGACCTCTGCCACCAACAGAAAAGCCACTAGGTTTCCTCTTAATCCTTCCTGATGAATAAGACATTATGGTAGATAGCTCAGAAGAAAAAACAAAAGCCCATTTATGAAACATAGTAGGACAGATATTTTCAATATCACACAATTTTTGAAGATACAAAGAGTAAATATAATTTTACCTCTACAGAAGCAGCCTTTTGTTTTATCCCCACCCTCGGCAGCCTGGACAAGCATTAACAAAGTCTACCACTGCGGGGTAATTCCCGGATTATAAAAGATGACTGCGAGAGATGAGTAAGGACTTCAGGCTTCTCTCCACAGCCCTTCCCTAGCATCGCACTTGGGCTGAGCTGTCCAGAGCCACATTTTCCTGCTGCTTCATCTTCCCCTTTTCTCCTGCCCCACCCAGTTCCACCCAGGGCGCGGCTCGGGACCGGGAGCTTCCTACGCGCCAGTCTGGATGCTCTGGGCTCTAGGTCCGAGGGGAGTGGGACCACTGCAGTCAAGACCACTTTCCATTCTTCCCGACCACCCTCAGATCCCAGGACTCCTCCGTCCGGCCCGCACAGCTCTCCGACCCCTCGCCCGGCGTCTCCCCACCCTCACCCAAGTGCACGCCGGGTCAGCGCGAGGCCGAGGCAGGTCACTGCCCGGGACTGACCCAGGCGGGGCCCGGGGCCGGGAAGGGATGAGCGTGTGCCCGGCGCGGCCCCGCCCCATCGCCAGATGCGGAGCTGTGGGTGCGCGGTGATTGGCGGGCACGGCCGCTGGATGAATGGGGTGACCGCAGCGGGGGAGCGGGGCGGGGCAGCGGAGGGCGCAGGGTGGTGGAGCGCGGCCGGGCGCGGGGCCGGAGTGGCACCGCCCTGCGCCGCAGGCGGTTAACGGTCCCCACGCCCTGAGAGTGGAGGAGGGGTCCGGGGGGCGGGCTGTGGTCCCAGGGCCCGGCGTGGCTGTAGGGCCCGGAAGTGATGGGGGCCCCGGAGGTGTTGAGGTCCAGACTCGGGCGCGGGAGGTTGGAGTGGGGGAGGAAAAGCCGCGCCCGCCCCTCCGGCCGGCGCAAAGGGCGTCCCCACCCCATGAGGATCCCTCCTGGGCTCTCGGAGCCTGTTGGTGCAAAGATGGCCCGGAGCTCTTCGGAGGACGAGCTATGACAGGAATCCATGTCCGGACACGCAGCTTTTTTCCATCCCTCGACCAGCACCCTTTTTTGACTTCGCATTTTACATTGGGTCATCCAGCAAATATCTGTTGAGCGCATACTTTATGCCTGGCACACCCCAGTGAACAAGGCGGACTTGTTTCTGCCATCACGAAGTCTAAAGCCTAATTGGGAAGGTAGGGATAAAAATAGCAAGCGAAACAGTCGCAGATTGTGTCAAGTGCTGTGAATTGAGCGTAAACTAGTGGCTGAGGGAAAGGAGGTGAGGAACTGATTTTAGCTGGGGTAATAGGGGAGACCTATCTGAAAAGGTGACTTTTAAGTTGAGACCTGGAAAAGGGGAGGTGGGCAGTTTTAAGTGGAGGGTATAGCCTTTGCAAAGGCCCTGCTGCCTCAAAACCCTTTTCTCATCCTCTCCAATACCTGAATTCCTGGGGCACCTTTTTCTGCACTTCTTAAGGTACATCACTTTTTTACCAAGTATTGTAGTTTTATTATCTCAATTCCTGGCACACACCAGGTCCCCAAAGAACATTCAGGAAATATCAACGTAGCATTAACTGACTTGCAGATACCCGGCTAGGTGCCCAGGTAAATTTAAGAAGTGAATAGACTATTCATGAATGTTTCCTGAATATTCATTTTGTCTTTTTTGTGCTTCTCCTATACACTCACTGTATAGGAGTGTATAGGAGTGTATATATTTTGTGCTACTCACTGTAGCACCCTTTATCCCTAGTCTTTGGGAATTTTTCTTAATTTATTTAACCAGAACGCAACTTCCCAGGTTTTCACACTTTCAGAGCTTAGTGACTTCTTTTTTTTAATTATTTATTTTTGGCTACGTTGGGTCTTCGTTGCTGTGCGCGGGGTTTTTCTCTAGTTGCGGCTAGCGAGAGCTACTCTTCATTGCCGTGCACGGGCTTCTCATCGCGGTGGCTTCTCTTGTTGTGGAGCACAGGCTCTAGAGCACAGGCTCAGTAGTTGTGGCGCACGGGCTTAGTTGCTCCGCGGCATGTGGGATCTTCCTGGACCAGGGCTCAAACCCGTGTCTCCTGCATTGGCAGGCAGATTCTTAACCACTGTGCCACCAGGGAAGACCCTTTTTCTTATATAAATTTATTTTATTTTTTGGCTGCATTGGGCCTTCGCTGCTGTGCGCAGGCTTTTCTCTGGTTGCGGAGAGCAGGGGCCACTCTTCCTTGCAGTGCGTGGCCTTCTCATTGCGGTGGCTTCTCTTGTTGCGGAGCACGGGCTCCAGGTGCGTGGGCTTCAGTAGTTGTGGCACGCGGGCTCTAGAGCGCAGGCTTAGTAGTTGTGGCGCACGGGCTTAGTTGCTCCGCGGCATGTGAGATCTTCCTGGACCAGGGCTCGAACCCGTGTCCCCTGCATTGGCAGGCGGATTGTTAACCACTGCGCCACCAGGGAAGTCCGCCACAACATTTTTAACTCAAAGCTTCTGTAGGTGAGGAATCGGGGCATCACTTACTTAGGTGGGTTCTCTGCTCCAGGGTTTCTCATGGACTACAGTCAAGATGCCCACTGGGCCTGTAGTCATTTCAAGGCTGCACTGGGTAAGGATCCACTTTGTTGGCAGGATTCTGTTCCTTGTAGGCTGTCATATTGAGGACCTCAGGTCCTAGCAGTCTATTGGCTAGAAGCCACCCTTAGTTTCTTGTTATGTGAGCCCCTCCAACATGGCACCTTGCTTCATCAAAGCATGCAAGTCAAGAAGCTATATGGAGAGAGCCAATAAGATAGAAGTCACTTCTTTTCTACCTAATCTTGTAAATGTCATTCCCTCATTTTTTTCGCATGATTTCTGCCATGTTCTTTCTATCTATTAGGAGCAAGTTACCAGGTCTAATCCATGGACATGAATATCAGGCGCCAGAGATCACTGGTGGCACTTTCAGAAGCTGCCTACTGCATTATTAAAGAACATTAAACTGCTGAAGTAAACTTGGGGCTCCAAAAGCCTTTCATGCATATCCTGAAACAGCCTACTATGTTTTATTTGCCGTCCTTATCATGAAGAAAGTAAATGGTCTTTGAAAATCTGATTCAGTAAACATTCATTGAATGCCTACTACGTATCTGGTATAGCATAATGCTAGAGGAACAAAGATAAATGACACATCTTCCAGCCTTGAGTTGGGTTAGAGAAGTAAAAGCAAATAATTACAACATTAATATCACAAGTGATAAAACAAAGGCCTGTACAGAGTGCTCTGGTTACAGGGAGAATAGGAAAGAAACATTCTGTTCTAGGTTACATTCAGAAAGTAAAAAGGGTGGGAGGAGGTGGAGAGAAAAATGAAAAGACAACATATAAATTAAGACTATGTTAGAGGGCTTCCCTGGTGGCACAGTGGTTGAGAATCTGCCTGCTAATGCAGGGGACACGGGTTCGAGCCCTGGTCTAAGAGGATCCGACACGCCGCAGAGAAAATACGCCCGTGAGCCACAACTCCTGAGCCTGCATGTCTGGAGCCTGTGCTCCGCAACAAGAGACACCGCGATAGAGGCCCGCGCACCATGATGAAGAGTGGCCCCCGCTTGCCACAACTAAAGCCCTCGCCCAGAAACAAAGATGCAACACAGCAAAAATAAATTAATTAATTAATAAACTCCTACCCCCAACATCTTCTAAAAAAACAAAAAAAGACTGGGGGGCTTCCCTGGTGGCGCAGTGGTTGAGAGTCCACCTGCCGATGGGTTCGTGCCCCGGTCCGGGAAGATCCCACATGCCGCGGAGCGGCTGGGCCCGTGAGCCGTGGCCGCTGAGTCTGCGCATCCGGAGCCTGTGCTCCGCAACGTGAGAGGCCACAACAGTGAGAGGCCCGCGTACCGCAAAAACAAACAAAAAACAACAACAACAAAAGAAGACTATGTAGAAGTTAATCTTCCTGATTAGCAAAACGCACAAGTAATAACATATTATTGTACTTTTAACTTGCTAGACTTTAAACAATTTTATGTGTATAGGGTATCTGACAGTTTTTTTTAATTAATTTATTTTTGGCTGTGTTGGGTCTTCGTTTCTGTGCAAGGGCTTTCTCCAGTTGCGGTGAGCGGGGGCCACTCTTCATCGCTATGCGCGGGCCTCTCACTGTCGTGGTCTCTCTTGTTGTGGAGCACAGGCTCCAGAGGCGCAGGCTCAGTAGTTGTGGCTCACGGGCTTAGTTGCTCCGCGGCATGTGGGATCTTCCCAGACCAGGGCTCGAACCCGTGTGCCCTGCATTGGCAGGCAGATTCTTAACCACTGCGCCACCAGGGAAGCCCCAGTTCTTGTTTTTTGTTTCTTTTGTTTTTCTGGCCGCACATGCAGCATGTGGGATCCTAGTTCCTGGACCAGGGATCGAACCCCTGCCCCCTGCAGTGGAAGCGTGGGATATCTGACAGCTTTTTAAGTTGTATACCTGCGTCCATTCTGTTGAAATACATCTGATGGAGGGCAGTGCATTATTTAATCATTCAGATTGGAAGACAATACTATAAAGCTATTAAACCTGAAAGAGAATTGACTGAGTGAACCTGACATCAGGGAATATATGAATTTCAAAAAAAATAAATGTGCTTCACCAACACATGCCAAGCAATAGTTTGCAGAAATAATAGAACTGCAACATACACTTGTAGATTTCACTTGACACTTAAGATGCCACATTTACTTTCAGCAAAAAGGGAATTTGAGATTGTGAAAAGAAATGGCACCGCCAGTTTTTGACATGTAATATAGAATGTCTAATATTGCAGGTGTACAGGGCTTCCCTGGTGGTTCAGTGGTTAAGAATCCGCCTGCCAATGCAAGGGACACGGGTTCAAGCCCTAGTCTGGGAAGATCCCACATGCCGTGGAGCAACTAAGCCCGTGCACCACAACTACTGAGCCTCTGCTCTAGAGCCCATGAGCCACAAGTACTGAAACCCGTGCACCTCAAGCCCGCTCTCCACAACAAGAGAAGCCACCACAATGAGAGGCCTGCGCACTGCAACAAGAGAAGCCACCGCTCGCCTCGACTGGAGAAAGCCTGTGCACAGCAATGAAGACCCAACACAGCCAAACATAAATAAAATAAAATAAATTGCAGGTGTACAAAAGCAAGGCGTTTTATGACACGTTATGCCTATAACTAATACATCACATAACCTAGAATAATTAAACCAATTATGGCTAATATTTGGAAAACTTGTTTCATAAATAACAGCACTAGGGCAAAGCATATTCTGTGCTATATCACCAACTCCAAAATCATCCAGAGCACTTACAGAACACACTGCTCGACCAGGACGTAGTCCACACAAGCATGTTCTTAACAACAGAACCATGTCACTACTCTTTGCCAGTTGCACATAGCTTTTAGCCAGAATTTTGGTTATCATCTGCTTTTGTCTACTTCCTAGAATTCTTTAGCTCCTTCGTATGTTATAGAATGAAATATATCAATTGAGAAATTTCTCTTTCGATAACCAGCAAAGTAAAAGACACATTGAGAAGCTCTCCTGATTTAAGATCTTATCTTTGACAAAGCTCAGCCTGTAAAGAGGTTGAGGACTGAGACCTGAATTCAATCTTAATTCTTCACTTACTGGCTTTGCAGCCTTGCGATGTCACTTAACCCTTCTGTGGCTCAATTTTCTCATCTCATTATGGTGCTGAAAGGATAAAAGGAGAGTGTATTGGGAAAGGCTTTAGAAATTTATAAGTAGTAAAAAGAAAAAGAACTGGTGCCAAGTTTGACTTATCATCTAAATAAATGTAACAGTCTCTATTTCAAGAGAAAGTGCTTGATATTCAAGATAACTGATGCAGGACTTCCCAGGTGGCGCAGTGGTTAAGAATCCACCTGCCAGTGCAGGGGACATGGGTTCGAGCCCTGGTCCGGGAAGACGCCACATGCCGCAGAGCAACTAAGCCCGTGCACCACAACTACTGAGCCTGTGCTCTAGAGCCCGCGAGCCACAACTACTGAGCCCGCCTGCCACAACTATTGAAGCCCGCGTGCTCTGCAACAAGAGAAGCCACTGCAATGAGAAGCCCGAGAACCACAATGAAGAGTAGCACCCACTCAACTAGAGAAAGCCCGCACGCAGCAACGAAGACCCAACACAGCCAAAAACAAATTAATTAATTTTTAAAAAAAGGTAACTGATGCATTTATAGAAGAGTAAGACATCCCGAATTCATACCAATTTAAGACAATGGTATGTCTTTTTCATCGTAACCATAGTTATAGTCTTTCTTCTTTTATAGCACTTTAAAAAGGTTAAGTATTCTCTTGGAGTGTGTTAACTTTTCAGATTTTAACATTTCAGAAAGGTGGCAGGAAAAACTATCATTAATGGGGAACAGAAAAATATTACCCATCGATAGTAATTTTTAAAATTATTATAGTTGTTATTTTCTTTCTCTTAGACTTAATTTTTGGCCAAGGGGTTCCTAGTAAAAGCATATCTTACTGATCTGCATTTCAATTTTCCATTCATTTTTCATTAATTTATCCATTTAATAAGTACTGACTGAGCTCCTACCAGGTGCCAGGCAATGTTCCAGGTGCTGGGGTTTCAAGTAGTGGTGAACAGAACAGTCTGTGCCCTCGGTGAGTTAACAGGGGGATGAGAATAAACAAAGATTAAGTGAGCCTTTAGGGACTTCCCTGGTGGTACAGTGGTTAAGACTTCATGCTCCCAAAGCAGGGGGCCTGGGTTTGATCCCTGGTCGGGGAACTAGATCCCGCATGCATGCCGCAACTAAGAGCCCTCATGCCCCAACTAAAGATCCCGCACGCAGCAACAAAGATCCCACGTGCCACAACTAAGACCCAGAACAGCCAACTAAATAAATAAATAATTTTAAAGTGAATCTCTAGTATGTCTGACAGTGATAAGTGCTAAGGAGAAAAATAAAGCAGAGTAAAAGGAAGGCAAGGAGGGAGATGTTACAAATTTAGATAGTGATCAAGGAGAACTCTCCAAAAGATGACATTTATAGAGATCAGAGTGAAACAAGGGTATAAGCCTTGGAGATTTCTGGGTTAGATTATTCTAGGCATGGGGGAGAGTAAGTGCAAAGGCCCTGAGGCAATTCTAGTGCTTAGTGTGCTCAAGGAATAAGAAGGAGGCCGTTGCAGGTGGAAGACAGAGTAGCTTTAGAAGGTCCAAGAAATGACAAAGGTCTTATATGTTGTTTTAAGGGTTTTGACTTTTACTGAGTTAAGAGTTTGATAGATTGTTTTAAGTGACTTAATCTGGCATTGGTTTTAAGAGGATTGCTCAGGCTGCTGGGTTGTGAATAGACCATAGGAGGAAAACACAGAAGTAGAGGTCAAGTTGGAGACTATTGCAAAATTCTGGGAAACAGCTGATAGTGACTTAAATCAGTGGCTGTCATAAGGAGGGTGAAAAGTAAACAGATTCTAGATATGTTCTGAGGATGGACTAGGCAGGATTTTGCTGATGCATGAAGATAGGATGTGAAAGAAAGAGGAGTTAAACATAACTCTAAGGTGTTTGCCTTGAGAACATCACAGAGGGAGCAGGTCTGGGGAAAAAATCAAGAGTTCACTTTTTATCCTCAGTTTGAGATGCGTTTTAGACAGACACCCAAGAGGAGGAGTCATTAATAGGCAGTTAAGTATATAAGTCTGGAATTCAGGGGAAAGGTTTGGGCTGGAGAAATACATTTGGGAGTCAGCAGATTGTAGATGGAATCCAAAGCCATAAAAGGGGGATGATAATACACCTAGGAAGTAATATAGATAGAGGGAAGTGAGGACACAGATGCCTTTCATTGCCCAGTTGCTCCCAGATAGAGTACTAAAGACTATAAAAGGAAGTGGAGAAGAAAAGACCAGAGAATCCAGAAACAGGTCAAATTGTTCACTCATTCAGTAGATATTTATGAGCATCCGCTATTTACCAGAGGTTCTGCTAGCCATTGGGAAAACAACATGGTAGACAGGCATGGGCAGTGCCTTTCAGTAGCTCACATCCATTAGGAGGAACACTCAAGGACAGGAATAGAGATAAACCTGGTTACATGTTGACCAGCAACAAGGAGGAGTAGCAGCAAAGTAACAAAGGAAGCATGGAACAAACCCCAAGGTCTGAGGAGGAAAGAAAACTGCCTTTTCATCTCTCTCTCTCTCCAGCAAGACAAGCCAGGCCAATGGGAGCCCCTGGCAACAAGATAACAGAAAACACAAATTAGAAAAGAAGAAAAAAGTAAGATCACGGGGAGGAAAAACAAAAGGCAGAGACTGAATAGTGTTACCCTTAGCATAAACTAGCTTATACTTGGTTTATATTTTAATCAACATTCAAATGTCCAGAGGCAAACATAGGCTTGTATTTTATCTCAAAAGAGAGGTTTCATTGGGTTGTGCAAATACCTCCTAAGCACATGTAGTATTTCATCTTTAAATCAAACAGCACTCATTAGAACAGCATTCTAATGAAACTCTCAATCATATTTCTTTTTTTTTTTATTTTTTATTTTTTTTATTTTTATTTTTTTATTTATTTTTGCGGTACGCGGGCCTCTCGCTGTTGTGGCCTCTCCCGTTGCGGAGCACAGGCTCCGGACGCGCAGGCTCACCGGCCATGGCTCACGGGCCCAGCCGCTCCGCGGCATGTGGGATCCTCCCGGACCGGGGCGCGAACCCGCGTGCCCTGCATCGGCAGGCGGCCTCCCAGCCACGGCGCCACCAGGGAAGCCCCTCAATCATATTTCTTAATTCAACTTCAGATGCTACAACAATAGAACAAATCTCCCAATATTTCTTAATACTGAAGCAACCTTCTGATACAGTTGGAAGTGTATGGTTGGAGGAGACCTGGGATCACAGAAGGGAGAATGCTGCCAGAATTTAAAAAGAAAAAAAGAAAAGCAGGAGGAGGGAGAGGAGAAGAAATAAAATAGTTAACTATTATGTGAAGATAATTCAACAATCACTTCTCAGGGGACTACCATTGATGCCATAGGGCAGGGGTCCCCAACCCCCGGGCCACAGACTGGTACCAGTCTGTGGCCTGTTAGGAACTGGGCCACACAGAAGGAGGTGAGCAGTGGGTGAGCGAGAGAAGCTTCATCTGCATTTACAGCCGCTCCCCATCGCTCGCATTACCGCCTGAGCTCCACCTCCTGTCAGATCAAGTGCGGCATTAGGTTCTCATAGGAGTGCAAATCCTACTGTGAACTGCACACGTGAGGGATCTAGGCTGCGCGCTCCTTATGAGAATCTAACGCCTGATGATCTGAGGTGGAGCTGAGGTGGAGATGCCAGCACTGGGGAGCGGCTGCAAATACAGATTATCATTAGCAGAGAGGTTTGACTGCACAGAGACCACAATAAATCAATTGTTTGCAGACTCATAGCAAAACCCTATCAGTGAGTGGCAAGTGAAAACAAGCTCAGGGCTCCCACTGATTCTGCATCATGGTGAGTTGTATCATTATTTCATTATATATTACAATATAATAATAATAGAAATAAAGTGCACAATAGATGTAACGTGCTTGAATCATCCCGAATCCATCATGCCCCCACCCACTACCCTGGTCTGTGGAAAAATTGTCTTCCATGAAACTGGTCCCTGGTGCCAAAAAGCTGGGGACCACTGCTATAGGGAAACAAGCAAGAGCTACAGGGCTGTGTACTGCACCTACTTGGGTTCTTTTTTTGCGGTACGCGGGCCTCTCACCGTTGTGGCCTCTCCCGTTGCGGAGCACAGGCTCCGGACGCGCAGGCTCAGCGGCCATGGCTCATGGGCCCAGCCGCTCCACAGCATGTGGGATCTTCCTGGACTGGGGCACGAACCCGTGTCCCCTGCATCGGCAGGCGGACTCTCAACCACTGCGCCACCAGGGAAGCCCCTTGGGTTCATTTTTGACAGGCTGGTTGTAAGGATTGGGATGGCTCCAGCACAGGGTCTAGAACCCAACTGGCCAGGAATTTGATTCTGACACTCAGTAACACACTTTCCTTGAACCCCGGCATGGAATCCTAGGCATTCTCTTGATCTATTTTGAAAAAAAATACCCACAGTTAAGTTGAAGAGTCATTTCTTGCAACTTTATCCATGAATGCGATGGTGTTGCCATATGGAGTAACTCATACTGAAGTCATGGTAGTCAGTTTACACTGCAGGGTTAAGATGAGTTGTCTGGGGGACAGAAATTTCTCCCTAAATCATATATGTATTGGGAACCCTAAGTCTCTGGATGGGTAAAGAATGAGAACATGACCTTACTAACTTAGGTTTGAGAGGAGTCAATAGTCCTGGGACATAACTATCTGACAGAGGGTTGGAGTTCTAGAGCAGAAAATGGAAGCACCAGTGTGATGATGGTGAGGGGGAGTAAGAGCTCACACACTTATTCAAAACATATTTACTAAGCTCTTATTATATATCAGGGACTGTAGTAAGATCTGGGGATAAATAATGAGCAAAATTCAACATGGTTCTCCCTCCAATGGAGTTTACAATCTAACGCCAGGGCTCTTTAAAGTGAAGGTACAAGCACCCCATGGATTGAACAAGATGGGACAGTCAGGAAACTACAATGCAGAGTGAAAAATGCTCTAATGGAAACCAAGATACACAGACAATAACTAAGGCATATCTGTCAAGGGCATATGAAAAGGCGTCCTTTGTTTTTATTTTTGTTTTTTTTGCGGTACGCGGGCCCCTCACTGTTGTGGCCTCTCCGGTTGCAGAGCACAGGCTCCGGATGCGCAGGCTCAGCGGCCATGGCTCACAGGCCCAGCCGCTCCGCGGCCTGTGGGATCTTCCCGGACCAGGGCACGAACCCGTGTCCCCTGCATCGGCAGGTGGACTCTCAACCACTGCGCCACCAGGGAAGCCCAAAAGGCGTCCTTTGAAGGCTAGGAATAAAATAATAGAAATTTGTGTTTACTTTTCTCTTAAAATACGAAAAATTATTTAATATTTAATGTATGACTTGACAGTTATATAAGTCCATAATTAAAAATAAATACAGATATTTTGGTAGTATGGCCGAAATATTTTGATAGGTGAACACAGCAAAAACAATTGTGTCTGGGTAAAACTGGAGATTTTTGGAATATCAAGTTAAATTTGAAACTTTTAAAACCTGGAAGGTTAGAACTTGTTAGGGTGATGAAGAGCTGAACCAGCTCTGGCCTTGAACTTCGGGCAGAAAAGTGAAGAATAAAGGAGATACATTTGCCCAACTCTTCTAGGCCTCTGGCATATGCTTTTCACCCGCCCCTTGACAGACAGTTCTTCATTAATCTCCTTATCTTGGTTTCCATCGTACTGTTTACCATTCTGCATGGTAGTTGTTTCCTGACTATATCATTTCACAGGGGGAGGGGATCCTTGCAGTTTTTTATTTCTAACACCTAGCATAGTATCTGTCAAACTGAAGTCAGTGTTTGTGGAGTTGAATGGCAATCGACTGTTAAAAATCTTGTTATTTGTTTATGTTTACATTATCTCATTTGTATATAGTTTGTACACCTGTATTCTTAAGGCAATGGGCAATGGCCGAGGTCCTGGAACGGCTGGCACATGATAAACATTGTAAATACGTAAATGAATAAACTTGCCTACATTAAACAGTTGACCATGTTGGGTCCGTGGGCATGGGGTAATAGAAATACAGCCAGAGGGCACTGGGAGAAAGGCTTAATTTCTGGGGCTGGATATGGGGAAAGCATAGGATACTAGGATGATGAAGGCCTTAAGTTATCCAAATATCAATGAAAAACAGCAAGGATCTTCCACTTGTGCCCTGAGCACAAAGCACTTTGTCTTATGTGCTTAAACCTGTCTAGCTGAAAAGACGTCACTTACTCCACCACATTTTCTCCTTCTACAAAAAGTCTTGAGGAGAGATGGAGTTGGTAGTGATCACTAAGGGAAAATCAGAATCCCTAAGAAAAATCACGGTAAATCTACCCACCAGGAGTTAAGCTATAGCATCAGTTTTGAGCGCTTTTTTGTTGTTGCCTTATCTTGTTCGCGCCGGTGATCTCCGCAGGCATTTAACCCTATCATCCAAAACCAAGAAGAACTGGCTCCCTTCCAGAACCCGCGAGGAGACTGCAGAGTGGGCTTCTGCTGTCCAAACGCGGCCACACAACCTCGCCACGCCTGGCACTAAAAGAATCAGAGTTCAGGGCATCGGGAACTTCACTGGTGCTATTGCGCAGGCTCTGCGTTCCACGCAGGCTTATTAGGAAGAAAGGGGATAAAATTGCCCAGAGACACGTGAACCGGAGGGGACCAACCCAGACCACGGTTCCCCACTGCGTCGGATTCTGGAATTTACAATCACGAAAGTTCTATTGTCTCGCGATTGGCTCCGGAGCCGCATGACATCATAGCGCTTGATTCGGCCTCCCGGCGGCGATTGGCTGGCCGCGCCATTGTGACGTCACGGTCAGCCCACGTTCAGATTGTAGATACCCGGAGCCTTCCTCTTCCCATCCCGGCGGCTGCTGCTGGCCCGGCACTCCCTCCCGCCTCTTCCTGGCTCGGCTGGCCCCGGGCGCTGCCGCCGCCGCCTCGCCACTTCTTGGAGCCGCAGCCACCCTCGGCCTAAGAGGTAAGCGGGCGGCTCCAGGAAACTTCGCCTGGCCGCCGCTCGGCCATGACACCCGCGCCGGCGCGCGGCCGGGACCGAGGGTTGCGACCCACCATTGGGTCCTGAGCCCGGTGCGCACGAGCGACTGCCGGCTCGGCCCGCGCTGCGCCCGCGTGGCAGAGGAGTTCGGCAGCTCCGAGGGCGCTGGCCCGCTCCCGGGCGCGATGGCGGGCGGGGTGAGAGCTGTGCGGGCGTCTCAGGAGTTTACGCGCGATGCTGTCTCACCTGTTCGGCGGTGGAAGCAGTCGGCGGGCGGTGTGCACGCTGACGGGCGCGGCGGGAACGCACCCGGCGCGCCGACGGGAAGTAGGGCGGGTGGGCTCTTGCTCTCGGGTCTGCCCGCCCGGGCGGGATGAAGGCGCGGCCGGAGGTCCGGGGAAGAGCCCCGAGAGCGATCGCGCTTCCTCAGGGGAGAACAAAACCCGAGGGAGCTGGGAGAGCTGCCACGGGGTCGCAATGCGCGGGTCGGTGCGCGGCGCCTCTGGCCTTTCCTTTTCTCTCTTACCCTCCCGCCTCTGCCCCTCGGAGTGGGAGCCCGCTAGCCCGGGAACGCTTCGGTTTTTATTAAAACCAGATAACTGTAGCCCGCGGATCCTCGGGGAGGCCGGTGGGGAAGCGCGGGGGAGGGGACTGGAGAGCCACCTGGGAGACCCTAACTGGAGTCTGAGCGCGGGGCCGGCCGGGGAAGCCCTGGGGTCGCGTCTGCTGCGAGTGGCAAGGAAAAGGCTCTTTTACAGTGTACACGCAATAAGACTCGGCCCCCACCCCATCCCCGCTGTCTGCACGCCCGCCTCGGGGTGGAGGGAGTCGTGCCTGGAGCAAGGCTTGTTCTTTTAAACTGTCTTGCAACCGTTCCGTGCCCTTGCACTTTTAGGTTGATGGTTTCCCCTGCTCACGATTGTAGTTCAGCTCAGCTCCTGGCTTCTTGATTGCAAATTGGATAATGCATTTGGCCCACTTTGGGGTGAGGGGTGAGGAGTCCCGTATGGAAGAATCCAGTGCATGACTTGTGAGCTGGGCTGCGGAACCTAGGCATGCGGCGGGAGAATAGTGGGGAGAGAGCAGCCTTAATTCTTTAATAGCGGGCCCCGTGGCAGGAAGTGCTTTCTTTATAGGGTAGGACGGAAGAGCTAACGTTGCTTGTTAGGTTTTGTAACTTGTTCGCCTAACCATTCCGTAGATAACCTGTTGGTGTGCACTTGTTTTGCTTGCACCACCTCTCAGCCAACAGCGTTCGGTGCATAATCTCAGATAGGGACACAGCCTATCTGTGGACGAACACTTTAACTTTCCATCTGCAGTTAGGGAGAAGCGGATCACTTTTTTATTTCGTTCGGAAGCTGCCTGGGATTCTCCAAGGAAAGCTCCGTACTTGAAAGAGAAATGTCACTCATGTCCCTTTTAGATTCTGACCCCAGATTATAACTTCTCATTGCCAGGAATTTTTTCTGTACAGTTCCTCTTTTTTGTATTTCTTTTCTGTTTCTAACTGAAGACAAAAGGGAGAGTGTTATTGATGGTTACAGATGGTTAATTTTACAGAATATAGAACAGAACTGGGCTGAAAAGTGAAAGTAGAAAGTGTATTAAGATTTGATGGCCAGATTTTTTTCAAGAAAAGTACATCATAACTTCAGACACTGTCCTCACCCTCTTGACTCAATTTCCTCGTCTGTCCACAGGTTTCACGTTGCAGAATTGTTAGGGATTCCAAGAGATGACACAGTTGAAAGTGCCCAGCATGGGGCTTGCCAAATAGTGGTTTGATAAATGTTTCTTCTTCACTTATTTTTCTTCTTGGGGAAGGGGAAGTGAGGTTTAGGGGATGTGGCCAAGGATACAGCTGGAGAATCTCAAGTAACTGGGAAAATATTCAAAACTAGGTTTTCACAGACACTAATGCCAGCATTCCTGCAAAGTCACTTTTGAAAATGAGGTGAGTTATCTCCTTCCCTGGGATCGACTGAGCTTCCTTTTTCTTTTTTGTGCGGGAGGGGTGTCAGAATTCTTAATTTTTGGATGTCTGCAAGGATCTTTTTTCCATTGCCCCCTCTTTTCCTCTTAGCATAACGGTTGATTGCCCTCCTGTTTGTAGGAGTGAGTATCGGTACTTGGGTGTCTTATTTCCAACTTGAATTATACAAATCAAGGCAAAACTGTTTACTTTCCTTTAGGGTGACTTTGATGCCTAAGTAGATAGTAGAGAGTGTGAGTGATGGTTTTATTTCTTTCTTACTCGGGGCCACATCCTTCCCCTAAGAAAATTTGTAATTAAGTCTAATACCTCTTTTATGCCTACCAACTCTTTTACTGATGGGATAATCTTTCCATTAGTTAGTTCCCAAAATAGGTCTGTCTTTGCATGCATTCAGTTTCAGGTATTACTGATGTGAGCACCTTCCTATTCATAGTTGCTTTCCGTACATAATTCTTACAGCCTCCCTGTGAGAAGTGCTATCCCCTACCTCTTTTATAAAGAATTGAGAACTAAAGCCTAGAGATGCCAAGTGACTTGTCCAAATCACATAGCTCTGTCTTCTGTAACATACATGCTCCTTCCTCTGTCCTTGCTGCTGGGAGGATTTGGTCAGTGGGCTCTGCCCTTTATGTAACTCTGTTACTCTGTAACTTAAAACTCTAACCTCATGATTAAAGGTCCATCTTCGAGCCATCCAAGATTAACAATTTGCCATTTTTAAATCTGTGTCAAGTCTGTTCCTTCCTTTTAGCCCACATTTGATTTACTCTCTTTATTAATTAATTGACTTGTCAGTTACTGAGTGGGTACTGTGTGTGTGTGTCTTGGGGGAAGAGGTTGTATACAAAGCTGAAGGACAGTTTCTGACTCCAAAGGGCTTCCTGAATGAGTTTACACTTTAATCCTTTTATACCCATACTTAATCTGCACCTTCTACTAGAAGGGTATCAGAAACAGTTTTCCAGGGGGCTTGTCTCACTGTTTCTGGGAAAGCTTTATGGCAGAGCTCACCATGTTAGATGTATCAGTGCCTAGCACTGATGGGCCTGTTTTTCGTGCAAGAGACAGAAAACCCAATGCACATGGGCTTAAATGACCATCCGACCTGAAAAGTCCCATAGGCAGAACTTTTGCTCTGTTTCTCTGAAGTCTCCTCAGATGTTGGTTATGTCCATAGGCTGATTTTGCAAGATGACTGCCAGCTAGTCTGGACCCCTTGTTACCATATTCTCATGTGGGAACTTCCCTTCCCACCACCTTCCAAAGAGGGTCCTTGGCCTTGAGGTGATTGATTTTGGCTTTGGTTACTTGAAGTAATAACTAAAGCAATGAAATCTGATAACCTGGGGCCCATCCCAAACTGAGGAAGTGGATTTAAATCTCATCTCACCTACCTGGCTGCTAACTACACTTTCAGGAAGGGCCTCTGTGGACATGGGGGTGTGTCGGCTATAAGGGCCTCCAAGGATGTCAGGCCCCATCAAAGAGATGATTGGATTAAATGAAACAGAACTGAATCAATATTTGAATTTCACTTTACCTGTTATAGAGGAATCTTATGGGCGCACAGAGGTCAGAGGGTGGGCATTCTAGGAGAGGGAGTTTGGAGAGCAAACAAGTGAGTCATTGGGCATTAAAGCAAGTAGCCCAGTTGCCTGAAGCTAATAGGGCAGAAGTGGAAAGAAAGGTTAGAAAGGCAAGTTGGCGCAGTGGTTGAGAGTCCGCCTGCCGACGTAGGGGACACGGGTTCATGCCCCGGTCCGGGAAGATCCCACATGCCGCAGAGCGGCTGGGCCTGTGAGCCATGGCCGCTGAGCCTGCGCTCTGCAACGGGAGAGGCCACAACAGTGAGGCCCGTGTACCGCCAAAAAAAAAAAAAGGGGGGGCTCACTTTTATTAAACTTAATACATATCAAACTCTGCATTGAGCCCTTTTATGTGGGTTTATCTCAAGTACTGTTAATTGGTACTGTGAGCATTCCCACTTAACAGATGAGGAAATGGAGACTCAGAAGTTTTAGACTTGCCCAAGGTCACAAAGCATTCCAGCCTGGGTGGACTTGACCCAGTAGCCTGCTGTCTTTCCTGAGATGTTGGGTAACAGGACCGCTGAAGCTTTTGAACCAGAAGGAGTGCGTTGTGAATCCTGTGTTCCAAGAATATGAGTGTGGTCAGAGTACGTGGCGGGGATTGGCGAGGACAGACACCGGGGCTGTGTGGGGGTGGACTGGGAGGCTGTTGGAGGCCAGGGCAGTGGTGAGGCCTCACCTGGAGCCACAGCCATGAGCACAGACTGCAGCGAGCTAATCACATGAGGTTGTTTCTAGGACAAGATCTATGCAACTTGGAGACCAGCTGGATTGAGGGCCAGCAAGAGGAAGGGCGCTCTCAGGCCTGGGAGTTAGAAGAAATGCGGTGTTGTGGGGTAAGAGGGAGGAGGCTTTGTCCTCAGGTGGAAACATCTTAAGGGCCCATGTTCCATCCAGACAGGCCCTTTCTCCCCATGTTGGGCCCGCGGTCCTCTTTGCAGCTGGTGTTTGTCCGCCACTTTACAGGTGTGTGTTTCCACCACATTTCATCCGTTTTCAGGCAGTTTTTCACATTTTCACATATCTGGGTAGAGATGCAGCTTACAGTCAGTGGCACGGCACACAAGCCGTCTTTCGCATTTTAATATTACTGAAATCAGGATGCTTCCCAGCTTTTAATGACGTATTGTTGGTGAGAAAAGTAAAGTCTCAGTATTGCTGAAGCTCATGGAGCCAGTTGCTGGCAGAGCCAGGAGTGAGAACCAAGGCCTCTGGGTTCCTCTCACCCACTGAGTTACCTCAGCTCACGTAAGAGATACTAAAATAAACATTGCCTCCTAATACAGGATTATGGTAAAGCACACGTATATTTCCTTGTTATTAAAACGGAAGTAATCTGAGAGGTTTGGAAGGCACAGTGGTTCAGGTAGAGTGCCTCATCCTTGTATAGAGCCCGGCTGCCCTGGTTCCCTATCCTAAACTTGCCATCAGCCTTAAGAAAATCAACTCTGGGCATTGGTCCCTTTCTTTAAAAATAAACAGTTACACCAAGGTGATTTTCAAGTCCGTCTCAGAACGAAAATTTTTTATTTTCACTTTTGCCGAGAGCAAATCCTTTGTTTCTGTTTGACCAGGGATAGAGAATGAAAGTTGAAGTCATTTAGGTCTCAGTAAGGTAGATGTCAGAATCAGTGATGGAAATTACAGTTTTCTCCTTAAGAGGTTAGTCGTAACCGCTGGAGATGTTCCAGCCTAGCAGAGTGAGTTGTTCAGGAAGGTGGACTGACCTCATTTTGAGTTTCTGTCATAGAATCCCTCCTCCCACCTGATCCCGATTTCAACCCATAAATGTTATCATTACCAAGCTCTTTGATTCCCACTGGCACGTTTCCTCTACGGGGACACTTTTATTTGACTTATGCATTTGCTTTTGGAATTGTGTGGCCCCTGGATTGAAAATATTCATACTTGGTGAGTTTTTAGGAAGACTGAATCCTCGTGCTTCCTATTTAAAGCACAGTTGTGTGCGATGTCTCAGTATTCCTTGTATCTTAAGTTAGACTTTGGTACCTTTTGTTGGATGAATGTTTTCTTGCTGACTGGGATTTAGGAAATAGTTTTTCACTTAAGATTTTTAGTGCTGGGACTCTCATGCTTTCTGCAGTTAGAATAACCATTTTCTTTTTTTTTTTTTTTTTGCGGTATGCGGGCCTCTCACTGTTGTGGCCTCTCCCGTTGTGGAGCACAGGCTCCGGCCGCGCAGGCTCAGTGGCCATGGCTCACGGGCCTAGCCGCTCCGCGGCATGTGGGATCTTCCCAGACCGGGGCACGAACCCGTCCACTGCGCCACCAGGGAAGCCCCTAGAATAACCATCTTCTTGAAACACCTGCAGTTTCAAAGGACAGTCCTGACACTAGGTTCACGCCCTCCTGCTAGCACACGCCCTCTGCCCTTTTCTTTCCCCATTGTCAACAGTTTTACTGTGTCAGAGCTAATCTCTGATAAGTGTATACTAAACAGACCTAATTAAAGCCACACTGGAGAATTGGCCACTCTGGTCCTTATTTTATCTGAGTTGTTCTGAACCCCAGAGTACCTGTTCCTTCTTTCTTGGGATAGCACACACTCCTACAGAGTAATTGTGAATTTCTCCTTCCCCAAAGAAGAGTTCTTATGACGCCGAATTCAATGATTATTCATTTGCTTCCCTGGGAAGTTTGGCCGTGTGCCGTACGTCCCTTGAGAGTAGCGTACAGGGTACCTCTGCTTCAGGTTTTGGCAGAAGAAATACATTACCTTAATATCTACAGGAGTTGTTGACACCTCTGTCTGCCCTGTTTGTGAGCTGATATGTACCTCTGTGAAAATTTGAGCTTACTTCTTACAAAACTTCCGAATGTTTAGCTTTACTGTGGATCTGAGGTGCATTTATTAAGAGCATCTACTGTGCTTTTTTTTAAAGTTAGCAAAGCTATAGGAAGGGGATTGGCGAAGAGGCCTTTCAGGTTAGCAGCTGCACAGGATAGGGACCCAGCTCTGCCCCACAAGGCTGGGCAGGCTCCGGCAGGCCAGTCACTGCACCTCTGAGACTTCTGTGTAGAACTTGCAGGTGATAATACCTGTGCCTCCTTTGGAGGGTGTCCAGACTATCGGTATTATACATAAAAGTTAAGTAGGGGACTGATTTAATTTGATGAGCGTAGTTAAAAAATAATCCCTCTCTTGGATAGGATGTTCACTGAAGCATTGTTTACTCAGCTGACTCAATCTTCTGTTATAATGTTCTTCAGAAGAATAAATGACACTGCAGTTGGGCAATGTTTGCAACTTATGACGAGAATGAGGCTGTTCTGTGGGTGCTAAATACACTACATGCCAGGCGCTTTTCTAAGGTGCTCTACATCTGTCAATTCATTTTGGCCTCACCAAATCCCCCCATGAGGTAGGTACCCCAGTTTTACAGATGAGAAACTAAGGCACAGAAAGGTTAAGTGACTTGTTCAAGGCCTCCCAGCTAGCAGGTGACAGAGGCCGGGTTCAAACCCAGACTGGTTGAGGGCATCCAGCGTCGGTTTCCTTGTCTGACCCCAGCGCCGCCTGGGTTTGATCTACAAGGTGTATAAGACCTGAGGGGTGTGGGTTGGGAGGGAAGGGCACCCACATCCTCCAGGCAGCCTCCATCTGCGGATTGTCTGGTCTCCCTTGAGTAGAGGTGTACATCCTGTGTGTTTGGAGAACATCTGGGTCATTCTGACACAGGGCTGGTTAAAGGCTGCTTGTTCGGGCTGTTCAGAATAACATCTTCCCCAGCCCTTCAGTCCTCTTGGGATTCTTACTGTTTTAGGACTTCCTCGTTTTCTTTCTGGGTGTGGGTCACTAGGTCTGACAACATTATGATGGCTGTTAAGTACCATAATTCCTAAAATACGAGGATCACAAAATTCACAGAATTGTTTATATATTAACATGAAATGTTACCAGGTGATAAAATAACTGTTGGCTTTAGACACTCTGTGGAGGACATGATAGATTGATTGCTGGGTTGTGTTTGCTTTTAAAAATGCCAGATCGTACCAGGCTTTTTTCTTTTGGAAACACATTTTAACCCTGCCTGTTCCTCCCATTCCCACCCCCCCCACACACACACACCTGAACAACAGTTATAAAATATGGAGGTTTAGATTGAGTTTTTAAAAAGAAATGTGTTTTCGTGTCACACCCTTATTTATGTTACACAGGTTTGAATTAAAATCTAAGACATTTTCTCTCCAGGGGGGTACATAGCTTATCTTTGTTAATTATGTTTCTCCACCCTCTTTTAATTTCAACCAAGGCTGTAACGCTGCCTTTGTATATTTTGTATGAATTAGCTTGGAGACCATGACAGTTTATTTTGAATATTCAAGTAATCACGTCAGTTAATCAAGTAATCATATCAGGCTGCAGTCAGATTTAGAATTATAAGTAGCTGCTTAATGTTGCTTAAATGTTGCTTAAAAGCCGCTGAAATGTTTGTCTCCCAGCTATCTGCAAGTGCAGTCTGATTTGTATGTTAGAAATGGGGTGGAAGTAGAGCTCGGCCTCTTTAAGCTGGGTCTTTAAGGGACCAGTTAGAGGCTTGCAGAGGGTCTCATATCCAGATCTGTGCGGCCTTCCATTGTCTGCAAGTTTGTTTCAGCCAGGAAGGCGGTTGTCCTGTGAAACAGGTCGGAGCTTCTACAAATACCCCCTTAAAGACAGTGTTTCAGGACTTCGTGAACCCAGGAGAATGCTGTATGTACTGGGCTTGTTATGGCAGATCCTTTTTGTTTTATTTGCAAGGCACGGTAGATTTGGAAGAGGCTCAGCGACCCAGAGGAAGGTGGCTGCGAGTGCAGAGTGAGGTGGGTGCTCTACGTTGAGCCCTGGTACAGAGCTCCATGCTTGAGTTTACCATCTTTTAGGAAATGGGACTGGCATATTTTAAAGTGCTTCCCGAAATTCAAGATGTAGGTGAATAGTTGCAAAGTACTGTTGGAAAACCAATCTCAGCGGGTGATTTACTTAACCCATGGATTCAAGTATTCACCCACCCACCCAACCCACTGTCCATCTCAGACATTTCTTTTTTTTTTCCCTAAATTTTATTTAAGAATTCATATAAAATACTCCAGATAACTGAGTTTCAGTCCTCATCTTCCTCCTCTTATTCATCTTGATTAATCTAGAAGTAACGTTAACTCATAACTTTCTTTCCTGTTAGCAGCTATGCATAACCGATCACGTAGATGATTATTCTTCAAATATTTTTTGGTGAGATATTTCAAATACTTTTTGGAAAAAGGCACCTCGGAAGTTACAGTGATTTTGCTTTTGCTTCTTTCGATTGTTATAACACCTCCTCTGAGATTCCCAGCTTTTCCATGCACTTTCATTCTTTCCTGAAGGAACTGCTCAAAATTGGCAGCATCCATGATTCCATCTTCTACAGGACGGGTACAGTCAAGAGTAAACTTCTGGACCTGCTTTTTCTTGCCCCCCTTCGCCACAAGCTTTTTCCACGCTTGCACTTTATTTATTTATTAGTTTTAAAATTTATTTATTTAGGGCTTCCCTGGTGGCGCAGTGGTTGAGAGTCCGCCTCCCGATACAGGGGACACGGGTTTGTGCCCCGGTCCGGGAAGATCCCACATGCCGCGGAGCGGCTGGGCCCGTGAGCCATGGCCGCTGAGCCTGCGCGTCCGGGGCCTGTGCTCCGCAATGGGAGAGGCCACGACAGTGAGAGGCCCGAGTACTGCAAAAAAAAAAAAAAAAAAAAAGTAAATTTATTTATTTATTTATTTATCTTTGGCTGCGTTGGGTCTTCATTGCTGCACGCGGGCTTTCTCTAGTTGTGGTGAGCAGGGGCTACTCTTTGTTGCAGTGGCTTCTCTTGTTGCGGAGCACAGGCTCTAGGTTCATGGGCTTCAGTAGTTGTGGCATGTAGGCTCAGTAGTTGTGGCTCACGGGCTCTAGGGTGCAGGCTCAGTAGTTGTGGCACACAGGCTTAGTTGCTCTGCGGCATGTGGGAATCTCCCGGACCAGGGCTCGAACCCGTGTCCCCTGCACTGGCAGGCGGATTCTTAACCACTGTGCCACCAGGGATACCCCAACGCTTGCACTTTGAAAAGCCTTTCAGAATCTGAAAAGACCTTTCCAAGAACACAGCCTACCTCCCTTCATGTCTCAAAGAACTTCACCTAAAACTTGTATTAATTGGGTCAATTTTTCAAGCATTTAGCTTTTGACAAAAGTCACTTTTTTTTTTCTTTCCCTAACATGTCTTCCTAGTAACAACCAAAAGGGCTGCTTTAAAATCTAGCCCCAGAAATACACAATCAGCAAGTAAAAGACCTGCCAGCAATGGGCTCCATACCTCCCCCCATGGTTTTAAACCAAAAGCCTACAAACGCCTAGAAGCCTTAAAAGCCCACCCAGGCAGAAAGATGCAGGTGAGCCGACAATGTTAACAAGGGCATCCCAGCAAAGGAGGAGGGTAGGAAGACTTTCTTACAGTGACCTGGGAGGAGAACGATCTGCAGCCAGAGTGACATGAGGGCGCCGCACGGCTCCAGGTTCAGAACTTCTCATCCGCTGATTCACCTGGTTGCCCTCCAAACCTGTCTCCTGTTGGCCAGCATGGCCAGGAGCACCACCATCGCCTGTGTGCCCAGGCCGTCAGGCTGGCAGCACTGCCTGGGTCCTTCTCCTGTCAGCTGCATCCTTCCCCCGCTCCCTCCAACCGTCAAGTCACCAGGTGTCCATTCGGGCTCTGCCCTGTCCGCAGCCCACCAGTCCTTCCTAGGTGCCTGGTTTCCCCCTCCTCCTTCCTGCCTCCCTGTGTTCTGCTCCCAGCTGTGCTGTCACAGAGGTCTTGTGACAGGTTAATGGGATCATGCGCTCCACCCTAACACCTTTGTTTACTCCCTGTCAGGGCCATCCTTGATCCAGCGTCGTTTTCTGCCGGCACTTTTCACTCTGCACACACCACAGACTCACATCTCCCCAGATGTGCCTTGTAGGCTGTATTTGGATGCTTCCTCAATTGCTCCGCACCGACAGAAACACAAAAGCAAAGCAAACTAAATAACAGAAAGGGCCCTGTTCTTTGTAAGTCAAACTCATACAGCCTAGAACCTTTGATGCATTTGACTCAATTAGATGTTCCCACCCCTCCCGGCTTGTGTAACCTTGGTTATACATGACTGACTAACCTCTGTGTGCCTCAGTCTCCTCATTCAGCAAGTGAGGATGACGAGTGCTTTCCTTCTGTCCCTGCTCAGCGCCTGGCACGCTCCCCGCGTATCCTTGGAACCTGTGTACTGTCTGGCATGGAGTAGGTATCTGCCAATTACTTGCACGCATGTCTCTAAATATGTACCTTTCAAGTACGATCAGTTCTGTAACCTGTGCTTATGGCTGTGTGAAGGTGAATACGCCTCAGTAGCCTGAGAGGCCTGAGACTTCGTAACACTGCACAGATCAGGGGCCCACCTGGGGAAGTGGGCTCTGGGGCACTGGTTTCCCTGCTTAGGGTTGCTGTTCCCCCAGCCAGGCTGAGGGAGTAGAGCAAATTGCTAGACATCCCACCTGCCCAGGAGCAGAGGATGTTTTTTTAATGTCTGTGTTAAAGGACCTTGCTTATTTGCATATTACCTTGTAGAGCTTTTAGGTGGAGTAAGCCAGTGATAGAGTACACTGGTGACCCTGTGCCCGAGGAAGGAAGAGAATGAACTCTGGTGTCTAGGCTCTGAACTATTCCCTGATCAAATAATGGTAGAAACTGACACTTTTTTTTTTTTCTTTTTAATCGGAGTATAGTTGCTTTACACTGCTGTGTCAGTTTCTGCTGTACAGCAAAGTGAATCAGCCATACGTATACGTATATCCCCTCTTTTTTGGATTTCCTTTCCATTTAGGTCACCACAGAGCTCGGAGTAGAGTTCCCTGTGCTATACAAGAGGTCCTCATTAGTTATCTATTTTATACATAGTGGTGTAGACACTCTTTTTTTAACTTTATTTTGGTTGGCCGCAGCAGTGAGCCAAGGTTAAGGTAGCCCCGTGTAGCTTGGACTGAGTCTGTCTGCATCAGTAACCACGTGGTCATCAATTCATTGACCATCCACACTTATTCACCGTAGAGGAGTTCTGTGTGCTGCCCTCTGCTCGGGTGCATGAATCCCGCAGAGACACATAACAGTACACCTACTGACAAATAGATTATAATCCAGTAGAAGAGGTGAGGTATGTACTTGATGCAACAGATAATTATTGGTGCTGTGGATATGGCTGTGTGTGTTGCAATTAAATTTGAGTGCAGGCGACAGGGATTCCAAAATAGTAATGGTTCCAATAATGGCATCTCAAAACAAGGTATTGTATTTCCCATAAAGGGCTGGAGAAAGGTACAGGTATGACCCAACTGTAGGCTCCTAGCTCACTGTGTGTAAGGCTTAGAGGCAGCAGGATGGAGGAAGAGACAGAGGCAGAAAGGACAGAGGATTCATTCGTGCTTTCTCTTAGGGAAGTTCCCAGAAACTGCCCCTAGACAATCTTGCTTATGTCTGCTTGGCCAGAACTTTAAACGTGCAGCCACATGACGCTGCAAGGCAGACCGGGAAATCTCATCTTGATTCTGGGTGGCTGTGAGCAGGTCCTTCTGCTCTATCCAGAATTTGGGTGACCACCCCCAGTCTGTACCTAGGGTGGTGGATGAGGTTGACTGACGGTGCTGCCCGTGTGGAAGTTGCAGCCTGGAGGATCCTGACGGGGAACAGATACGACTACCACGGTGATGAGAACGGAGAGCGTAGTGTGGGGTGCTATGGGCGCAGACGGGAAGGACGCGTAAATCAGACCGGGAGGGCCGGGGAAGGGTGCCTGGAGAACAGGCAGACATCTGCCTGGTGGAAAGAGGAAGTAGGCATTCAGGCAAAGGCACCGAGGCGAGGAAGCAGGTAGCACGTGAAGAACTGATAGGAAAATCGAAGGAGGAAGCAGGGGTCTGGGGCCACCCTGAGGAGTTTGGACATTTTCCTAAGAGCCTTTAACTGGTTTTGAGGTGAGTAACCTAGAAAGATGCTTTTTGGGGAGTGGGGAGCAATGCAAGGCTGGAGGCAGGGACCCTCTATCGGGAGGGAGTGCACTAATCCAGTTGACGTGATGGTGACCTTGATTGGACAGTGACTTTGGGGGTTGAGAGAAAAATGGATACAAACCCCCCCAGTTCGTAGAACTGGGAACGGATTTAGACTAATTTGGGCTGCTTTTCACTTGACAGATGATGAAAGCAAGGCTGTCAAGTGGCATGCCCGGGCCACACAGCTGGCTCAGGGTCATCCCTCTGCCTGAACCCTTTGTGTCACTGCTGAATGGCCAACTGGCGCAACAGGGCTTTGTGGGCATTCAGAGAAGGCAGAGAGAGGGCAGGTGGCGTGTGAACTGGAGCGCGGCGTGTGTGTGGCTGTGGAGCAGAAGCTGGTGTGTTGGGTGCTCCGGGTTCTGCAGGCTGAGGACAGCGCTAGGGTACTTCAGGGAAGTAGTGTGAGATAATCCTGCAGGAGTGTTTCGAAATCATGGAAGGCTTTAATAGCAGATTAAGTGGTTTAGGCTCAATTCTTTTTTTTTTTTTTTTTTTTTTTTTTTTTTTTTTTTTGCGGCATGCGGGCATTTTGTGGCCTCTTCCGTTGCGGAGCACAGGCTCCGGATGCTCAGGCTCAGCAGCCATGGCTCACGGGCCCAGCCGCTCCACAGCATGTGGGATCCTCCTGGACCGGGGCTCGAACCCGTGTTCCCTGCATCGGCAGGCGGACTCTCAACCACTGCGCCACCAGGGAAGCCCTAGGCTCAATTCTTTGAGCAGCGGGAGCCAGTTAACAGTTGGTATCAAAGGACTAACACAAGCTTGACAGCCAAGTCTGTGTTTAACCTTTGCCCCTCCCAGTGCCTTGTATCAGGCGCTTATGGTCAGCAGAATAAGGGCCCCCAGAGATGTCCGTGTCCTAATCCCCAGCACCCATGAATACGTGGGGTTATAGGCAGAGCAGCATTAAGGTTGCAGACGGAATTAAGGTTGCTAATCAGCTGACTGGAGCAGGGAGGGTCCTAGGTTATCCAGGTGGGCTCAGGGTAACCCCCAGGGTCCTTAAGTATGGAACAGGGAGGCGGGAGAGAAGTAGAAGGGTGGGGTGTGAGGAGACCTGGCCCAGTGTTGCTAGCCTTGAGATGGAGGAGGGGACTGTGAATGGAGTGATACAGGCAGTCCCTAGAAGCCGGAAAAGGCGAAGAAAAGGATTCTCCCATAGAGCCTCCAAAAAGGAACGCAGCCCTGCCCACACCTTGGTTTTAGCCCATTGAGACCCGTTTTGGACTTCTGACCCCTAAGATGCATTTGTGGTGTTTCAAGCCACTAAGTTTGTGGTCCTTGGTTATCTGATACAGCGGTCAGAACTTGTTTGCTGAGTGAATGAGTTGTGCTTTAAGAGATCAATGTGACAGATTCATGCATTAGGTGGACTGGATGAGGGGAGGTTCTGGAGGCCAGGGAGTTCATAGAAGATGGTTCTGGCAAAGAGGTGACGAGGCTGAGGCAGGCCGCGGTGGGGGAGTGGGTGACTGGACTCGCAGGGCCTGTGAACAAGCCTGAAGCCCTGGCTGGCCTGGGATCCACTCTTGGTGGGGGGGTGGAGTGTGCTTTCAGGCTGGGTTCCTGGGAAGGTGATTGGGCAGGAAATCACCTGGAGTGAGTCAGGAGGAAGGGAGGCTTGGCTTGTTGGGTTTAAGGTTCAGAAGCACCTCATGTATGTAGGTGGAGAGAGCAGATGGAAACTGGCCCTTGAGCGTGGAGTTGGGGATACAGGATTGGGTGTCATTGGTCATGATTCATCTGTACCCTGTCTTTAAATTTTTCTGGTGAAGAGACTCAGCAGCCCTTTTGAAGAATCCAGTATGTCACATTCCTTAAAATTAAGAAGTTTTTCTTAGTGTTTTTTGCCTAAATTTTTTTTGCGGCCATTTGAATTCTGTGACTCTTTTCTCCCCCCCCATTTATTTATTCATTCATTCATTCATTCATTCATTTATTTTTGGCTGCGTTGGGTCTTTGTTGCTGTGTGCGGGCTTTCCCTAGTTGCTGCGAGTGGCGGCTACTCTTCATTGTGGGCTTCTCGTTGAGGTGGCTTCTCTTGTTGCGGAGCACGGGCTCCAGAGCGCAGGCTCAGTAGTTGCGGCTCACGGGCTTAGTTACTCTGCAGCATGTGGGATCTTCCCAGACCAGGGCTCGAACCTGTGTCCCCTGCATTGGCTGGAGGATTCTTAACCACTGCACCACCAGGGAAGTACAATTGTGTGAATCTTTAAAAAATTTTTTACTAAATAAAAATAAGTTAATACTAAATACTTGTTTTAAAAAAAAAAAATAACATCATCCATGACCCTTCCTTGCATATTTCACCCTGTGCTGCAGGTCATCTTCCCAGAAGCCTCTCTGGCTCCGGTTGGTCTATCACCCAGCTTACCTACCCACCCCCAACCTGCCCCCGGGTCCTGGCCCTATCAGATCTCACCCACTGAACTGGGGAGGATAGAGCCCTAAACAAAACTTGGCTTGTGTTGGAAAAAGGGAAATGGATGGTACTTGCTAGAACATTTCCACATCTGTTTTTTAAAAATATAAATTTGCCACTGAACTATATATATACTTATTTTAGACTTGGTTACTGAAAGTCCTGAAAGTTCTTGGTTTTTGAATTCCTTTGTTCTTCATAATGCACTTGGTTGTAATGATTGAAGTTACAACCTGTTTCCTGAGAAATGGGAGAGGGACCATTTCCGAGGAGCTGTGTGGAGTGTATTGACATTAGAGGTGTTTTACTGTGGCACCGCATTGCCTTCCTACCTGTCTGTTGCTGCCGTCTTAGCACTCTGATCATTGTCCTTCTACTTGGTGGCAGTGTATCGAGTAATATAAGTTTAAAAGTTTTCAGTGAAGATTGTACTGAATATAAGTAAAAAAAAAGCCTTTGAAGATGAGTTATGACTAACAATGATGTCCATAAACCACACATGAAAATCAGTTTAATTTCAATGAGTTACTTACATTTCATTCTCCAGAAAAAATAAGATTAACACGAGATGTCATTCGTTCTAAGTTAACCAACTAAACTTTCTGCTCTCCCTTCCCTTTGCTCTTTGATTTGATTAAATAAGATTTGTGGGTGCTACCTGGTGAGTTGTCTTTCGCATCAATTGGTATCCCTGTAAGACAAAGGCCCCACAGTATCCGGCAACCAAGTGCAGCAGGGTTAAGCCGTGTTGAGCAGGAGGTGGGGGAGGAGGTGTTGGTCTGGACCCCAGTGCCCATTATTGACATTTCAACTGTGCTGTCCCCAGGAAACAGTCATGATTTTTTTCTTTCTTGAAATCAAGTTGTTTCCCCTAATGAGACAGTCCGCTTGGCGTACAGGCATTTCTCTGTAATGTTTTCCAAACTAAGAAAGCAAATAGAGAAAACATTTTGTAGAGAGAAGCCTGCAGATAACTGCACTGTGGCCGTGACCTAAAGTGAACACCCTGAGCTCTTGTTTAAAGCACTGGGTTTCTTCACAACGGATGGGAGGACATAATACACCTTTATAGCAAGTGAGTGTTAAGCTTCACACAGGATTTGTTCTCCCCTTGACACTGCTCTCTGTCAAAGGAATAAATGATGGGGGGTCATGCTTGGAGCTCTGAAATGTCACCTTCAGGTTCTTATTTTGGAGAAGGGAGTGTCCTGTAATTTTCTCCCTCTTATTCATATTCATTCTGTCTGTCTCTGCTGACCTGCTTTTCTTCCTCCAGTGGGGACTCTGCTTTCCTGTTGGTAATTATATTTCTGTGTGATGTCAGGGACATACCTGCCACTGACACCCCATTTAGAGGGAGAAGGAGGTGAGCCCCTGACCGGGCAGATGTGCTCCCCTGAGGAGGCTGCACTTTTAAGTTTGGGGAAACCTCCTGCCTGACGCTCTGTTGGACTCATTAGCAACATGAATCAGAGAACGGAGGACCCAGTGACAATTGGACAACTGAGGCGATAGTTAAATGGAAAGTGTGTTGTTTTAAAAGATGTTTTGTAGTGGCCGGAAAATGAATTTTTGACTGATTCTGAGCTCTCTCTCTCTCTTTCTCTCATATGTATGTGTGTGTATGTATATGTATATGTACATAAGCACTTCAGCATCTGTGTACTGGCTGGTGAGTTAATAACATTTTAGCTGCAGTACTACCTAATGTGACTTAGCCACAGGATACTTAGGTCTTATTACTTATGACTTAAAGTTTTAGGTTTTGGTGAATAAGAGTTTCCACGAGGAGTATCTTCATTTGAAAGGGAAGTATCATGCTAAAGAAACGTTCAGAGGTTTTAGCCCACATACTAATGTGAAAATCAGCTCATCCTGCTGTATATAATTTGAGTTACTGGGAAACCGGTAAGAATGTAATTATTTCACAGAGTGCTTTAAATTAAAATATATTCATTGTACGTTTTATTCATTACTGCTAGCTGGCTCTTTTTGAGGTATATTTGGGAATTTTGCCTTTAAGTTGAGAAGCTAAATTAATGTCTTTTTAGAGATAAAACCTTACAGAGGGGAAAAAATTCTGTATGCAGTTTTTAATACAGCAACTCTCAGAGTTTTTGGTCTTAGGACCTGCCCTTCTAAAAATTACTGAGAACCTCAGAGCTTTTGTTTATGTGGGTTATATCTGTTGGTATTTATTCTATTAGAAATTGATTTTAAATTATTTTTAAATAATTTTAAATAGTAATACATCTAAAAGTAATAATTAGCGCATTACATGGTAACATTGTCTATATTTTTATGAAAAATATTCTTTTCCAAACAAAAAGAAATGAGTGAAACCAGACATTTGACTGTTTTTGCCCATCACTTTGGTATCTGGCTTAATGAAAGACAGCTGGATCCTCTTCTCTGCTTCTGCATTCAATCTTTTGAGATATCACACATTATGTAGCCTCTGGGTTCACTTAACAGTGAAGAGAGAGTTGAGATTGAAAAAGTAATCTCTTAGCAACATTACAAAAATAGTTTTGATCTTATAGAACCCCTGAAAAGGACCCAAGGACCTTCAGGTGTCTGGCCTACACTTTGAGAACCCCTGTTCTAACTAGAGCCTATTGTATTTTTAAATAAGGACCAACCTTCTACTTGGCTATGAAAACATCCTTCATGGGGGTGGGTGGTGGTGTCTTATTTCATCAGCTATTGCCTCCTGAGTCCTTCTGCCTGAATAAATTTCTTGATTTATGTCACAGGAGGATCTCTGAATGTCACCTTTGTACGTGAACTTCATCAGGTGGACTGGTTTTGGTCATTTTATCAAATAAATGTATCTGTAGGTCTGTAAGTACCATACTTCGGTAGGATAATATTTAAAAGTAAATTTATGTCATCTGAATATGCTGGTTGCTTGCATAGGTGCTCTACTGGAGGACTGTAGTGTTCAGGGTTTTTTGTTGGTTTTTTTAAAAATTATTTTATTTTATTTTATTTATTTGGGCTGTGTTGGGTCTTTGTTGCTGCACGCGGGCTTTCTCTAGTTAGGGCGAGCGGGGGCTACTCTTCCCTGTGGTGCGCGAGCTTCTCACTGCAGTGGCTTCTCCTGTTGCGGAGCACGGGCTCTCGGCACGCGGGCTTCAGTAGTTGTGGCTCGCGGGCTCTAGAGCGCAGGCTCAGTAGTTGTGGTTCACGGGCTTAGTTGCTCCGTGGCATGTGGGATCTTCCCAGACCAGGGCTCGAACCCCCATCCCCTGCATTGGCAGGTGGATTCTTAACCACTGCGCCACCAGGGAAGCCCTAGTGGTCAGTTTGTAAAATAAAAATCCAGAGCAGAAAGGAGTTAATCAAGAGTAAGGTCTCAGTGTGGTGTAAACACCTTTTTCAAAATTTTTATTTATTTATGTATGCATGCATGCATGCATGTATGTATGAATGCATGCATGCCACGGCATACAGGAATCTTAGTTCCCCGACCAGGGATCGAACCTGCACCCCCTGCAGTAGACCATGGAGTCTTAACCACTGGACCGCCAGGGAAATCCCGTAAATACCTTTTTAGATGTTCGAGATGATCATTTCTTCCCCCACCATTCTCTTTGCCATCTATACATTATTGTATTGGGGCGTTCAGATTGGCTGTCTTTTGGAACAGTTTAAAAATAGCTAACTTCCTTTTTGTTCATGCCTGTTTGATAGATACTACTTAACTTTCTTTTTAGTTACTGCTGATTTTGGACAGCGCTTTTGCTTTAATCAAAATTTCCTGCATCGCGTCCCCACATCACCTTGTTCTCTTTAACCATTTAACCTTTATATTCTTGTGTTACACAAAGGTTCTTCTGGCGTTTTTTGTATGTCTGATCATGTAGAGTTCTGCTCTGGGGACTCGTCAACCCGGCATCTGCCTCCCCTTTCCTTTACTGGAGGGACTTTTTTCAGGATGTTTATAACCTCAGGTTCTGTGATGTCTGAATGAGGCGCCAGTGCACACTGAGCTGCTCGCTTCCAGATGCTGAGGTGTCTCTCTGGGATATATTTTGCACTGTCCAGTATAGTAGTCACCAGTCACAGAGCACTTGCAGTGTGGCTAATGCAAGTGAGGAACTGAGGTTTTTCATTTACTTTTACTTAATTTACATTTAAATAGCCATGTGTGGCTCAGGTCTCTCTAGACCATGCAGCTCCCAGGGTGTCTGACAGCTTCCTTTTACTGACTCATGCCCGGCTCAGTCTTGACCTCAGAGTCTCTTGCAGGTTCGTCTATTCATTTTTATAAGTTTTGTGTATATTTTATCTGTCAATTTTAGAAGTAGCACATAGGTTTCAGCATCTGTAGACTGCCTTACTGCCGGAAACAGAACTAGAGGGAATATTGGAGCTAAAAAAGTGAAGGCTGATGTTGGCTGCTTTTTATGAGATCTTGAGGTGGTTCTAGGTGAGATTCAAGGGTAAATAGGGTTAAGGGGAAAGATTTTAGGTTGGGGAGACTTGAACAGATTTGTCAGCTGATAAAAGGATCCTACAGAGAGAGGAAATTGAAGGTAAAGGGGGAAGTGGAGTTGAACAGTCAGTTCTTGAAGGAGGCAGGAAAGTAGGAGATGCTAAGCCTCCCTTTATGAATTGGGAGGGGAAAGAGTAGGTTGTTTTTCGGGTTTTTTTTTAAGTATTTGATTTTTTTTTTTTCCAAGCAAAAGTCTACGAAATCAACCTTTTTTTTTTTTTTTTTTTTTTTTTTGTGGCCGTGCAGCACGCGGCATCTTAGTTCCCCAGCCAGGGATCAAACCTATGCCTGCTGCAGTAGAAGCGTGGACCATCAGGGAAGTCCCTGAAATTAACCATTTTGAAGTGGACAGTTCAGTGCATGTAGTTCACCCACAGTGTGGTGCTCCAGCCACCTGTGTCTAATCTTGAAACATTTTCATCCCCCACAGGAGACCCTGTGCCCATCAGCCGTTCTCTGCCCGCCCTTTCCCTGCAGCCTCTGGGCAACACTAATCTTTCTATCTTTATGGATTTGTTTATTCTGCATATTTCATATAAACAGAATCATACCGTATGTCGCCCTTTGTGTCTGGCTTCTTGGCATAATGTTTGGAGTTTCATCCACTTGTAGCATGTAACAAGCACCTTGACATTTGAAGGCGAGGGAGTTTCCGGGAATTCATATTGACAGCCTGAATCTCAGCAGAACGAGTCAGTTCGGCCAGTTGGATTTACCGAGGATTAAGGCTCCACAGGGGCAGATGTGGCGTCAAGAGTATTTGTGGGATGACCGACTGAGGTCCACGCTGAGGGGAAACACACCCCAGGAGCCAGCGCTGGGGGGGATGGACATCGAAGTTCTAGATCAGGTGATGGTAATCGCCACAGCGAATTGGCTGCCAGTGGGGGCAGGCGGGGGAGGACCCTCCTTTAAGAGGGGGAGGAATGTCCTATTTCCGAGTGGGGTAAATTTGGGGCCCTGAGTTAGAGCCTATCTGCAGCGGAGGGAGCCTCTTCTGCCTGCAGATCAGGGGGCACTGTGCCGCCTGCTGCATGAACCGACCAACCGCACGTCCGAGGCAGGTGAGGTGGAAGCTGTGTCCTCCTGCCCCGCTGGGTGGCAAGGCAGCCCTGCTGCGCTGGGGACTTCCTCAGAAGCGGGGGCGGTGTGGGGTGGGGCGTGGGAAGCAGCCCCAGCCTTTCTTGCTGCTTCCTTTGATGAAAGTCATAAAGGGAGTCAGCCCCACTGGTTGGTGCCGGGAGCAGTGATGGAGGCAGCAGCGTTGCTGGCAAGGCTGCCCGGGGCCCCGGCTGTTTTCACCCACTGCTTGTGGAATAAAGGTCAGAGGACTTTCAAGGTCTTCCCCATCTTGTCCCCAGTCTGCTCTCCAGCCTCTTGACCCTGCAGCACTCATCCCCCAGATATGCAGTGGGCACCCCCGTGTGCCCAGCACCGAGCTGATGGTCCATGTGAAGCAGACACACACAGCCCTTGTCCTCGAGGACTTAGGTCCTCAGTGTTCGTTCATATCTGGGCTGTGATTAGAGTGTAAACAGAGGGACCTCACCAAACCTGGGGCTTTGGGGAAGAGGAGTCAGGGAGGGTTTGTCTGAGCGAAGGACCTTTATGCAGAGGTGAGGTCAGAGGGACCTTTATGCAGGAGGCTGAGGGAGCTTTCCCTGCACAGGACGTGCCTGCAGAAAGGAGAAGGTGGAGGGAGGTGGGTGTGGTCGGGGCAGTGGGCACGAGGGGAGGGCAGTCTTGGGCTGGAAGCAGGTGTGAGCCGGTGATGGAGGGGCTCTAAGCAAATGAGGGATTGTAGGTCGTATCCAGAGAACAAGGGACACATTGTTGAAAGGCTTCAGGCAGGAGTGGGCCTGCAGATTTTGGTGGCTCTGGTGCAGTGTGTGGGGATGGATGGGAGGGGACAGGGCTGGGTGCTCGGGACTCGCCAGCTGGGAGTCCACATGGAAGAACACGGCCTGGGCTAGTGGTGCGGACGGGAGAGGTGGGTGTATATAAGGTACTAGGGGAGAGCATCGGCATGCCCAGAGATGGTGTTGTTGCCCAGGTGCGCTGCCCCCTGCCTGCCGTAGCCTTCCACGCTTCCACGCCTCCTTTCAGGCTGTGCTTCAGCTTGAAACACTCATCAGCATTCTGCCTCCTAGGCCTTCCACCTGGTAAAAACCCTTACTAACCTGGCCCCATGCCACTTGTGCGAAGTCTGTCCTGATCCGCTGCTCGGAATAAATTCATTTAACATTTATGGAGCGTTCACATGTTTTAATGTGTTTTAAATCATTGCCGACACTTTTCTGGTGAAGGCGGCATCATATCACATGCCAGTCAGTCATGTGACCGCTTCATTCTTCCCAAAGTGTGGCGGCCCCCTTCCCCCTCTGCTCCTTGGATGCTGTCCTTCATTTGGAATACACTTCCCAAATCCCTTGGCCTACCCATACCTACTGCTCTTTTAAGGGTTGGTCCAAGCCCCACTCCTCTGGGGAGTCTCTCTGGGCATCCCAGCCCCAGATCTCTCCCTCCTCCCCACAGTGCTCAGTGCTTTGGTGCTTCTTGTCTTTTACTGGGTGTTCTTGTGGTATTAACTTTCTATGTGTGTGTGATTCCAGATAAGTTAGACAGTTGTGGACTGTTTCCTGTCCCCTCCATCAAGAAGAGCGCTTGTGCGTAGTTGGCACACATACGTATCTGTAGCGGGCTTATAACCACCCTAAATTCCTGTAAGTGATAGATAAGATATGGGTACTGAAATGGATAGATGTGACACTTGGATGTAAGTATCATATGCTGGTTTATGACACAGTAATGGGTATCTTAACCTAGAATTTGTTTTGGATTGAAGAGTAAATACCCACATGATTCTCCTCTGCTGTAGCTTTCCATACATTGTTTTGTTCTTGGACAGGACATCCAACCCCAAGGAGGTTGGTGGGTGGTAAATAGAGTGCGAAGCAAATGGCATTTTGGAGGATGAGCTGAGCACTGACCTTCCTGATGGAACTTAACCCCAGGATGGGATCCTCACCTTGGAACTGGGCCTAGGGGCGGGGCAGAGTCAGGAGACCCAGCGACCTTTGGCACAGTGCCTTTCTACCTTTTTCAGGCTGTATGGGAACGGGGTTATCAGCGTCCAAAAAAAGTCCTTGGCCTCAGGTTAATCTGTACTCCCAGCTGTTGGGTGAGGGGAGGTGCTTATTTATGCAATATCCCCACAGGCCCTCTCTGGTGTTTGTACTCTCTGAAAGTTCTATGTCAAACCTCAAGCTAATGCTTCTCCTTATTTTATGATAGCCCATTCCTCAACTTTCTGTCTTGGTTTAAGACTAGATCGTTATCCCAAACTCATTGCCATGGGTCTCTTTATTTTTTTAATCTTTTAACTATATATCCATGTTCTAAAAAAAAATTGTGTATTTTAAATCACATCAGTTGATGTAATACCTAGAGATAGAGATAGATCCATACTGATTTAATTATATGCTGCATATCCATATTTTAAAGGGATTTGGGAGCTCATTTCATTACTCATCCTGGCTCTAGAAACTGACCAGTGCTCTACGTGGTGGACACATTTCTCGTTCCGTATCATGTTGTCCTCCAGGGCACTTAAACCAGAAGTTTCCACTTGAGATTCTTTTCAGCTTATAGCCTCACTGAAATTACATTATCACCATTATTTGCTTTTCTGTCATTTCTAAGCAGGCTTGCCACCTGAGATTTAATATGACTTCATTGATGCTGTGAGCAGGACACCAACCTTCTTTCGGACTCATTTGAATGGGGAAGAAAAACCAAATCAAGTGTATGTCCCATAAACATTGTAGCCAGTAGTAACCATGGGTCCAGTGACATTCTGTTTTGTACACCATTGTCTTGGTGTTAGGATGCCTTGGGCATAAATCGTTCCTTACAAAACCTTAGATTGTTACTTAGAACCCAGTAGTGTGTTATAGGTATTTGTAGGTGGCCAGTTGGATGTACTTTCATTTTTCCTAGCAGAGTTAAACTTAGTCAGATTTTACCATGAGAGGCAGCTAAGAGCTTAGTTTGTTTGAACCCCCGAACCAAGTACAGGCTCTGTCATCGTGTGCAGTACCTTCTAGTATGCGAGCCTCCATTTCCTTCTCTGTAAAGTAGGGAAAAGACCCTTTACAAGGTTACTGAGAAGATTGAATTAAGTGGTGCACGTGAGGGTGCCCGGAGTGATACTTAGCACACACTGAGCGTTCAGTGTTAGTTACTATTCAGATAATCATCATTGTGTTTTCGGTTTTTAATGATCTTACCACCCTGAAGCCAGGGATTCTCTAAAGGAAGAATATTATGATTTCATAACGAAGTCTTCTTAACTCATTAATGAGGCATTACAGTCTGTAATGATCTGAGATTTGTTTGATGCTGGGATAAATTGGGCCAGAGTTAATGCCATTTCATCCTGTTAGACTTTGTATAGCTTATCTCATTGCCTGCCTGACATTTTGCTGATCAAAATTTCCTTTCCCCCGATGGTGGACCACTTGTCGTTATGAGGATTTTTATGATCCAAGTAGCAGTTGGTTGATTCTAAATCGAAGCTTTGGGTTCAACCTTTTTTGTTCTGGATGCAGGTGACTGAGCTGAAAAGTGCAGGCGAGAGGACACCTTGGGGTTTCTCATTTGTATCCTGTGAAATGCATATGAACTTTCTCTGTGAACAAGTCAAAATATTTTTCTAACTGCTCACTCAGTGCCTCCACATGGGATTGGAAAAACCAAGCTGTTTTATGCTGCTTTATTGATAGTAATGCTAATGACATAAACTGGATTCGGCTGACTTGGCTGCTGCAGAGCAAACAATGCCCTGTCTTCTGCAAAATGTTACGTACACAGTTAAAAACCACCTGGAAGCATCATCTTAATTCAAGTTCTTAAATACAGAAAACATTTGGCTTTTTAAAAGCTAGTTTTATGAGCCTCTGTTACTAGAACCGGATTTACTGTTGCTTTGCGGGGCTCCTTCCTTTGTGGTTGGGTTTGTAGAGTCCACTTTTTAAAAAACAGTCCATGGGCTTCCCTGGTGGCGCAGTGGTTGAGAGTCCGCCTGCCGATGCAGGGGACACGGGTTCGTGCCCCGGTCCGGGAAGATCTCACATGCCGCGGAGCCTGCGCGTCCGGATCCTGTGCTCCGCAACGGGAGAGGCCACAACGGTGAGAGGCCCGTGTACTGCAAAAAAAAAAAAAAAAAAAAAGCTTGGACTGTGCTTTTTAAATGCCTGCTGTCCTCAAGGATCACTACTGTGTATGTAAGACGAATGCTTCTCTTAGAGGTTTAAAAATTGGTAACTAGACTGAGTTCCTGGGTTTGAGGGGGGATCTTTGTGGAATGCAGACAATTCCATTTACTAATAACCTGAGAGAAGGAAAAACTCTTAACATAAGTGACCAATTAAATTGCAGCTTATATTCACAAATCAATTCCTAAGTAGAGGATACACAGAATTTATTATTCATTTTTCTTTTATGACCATTAGCCAGAAATGACTCTTTATACATTTATTCAATGTTTATTCAGCTGTTGGGCTTTCTGTGTGATTTATATTTCTAATATATACATAGAGCATTTTGTATTAGACTAAAAAATAAAATCTCTTTTTCCTTCATGACATTACCCAGTCCTGGCCAGGGTGCAGTTTATATAGGCTGTTCACATAGTCCCTGCTGGTAGGAATGTTAATAGGTGAAAATGTTTTGGAAAGAAATTTTGCCATATATATTATATGAAGACCCTTAGACATGATTGGCCAATTTCTGGGAATCTCATTCAAGGAAGTAATTTAATATACAGCTAAAGTTTTACGTGCAGAGATGGCCATCACAATATTATTTAAGAGTAGTAAAAACTTGGACGTCCCTGGTGGCGCAGTGGTTAACAATCCGCCTGCCAGTGCAGGTGACACAGGTTCAAGCCCTGGTCTGGGAAGATCCCACATGCGGAGGAGCAACTAACCCCGAGTGCCACAACTACTAAACCTGCGCTCTAGAACCCGCAAGCCACAACTACTGAGCCTGCGTGCTGCAACTACTGAAGCCCGCACACCTAGAGCCCATGGTCCGCAACAAGAGAAGCCACCACAGTGAGAAGCCCGCGCACCGCAACAAAGAGTAGCCCCCGCTCGCCGCAACTAGAGAAAGCCAGTGTGCAACAACGAAGCCCCAGCGTGGCCAAAAATAAATAAATAAATAAATTTATTAAAAAGAATAGTAAAAACTTGGAAACAGACTAAATGACTAATAATGGGGGGATAATTAAAGCATTTATATAAATATTGCTCCAAAACTCAGACTAGGTTCATGAAGATAGTAATTGCTGCAGTGTTGAAATGCAAGATTATACAAGTATATGCTTTTTAAAAGCATATAGAATAGTGGAATATATTTTATTTATATATTTATTATATAATATTAGCATAGCTCTGTGCTAAATGCTGTACACGAACCACTTCATCTGAGTACATAGGTATTATTTTTACTCCCATTTGAAGGGAATATTTCAGGTGAGGCAACTGAGGCTTTCAGAGGTTAACTTGCCCAAGATCACTCTGCTTGTAAATGGCAGGAGGAGGGACATGGATTCTACCACACTCTCAGAGGCTTTTTGTTTTTACCTTAAAATGAAACCAAAAAAAAAAACCTCTTCTATTTTTTTGAGTTCCTGCAATAAACATCCCTTTTTTATTTTCAGTGTAACATAGAAACTAGAGTGCAGTGGTTAAAAGAGCAGGCTGTGGAGTCACTCTGCCTGCTACGGGCATGACCTTGGATAAAGGACTTAGCTGCTCTCTGCCTCAGTGTGCTCACCTGTGAAAAGGGGACGTGTGAAAGGGCTGGCGTGAGGGTCAAGTGAGATCATCCTTGTAAATTCATAGCAGAAAGACTGGCGCGTAGTGAGGACTGAGTGTTAGTTGCTCTTGCTATCATCATGATGCTCTTCAAAGAAAAGGACTTGAAAATAAGAAAAATCATTTGAAATGGTGGCCTGCGCTGTCCTAAGTGGTTTTCAGATTCTCGCAGAGATGTTTGATGGGAGGGTGACTTCGGAAAGCTTTTTTGTGGCAGTCATTAGCAGACCATTTAGTGAAGGGAAATAGCAATTTGCTAAATAATTCAACCCCCTGAAGTGTGTAATTCATGTTGGAGTGTAGCTGGCTTAGTGTTTTCTTAGGACAAGAAGAGCATAAATCCCTAAACAAATGCGTGGCTTAGGTCCTAGCTTAAGCTTGAACTTCTTATACTTAACATTACTCACTCAGTGCACAGTTCATCTTGCAGATTTTTCCCTATAAGGGAACACATCACTACACTGAATGTTCACTAATTTGCACTCCAGTAATTCACAACACATGGCCTGCCTGTTGACTCAGCAGGCACGATGCGTCTATGCTGAACAGAATCGGTGGCCAGGCAGTACATTTCTAGATGGTCAGAACCTTCCCTATTCCCTTCTTCCTTCCTACTTGTCCCTGTGCTCCGTGACTCATAGGATAGCACTGCGTGCAGGGTGCAGAGTCAGAACCAGAATTGGGGCTTCCTCCTCTCACTCCCCTCGCCTTCCTGCCACCCCTCCTGTGGCCCCTGGTTCCCTCCCCTGCCGTGGCCTCACGGTGTCCTCCATCTCCTGTGTGGACTATTGTGGCAGTCTTCTGACTTGACCTTGATATCACTCTCTTTCCAGCCTCCCACCCACCCTCACTCTCACCCCCCACCCCTAATCTAAAATCAACCAGTAGAGCCCTTAGCTGCTTCTCCAACATGGGTTTTCACTTTTCTCTCCCCTCCCCTTTGTCCCATCCCCCACTGGCAAGCCTTACACGTGACTGTGACCCACCGGTCCCTACGTAGAATCGGTACGTCCTTTGTCGAGGCATCTCCCTCAGCTTGCTAGTTATCCTTTCTCCCTAGTGAGACTGACTTCTCCAGAGGCAGGTGTGTGTCCTGTGGCTCTGTGTCCCAGTGCCTCCCACGGTGCGGTGACTGTGCTCCAGGATCATAAAAAGCAGCTGCCGCGAATCGAAGTGCCCCTGCATTGCCCCAAGCGTGTCATATCATCTCACAACAACCCCGTGGGGTGTAGGCATCATTACACACGTGTTTAAAGTCCAGGGAACCGGGATCTGTACAGCTTACCAAAGATCATATTACAGTGTTAAGTGTCAGAGCCCAGAGGGTAGTAGCTCACATTATACATATTACATGAAATTATTTTCGTGTAGAAATAGTGAGAATCTATACTCACAGGCAGCACTTCATTATGAGTTAAGTAGTTTAGGGCCTGTCTGGAGATCTGTCAGCTACTTATAGCTAGGGTTCTTAATTTGGGGATTGAGGGTCCTTAGGATTTGGGGGAGTTTGTCAATTTTATCCAAATTCTCTGTCATCTGGGGATAGAAAGAGGGTCATCTTCACTTTTTTTTTTTTAACCTTTGCTTTAATCGTATTTTTACAATTGGAGTGGGATCCCCAAAAGGTCCAGAACTGCTAATTTCACATTATTTCTATGCAAAATAGAATATAGAAAATAGAATTTTCCAAAGGCCAGATGACTAGTTTACAAAGTAACATCTGGAACACAACCCTTTTGTAAAGTAGAGATTATATGTTTTGATAACTTGAGGGAGTAAATGAATGAAAATGATTCACCTTAGAGACTAGGTTTTCTAAAAGTAGCAATTATGGTCATTCCCTTTCCCTCTCAAAACCACCCTTCCGTTATACACTGAACGTTTGTGTGCCCTCACCCCCCATTTCATATGCTGAAGCCTTAACTCTCTGTGTGATGATGTTTGGAGGTGAGGCCTTTGGGAAGGGTTAGATGAACCTTGACCTTGGTCTTGCCAGCCCCCAGAACTGTGAGAAATAAATGTCTGTTGTTTAAACCACCTGTCTATAGTATTCTGTTACAGCAGCCCAAGCTGACCAAGACACTCTTCCTTTCCTTCTCCAACCTGAGGGCATATATTAAATTGTTCATGTATATGAAGAAAATTATTGGGGAAAACCGTAATACATTTTAAACATGTCCCTGCTTCTGTAGTCCCGTTAGTTTTCTTCAAGTTAAGTGTGTTTATTTGGTTCTGCCTAGGAATATGTGATAGCTTTTCCAAATCAAAGTAGGGTATTATGTATCCTTTTATATCTGTCACCTGCCAATTAAATGTTCTTGTCTTGGAACATTTGTGGGGTTTCTTTGGGGGGGGTTATTTATTTTTATCGGAGTATAATTGCTTTACAGTGTTGTTAGTTTCTGTTGTATAGCAAAGTGAATCAGCTATCTGTGTACATATCTCCCCTCTTTTTAGGATTTCCTTCCCATTTAGGTCACCACAGAGCATTAAGTAGAGTTCCCTGTGCTATACAGTGGGTTCTCATTGGTTATCCATTTTATACGTAGTTTCGGAACATTTGTGTTTTTAAGTGAGCTAAGAACGTGGGTTCCAGCTGGGTGATAGATTTCTGAGTTTAGGGGGAAGGACCACATTCCGTATCTCTGCCACCTACCGTGATGCCTTAAAACACATTTGCTGCTCACAGAAGGCATGTTGTTAAACAGTATATGCCGGTTTATATGCCTCAGTTCTTTTCCTAAAATTTTCACCTGATTGACTTCTTCAGGAAAGATACCTTACAAGTTCTTTTTCTTTTTTTTCACACACACACACACACACTGTATTTTATTTTTACACGAGATAAATAGACTGACACCAAGCATTGTAAATGGATGTCCACAACAAAAGCAACGATTGCAATTACCAAACACGAAACACACTCATACTCTGTCATGATATTGACATTCAGTCCAGGAATCCTCCACGGTAAGAGCTCCTTTACTTTGCAGTGCCTTACAAGTTCTATACGTAAATATTTTTGCTCCTCCTAATAACTGTGTCCTTAATTTTCATTTTCAGATCTGTTAGTGTCTCTTCCTTGGTGTTCCAGCTGTAGGTGGGCACCTAATTTTCATGCTAATTTGACCACTGGCTTGTCTTTCTTCGTTTTGTTATGGCAAAATGGCTTTTAAGACAGCTTGGAGTTGGATATTGGTACTTGGGGAGAATTGAAATGAAGGGAAACTCTTGTTATCAGCCAGTCAGAATATTCATTTACATTAATGTGACTTGCTAAACTACTTGGAGTTCCACTAAAATGTAATCACTTTAGGGCCTGATTCTCAGTTATTTCACCTTTAATGGTTGTCAAGGGGGTTTTAAACACAGTGGCACAGTTGTTGAAAGTAGCACTAGGTGAAAAGGAGAAAAGCTTTGCTAGGAAGAGATCTAATCTTACTGGAGAATTTTGAGAGAGGGTTACAGAAGTCCCCGCAGCCCTTGCTAGACAGTGTCTGTGCTCTGGGCAGCTGTGGGCGTGGAAGGCTCCTTCCCGTCCTGAGGGCAGCAAGGCCCCCTGCAGGGCACAACTTGTGCCCACACTGCACACACCCAGGAAACCGGAATCACAGAACGGTAGGACTCCTCCACTTCATAAAAGTGCTTCTTCGCCACTTTCTGTTTTTCATTGGATTGACAAGAAAGTGACCCAAAAGGTAGAAGAAAACAGTTTTTATTTTTCATAATGAAGTAAGCTTTTCTTCATATTTTTCATTTATCAAAAAAACATCTAGAATCTGACAACTCAAAACTATTGATGATGCCTAAAGTTTTCTATGTTCTGTGTACAATAGAAAGCGGCACGGAGATAACGGATGGCAGGAACTTCTTATTTAAACCAGAGAGGCGGAATAGATTTACAGATTTATCCCAATTATCTATGCCTGCTCCATCCATGGTTCTGTAAAATGGGATTGGTTCAGACTCTGGAACACTTCAAGATCACAGAATGCCCCTGAATCATCAAAGCTTTGATTTTATTCGGGAAGATTTTATTTGATACGTTTAATGATTTTCTTACTCTCTGAAAACTGGCCTATGTGAGAGGTATGGTCCCTTGAAGTCAATCAGAACATTAGGCTGGTCAAACAGTATTCCTGTCGCCTGAGTAGTCTGGGTAAATAAGCGTTTACTGGGAGGCTAAATCAGACAGCTCTGAAAATTAAAGTAGGGAAAACTCTAGCATTTAGGTGAAGCGTTAAGCTTTCATGAATGAGGTTATAGTTCACACTATTCCTTTCCAGCAGAACTCATTAACAGATGCCAGAAAGTCACAACTGTGTGTTAGTGGGAGGTGCAAGGGGGGCGTGAGGAGATAGAATTTTTTAAAAAGTCAAATGCTTAGTCTTGTTATTGGTTTGTTTTCCACTTTTGTGGATTTTTTTTTAATGTAACTTGTTATTTTGAGGTAATTTCAGGTTCGTAACTAAGAAATAACACAGAGATCCCAGATCCCAAGTACCCTTTACCCAGTTCCCCCTCCCTGGTAACATGGTGCAGAGCTGTAGTTTGGTACCACAATGAGGTTGCTGACATTGTTACAGAAAAGATACAGGACGTTTCCATCAGCACATGTTGCCCTTTTATAGCCACATCTGCTTCCCTCCTGCCTTCACTACATCTCTAACCCCTGGTAACTGCTCATCTCTTCTCCATCTCTATAATTTTGTCATTTCAAAAGTGTTATATAAAGGGATTGGCTTTTTTCCACTAAGTCTCTAGAGATTCATCCAGGTTGTTACATGTATCAGAAGTGTGTTCCTTTTGTTGCGGAGAAGTATTCCATGGTGTGGATATACCACTATTTGTTTAATAATTCACCTGTTGAAGGGTATCTTGGTTGTTTCCAGTTTGGGGCTATAATAGATAAAGGTGCTGTGAATATTCACGTATAGGTTTTTGTGTGCATGTCAGTCTTTTCTCTGGAATAAATGCCCAGTAACTTTATTTTAATGATGGCATACTGTTTGTATGCCTGTCCCATAATTTGTTTAGCAAGTTACTTTCAGATGGGTATTTTTCTGCTGCTTATATCACTGATGACAATCTTATAATTAAATCTTAATGCACATCTGCTTTTATTTCCTTAGTATAAGGATTTCTACAAGTGAGCTTGAGTGTGCAGAATTTAAAAGCTTTTTTTTAAGTATCTCTCATTTTTTAATGTTTATTTTTAATTTAAGTGCATCTGATTCCAGAGCATTTTCATTACCTCAAAAACCCCATACACCTCAGCAGTTACTTCCCGTCCTCCCCTCCCCCAGTCCCTGGAAACCACTAATGTACTTTGTGTCTATATAGATTTGCCTATTCTGGACATTTCCTATAAAATAGAATCATGTAATATGTGACCTTTTGTGTCTGACTTTTTTAACGTAGCATAATGTTTCCAAGGTTCATCTATGTTGTAACGTGTATCAGTTCTTCATACCTTTTTATGGCTGAAAAACATTCCATTGTGTGGATGTACTACCTTTTATTTATTCATCAGTTGGTGGACATTTGGGTTTTTACCCCTCCCCCCCCTTTTTTTGGCTAATATAAATAATGCTGCTGTGAATACTTGGGTACAGGCTTTTATTTCTTCTGGGCATATACCTAGGAGTAGAATTGCTGGGTCATATGATAGCTCTGCGTTTCACTTTTTTAGGACCTACCAAACGATTTTCCACAGCAAATGTACCATTTGACAATCCCAAATGATGTATGAGTGTTCCAATTTCTCCATATCCTCACCAACAACTGTGTCTTTCTTTATGATGATAGCATTCCTAGTGGGTGTCATATGGACCTTTCTAAAAGAGAGAAAGGGCCAGAGCTGTTGGAGTAACACTACCTTGCTGAGAGGTGGCCACCTGACCTACCAGCTACGGAAAGCCCTCGGGCACTGCTAATATGGAGTTTCCCAGTGGTGTCAGTGGGCTGTCTCTGGGCTTCTGTAGAGGAAGAGGAGATTGTAGCCCTGCCTGTGCCTCATGCCAGAGCCCCTGACTTGGATGCAGTTCAGTGAGGGCCCAGGAAGCTGGGCGGGGTGGGGGTTTACCTACTCATCCTTTGGGGACCCAATTGCAGAAACTCTGAGGCTGAAAAATTTCCTTGCTAGCTTTTATCATAACAGCAATTGTTTTACTCATTCTCGGGGGGAAAAAAAACACCCTTTCTTGGATACTGTGGGTAAAGGCTAGAAAGGCTTGTGGTTTCCATTTTCATAGGTGACATTTCAAAAGTCATTGCAGGGCTTCCTTGGTGGCGCAGTGGTTGAGAGTACGCCTGCCGATGCAGGGGATGCGGGTTCGTGCCCCGGTCCGGGAGGATCCCACATGCCACAGAGCGGCTGGGCCCGTGAGCCATGGCCGCTGAGCCTGCGCGTCCGGAGCCTGTGCTCCGCAACGGGAGAGGCCACGACAGTGAGAGGCCCGCGTACAGCAAAAAAAAAAAAAATGTCATTGCAGATCACAAGCTGCCAAAATGATAGCTTTAAAATGTACTTAAAAAAAAATTCTGTGTAGTAGTTAGCAGAGAGCACAAGATTTGTACATAGTAGGGTAACTAACTCTTCCCAGTGTGCCTGGGACTTGCCTGGCTTTTTTTTTTTCCCCTGATATTGAATCCCAGGAAACCAAGTTCCAATAAATCAGGACACTTGGCCACCCTAAGTCATATAAACCTGCAGATAACGAAATGGACCTGCTTGTTGTTTGGCCAGGTTACTTAAAGTCTCTGAACTTTAGTTTCCTCATCCGGAAAATCGGGATAATTCCTTACTGAGTCTTTGAAAATCTGGTATGTAATAGACGCTCAATAAATGTTAGCTCCCTTGTCTTAAGCTTCAGACTATAGATGAAAGTTATATTCTTTTTATAACCAAATTCTATATTTTCGATTACAAGCCTTTTCATTTCCTTCCCCGTTCCAATTAAATCAAGGGGGTGTGTGTGTGTTTATTTTTTATTTTTTAGGGCCGTGCTTCTAATTGGTGCCTTGGTTGAGTGTAGTAAGCAGCAAGAAAGCCAGCAAGGGAAAGGGGAGTTGGCTTTGAAGAGCCCCCTCTAACCACCCGCAACCTGTTACTTTAGTCTATTGCTAAGTAACAGATTACTGCAAAATTCAGCAGCTTTAAACAGCAAACATGTATTATCCCACACAGTCCCTGAGGGTCAGGAGACCCAGAGAGGCTTAGCTGGGTGGTCCTGCCTCAGGGTCTGTGCTGAGGTGCCGGTGGGCCTGCAGTCTGCTTCCTCACTCACTCGGGTGTTGGCAGAGGCCTTGGTTTCTTTCTGCCTTGGCCCCCCCATAGGATGGCTCACGACAGGGCAGCTGGCGTCCCCGAAGCTAGTCATGTGAGAAGCATACTGACCATGATGGAAGAAGTCACAGTGGCTTTTATAACCTCATCCCAGAAGTGACACACCATCCCTTCTGCTGTGTTCTACTGGCCCTACACACAGCCCTGGTCCAGTGCAGGAGAGGATCCCTGGGGACCACCTTAGAGGCTGCCTTCCACAGATGCCAAGTTCACATGAAGACACCTCTGTCCTCTAATCCAGGGACTGAAGCCGATAGGAAGTGGCTCAGTGTAGGACTGATAATAACGGAGCCTGAGCCAGAGCCCACCTCTTGGCCAGTGCCCGGATGCTTCCTGTCGTCCACCTTGCCTCCTTCCAAGCAGCACGTCCAGTTGGCTGTGGGCAGGTATGTGCTGTGAGTTCTGGCGTTGGCAGCCACTTGGTGGTACCTCACACGTCCCCAGCTTGGTATGACCAAGCCTGCGGTTACTAAATCCCTCCTGTGTCCCGAGAACAGCTGCTGGGGGTGACACAGAGCAGGATAGACCCTCCCTCGCTGTGCTTTACAGGCCTGGCCTCCATTGACACCTGTCAGCCTGGGAAGCGCTGACAGAGGGTAAGGGGTCCCTCCTTATATTATGTTGTATTCCTTACAACAACATTCCAGAGTGGAGGAAGGGCTTACACTACTTAATGCCTGCTGGCTCTATGTTATATGTGCTATGTAACACTGTGTTTAAAAGGTAGGAGAACTGATCTCTGACTTAATGAGGTTTATTTCAGCTTAAGAGATGATTCCCCCCCACCCCCTGTTCCCCACCCCGGCTGGTGGAGTTAGAGCAAACAGGGAATTGTAGCCTAATTTGTAGGAATGAAAAACATTTTGTCCTTGACCCCTGTCCTAGTCTAGACTCTTGTCATTGTAATACAATACATGGATACTGTCTGCAACAGATTTCATTAGTCCCAAAGCCCAGCTATGTACACAGCAGTAGTTCCCAAAGAAGCCTGGCTGCCCATCAAAATTACCTGAGGAACTTTTCAAAACAAAAAAACAAATTTCTCAGCCTCTTGACTACTGAATCAGTTTCTAGGAGTGGGTCCCAGAAATCTGTTTTTTAAAGCTTCTAGGTGATTGTGAGATGCGGACAGATTGGAAGACCCACTGATGTGAAACTGAAAGACGTGAAGGCATTCATTCATTCATTCATAGTCTCAGCCAGTAATCGGCAGTCTGTCGGGCACAGATCCAGGCTCTGAAGGCACAGATGGGAACATCAGAGGTGCTGCCCTTGAAGGCTTGGAGCTTAATGGGGCTTATGAACAAATGAGCAGATAATTACAGTATAACTGACAATCACAGCACTTTAAACAGAAGCCTATAATTTTATCACTGATGGAGATGGTGGAAGTGATGATGGGCGTATGAAAATGAGGCCAAGGAGGATTGCCACCCTTTTCCCACTGACTTCCCAAATAGGTCTTAATATGGAGATTCCTAAGATCTCTCTTACCAAGCATCATGAGTGAATACAACTGGTTGTTTTTGGTTTTTGTGTTTTTTCATTTTGTTTGTTTTTGGCTGCATTGGGTCTTCGTTGCTGCGCAGGGCTTTCTCTAGTTGCAGCAAGTGGGGGCTACTCTTCATTGTGTGCGCGGGCTTCTCATCGCGGTGGCTTCCCTTGTTGCAGAGCGCGGGCTCTAGGCACGTGGGCTTCACTAGTTGCAGCACACGGGCTCAGTAGTTGTGGCACTCAGGCCCTCAAGTAAGCATGCTTCAGTAGTTGCAGCGCGTGGGCTATAGGACATGCGGGCTCAGTTGCTCTGCGGCATGTGGGATCTTCCCGGGCCAGGAATCGAACCCATGTCCCCTGCATTGGCAGGCGGATTCTTAACCACTGTGCCACCAGGGAAGTCCCTACAACTGATCTTTTAAAATTTTAATTGAAGTATAGTTGATTTACAATATTGTATTAGTTTCAGGTGTACAGCAAAGTGATTCAGTTATATATTTTCAGATTATTTGCCCTTATAGGTTATTATAAGATACCGAGTATTGTTTCCTGTGCTGTATAGTAAATCCTTGTTGCATATCTATTTTACATATAGTAATTTGTATCCGTTAATCCGTTAACCCCGTAGTACTAATTTATCCCTCCTCCGCCCCCCTTTCCCCTCTGGTGACCGTAAGTTTGTTTTCTACGTGAGTCTGTTTCTGTTTTGTATATAAATTAATTGCTGTTATGTTTTAGATTCCACATATAAGTGATATCTGATATTTGTCTTTCTCTGTCGGACTTACTTCACTTAGTGTGGTAATCTCTGGATCCATCCATGTTGCTGCAAATGGCAATATTTCATTCTTTTTTTATGGCTGAGTAATATCCCACTGTGAATACAACTGGTTTTGTTTTTGTTTTTTAACTTGATAGTGTTATTTAAAATTAATTCTGCATTTATTCTCATGGATAAAGCTGTGTGAACTCAAAACCACTCATACATATTGTCACCATCCTCTTCACAATGATCTTATGAACATGCCCCTTGAAAGGCCATACCGGGTATTTTAAGAGAGGTAGGTTGTGGGGTGGGAGACTTGGCTTCAAACTTCGGCTCCACCCAAAGTCTGTGACCTTTGGCATCTCAGCCCCCTCTGCAGCTGTAGTAAATGAATGAACTCATTGGGCATCTACCATGTGCTAGTTGCTAGGAGTACAAAAGTCATGTCAGGTACAGACTGACTTCTGCTCTGTGCTGATGGTATGAACACTGATCTTCTCTTCCACTCAGAAGTCAGTGACCAGTGTCCCCTTAACATTCCAGAGAATTTATCTAGAGACTTAAAAGTCTCCTGGATTTGCACATATTATGTCATCCCATCCAAAGTAGAGAATGCCAGAGCTGTGAGGTGTGGATGTGGGCAGGTTTCCTTGCCCATGGACTTTGCAGGGGACCCCAGTCTATGGCTTAGCAAAAACTCTCATGAACATTGAATGTGAAATTGGTCAGTGCCAGAGGTCTTTGTAATGATGATGATAACACAGATATGTTTGCATCTATTGTGTGCATGCATGATTGTAAATATTGTAAATATTTTACGTATATTATTGACTCATTTAAACAGAGAAGGCACTGTCAATGGCCCTTCTTTTACAGGTGAGGAAATTAAGTAGCTGGCCCAAGGTCACACAGCTAGTAAGTGGTGGAGCAGGGGCTGGAACCCTGGCTGTCGGGCTCCTGCCCAGTGCTCGCCACAGGGTCTTTGCACACTGCCAACCACTGTGTTTCAGGAGGGCAGAGTGATGTCTGTCTCTGTCAGTCGTTTTCCTAACGAGCAGTACTGCATACTGCTTGGCACATAGCAGGCGCTTGTTAAATATTCAGCTGCCTTTCCGACGACTGGTAGCATGAAGGGAGCCACTCTCAGCATCACCAGGAGCACAGAAATAAAGCCAGTCATGGGAAGACCTGACCCCGGCACTCGGATCTTTCACCTTGTCTCACCGCCTCGTGTGGATCGATGAGTTACTGTCAGCAAAGCTCTTTGTGGGAGCAGAGCTCTCCATCCGTCCACAGCAGTCTGGCCTTCATCCACCGGCAAGGGGCTTTCTGTGTCTATATTCACTTCGTCTTCTTCCAAATGACAGTGTGCTTCAACCGAAGCCAAATGTCACTGGTTTTTTTATTCTGATTTCAAATGAGAATTGAGTCGTCCGAGAGTAATTTTCTACAGTGAACCCCTCTCCAGATGCTTGTGGGGTAAGTGGGTTGGTGTGTGGGGTCTTTACTGGGGAAGAACTTTAATGATGTGTTCTGTTCCTTAGCTCTGAATAAGAATTCCCCTAGAGGCCAAGGGGGAGTCACTTGACACCTAACCTGGGACTTGGAGAAAAGGTGGAAGACAGAATGAACAGGGAGGAAGGACCACAGATGATTCATTTAAGAACAGAGTGGGTGTGACCCTCCACCGCTTTAGAAGAATAGAATGTCCTTCGGCAATGGTTAGAATAGTGCTTTTCAGTTAACTGGTGGCGACCAAGGAGTTGGAGGTGACGTGGGCTTCCCTTTCAACCTGTCTCATCTAACTTTTGGATAAGGGAAAACTTGAGTGTGGCAGCATTTACAGTCCCCGCCCCCCCCCACACCCCAGTTGTCCATTACACCAGAATGAGGGGCTCAGCCTTTAACCGCAGCACTGACCTATAGCAGGACTTGGTGGTGCCTGGCGGTGCCCCAGCTTTGCAGTGACTGGCCTGAAGCCCAGCCAGAGCTGTGTCCTTTCTCACGTGCTTGCTGTACAGTAGGAGAGAATGACTCCATCAGAGTATTAACGCGAGTTGGATGTGCCCTTAGAATGAGGGTAAGAAAGTATGAGAAGCTTATGGGGGAATGAGAGTAAGCACAGATTCCTGGATTGTCAGAATGAGAGGACCACATCAATTATCTGTTGATGTGGCAGATAATTTCTCCCGAGCCAAGATTTAATCCGGAGTTATCTTTTTTTTTTTTGCGGTACGTGGGCCCCTCACTGCTGTGGCCTCTCCCGTTGCGGAGGACAAGCTCCGGACGCACAGGCCCAGCGGCCATGGCTCACGGGCCCAGCCGCTCCGCGGCATGTGGGATCTTCCCGGACCAGGGCACGAACCTGTGTCCCCTGCATCGGCAGGCGGACTCTCAACCACTGTGCCACCAGGGAAGCCCCAGAGTTATCTTCTTTTTAAGTGCCAGCACTCTAAAGGGATTCTCTTGTCAACTTGCTTTCATATCTGGAAGCTTGTTAGTGCTTAGATGCTTTTCTCCTTAGGGTCTCTATGACAGTTGTATATTTTAACATTTCTGAGCAGATGTGGTCATTTTCCTCCTCTTATTCCCAAGCTGATTTTCTCCAACCAAGAAAAACCTTTTTAAATTCAAGAAACAGTGTTGTGACTACCAAATTAAAGCACCATTTAATGTTTTGTGTTATTGGCAGCAACTTGGAATGTTCCCATGCCTGCTTAACAGGAGTTGACTGTTAAGGGGATGAATGGGTTGGAGAATAGAAAGTGGAGGGAGATTTCCTCCTGACCCCTTGGAGCTGGAAGCTCAGTTTAGCTGACTCATTTTTAGATGAACTGTGACAATTCTAAGTGAATAAATAAATAAAACGGGACACGATGAGGAAGCTAACAGTAGTTAAATGTCTGCAGTAAACACATCTTTAAACCAAAAGCAATGTGACTTGACTGATTTCACAGGAAAGGGGGCTTTCAAAGCAAGCTGACTTCTCCCTGCCACCATTGCCTTGGCAGCAAGAAAAACCAGGGCTTGACCCTGAAAATCAATCGTCACTGCTAAGCTTGAGAGTCAGCAAACAGCCTGGTTGTGGGTTTAGGTAATTAACTTCCTTTAGGTAATTAACTTCCTTTATAATTTTTTTAAATCTTACTATCCTTTAAAACAAATTTGCCTTAAGATCTCAGTACTTTCCACGTGCTCAGTAGCTTTCTCACTTTCTTCTGCTCCAGGTATAAATGGCCAAGAGGCTCAGCATTTGCGTTCTTACCAAGACCAATAACTTCATCTTGAGAATCGCGGTGGGAGCAGCTCTCCTTAACCCCAGCGACCTTCCCTGTGCTCACCCCACCACCCCGTTTGCTCACAGTTTGTTGTCTCTCTTGGGGGCCACGTGGAGAGGGGGGGCACTGGTTTGCCACAGAGCTTGTTGTGTCTTGTTTCGAGCCTCCAGCAAATTCTGTGTGATACTAGATCACAGTGAAAACGAATGCTTGTTGGGCCTCACGCAGATGACTCACCTGGGCCTGCTCCTGGGGAGAGCCAGCTCACGGACAGATGGGTCTTCCACAGGAGCCCGGCTCTCTGGGGGATTCGGGTTTTGCCCTTTCGTGCCCTGTTTTCATCAGTATTTCCAGGTTTGTGTATTCTGAGCTGTGGTAGTTTGAACGTTTCTCTTGAATTTAGGCCTGAGGCTCACCTCAACCCTAAAATACGTAGTACACGTGCCAGGAACTTGCCACATCACAGAACTAATCCTTGATTTAGATGAAGGTGTACTGAATGCTCTCTCATCCTCTTTTAATACAGGGTAATTACTGGCCCTAGTTAATCATTTCTTCTATTGAGATACTTACGGTGAGGCACAATTGTAATACAGCTGCATGGTTACCAGAAACACTCCAGAATTTGATAGTGGGAAGTGGCTTTCAACTAAGAGTGTCTTTTGGGAAATGTGCGTACAGAGGAGTTCTTTAAAATCTATTCTAATTTACCTGCCCGTGTTCTCTACCCTTATCCTGTTTTCATTGTTGTCATTTTCTGTGTGTGGCCCTTGAACTCGTGAAGAGCTTTTGGATGCTGTTGTGGTTGGAATTTTCCTTAATGTATCTGATTACTCCCTGTCGTGACCTGTCATTCTGGGAGGCCCCGTAGGTTGAGCGAGTGCCAGAGACTCCTGGTTAAAGAGGGTGGGGAGGCAGTGCTTTGCTAGGTGTCAGCGTGATCTGGCCCCTGGGAGGTGCTGACTCTCCCTTTTTCCTGTCTGAGTGTGGGGAACCAGTCACATCAAAGAATGGCTTATTCTTTGGCTGCACTCAGGACCAGAGCTCCTCTTGCATGGGCCCAGCACATGGGCTTGGTCCCTGCTAGTACAATTGTCCAGAGCAGCTGTGTGCCTGAGTGGCCCAGCTCGCCCAAGCTGCCAGTAGGTTGCCTGGTTGTTAAGAAGTGACGTTCCCAGCCCACGTGCAGCTTGGAAGATGGGGATCTGCCACAGTCAGGCAGGCCACAGACCTGGCCGTGCAGTTGGACACCTTGTGCAAAGTGGGTCATGCCATTCCCGTGATCCCAGATCGCCAGGCAGAGTGTCAAGGGCTTTGCAGGGCCCCGTGCCTCTTCCGTTCCTTTAGAAAAGTACAAAAGAGTACAGCTCAGCCCACAGGCTGCTCAGCAAGTGCGTGGTTCGCCCAGCAGGGCGGGCCGGCCTGGCGGGAGGAGTTCACTTGCTGGGACCTTTTGTCCTGTTCCTGCCAGGCGGGCCAGCCAGGGAGCTGTAAAGGGGACGGGGAGCTGCGAAGGGGACGCGGGGACCGGTGTGAGTGCAGCTAAGGAGCCGCCTCCCCTGCTAGCCGGTGGCCACGAGCTCCCCGCGCCGTGGGGTTGATTTCTGTGAACCCCAGTGGGCGGGGAGGGGAGGACAGAGGGGAGATGGCCCCAGGCCACTGCCCCCAGCTGGCCCTCAAACTGGAGTGCCCTTTCTCTCCGCTCTGTGGTCACCTTCTCCTAGTGGCGACTGCATTTTCCAAAGTAAATTTTCGCTCCGTGATCCCATCCCCTTTACCCTGCTTTATTTTTTCTTGCTGACAGTCACTTAACATACCATATTTTACGTGTGTGTTCCTGCCCAGCCTGGAATTTTGTTCCCTGCTGCACCCGTCAGGGCCGTCCTGCCTCTGCTCCTGGCACGGGGCAGGTGCTTGGTAAGCGTGTGGTATGAATGAGAAATGAATCCATGGTATTAAGGGATCTGGACGTGTGGCCGGCTGGACAGGAACTCAGAACTGTGCTGAGATGATGAAAGCAAACCTTTGCTGGAGAAGCCTCCTGGTGACCAGTGTAAAAATAGCCCCTTCTGAGCAGGTCACGGGACGTGTCCAGTCATGGGCGTGGCCCGGGGAGAGGATGGGGAAAGCCATGAACGTGGCCGCGTCCAGCCCACAACCAGGCCTCCGATTCCCCGGCCAGGGACTCTGCTGGTTAGGGCCTCATGTTCCCCCTTTTCAACATAGACGTTTCAGGAATTATGAGCAACTCTCTCTGAAAATTACTACTGTTGTGATTGTTCGGCTAGTTTTTTCACGTGTTCCTAAGTTGGATGGTGAAAAGTTCTGCAAGCCTGAGAGAATTCTCAAGCTGAGAAGAAATGTGGTCTAAGAACAGCTGGGCCCTTCCTGACAGAAGCGTGTGGAGATGTTCCGTCTTAGAATGAGCCCCTGTGCTGCCACCTCCTGCAGGGCTCAGGACGGGTTCAGATTCGGATCGTTCAGGACAGATGGCCTGTAACAGAAGTCTTCAGTATCACCACATACTAGATCCCATAGTCTCGTCTGGGGGCCTGCTGCTGGGTTCAGTGCGATTGGACTGAAATTTTACCTTGTGTTTAGCCAGGCTGCTTTTCTGTTGCCATGATGTCAGCGTTGTCATCTTTGTAACGATGGGTCATTTATACCCATTCCTGGGCCTCATTTTTTCCCTAAGTCCACGAATGTTCTCCCCCCACCTCCACCCCACAGGTCTGTTTCCTGTCATTTTTGAGCATTCCTTTACTTCTGTTTCCAGCTTTTCTACATCCTCCCTACATAGAAACCAAAACTGGTTACAGGCTCCCGTGAAAGAGCTCTTAGATAAAAATGAGAAGGGTGTTCTTACTGTTTCCGTCAGGTGTGTTCCCGACGTTGGATCCCAGAATGCTGTTACTTGCTAGGACTTTTACAGCTTGTTGTTAATGCGTATGTGCATCATTTCCAACATCTGCTTGTTGGCAAACTCGGTTGGTTTTGGTGTTCAGCACGTGCCTTCTCCCCCATCGTGAAAATCTAGTCCGTTCTAGGCCTCCAGGCGAACTCTTTGTGTTTTTCCCTATTCAACAATCCTTTGTACACAGTAGGTTTAGTACGTTCATTTCAGCCTCATCTTTCATGCTCAGATAATGCTTCACGCTGACAGGTGCCTCTCTCCTGAGATGTTGTCAACTGTCCCACCTTCCATTGCTGCCCCCTGGGGGTGTTAGGACTTGCATTGGACGTTGTGGGCTCACTGGTGGGAGTTTAGTGGGCAGGGCACACGGACGCTGGTGGTATCCACTGTGGAGTGGACCCTGCGGCAGACACACAGCAGGAAACCTTTATGGGAGGGCTTTCTGCGCGCCATGCACTGCTCTAAGGACCTTAGGCGTATTGGTGTATTAGATCATTTGCTCTTCTTAACAGCCTGAGGGGCAATTATTATTTCCCACATGTTACAGGTAGGAGGCTAAATAAGTTGTCCAAGGCCATATTACTATTAGGTGGAAAAAATGGGTTTCAAACCCAAATTGTCTGATAAGGAGCCCAACGTGGAGCCTCTTAATCACCTGCCAGCCTGTCACGCTTTTCTACCTAGTTGTGTAACTGTTGAATGACAAAGGTGGCGTATCTAATTGCTGGCACTTGGTGTGTGGGAGCTGGTGGCTTCTTGGCTGAGGGAGTCCGCGCCCTGCAAGTCTCTCCCCAGGGCAGGACAGATGCTGGAACGGAACCCTGGTCGCTGCTGCTTTCAAGGTGTCATCGATGGCAAATGATTAACTGCCTAGTTGATGAAACCAATTTTGCCTTTGCCCTTGGAAGCAAAAATATTTGTGGTTATTTCTATGAGAGTAATGACCAAGACAGTTAAACATATGCCTCCGAACTTTAGTATAGAAAATCTAGTCAATACACAGATGAAAAGATGCTTCGCTACCCTGTAAATGTAAATCTTAAATGGGGGGAAAATAGGGAGTTTTAAAGTCTTAAAGATGGAGGTAGGTCTGTAACCAGTGATAGGAGATCATCTCCAAGATGTCAGTGAAAACAATCAGCAATATTTTTCCAAGCCTTTTTTTTTTTTGCAGTTACCACGGTAAGAATATATTTCACATCGCAGCTGAGTACATCGCACTCATAAGTATGGTACAGTAACACTGAAGATTCGTGACAGTATTCGTTCTCACTAAGGGCAAAGCACTGTGATTATTATGATCAGTTTATTATTTCTAATGCGAAGTTGACTTGATCATCTATTAATGGGTTGTGACCAACAATTGTAAAAACTCCCATTTGGCATGACTTCTTTTGTGCTCAAAAGAGAGAAATCTCTGGAAGTATACCCAAGAAATGGTACCAGTAGGCTTCTTCTAACAGTGGGGTGGAGGGATTGTGTTGGAGCAAAGTGATGAGATTTTTCTTACCTCCGCTTTTCATTTTAAATGTTTGAATTTTTTTTACTATGGACGTGAGTACGTTAAGACAGTAATTAATAAAAGTACCCAGCAGAGGAACTGTCTTCTCCCTGTGGCGGTCCTATTTGCCCCGAAGGGCTCTTCCCTGTCTGCCTCCTTTCTATCCAGTTCCATCCTTCTCCCCACTGAGATTTCAGCTTCACAGAGAGAGTTTTTACAGAGCTGAGAAAAGAAGCACAGAAAACTGGTGCTTCATTTATAAAGTGAATTCACGGGATTGTGTCTTTTCTTTTGATTTTCAAATTAGAACTTAGCCCATAAGTTACTTTCGTGAGTTTAAAAAGAAATTGTTTGAACATGAGGAACTTAACCTTGTCCAGAGCATGTTCCCTGAAAAGAATTTGTTCTTGTTGTTTTATGAAAAAATACAAAAAGCATTTTGAGTAGAGATTTAATCAATGTCTCTTTTTCTTAATAGGTTTTAAAATGGAACACTTTGATGCATCACTTAGTACCTATTTCCAGGCATTGCTCGGCCCCCGAGGTAAGGTGGTTTTGGGTTTTGCTCCCCCCTCCTCCCCCCCCCCCGCTCCTTGTTACAGGCACATGTAAATATTGCACGAAGACATTCTAGAAAACATGAGCATTTTCCAGTGATTAGACTAACGCTTTGTCCTGGATACCAGGGGCTTGGAGTCCTCTGAGGTCCCCTGGCTGCTGGGGCAGAGACACAGGTGCTGTGACCCTCTGCTGACTTTGGCTGGAGCTCAGCTTTGCCGTCAAGCTTGCAGCCTGAGAATGCCACAGATTTCACCACTACTGGTGACATGGTTTCCTCAGTTCTTGTGAGTCTTCAGCTGAAACTGACTTCCAAAATGCCCTGCTGCAATAGGAGTTTAAAACTCTTCCCCTTTTACAATTCTAAGGGTTTTTTTTTTTGTTTTTTTTTTTTTTGCGGGCCTCTCACTGTTGTGGCCTCTCCCGTTTTGGAGCACAGGCTCCGGACGCGCAGGCTCAGTGGCCATGGCTCACGAGCCCAGCCGCTCCACGGCATGTGGGATCTTCCCAGACCGGGGCACGAACCCGCGTCCCCTGCATCGGCAGGCGGACTCTCAACCACTGCGCCACCAGGGAAGCCCCTAAGGGCTTTTTAATGTCCTTTGGTGTTGTGTCACGTCAATGGCTAGATATATACACCTGAGCTCTTTTGCTCTTCATCTTTCATTACCTTTTAGGAAGTAGGTCAGCTCCATATTACACCTTCTTCTAATGTCATCTATAATGTCTTAGTTGTAAAGAAGGAACTTTGGGAGTTCCCAGGAAGATTCTTAGGAAAACTACAAGAGGCTTTTAAACAGATGAAAAGATTCTGTTTCACTTGTGGTTTTTAAAATACAAAAGAAAACAATAAAAGGAACTTCATCTGTTAGTAAGGCAGAGATGAATTAAGGCTGATACCATCTGTGATAATAGTGAGGGTGTGGAGAAAGAGTCTAACTTGGGGTGACCTCTCTGGAAGGTACTTGTGGTTTCTGTTGAAATTAAAATGCTCGTGTCCTTTGACTCAGCAAAGGTATGTATAAGGAAGGTCCTTAACAGCATCGCTTGTCAAAACTGGAAATAATCTAGAAGCCCATCCATAGGGGACAAGTCAAATTAGTGTGCAGCCCCTGGAAAAGAACAAGCCAGATGTATCTCTGTGCTGGGTGTTGGGACGATGCCTTCTTTGAGTGTTGCTGGATCAAAAATCCAATTTTAAATGGCTGAAACAATAATAAAAATTATTAGCTTACATGATGTGATCTGAGTCACTTCAGGGGCTCCGTGATGATACCCAAGAACCCCGTTCTTGTCATTTCCTACCTGGCATCCTTGGTATGTCAGCAGCTCTGTCCTCAGGATAGGTTTTCCCACCTTTCGTGGTTGCAAGGTGGCTGCTGCAGCTCTAGGCTGCACCTCCAGAGGAGGAGGGAGAAGTCTGATCATTTGCACAGTTTTTTTTTTTTTTTTTCATTTGCACAGTTTTAAGAACAAGTAAATTCTTCCCCAGAGCTCTTCACAAACTGTCATCTCCTCAGAGTTCAGTGGCCACAGTTGCTCCACATGCTTATGTCTGAGCCAGCCCCCAGGGAGTGGGTTAGGTCTCCACAGTTGACCAGATCCCTAAGGATTTACCGCCTGGGGTTGGGGCCAGCCACCCAGCAAGTACTTGGATACTTGGTCATATAGAAGAATGAAGATCTGTGATAAAATTTAAAAAGCATGGTGCAAAACAGCGTTAAGTAAAAGGAAATGGGAGGTTTTTGTGGACGCATTTATTATGTTTGTGATTATGTACACATCAACATTTGTAACAGTCTAATGTTAGTTGCTGCGGAGGAACTTGTTTTCTCAGAATTGACCGCTTCCAGCCCAGAGCTGAGAACAAAAGGGGTTAAGAATCATCTTGTTAAGTTCACTGGGGGGGCCGCTTCCCTGAAGGGCTTCTGAGAAGCACAGTTCGGCAGAAACTGGCAGCCACCACCCTAGCATCACTAGTGGGGAGAGGGTGGAGGGCGTCTCCCTCTAAAGCCAAGAGAAGAAACACTGCGGGAATTTAGGGTGTCTGCAAGAAAGGAGACTGACAGTGGTTCCCCAAGTGCATGTATGTTCCACTTAACCTGTGCTTGTCCTACAAGGTCAAGGGAGAGAGCATTGGAGAGAGTAACAAGATGGTCCAGCCAGGAGCTCAAAGAAGGGGCTGAGACACTGTCCCCACTTAGCTGCTGCTGCTTAGAGGATACGGAAGTGAAACCAGCATGTGCCTTTGAGCTCCACAGTGGGGGGGCCTTGGAGGGTATGTAGAGTGAAGGGCAGGCTACAGGTTTGGGGGCTCACTGCAGCAGGATGCAGAGGGGGACGTGCTGCAGAGGTGGCTTCCTAGGAGTCAGCCAGAGGATGGAGTTGAGTCTTGCAGGGGACATATAACACCCAAGGGATCCGGCTGCCAGGGAGTTTGTTCCCAGCCACAGGAGGGCTGTCAGGTTGCCGCGGGCAGCCACTTGGAGTGCATTTTCCTTTTCCTCCTCCTTCCTGCCTAGGAGAGGGGAGGGGAGCCAGGGAGGTCCCTCCTGTGCCAGTAATTTCCTTGAATCAGTATAGGTCTTCCCTCTCAAGCTTCTGTTCTTCACTTACCTGGTCATTGCTGCTTCACCCTCACTTTTTAAAATATCATCCCCGCTGCTGTTGCCCATGGCACTCGTGGCAGACGCTGCCTGTTGAATCAGACGATCTCTGAGCTGGCTGAGTGGCACGTCTTCTGAGTCTGCGCATGCTGGGCAGACTGGCTGACACTGGGCTGGGATGGAGGACTTTGGAACTCAAAGACTGCCATGTCTAGGGTTTCCTTGTCCCATGCATAATTCAGCAAGCCTGGTTAATCAATCCAGTTAATGGAAAATTGAGCTTTCTCCTTGGTTTCTTTAAGATTCTTTGGAAAGGATTTTTAAAAATTATTTAGCAAAACCTGTGACTAATAACGCGTGTCGTTACTCAGAACATGAGTGTGAGCCTCACCTTGAGGCTGTATATTGAAGACTCACAGTTCCTCTTCCAGTTGCTTTGTTGGCTTGGGAAATTTTAATTAACGTTTTAATGTTTGAAAAACATTGTTACTATTTTTGTATCTACTTTGTTAATCACTAAATGTTGTTTCTTTTAATATTTTCCAGATCCCAGAGTAAAAGGATGGTTTCTTCTGGACAGTTATATCCCTACATTGCTCTGCTCCATCCTATACTTGCTAATTGTGTGGCTGGGACCAAAATACATGAAGAATAGGCCGCCGTTCTCTTGTCGGGGGATTTTAGTGCTGTATAACCTTGGACTCACGCTGCTGTCTCTCTATATGTTCTGTGAGGTAGGTCAGAGGTTAACACAGCTTCCTCTCACTTAAATGTACTCGTGTCACCGTCCTGAATTGTGCTCCTAAGTGGAGAAAGGCAGCTGCGTGGGGGCAGAGAACAGGGAGGGCAGGTACAGTAATGCGTTTCGAGGATGTTATAAAATCGATGTTTCAAAACGCCAGAGTTATTTGTACAAATGTGCCTTCTGGGCACATCTATCTAAAGTAGAAGGCTTTGCTATGGATTCTTTTGTTATTTATGTTCTGTATTATACTCAGAATTAAAATTAATATTTTCAGAAATACTCTTAACGCAAGCAGAACACAGAGTAGAAAATGAACAGAACGCAAAGAACAGATCTGTGAGCATTTTATTATGAAGCATTTAATAAATGCCTGGTTCTTGTTTGGAGGCAGCTGGGGAAGGAAGTGGGCGGAGTCTGCGTTTGGTATGTTTGTGGTCGGTCAGCCCTCTCCATCCTGATCTGATCGCTGTAGACAGCTTGGAGCTTTGAGAGGTTATTTTTTTCAAAGCTAAGAAGAGTAGATAGTGAGGTCTGCATTTAGGGTTGGAATGGTCTAAGTTCAGGCCAGATTATTTTTTCTATAAAACAGGGATGTTGAAAACCAAATTTGATGATCTTCAAGGCTTAAGGAAGAGTGAAAGACACATTGGAATCAAAACTTAAGCCTCCTATTTTGACAGTATAGTCACTTAGCCTTTAAAGCTAGAAGGGGAGGAAAGCTCCCACCGTGATAAGTACGATTTGTATGCATTTTTAGGGACAGAACTACACTGTTCAGGTTTATAGCACAAAACTACTGCTAAATCTCTGGGGCTGAGACTCAAGCCATACATAAAACAAACACTTGCAAGTACTCCTGTTTGGATTTTTAACCTTTCATTTTGGCTTCTTCTCCAAGGAGTAGTAAAAGAGAAGAAAAGGGGAGAAATCAATACGAATCTTGCAGTGAACTCCCCAGCAGCCTCGGGCTGTGACGGGGGTCTCCCCGTGTGTGTGCGGGGGTGTGCGTGTGATGCAGGAGCTGGTGGGAAGCATGTGTCTGATCGTCAGAGGCACTGCCGCTGGGAGAGGTTTGGGTCTGGCCGCCCCCCACATGTGCTTCATAAGCCAAGGTAAAGGTTTTATGACTAGGCTGGTAGATGCTACTATCATTGCTTTTATGCCTGACAGTCTGTGAAATGCTCACAACTCCTGTTTTGCTTCCTTTCTGGCCTGTTCTAGAGCGAAAGCAGTTTAATTAGCCTCCGAGGTGGAGATTGCGGGCCTGGAGGCAAGGGCAGTGCACAGGAGTGGGCCCAGCACTGTGCTCATCTCTGTGTTCCAGGGACAAAGCCGCAGCAAGCTGTCAGGTGTCTTAGAGCGAACCGTTTACTTTCCCCTACTTGATAGATGGTAGAGCCATTTCCTTAAGAAGGCTCTTATAGAGTTTATTATTACGCCTAGCAATATTCTAGAGAAAAAGTATTTAAGGCTATTAAATCTTACAGAACTTAAGTATCTATCTGTCTTATATGTTTCTCAAGCCCTAGAGATATAATTACAACTTCATAATTAACCTCTGAAACAGGTAATTCCCTGGTAAAGAGGGGAAGAAGAGTGCTGGGTAGATCGCTTCCAAGTGCATGTGGCTGAATGGGGGGGGTTCTAAAAGCATTGTAATAGGAAGTACAGATTTCCCTCCAAGACAGCTTGGCGAAAACATTGGAAGATGTTGAGCAGTATCTAAGCCCTGAATAGAGAGATTCAGGAAATAGAGGAGGAAAATAACGTGCTTAACCCACAATTTAGAGTACGTAGGGAAGTAATGGATAAGGGGGCAATAATCTTTAAATTAAATCAAGTTTATAAAAATAGGCCCAGATCAGATATTCCCGAGTTGAAAATAAACCCTAGTACCCACATTAGATGATATTTCTTTTTGATTTTGTCTGACTTTTTTTTTTCCTGTACTTACATAAACCCCTCAGGAATACCCTTATAACATATCTTTCGTCAAGTTTTAAATTTCATTTTAGCTACTGGTTTTTCCTCTTTTTTTCCTTAGCATTTATAGTCCAATGAGTACTGAAACACGGGGCAGTCATGGCATTTTACAGCAGAACAAACTGAGGGGACCATGGAGCCCAGCTGGGCCCCTCATTTCAGGGAAACATCCCAAGAGTTGGAGCCATTGCCTGTGGTCACACCATTGGCATGGTCACAACGATTAATCTTTATTTACCCACCTGCTTATCTACATATTTGGGTCTGTAAAGAATCTTAAATATGTAGCCATTGATATTTCTGTTTGTTTAATCCTGTGGTATGAATTCTCAGCTGCCTTGGCAAAGTTCTAGGTTAATATAAAGAAAATTAACTGTTGCAAGGAGATAAGAGAAATCTTGAAAGAGGGAGATAAAAAGGAAATGAGAGAGGAGTCAGGAAGTTTTAAAATGACTGGAAGAAGAAAAGTAACCAAATGACTGTCTTGTAACTGTGAAACTGAGTTTAAGGTATAGAAAGAGCTTGGTCATAGCTTCTGCACTTGGTAGAAAGAAAATTAAAAAGAGAGACATGGCTTTACTTCTGATTGCCTCATGAACTTGGTGTTTATTTCTGGGAAAGAGGTCATAATCCCTGAATAGAAGTATGTTTGAAAGTGGTATGTTTTAGCTTAGGAGTAGAGGACTTCACGGCAAGCATTTTTTCATTTATTAAATTAGGTGTTGTCTAAGATGACAGTCAGCGGTAAAGCCTCGAAAATAAAATGTCAAGTTATAGAAGAGAAACAACTTAGCTTGCATTACTCACTCAGCTTTGTAAAACGGTGTCCTCATAGCAAACATAAACACCTTGTGTGCCGTTCTACCCACACCCCTACTCCTCCAGCCCCCTCCCTCCCCCCCACCTCCCAGCTCCAGGGCATGTTTCATCTGAATGGAAGCCCCACTGTGTTTTCAGACTATCCACACATCTTTCCCTTTGTCCCCAAGATTGAGAATCCCCACCCACCAGATGCCAGATTGTGACTTTTCCCTCATTGTGCAGGGTGTACCTGGGCTGGACTCAGGTTTCCCCTGGCTCACGCAGTAGTATAACTCCTTAGTTAACATGTCAGACACTCAGGGGGCTGCTCTGTCCTGACCTGGAACTTTTTTGGTATATCCGCCCTGCTCCTGGCCTCTGGCCTCTCGTCAGCAAAGCAGGGAGGATCCAGTTGCTTGGTTTGTCACGGTCCGGAGGGGAGCATCCCTGTGCAGGGATCGCGGGGCTCAGCAGTAGCAGCAGGAAGCAGGGTCAGCACGCACAGCACGTCAACCTTGAACTTGAATGGAGAGAACTGCTGGCTGCCCTCCTTAGCAGCCTGCCCCAGTGCCCCATCCACTCAGACCCCCAAGACCAGGTTCTTCCTTTCTTTGGGTCTCTGCCCCACCTAGAAACTCCACTTCCTTCAGACCTAAGCGTGCCTCGGTTTGACAGTCCCCGTCTCGTTTCTGAGGACCCGTCTCAAGGTCAGTTGCTCTGTGACACCTTGAGAGGGCTTGGCTCTAGAGCAGTGATCCCAGCCTCTCCTGCCTCCCCGTGGTCCCGAGGAGCCTGACGCCTTCTGTCCCATCACGGTGCCCCCAGGGGTGCCCACGGTGCCTCCAGCCTTGCATCTCTCACACGCACCTCACTGGCTGTAGTTACAATGTTCCTTCCACATCTTTTCCGTCCCCTTGTTAGCATGGCTTCAGCATTAAGACATAAAAAAGCAAATGCCAGAACGACGTTTTACTTTATTTAACAAAGATAAATCACAGATTACAAACAAGATTATTTTGATTGTTTATTCCATTGCAGTTAGAACTGTGTGTTGTGAAGTAGTGTGAGAAAATTCAGTGAAATGATTCAAACATTCAGAACATTTAAAATGTAATTTTAGAGAATGATTGGTAACTAACTCGATAGGTGATCTGAATTGGCATAGATTCAAAACTTATTTTTTCTTTCCCTTTGCAATTTTTACTTAAAATTGTAAGTCCAAAACTACTTCAGAATATGGAAAATAAAATCATAGAAATATATTTATCTATGTACCTAACAAATATTGACATTACTGGTTTGAATTTTTTGTTTAAAGAGGAAATGACAAAAATGCATCTAAAGCACAGCCCCTTCACAGATTTGACTCTTCTGAAGTTCGTTTCTTTTCTGGATATGTTTGGGGTGTTTTTTGGTTTTTTTTGTGGTACGTGGGCCTCTCACTGTTTGTGTCCTCTCCCGATGCGGAGCACAGGCTCCGGATGCGCAGGCCCAGCGGCCATGGCTCATGGGCCCAGCCGCTCCGCGGCATGTGAGATCTTCCTGGCCGGGGCATGAACCTGCGTCCCCTGCATCGGCAGGCAGACTCTCAACCACTGCGCCACCAGGGAAGCCCCTGGATATGTTTTTATACTTTTACTAAACGTATGTATATGTGACAACTTACAGAATATTCTGAGACAATTTTTTTAACTTACATAAATGGTGTACAGTTTATACTCTTTATCAAATAGCTTTTTTCAGTCAGCATTATATTTTGAGAATATATGTTGAATCTTATGGATTTCATTTCATTAGTTTTAACTTCTCTGTATTATTTCAGTGTTAGAGTTTATTACGCCATTTTATCCATTTTTCTTTGGATGGACATGTAGTTATTTCCAATGTAACAATTTTGCATTGAGATCCTTGGAGAATTATTTCCCAACACTATCTTTCTCCTTTGCAGAAACTTCACTCTTGTTTTGCATTTTTTAATGTATTACAGAAACAAAATTGTATTATTTTCATAATTATTCTCCAAAGCAGCAATTCTCATGTGCTTTACTAGCTAGAAATAAATGTATATGCTGGCATTTGAGGTAAAAAGCTTTTGCAGTTAAGAAGGAATTAAAAAGTATGTTTTTTTCTTGATCAGAAACCTTCCTCCCCAAACAGAAACAATGTTGCATTGAATGTTATTGGACATGTCCCTGTGTGCAAATTTTATTTATTTATTTATTTAGGCCAGGTATACACTTAGGAGTTAATGACTGAATCTTGACACTCTTGTCTTTTAGTGGGGAAATTTTAATCCATTTTAATTTAGTATAATCGTTATATTGGAATAATTTCTATCACCTTTGTGTGTATGTGTGTGTTTGTATGTCTTCTTTGCTCTTTTTTTATTCCTTTCCTGCTTTCTGTTGCATTTTTTTTTCATTTTACTGATTTAAAAGTTATTGTAATTCTATTATTTAGTAATTACCTATAAGTTTTTAACATGCACCCTTGACTTAATGAAGTCTAAAATGAATTACTGTTTCTACTCCTGAACAATACAAGGACCGTAGAAGATCTGGGCTCTGATCCCCCATCTTCCATGTTATTGTTGGCAGGTGTTTCATTCCACCTCTTTCTGAGGTCCTAAACAGTCATCATTACAGTCTGTGCTTACTGATTTTCTTTGCACACTGTTCATTTGTGAAATCCATTCTTTCCTTTGAGGTTCAGTTTTCTTCTGAAGTAGTTCCTTTTCTGGGAAGGGTAAACTCAGTCTCTGTTTGAGCATCATTTATGTGACTTTATGCTTGAATAGTATTTTAGCAGGGCGTAGAATTCTAAATTAGCAGTTATCTTCTCCCAGCACTTTGCAGATTTATCAGAGAAGTCTGCCGCACTCCCATTTTTGTTCATTTTGTAGGTAGTCTTTTTCTTTCCAGATATTTCTAAAATTGTTTAAGAATGAAACAGAGTGTGCCTAGATAGTAGTCCACTTTTATTTATCTCACTCAGGATTGTGTGCATCCAAGCTGAGAATTTCTGTGTTTCTGAATTTGGGAAAGTTGTCAGGCATCATATCCTCGATGCTTCCTCCTCCTTCACCAGCTCTGGCTGGAGCTCCTATTAGACGTGTGTTGGACATTCTCACCCCTACGTATTCTCTCTCGTGTTTTTTGCATCTTTATGTCTCTCCTGCATTCCTCTAATTCACTCGTATTTTCAGTTGTGTCTAATCTGCTCTTTCAGCCATTTTTAGTTTCAGTTACTATACATTTATTTCTTCATAAAAATTCACTGCTTGTTCTTTTTTTCACTTCATAACATGGAAACATTGGTTTTTTTCCTAGTTAGATACAACTGTGATCTCAAACTTAACCATTTGCTGTATTGCTATTTGAAAATAACCTTTAAAAAATTTTCTTCCAGCTATATCTGTGAGGTCATGCTTCTGGGAATAATTATGATATCAATGTTAAATTTTTTTTTTTGGCCACACTGCACAGCATGTGGGATCTTAGTTTCCCGACCAGAGATCAAACCCACGCCCCCTGCATTGGAAGCGCAGAGTCTTAACCACTGGACCGCCAGGGAAGACCCTATGTTAAATTTCTTTACCTTTTTTAAAAACAAAAACAGGACAGTTTGTAGGGTGTCCCATGTAAGCATCCCAAGCTAGTATTGCTGGGGTCATCTCAGGTAAACGTGTCTGCCCCAAATAAAAGAGATTTTTAAAAGAACTTGAATATAAGCTCACTTCCTCTTTTCTAACTTATTTTTTTAGGGGAAGCCTCACCTTACAGTTAGGCATCAGTGGTGTTGGAGTTTTTTTTGGAGTTTCATATAGCATTTCTGCCTTGTGTTAACGGTGGGGAGGTGGTTCAGCTTTCGCGCGGTTTGCTGCGTTGCCAGGACCAGACGTCAGTGGTTTTCTTCTTTGAATCTTCTCTTGAAGATTTCCGATGCTGCTTTATGCGGAGGATGAGAGAAGTTGAGCATTTGACGGGAAGGGTGTTTTGCTTGTGCTTTCCGCCCCCTCTGTAATTGTGGCGTCGGTGCTGTCAGCACGTCTCCCCAGGCCCCCGATAGCACTGCCTCCCTGGCTCTGGCTTTGAATGTCCTCGATAGAGCTGCAGAGCAGTTGTTCTGGAGACATTATATTCTAAACGGTCTTGTTTTTCTTTCCCTTCAGGCTTTCTTAAAATAGATATGTTATTGTGGAAAAAAATAGGATTTGGAAAAACACTTAAAGGACCTGGCAAGTAATTACTGAATTTTATTTAGAAATGATTTTGTTTCCCAAAATACTCTGAAAAAGACATTTAGTACTATTCTGCCTTTCCGCATTGAACAGAGGTTGAAACTCTGGTGAGATTAATACTTATAGGAAAGGCCCAACTATTGCCTAAAACATTTCTCACTCACAGTTCCCTTACCACTGAAACTCCTTGCTCAGAAAGAAGCTTCTCTCAGGGAGAAGCAGCACCTCAGTTACCTGCCTGTCCATTTACCTGGCACTGCCCTGAGGGAATGCCTGCAGTGGGAAGATGGAGAGAAGGATTCAGCCTTCTGACAGACAGCCTTCCCCTCAGCCACACTCCCAGGGGACAGGGAAGGGATGCCTTCCAGTAGAGAGGAAGCTTTGGCTTTGGTCCAGAGCCAGGCCTGACTCCTCTAAACTGACCCTACAGACCTTGGTAACTGAGCCTTACAGCTGGTGTAAAAAGGAACCAGTCTACAAATCCTCAACTAAAGCAGACTCAGTTTGTAAAGCAGGAGTCAGTAGGTAAGCTGGAGGTCTCTCTTTGTTTTTGTTTTTGCGGTACACGGGCCTCTCACTGTTGTGGCCTCTCCCGTTGCGGAGCACAGGCTCCGGACGTGCAGGCTCAGCGGCCATGGCTCACAGGCCCAGCCGCTCTGCGGCATGTGGGATCTTCCAGGGGCACGAACCCGCGTCCCGTGTATTGGCAGGCGGATTCTCAACCACTGTGCCACCAGGGAAGCCCTGGAGGTCTCTCTTTAAATTCCGCAGAGGATGCTCTGGTGGGGCTTCTGTATACAGTAGGAGCAGCAGCAGTGCAGACCTAGTCACGAGCCTTCAAGCGCTGGGGCAGAAAGAGCAGACATTTGTGTAGAGTCATAGCAAAGACTTATATATACAGTGCCTGCCTTATGCCAGGTACTGGGTTCACTCACTGTTCATCACACTGTCACTGTCCCCTTTCTGCAGAGGCAAAGCCCCGGGTGGACCTGGGATTCGAGTCTGTGCTTCAGGCCATTGTGCGTCACTGCCTCAGAACACTGAGCCTCAGCTTGGGTTTTCTCTCCCAGCCAGTCCCATAAAATATAAAATGAGTGTTTCTCGTGGGGTATGTGGAAGCAATTTACCAGAAACCACCTCTCAGGAGGCTGAATAGTGAGACAAAAGGACTGCCAGCGTAAGTGGACAGGGCCCAGGGTTGAGGGAAGAATGCCAGACATACCTGTGTCAGGCTGGGCTGAGGACAAGCTGTTTCTTTGTGCTTTGTTCTGAAGCCTTCTCTAGTGTACAGAGCCTGGCCTTATGACGTAACCAAGAGTATTGCAGTCAGCTGTAACCCAAGGGGTTCCTGGGCCTCAGTGGAAAAAAACACTTTGGGAGGCCACAGGTATGAAATTATCTTAATGGGCATCCTTCTGCTCTGGACAGGAAAGATTTGAAATTCAAAACCACATGCTTTGACTTGACCCTGTTCCATAATGGCACTGCCAATATTGGCCAGCTAAACCTTGGAGAAAGAGGTGCTTTTAATTTGGGAGTAGCTGATGGTTCATTTGAAACCAAACATCTGCTGAAGATAAAGATGCAGCGAAAGGTGTGCTTTTCCATAGAATTCTTCATGAATAGAGTATCTCCATTGTGTTCTTACTAAAGACACAAAACCAGACAAGGAAGGTCAGAGGAGCTTGGAAGTGCTGTTAGAGACATTGCATTTGGACCAAGAGTCAGGATTCCTAGGTGCTGGTCCAGCAGTGCCATTGAGAAGCTGTGTGACTTTGGACCAGCCATATCAGTACTCGTCTCTGTTTCCTTAATAAAAGCATGACCTTGTACCGGTTCTAAAAAGTACACACTTGTAGATGCCACAGGAGCAGTCAAGTCTGGGAAGATGTCAACCTCACACGCTTTGGGTGGTGGTGCTTATTTTAGCAGAGTCCCTCGGGTCCTGGGATGGTTGAATTTCAGCGTGGATAGTGTCTGTTCCCGTTACCTTTCATTCCATTTCTGCTTAGGGGGAAATAACCACACAGCTCATCAAACCCTCATCACTAAATCCATTAGCCCCTTTTGGAAAGGGGTCACCTTACTGCTCTGACATCTTGGGTTGTTGGGGTGAGTGAACTGATTAGGGCCACACAGGATGACATTTTTCTGCTGAAAATGTTTCAAATGATCTTGTTTATTGAGATGCTTTGGTGGCATTACAGAAAGTGCCTTGGAAGTGGTTATCATGCTATAGGGTATACATTTGTGGTTAAATTGTGGTGTTAGATGAGAAAAGTCAACTCTCACCTAGACAATCAACTAGAGATGAATCACTCCGTGAACTGCATCATCCAGACCCAGCTGTGTATTCACCTCAGTTTTCTTCTTTAAGTGAAAAGATGCATGAAACCACTTTTGGTTATTGAATTTGTCTCATAAGGAGAGAAGAAAGCTTCTAGCTAGGCTTTAATTATAGCTCTGCACACGCCCATGGCCTAATTGAAGTTTGCTTTACTCCAGAGAAGGAGTGGTGGTTCACAGCGGTGCTGTGTGTGTCTTGGTTACTGGGGAGAAGCCAGGTGTAGGGTACTTAGTGCTCCCTCGGTGGTTCTTGGAGTGGCCGGTGGGATCCGGAGCTGGGGCGGTGGTGGCCAGCTGCTTGCTGTGGCCTGCTTTTCCACTGGAGCACGGACCTGCCCTGTCGGGGTGACTTCCAGAAGTCAGGGTAGAGCCCTGCCCTCACTTCCAGTGCCTCCCCTTTGGTCCCACCTCCTGGGCCCTCCCTGGGGCTGCAGTGTGATGAGCTGCCCAGAGCAGCTCTTGGAGGGAAGGCCGGGCGTTGGCTGAGAGCCTCCAGGGTCTGGTACTCAGACATGCCGTTTTTTTCTGATGGGAATGGAGAGAGCAGGACCCTGATACTGGCCACTTGTACGGAGGGTGGCTGAGAAGCTTAGGTGAATAAACTTGAACTCGGGTGCTTGATCCTCACGTATTAAATATCCTGTCCCTTTTGAAGCCAAGGATATTTAAGAATTAAACTCCATGTCACCAGTATGACATTTAATGAGGACTGGTTTTCATCTTGTGAACGGAAACTTTTATTTTCCCCTGCAAATAAAACATTGGGCCTAGATTTAAGGGGCAAGAAGCAGCACCTTGAACACTTTGTTTGTTGTTATCGAGCAAATATTTGTTCAACATCCCTTATGTACGAGTCCCCGTTCCATCTCCCTCCACCCCCGTGATGGATTCTGTGGATGCAGATGTGCAGACACAACCTCTGAGAGCTTTCAGAGGAGCTTCAGACAGAGCCAGTGACGGGTCTTAAAGGAGCATGTAAGCACATAGGTGTAAGTCACGGCACCTAGGCTCAGAGGCAGGAGACGGGCTTCAGCTGGAGTGCTCAAGGGAGCAATCATGAAAACCAATAAAATTTTAGCTGACCTTTGAAGGATGAATAAGATTTTGAGAGCTGGAGATGGGGGTCCATGGGTGCAGAGAGCACTGCAGTTGAAAAGGATAAAGTAATGGTCATTTCTAACAGTTGCTGTGCTTATCCTCTATACCAGGTTGGGTGAGATAAGCATTACACACATCTTGTTAACGTCTCACGGCAGCCTGAACAGGCCAGAGTATTATTTTTATCCTGTTTGAAGAGTGAGGAAAATGAGGCCTGAAGAGCTGCCATCTGTTTTTGTAAATAAAGGAACAGGCATGGTTTGCTGTTTCATAGTATTTTTTGTGCTCCCTCCCTCCCATTGGTGATGTAAAAGAACTGCAAGTTTCTGTTTCTAAGGAAAGGCTTCTGTGAACAAAGATTTTACATTCTCTTCTGGTGTTTTTGAAAGTTGTTTCCCCTTTTTTACTGCCAAGGGGCAAAAGCAGATGTGCTTAGAGGGGATGCCCAGAAGTGGTGACGCGTTTGCTTTGAAGTCTTCACACTGTTTCTCCTAGTTGCTCCTGTGACCAGAAACACGGAATCATGCAACAGCCAGCTGGGCTCAAGGGGTGGGACTTCCTACAAGGGGAACAGATTTTGCCCTTGGAGAAGGTATCTCACCTGGGAGAGGCTCACACCTGTGATCTAGGCTTCTTTATCTCCATCCTTTAACCCAGTGGAGTTCCAAAAAGTTCTTTCTCTGTACCCTCCAGCCACAGAAGAAAATTTATCAGCGCCCTCATGGGGTAGAAGGAAGGGCAGCAAAGAACATTGTGCCAAGATGACACCTCTCTTCCCTCAGGTTTCCACCCCAGCGCGGGCACACACGCACACACACGCGTGCGCACACACACACGCGCGCGCGCACACGCACACACACACGCAGCCCACTTTAGACTCAGGCTTTGTGTCTTGCTGGTTGGGACTTCTGGTAGGTCTGAACGCGGTGTGCTTAACTGGCATGACTTTAGGAAGGGGAAGACCAGAAAGATAGTATACCTTCCAGTAAATTACCTGTGGGTCTGGTTTTTCAAAGATAGTATAGTGTAGTTTATGTGTGGTCTGTTTTCAAAAAAATCTTAGTAACTGTAGAAAATTAAAACAGAACCTTTGGAAATAATTTAATACAGCCTCATCTGCTTACAGTAAAGAATGACCAAGGTCCAAGGGAATTAGCTGGCATGTCCCAGGTTGCTCACTAGCCCTGGTACTTCTGCTCCCTAATCCTGGGTTCTTTTCATCATAAAATGATGGGCTGGTCTTTCGCCGCAAAAACCGTGTTAGCTCTTAAAGGAGTTAGTAGAAGGAAAACCAGATTGAAGCAGGGTGTTGAGTGTGCTGGCTTTTGTCTCTGAGGGTGGAAGTTTAACCGTTTGTCTTCAGACCTTTGTGATCAGCTGATGTTCCCTGAGGGTATCTGTGTGCCGCTGCCCTCCCCCGCAGCCAAACTCTGTTGGAGGACAGTGTAGGGGAAGGTGGTCAGTGCGAGGTTCTAAAGTCCTGTGTCTCGGTTACATCTTTTGTGCAGCGCTGGTAGGTGAACCATTTCTTACGTGAATCAGGTAGCATGAAACCAGTGGTTCCCACTCCTAGTTTCACACTGGAATTGCCTTGCAAGCTTCTGGTTTAATGGTCTGGGGGAAGCCAGGCATTAGCAATTTTTTTTTTTTTTTTTTTTTGCGGTACGCGGGCCTCTCACTGTTGTGGCCTCTCCCGTTGCGGAACACAGGCTCCGGACGCTCAGGCTCAGCGGCCATGGCTCACGGGCCCATCTACTCCGCGGCATGTGGGATCCTCCCGGACCAGGGCACGAACCCGTGTCCCCTGCATCGGCAGGTGGACCCTCAACCACTGCGCCACCAGGGAAGCCCCCATTAGCAATTTTTAAAAGCTCCCCCGGTGAGCCTGTCCTACAGCTGGAATGGGAACCACAGCTTAACAGTTCTCAAACATCAGTGGCATCAAAAATCACCTGTGAAACAACCAGTTTTCACACTGCGGAGCTTCACACCCAGAAATTTCTGATTCAGTGGGTCTGGGGTTAGGCCTCAGATTTTATATTTCTAGCTAACTCCTGGGTGATGGTGCTGCTGCATCGGGACCACACTTTATAAACCACAGGATTGGATTCTCTAGGGTTTTGGCTCTGAAGCTCCAGGCAGGGCTCAGGTATTGGCATGTCTTTTGAGTTCCCACATGATGCTGGTGCAGCTGGACTAGGGAACACGTTGAGAACCACACTTGGGGGCCCAGTGGCCGGTTCCTCGTCTTGGCTCCCCAGATGAGCTCAAGCATGACAAGACAGACCACCTGAGGTTTCTCCTCCCATGGCCCCACTTGACCACCAGAGGGAGAGCCACCGGGAACAGTTGAGGATGCCAAGGCTTCAGGAGATGGTGGTGAGCTGCGGTCTCCGTGGAGAAAGGCGCATCTCGTGGGTGTCTGGCTGGCTGGAACATAGTGGACACGCACAGGGTGGTCAGATCACACCTTCCTTCTGGACCGTTGGAGCAGGTCCTTAGGTCTCCCCCTAGCCGGGCATCACCCTCATGTGCGGGTGAGGCAGCTGAGGCCCTCGTGGAGAACTGGCGACCCTGCAGCTCTGCACCCCAAGTCCGGGGTCCTCACTGTGCCACCACAGTGCCTACTCTGCCGCAGGTGAGTTCCGAGGCATGGGCACAGTTCCTCAGTTCGCAGAGGTCTCATTCATGGATCCGGAGACGACACAGCAGCGGAAAACAGTGAAGAGGCTCAGGCTGGACTCGGTTGCCCCAGGCTTGCAGCAGGGGGGCTCCAGACCGGCATCAGGATCACCTGGGAACCTGCTAGAAGTAGGAATTCTTGGGCCCCACCCCAGACCTGCCAGACCAGAAACACTCCCCGGCAATCTGCCTTTCACTGTGCCCTTGAGGTGGTTCTGGTCCTACACACTCAGGTTTGAGAAAGCCTGTGGTTTCCCCTGAGGCCGTGGCAGGGCAGGACCCAAGCCCATGATTGGAAAACTTGGGCCTCGGAATTGGCGAGGTGCCTGTGATGGGCCCAGGGGAACTGAGGGTTCTGGAGAGAGGCAGCCTGGCAAAGCAGGGCCTGCCCCTTGTGAAATTGAGTCCCTAGTCATGTAAACCCCCCTTGGTTCACACTCCCTTGTCATTATGGTTTTTTGCCCGGACCAAACTTGCCTCAGCACAGCCCAAGGTCAGTCTGCACAGATTCTCAAATTAATGAACTTTAATTGAATAGGACTTCTCCTGGTTCTTATTTTGTTGGTGATTAGCTTTTTCCCTTTTTCTTTTTTTTTTCCAGTTAGTGACGGGAGTATGGGAAGGCCAGTACAACTTCTTCTGTCAGGGCACACGCAGTGGAGGAGAAGCAGACATGAAGGTATTGTCTTTTTTTTTTTTTTAATAACTAAATTGTTCAAAAGACAAGATGGCCGTCCAGGTAATCCCTGTGGACATTTTTTAAAGAACTTTAAAAGCAGTATGTGCACATGGTATGAGAACTTAAGCAGCATGAAAAGTATAGAATGGAAACTAAAATCTCCCTCTCTGCAAAAAGTAAGTCCTGTTAACAGCTTCCAGGGAAAAAATGTGCATGCATTTATCAGTATTTGTGCTCTGTTTATATAAACGGGATCGGAAGGATGTCTTAAGTGTTTTAATCATTCCTCTAAGTGGCCTCTGAGTGTGGTCTGCCGGTTCCAGCTTCCACTCTGGCGTGTTTTTTGGGTTTTGTTTTTAACAAAACGCTGCAGTCTACCCTCAGCGTGGCAGTCATTTCCTTAGAGACCCCGTGTGGCACGTTTAATTGGGCAGAACCTGGCACTGGATACCCTGATTCCTTTCTTCCTCTGCCTCGTGTCTGTCACCTGCCCCACGCCAGCCCCTGAAAGCAGAAGTGCCTTTCATGTGGTTTTCTTCCTCCGATGGCTCTGTAGGCTCCTTCCAGAGGGAACAGGAGGCCGGCGGGGATCTGTTAGAGACTTGAAAAGGGTTGGTGGACCTTTGAGAGCTTTCCCTGCCTCCACTCCCCCCAGCCCCCCACCCAGCCCCTGGTGTTCTGGCTAAAGGCACTGCAGAGTGACGCTTTGGCAGGGCCAGTCGGGGGGAGCGGGGGCGGTGGGATCCTGGGGTTGAGCGCAGAACCCGGAAGATGCTGACGGCCCCTTCCTCCTAGATCATCCGCGTGCTCTGGTGGTACTACTTCTCCAAGCTCATTGAGTTCATGGACACCTTCTTCTTCATCCTGCGCAAGAACTACCACCAGGTCACGGTCCTGCATGTGTACCACCACGCCTCCATGCTCAACATCTGGTGGTTCGTGATGAACTGGGTCCCCTGTGGCCACTGTGAGTCGGGCATCTTTGGGGACAGGTGTGAGCGGAAAGGCTGAGTTGAAACTAAGGCTTTGAGAAAAGGTGTTGTTTCTGTAGATATCTAGGTCAAGCCTTTGAATGTGGTGTCCAGGTTGCCTTTAACGATAGTCTGCGTGGCCTGTGCACTCAGCAAGCTGACAGAACCTTTTTCTAGTTCGGTGCACATCCTGTGCTGATTTGGCAAGATGAGGGAAAGACCAGATTCCCAGCCTGGGGCACATGAAGAAATCAGGACAGAGTTCTCTATTCCAGATTGTCCCTGATCCTTGTTCCCCTATAATTTGGAAGACGTTTGACTGACAGGGACAGACCAGGAAGATGGAATCACACCATGGAGTGGGCACCGGAGAACAAGCATTAGCTGTAGTACCTCAGGGAGTCTGCACATACTCTGCTATAGTGACCCTCGCCTTCCTGAAGCGTGTTTAGCTGAGCAGCTTCTGTGACAAGCACCAATGTTTGAAGTAAATTCTCTAAGAAGGATGTGGACCGCTTGTAGTCTGAAGTGTCCTGTAATTTCCAGAGATTTAAGTTGTCCCCGTCAGTGTCAGCCCAGGAGTTCTAACATGTCCCAGTCAAAATTTCTGTCATCCATCACCAACAGATTTTGACCAGGACCCCTTGAGTCTATTCACAATATGTTTTTCCCCAGGATAGCACCACCCTTGATTAACTTGGCCCACCAGGATTCACATAGAGGATTTTAGAACCAGAAGGGACTTTCCAAGTACAGCTCCTTCCAGTTTGGGAGAACCCTGAGACCAAAGAAGGGTTGGTAGAGCTCACGCCTCATGGCCGTGGGTTACCTGAATTAACTTTCTAATAGAAACGGCACCTCCCCACATTAGAAGAGGACTTTAAATGTCAAAGATCCCACAGGATGACAGATGATCACCAGCCCCACCTGGCCGATGAGAAACAACTAGAGAATGGGCGTGACTTGTCCAAGGTCACGTGGCCAGTTCCTGTCATAGCCCAGCCTGGTGTGTCTGACGGCACAACCCAGCCTGGTGTGTCTGACCGCACAAGGGGGGAAAACTGGTAGCTTTGCTTGATTGCTCACTGTGGGGGCAGAGGGCGGAGAGTCTGAAAAAAGACCTGCTGGTTCTACTGGAAATTACAAATTAAGACATAAATAATGGGTCTCTCATCTCTAAGGAACGAGGCTCTGGACTCTATTATTGATAAGAATATATGGCCTCCGCACTGCGGTCCTGGGGAATAACTAGGAGGTGCTTTCAGAGACCTCTCCAGGCCTCAGCAAATGTGTAGAGGCGGCCAGCTTTGAACGTGCCGCCCACCGGCTGCCCTCCCCCCCCACATCTGCAACGCAGCGGTCACAGGCACTTGGGCAGCTGCCTCTGGGAGCCACGGGGGCCTGGCAGCAAAACCTTTAGGTGCCAGAGTGGGGCGGGTGGTCTCCTGACTCCTGTGCGGGATGCCCACCGGGTAGCTGCGCAACAGACCCTGGGCTTAAAGCATCATGACGACCGCCTTCCCTGGGTGGAAATTGAACTCCGATTGCATGCCCGTGCAGTGCCAGATTGCTGCCGCCGTGTCTGCTAGCCCCTGTTCAAAAACACTTTGTGTTTTTTTTTGATTTAAAAGGAATCTTGGATTTTATTTGTGACCTGTTACATATAAAACATTGAGGCATCCTCCTCCCCAATTCCCTCTGTTCCTGCAGCTTATTTTGGTGCCACACTTAACAGCTTCATCCACGTCCTCATGTACTCGTACTACGGTCTGTCGTCCGTCCCTTCCATGAGGCCGTACCTCTGGTGGAAGAAGTACATCACGCAGGGGCAGCTGGTGAGTGACGTGGCCTCTTTCCCCCAGGACTTGCCACCTGGGGAACGCCAAGCTCTTCCTGGGGCGCTCTTGCTGCCCTCCTGGCTTCCTTGTTGTTTACGAGCACCTAAGATGTGGCTTTCCCATCCTCTCTCTCTCTCGGTCCAGTTAAACTCCTTGAAGTGGGCAGAGCAGGGCATCGTGTTCATTTCAGTTGATGGAGAGACCGTGCCTGTGAGGGTGCAGCTAGTTGGATTGCGGAGCAAGGATTAAGTCGAACTCTCTGACTTCCAGTTCAGCCATTTGTTCTGAGTTTGTGCACAGAGCATATGTGTGTGCACATGTTTTCTAATCAGAACCCAAATCCAAGGTGAAACCTGTGTATGTGTTTCCAGGATTTGCTGGGAGGAGCGTGAGCCCAGGGCGCTAGCTTATTAGGCAGCAAGGATGCAGGTGCCGGGCGACCTCTCAGCCTGTGTGGTGGTGAGGGTGGCACTGCTGTGCCTCAGGTGGCGGCCCCCTTCCTGGGCCCACGTGCCAGGGCCACCCAGCAGCTGTTCGCACTTGGTGGTTATTTCCCACCGTCCTTCTTAAAGCTTTCCTCAGCTGTGAGTATGTTATACACCCTATTCCTCTCCCTTCCTGATTTCTTTCATAAACTAATTATTAACACTATTACTACTCACATTAAAATCCTGACATTTGTTGAGTTTACTACGTGCCAGGCTCTCACGTCAAGTAAGCAGTTTTACATGGATTGTCCCAGTAGCCTGATTTCGTGTTATTACCCCTGTTTTATAGACGAGGACATGGGAGCAATAGGCCAGAGCTAGCTAACCTGTCAATATTAGGTATTAAACTCTTGGCCCTGGCCTTGCCTTATTGGTACATTTTTTTCTAAGGAAACCAAGCTGATTCAGATCCCTCCAAGCCAACTGCAATTTTTCAATATTGAAAGATAACCTTCTGGGGAAAAAAAAATCCGAGGAGACCTTCTGAGCTGCTTATGTGTTTGGCGTTTCGTTATCATCTTTGCCAGCGGCTGGACAGGCCTTGTTAATTTTCTCCTTACCCACCTGTGAGGAAGGATAATTGTTCTTCAGCCTCCCTGTTACACTTGAGAAGCGACGCAGAGATCGATTTGCTCCACGCGGCGTGGCTCTGCAGAAGCAGAATTTCGAGCAGCCTGGAGAGGCGGTTTCCCATTAGGCTCTGCCCTTTGAGGTGGAAGATTGCACCCAGTTCGCCTAGATTTATTCTGCACACCACTTACAGTTTCTTCTCAGTCTAGAATACTTAACCTTAAAAAAGGAAACAAACAACAGCAAAAAACAGTTCCCTACATGGAAGCACTGAAAGGTGGGCCCGAAATCCAGTGGGCAGAGCCCTGCCCTCCGCTGTTAACTCCTTAGAGGAAGCAGCAGCCGCGCCTTATCTTAGCCCCTTCTCCCCATTTCCCTCGGCCCTTCCCCTGCTTCTCAAGATTGACTTGTCAGAAATAATCTAGGGAATTAGCATTATATGCCAGTCAGAGTATCAGTCTGTCTGCCAGCCTCAGCCTTCACCAAACCAGAAGGTCCACGGATAAGGATGGGGAAAGTGTCCCGTGGGATTGCACGTCCTGCGGTGAGGTCCCTGGTCCCTCTAAACATACACCCCACGCCCATCCTTCCTTTACGAAGAAAACAAAAAACAAAACTCTTGCATCTCCTATACTGTATTCCTGAAGTAAGTGTGTGTGTGTGTGTGTGTGTGTGTGTGTGTGTGTGTGTGTGTATTAAGTTTTTTAAACGCGTTTTCCATTTTTCTCTCCAGCTTCATTGAGATGTAATTCACATATAGTATTGTGTAAGTTTAGGGTGTACAACGTAATGACTTGATATATGTATCTGTTGTGAAATCTACCCTCAGCAACTGCCGAATGTACAAGGCAGTGTTGCCGGCTGTTCCCCAAGGTTTAGAGAAGATGGTTTCAGTAGTTGGAAGGGGAGGAGTGTATACGTAGGACTCATTCAGATGTATAACGAGTTTGGGTACGTTTAGCATATGCCCCGTGTTTTTGGAATGACCTCTGTACCTACAGAAAGGTTAATAAGTGTTCCTTCCCAATCTTGGGGGTGCGGGGTAGAGCGCCCATCTGGCGGATGCCTTGGCCCTGGGCCATGGCCGCGTGCTCAGCTGTGCCTCCTCCCCCACCAGGTACAGTTTGTGCTGACCATCCTCCAGACCAGCTGCGGGGTCATCTGGCCGTGCGCCTTCCCTCTGGGTTGGTTGTATTTCCAGATTGGATACATGATTTCTCTGATTGCCCTCTTCACAAACTTCTATATTCAGGTAAATCTCACTCTTCTGTGGCGGTTGAGATTTGGGGTCCTTGCAGCCAAGGCCCTCATTCGTTCCCTATGGGGAGCCCCTGCCTTGGGGGGGCTGGGGTGGGGGTCGCTGCCAATGTAGGAGGAGGTACTGAAGTCTGTCCAGGCCTCTGGAGTTCCAGGTCTTCGATGAGGGAGGCTCGGGGTCCCTGTGGGAAAGCGGAGCTGTCCAGCAGGCCCCGTACTGCCTCCCTCGTGGCCACTGCAGGCCCGCCATAGGTGAGTCTCAACGCCATGTCCCTCAGCCCCACTGCCCTAGACTTCGGGGCTTAACTAAATGTCTGAAGAAATTTCCATCACAGACCCCAGTTATAGACAGAAATCAGCCTTTCGTCCTGGTTTTCTCACACTTTCTCTCCCCGCTGCTCAGGTTTGGGGGTGTGGGTCGTTCCCGAGTGCATGATGTGACGTAGGTTTTTGCTCGTGGAAGCGTCTGCTTAGGGCAGGTTACCTGCAGGGGGGCCCGACCTTTTGCAGCCACAGTTGACTCCCCTGTGTCCCGTCACCCCTGGGGCTCGTGTGTTCGTGCTCCACGGGCAGGGCCTGGTTCTGGGCAGGCATATAGGGGGCGGTCAGGAGCAAGGACAGAGGGAGTAAAGCTGGCTCACATTGAGCATCCCTCCCCCGGGGCGGGGAGGGGCAGAGCAGCATGTTTGCCCCTCCCTGCGCCCCATGCAGGCAGACACCTTTCCCCAGACACGCCTGGGGTGGCGGCTTTGAGTTGCATTCACATCTTGCTGGGCTGGTGGTTCATGCTACACTTGGGGGCAGCCACCAGGTATGATGAGGGAGGTCAAAGGATAGGGCCCGACGAAGCTGAAGCCACAGCTGTTTTGACTGCCCTCGTGGCAGAGCACTCTGTACGTAAAGGGCCGAAATAGTTGCTGAAGTCATGAGGCAGCTTTGAAGGCAGAGGATGTGAGTGACAGAAGGTACCGCAGTGGGAGCGTGGAAGGGCAGAGCTGAGTGAAGTGTAAATTGTGTTTTCTGTCTAACTCTCAGATAACATTGATACAGTGAGCCTGTGACTCACTGAACTTACCCAGGCTGAGCCTCAAAGAAATGGAAGAGTGATTGAAACCAGTGGCAAAAAAACATTTTCCTGGTCGCTTGACCACAGACGTTGCTTCTTGATATGATAGCACTGGTCCCCAAAGGCTCTAACGTTAGGGATGCAGCTGGGCCCCCGCCGTGGTTGCCATCTGCCCTTATTTATGCCTTGCAGACCTACAACAAGAAGGGGGCCTCCCGGAGGAGAGAACACCAGAACGGCTCCGTGACGGCCGTGAACGGCCACACCAGCAGCTTTTCTTCTCTGGAACACAGTGTGAAGCCGAGGAAGCAGCGTAAGGACTGAGGCCCAAGGGTTGACAGCCTCTGAACCCCGTCGTCTGATTGTAAGCACAAATGAATTGTGCCCAATGCTCGTTAACAGCTGCTGTAACTAGTCGGCCTACCATAGTGTGACTCACGTAGGACCTCTTCCATCAGTTCCAAACCCCTAGGAAATGTAGACAGATTACCCAAGTAGGCATAAGATTTTTAACATTTCTGGGCTCTCACCGACCCCTGCGCTAGACTGTGGAGGGCGTGTTGTTGTAGTACACGACACTGCTGTTGCCTTATTAGTTATAACATGATAGGTGCTGAATTGTGATTCACAATTTAATAACACTGTAATCCACACTTTTTTTTTTAACTGTAGACCATGCATGTGATTGTAAATTTGTATAATAATGGTGTTACAGTAGAGAAACACACATGCCTTAAAAGTTAAAAAACAGGGCCCAAAGCGTATTCGTTTAAATTAGGGTATGTTTCAAGTTTTTATTCATTTCTAATAGCTCTGTTCAGAAAAGTCAAAGACCATGACTTATGAAACTATCGTGTGACACGTAGTTTCAAGTGACTTGTACATGTGAAATCGGCACCTTCAGTTTTGTAATATCGGCTTTAAATCAGGCAGGTTCAAATCTAGTGGAACAGTCAGTTTAACTTTTTAACAGATCTTATTTTTTTATTTTGAGTGCCACTATTAATAATGTAAAAAGGGAGGGGGGGTTCTAAAGCAGTCTTGATGAAACTTAAAATATATATTCTTTGTCTTCAGGATTTTAGGAAGTGTGTAGGATGAGTAGGCCGTTTTAAATTTCAGAATTGCTTCAGTGTTTTTATACAGGAAACAAAGCCCATTTTGCTTTCCACTTGTGAGAGAAGATTTATACTTTTCAAGAGAGATGATTAAATGTTTACCATTTGACAGAGTCCCAGAGATGAGCAGTGGGGAACTGGTTGCCAGGGTCCAAATTTGGGTTGATTTCTGTACTATTTGTTTTGACACAAACTTCCTTTGAAAATGTGCCTAGCTTACCAAAATGAATTAAAGGTGGGGAAAGGACCTTAGAAAAATTTAAGGTAAAATTAAACAGATAGCTGCCGCATGAGAGAACTGGGGGATTGGATAGAGATGGTTTGTTTAATGTAAATCTAATAGCACCTGTAATTTTTTTATCCTGCTTCAAATCTAAAGATTTGTTTAGAAATACTTGTTTAAAAATAAGACTGCTTATCATAAAATCATGTCTCATACCCTAGAGGCAGTGGTCAAACAGATAAGGACTGTTGTGTGTGTCATCTTAAAGTGTTGGAATTTAGCCTCGGAATAACCTTCTCCGTCTGGAGGAAAAAAACATTCACTGAACCACTCGTGACACATCTGAGAAGGTCATTGACAATGTATGAACGAATTGTTGGTTTGATATTTATGTAAATATCAGTTTATCATGCTTTAATTTTGCACATTCATATTATAGGGAGCCAGTTGGTTCTCTTAATTAGTCTTGTGGGATTTCTGTTTGGAAGGAGTCACAGCATCTGTTTACATTTACCTTATCAGATCTAGAATGTGTATATTTGTAAATGTATGTCTTCCTAGGTACTAGTTTGCAAATGTCTACATATTTCAATACAGAAAGTATAACATTCAATAGTGTGCTGTCAAAGTGTGCTTTAGCTCATCTGGATATACCCACAATGTTAAATAATGTCTAAACATTAATCATTAAAATGTTTTTGATTACCTGTGCTTAGTTTTACATTGTTTATATGCTGCTAATTCTGAATGACTGGAGAAAAAGCCGCTTTCTTCACCATCTAGGAACTCACCCCAATAGATGTAAGTAATTCAGTTTGGAAGGTTATGTTGTGGCTCAGCTCACAGGAGGAGGGCTCGATCCCCACATCGTAAGACATGGTGCTGGCTGAACCCCAATTTCCTTCCTCTAAGCCTTTCCCAGTTTCCCCACTAAAGGCCCCAGCTCGAAGTCCACTCCTTTTTCCTTCCTCCCTCCCTGCCCCAGGCTATTAGAGTTACTTTCCTAGATCTAGACCAGAGGTCTGCACATTCTTTCTGTAGAGAGCCAGATAGTACATGCTTTAGCCTTTGCAGTCCACCCTGTCTCTGTCCACACTGTTCAGCTGCCTTTCGTACAGAGCTCCAAAGCAGTCACAGGTCATATGTAAGTAGGTGGGCGTGGCTGTGTTCCAGTAGAACTTTATTTGCAAAACTGAAGGCCTGTGGCCATAGTTCCCTGACCCCTACTCTAGAGTAATGAGGGCCCACCTGTGTCACATTCTTTGCCAAAGACCATTTCACGTCCCAGGCCCTGCCCCCCCGAGGCCTCCCCCATTCTGACTTTAACCAGGTCCGTCCACATCCACGATGGAAATGAGGACACGACAGCCCTTCTTCCTTCCCTCCACTTCATACCACAGAGTCCCCAGTGCAGGCATGACCCTGGCTTTGAGTGTGTTCTGGTTTGTCAATATCGCCTTAAAAATATCATCAGAAACTGAATTTAGTATTAGGGATATCACCTGAAAAATGCAGAGGACTTTGGGGTTTGGTGGTGAAGATTATTTAGATCCTTGTCCTTCCCCTCTGGGTCCAGAACGAATTGAAAAGACGTCAAAAAACCAGACTGGTGGAAATCGGAATAGCTCATCTGTCACTGAGAAGACTGGTTGGTGATACGAAGACCACGGTAGGGCTCTGAGAATACCCTGGTTGCCGACCCTGTTGACGTACCTCGGTCGGCACTGGCACGCCAGTGGTTTGTGGCTGCCCCCGGTCGGTTGGTCTGGTGATGAACGGATTATTAAAATACTTTGAATATCAGTCCTGGAATTGACCCACCTTCGACTGCAAGCTCCCTTGCCGTGTCAGGGTCTGCCCTGATGACCTCACCTGCTCGGTATCTCCCAATCCTGGCAACCAAAAAGACGCCCTCCTCCCCTCAGAGCAATGAGTGGGTAAGAGGGCTGAGCGAGGCCAGACGTGTTCCCACCCTTTGCTCTCTCCTGTACGGAAGTGGAAGGGCAAGTTCACACACCCGGTGGAAAAGGGAGGCTTCCCACTTCCCCTCTTGAGCAGCCTTGCCATTTATAGGAAAGGCGGTGGAGCTAATGTGGGAAGCGCAGCTGGGGGCCATGCTGCCTGGTTGGAATCCTGTCTGTGTGATCTTTAGGCACGTTGCTTTAACTTCGCCTCAGCGTTCCCACCTGTCAACTTGGAATAATGTTCGTACCTACATTACGGGGTCATTATGAGGGTTAAATAGATTAATGTATACAAAGCTCTTGCAACCACATCCAGCGCAGAGTGAACTCGGTGTTAGCTGCTACCTCAGTCCGCCTAGCTGGTCTCTTTAAAGGAGCAGCTGTTGTTTTACTGTTACTTCCTTGATTAGTTGCTCTAACAATCCTATCAAAAAGGAGAGGAAGTTACTTGGGTTAAATCAAGAGTTGAAAAGAAGGGGCTTCCCTGGTGGTGCAGTGGTTAAGAATCCGCCTGCCAATGCAGGGGACACAGGTCCAGGCCCTGGTCTGGGAAGATCCCACATGCCGCGGAGCAGCTAAGCCCGTGCACCACAACTACAGAGCCTGCGCTCTAAAGCCCGCAAGCCACAACTACTGAGCCCACGTGCCACAACTACTGAAGCCCGCGCGCGCCTAGAGCCCGTGCTCTGCAACAAGAGAAGCCACCGCAATGAGAAGCCCCCGCTCGCTGCTACTAGAGAAAGCCCTCACGCAGCAACGAAGACCCAACGCAGCCTAAATAAATGAACGCATGAGTTGAAAAGAAACCAGCAATTGTTGGGAGTCAAAACGTGTATGACTATGTTATTCCAGATTTTGTCAGAGTTTCAGAATTTCTGGAATCTGCTTTATTTCCTCTCGGGAAAACAGGACAGGTTCATCAGTCGCTGGTCTGGTGCATTATTCCTCCAGATCCCTGACAGCAGTTCTGCGATTGCATCCGCAGACACAGCGTATTTCATGTGAACTGATTTTAAACAGGTGTCTCCCACTATCCCCACGTCAGTCGGAGATTTCAATACTAAGCAGCTTCTCCTCTTCAGTATTAACTTGGAGAATATTGTCTTCGGTGGAGAAGGAAGATGGCAGCAGAATAGTGGTTGCCTTAGTTTGCGTTCTGCTTCCACAGCATTGCGTCACCAGCCACTAAGTCTCATTCCAGACATAGATTTAAGACTCATCTTTGTCGCCCTTGACATTTTTATAAGCTTCATTTTATCTCCTTTCCAACATATTTATGGCACTCACCCAAAGTGAGAAAGTTCCCAGGCTGACGTTTGCTATAGTTTGCACCCAGCTTGTGGAAGACAGCTTGGGCTCCGGGGCAGAAGTTGTAGGAACAGGCAGAGTAGGACCCAGTAACTGGTGATGTAGTGGTGGCAGAGAGCCCATCATGGTGGTCAGCGGCTGTCCCCTTTCTCAGATCATTCAGACTCTCCTCAAGCGTGCTCACCATCCCCTCTGTTGCCCGTGTATGTTTTTTGTGTTGACCACCTGGTTCACTGAGCGCCTGGTGCAGAGGACTGAGTTAGGTGTATTGGGCAAACAGGGACCCATGAGAAAAGACTTCAGTCCCCAAAGGAGCCTTTGTTAGACTGGGATCAAACATACACACAGATGACTCCCACACAGGGTGGTTTGTGGTGAGAGCATGAGATTGACGCAAATCATAAAGAGTCCAGGGAGAGAGAATTCTTCTAGCAAGGTGTGATGAAGGAGAGTTCCTGCAATCTGAGCCTTCAAAGATGACTTGGATTTCTATAGGTGGTGGCTGAAGGTTGCCGGGGAGACAGCATTCCAAGTTCAGAAAACATGCAACAAACGAGTAGAAGGCTGGGACAGTGAGACACAGCACATTTCACTGAACTATTGGATGTGTGGGAGAAACGGCTTATTTTTAAATTAAGAGGTAAAGTGGAAAGTCCTTCCTCCCTCCCTCCCTCCCTCCCTCCCTCCTCCCTCCCTTCCTTCCTTCCTAGTAATTAGCCTTGAAAGAATCATCTGTAGCTATGCCTCCTGCCCAGATGACCTCCTCCTCTTCTCCAAGGGTGACTGCAACAAGAATTGGCACTCGTGTCTTAGTTATAAACTGATGGGAGTCATTTATCAGATGGGGCAGACTCAAAGGGGCCTCAGCCCTTCTGAAAATTCCTCGGAACCAAACTTGGGGCACCCAAGGGTATGGATCGTGGGTAGGATTCCATGTTAGCGTGTAAACAAAAAATTCTTAAGTGACTATATCAATACATATTACTACTGGCATTCTTTATTCAGATAATGGGTATAGATGTGGATTTCCCTTGATGGTTGAATTTCACAATGTTTCAACCAAGCTAGCACTTTTTAGCAAGTTGTGTGCCTTCCCCTTGACAACCTTCCCAGTGAAACAGCTGCCTGTTTGTAGCAAACCATCACCACCAGGCTCCAGCAGCCTCGTGTCTCCTGTGTCCCCTCGTGAAGTGCCGAGGTGGTCCGTCCTTTGTAAGGCCACGTGACTTGGGGTGACCAAACCCCGCCTGCCTGCTCACCCTGCAGTGCCGCTCACGCAGAGCCAGCACCCCTGGTAAAACGTATTTTAAGACCAAGGCCCAAAGTCGGGCCATGCCCACACAAGGGAGCAGAGGGGATCCAAGTCTAGCTTTCCTCGGGACTCCAGAAGAGGAAAGTCATGACCCCAAGCTAGGTCCTGAATCCCATCCTTATTTTAAAACTGGGTGTGATGGGGTACGGGCACACTGTCTTAGGCCACAAGCAGTGCCCCTGTCTGCTGGAAGTGGTCCAGCACCTAGTACATGTTAGAATACAGGCTTTGCTGTTGGCTGTGGGACCGCAAACAAGTCACCTCACTTTCCGGAACCTCAGTTTCCTCAACTGTGAAGAGCGCTGTGGGTGTGTGACAGATGGCTGAGGTTAAAGGCAGAGATGAGATTCAGAGTGTTTGGCACAGGGCTTTACAGTAACAGCCACCATTTATTATCAAGGATGAAAGACCATATAGGTAAGGAAACGAGGAAATGTTGCACATTCATCAGTTTTTCATCAGATTTTAAATTCTGTTGCTCAACACAAATTATTTCCACTAGATTATCCTTGGTTGAAGCTCAGTTAATACTAGCTTTTGGTAAGGGAACTCAAATTTCTTTTTTTGATTTTTTATACAATTTTTAAAAGTAACTTTCCATTTACAGTTTTTACAGAATACTGGCTATATTCCCCATGTTGTAGCTTGTTTTATACCTAATAGTTTGTACCTCTTAGTCCCCCTACTCCTGTATTGCCCCCCTCACTGAGAACCACTAGTTCTCTGTATCTGTGAATCTGCTTCTTTTTTCGTTATATTCACTAGTTGGTTGTATTTTTTCCACTTTTTAAATCAAAGTATAGTTGATGTACTGTATTTTTTAATCAGATTTCAAAAGAAGTAAATTGGATGTCTTAAATTTAGTTGTCTCACCAAATGATTTTAAGTAGGAGAATTTGTCTAATCATAAGTGGTCACTCAAAAACAAAAATTATCCTTTATAGCACTAACTGTATCTAATTCTGGTAGGACACATCATAAGTCTCTGGGTCTCATCTATAAATGAGAGAGTTGTAGGAGTGTTCTAGGCCCTTCCATGGAACATTCTGTGATTCCAAAACAGAACTCAGACAGAGCCCCTTGCCTCTCCAGGACACTGACATGCTTCCTACGCATCTCTAAGGCGAGATTTTGAACACACAGTGTACAATGCAGAGAATCCTGCACACAGTCAACCTCTCCGGCTCTGTGGGACCCTGGGCTGCTTGGAAAATACAGCCCTGAAGAGGAATAGTCAGTGTGAAATTCAGACCTTCTTGTCTGGATTTAATATAGCATAATTTTATTTGGCCTGTTTTAGATTCATCCCTAATGTTTGGGGAGTATATTTGAGAAAGAACTTTATGTTTTTTACAGTATGTTTTAAATGTATCTCAATACAGAAAAGAATGGGTGGGAGGTGATTGAAATAAGGCCCTTTATGAAAGGAGGTCAAGGGATTCAAGAACCTCCTCAAGTGTCCACACTGGCCCACGATCCAAGCGCACATGGCCTGTGTCCCAGGACCTGTAGTGGGATTTGTGATGAAGTTTCTGAAGAAGCAGAGGCAGGAAAAGAGGGAAGTACCATGTTCAGATAAAAGCAAGAAGACAGGAACACTGATGGAATAAAAGCACCAGAGAAGGAGCGCTGTTCTAGAGGCTTCTCTTCTCCTTTCTATTTTATTGGAGTCTAGTTGATCTACAGTGTTGTGTTAGTTTCTGCTGTACAGCAAAGTGACTCAGTTATACAATTATATACAGTTTTAAAGTATTCTTTTCCGTTATGGTTTAGAATAGGCTATTGAATTATAGCTCTCTGTGCTATACAGCAGGCTGTTGTTTATCCATCCTCTATATAATAGCTTACATCTGGCAGCAGCTTCTCTTATGATCTGAGCTGAACAGCTGCGGTGCCCTCACCAGCCTTACAAATCGCTAAAGGGACTCAGCTTGGTTCAGGTGTTCCAGAAGGGAGTCAGGTGTGGAGCAGTGCTGTGGTCTGCACGTTTGTGTCCCTGTTAAGTTCATCTGTTGATACGTAATGCCCAAGGCGATGGGATTTGGAGGTGGGGCCTTTGGGAGGTGATGAGGTCATGAGGGTGAAGCCCTTGTGATTGAGATTAGCGCCTTTAATAAAGGAAAGAGGCCCCAGAGAGCTAGCCAGTCCCTTCTGCCAGGTGAGTTTATAGGGCGAAGATGACCGTCTGTGAGGAAGCCGGGACTCACCAGTCACCGAATCTGCACCTTGATTTTGGACCTGCCAGCTTCCAGAACTGTGAGCAATAAATGTTCGTCGTTTATAAGCCTCCTGGTCTGTGGTGTTCTATCACAGTAGCCCCAACCGACGGAGACGTGTGCCTTGTACCGAGCGACCACTGAGCGCGAGACACAGGTGCTTTCCTCCCCGCGTCAGGTATTAGCGTCTGTCTCCACGTTACAGATGAGGAAGCTGAGACCCAGAGAGCATGCGAGACCTGCCCAGGTGAGTGTGACACCAGAGTTCAAATGGGCCCAGCTGTTCCAATCTGATGAGCTCACCCTGCAGGGAGCCGCCCAGAAGGCAGCCCCTCAGACCAGCTCCTAAAGCACAGGATTACAGCTCCATTATTCCCATGCTGGCTGCTTCCCTTCCAACCAGGGTGATAACATCAGGTTGATTTTAAATTATTTGGAAAGTACACATTATCTAATGAGGGGTTTCAGTTAATGGATTAAAGCTGCTGGGAGAATTGTACAGAGATCCCCAAATATTAAACCATCTGATTTAATGCTTTGTCATATTTAAAGGACTTTTACACTTATGTACTATCTCTTCCTTCTGTGATGCCACTGAGTAAAAGAAACCGCCAAGTCGTAAAAGGTAACGCCAAATCATATCTGTAAATTTAATAAAAATTCTTGTCAGGGGACTTCCCTGGTAGTCCAGTGGTTAAGACTCCGCCCTTCCAATGCAGGAGGTGCAGGTATGATCCCTGGTCAGGGAACTAAGATCCCACGTGCCGTGTGACGCAGCCAAAAAAAAAAAATTGGTCGGAAAAATAATCCCATTTTGCATTCATTATTCTGTTTTTAAAGAACTGACAGTAGCATATATTTACTTAGGTATCGATATAGCACTTATTGCATCTGCATTACAATAAAACTTTTGAGTCAGTTTCTCTCAGACACAGAAGACAGTTCCAAATTGCTTTGGTCACTGGTAAGTATCTGGCGTCTCAGAAACTTGCTGTTTCCCCCAACTCCTGCTGAGGTTCCTGCTCTGTTCTGGGCATTTTGCCAGTTGCTGGGGAAACAGCAATGAAAAGATAACCTCATCCTGGAAGAAAGACAAGAACAAGCAAACCAAATAATTACAAATTATGATAACTGTTCTGAAGGACATAAGCAGGACACTGACATTGAGAATAATCTCAGGCACTGTTATACTTGAGATGGTTTTGAGGCATATGGAAGGATATCTGAGTGTCTGTGTATGTGTTTAAATTGGTACTTATTTTCTTGAGCTGAATAAGATATCACTGGAAGTTTCCCACCTTCTCTAGGAAGCTGTCAGGAAGGTCTTGATAGACCTGTCTGTTCTCCACCTGAACGGTGGCCCTTCACCAAGCACGAGTGAGCCCCATGCTGGGCTCTGACAGTTCTGTGAGTATCTGGGATTCCTGCTGCTCTCCACGTGACGGGCAGGCTTGTACACTGATATCTTGTCATTTCAGCCCTGCACCATAGGGTGATCTCTTTAAAGATTTTTTTAAGCAACAATTAAGGATTCAAATATAAGCAAAATCCAACTGTGAACGGTAGTACCAATGTCATCCGAGGACACAATGGGTCAACCACTGCTTTTCATGCCTGGCAGTGACGCATCCTGCCTAGCAGTTGCCAGGGTCCTTTAATGAGAAGAATAAGGCAGATCTCCATTTCAGAAAGACTAAAGCTGTGTGGGTGGGTGGGTGGTGGAGGCTGTGTGTTATAATCTCACTCCATTCTGGAAGATGCCAGTATGGATTATAAACAGCCCATTCGATTCTAAGACACTTGAGGGCAGGAACTGTCTCTTATTTGTGTCTAATCCCTAGTGTGTGCCCAGCACAGAACCAGACACAGCAGATGTTCAGTAAATGTTTTGACGAATGAATGGAGTAATCAGGAAGGGCTGGACAACACGATGTGCAGTAAGAAAAACAGGCTTTCCAGCCAATTAGATCCAAGTTTAAATCTCACCATGTGTCATGGACTGAATGTTTGTGCACCCCCAAAATTCATATATTGAAACCCTACCCCTCAGTGTGATGGTATTAGGAGATGGGCTTTGGGAGGTGATTAGGATTAGATGAGGTCATGAGGGTGGAGTCCTCGTGAATGGGGTTAGCACCCTTCTAAGAGTGGCAGGAGAGCTTGCTTCTCTCTCTCCATCATATGAGGATGCAAGAAGTCGGCAGTCTGCAGCCCGAAGGAGGGTCTCACCAGAACCTGACCATGCTGGCATCTAATCTCAGACTTCCAGCTTCCAGAACTGTGAGAAATACATTTGTTTATAAGCCACCTAGTCTATGGTACTGTTATGGCAGCCTGAACTAAGACACAATGTGACCTTGTCAAATTACCCAACCTCCTATAACTCAGTGTGGCTGTCCAGGATTGGAGAAGACACACATAGATCACAGGGTCTGCAGGGGGGACTCTGATACAAATGAACTTCTTTACAAAACAGAAACAGACTCATAGACCTAGAAAACAAACTTATGGTTACCAGGGGGAAAGGGGGTAGGGGAAAGATAAATTAGGAGTTTGGGATTAGCAGATACACACTACTATATATAAAGGAGAAAACCCACAAGGACCTACTGTACAGCACAGGGAACTACATTCAGTACCTTGTAATAACCTATAATGGAAAAGAATCTGAAAAAGAATAGATACATACATGTATAACTGGATCACTTTGCTGTACACCAGAAACCAACACAACATTGTAAATCAACTATACCTTAATTGAAAACAAAAAATCCCTAAATGTTCCCAGCTTGTTGGGACCCAAGGTGGGAACCCCTGCGTTCAGGGACTCGAGAGTCAGCTGTGAATTGGCATTTAGAATAGCGCATAGAAGAGCTGACCCAAGGTCCCCTCGGGGTCACCAGCTTCCCCCACCTCAGGGCCGCCTCCAGACAGTTGCTCAGCAGCAAATAAAATCCTAGATCTTTCCGTGGCCTGCAGGCTCTTCCGGAGCTGTCGCGGCCCCCTCAGACCTCCCCGCCCACCCCCGGCTCCTGGCTTCAGCCACAATCCTCTTCGCTGGTTCCCTGTAGCCGAGCTCTGCCCATCTTGAGGCCTCGTCCGTGCGGCTCCTCCCCAGATAAGTTATTTCCGTGACTTGTTCTGTACTTAAATGCCACCTCCCTAAATGTAGAGGCCTCCCTAAGTAGCAGGTCTAAAATACCTCCCCACACCCTCCTCACACACTCCTCTCTCTCACTTGGCTTGGCTTTCCTGTGTAAGAGTTTCATTCTCTTATGTATTTGTTTGTTTGTCCCCCGCCTAGAAGACAAGGGCTTTTCCTATTGCCTGGCACATAGGAAAGTCTCAAATGTTTGGGTATTTTTGTTTTTTTTGCGGTACACGGGCCTCTCACTGTTGTGGCCTCTCCCGTTGCGGAGCACAGGCTCCGGACGCGCAGGCTCAGCGGCCATGGCTCACGGGCTCAGCCGCTCCGTGGCACGTGGGATCTTCCCGGACCGGGGCACGAACCCGTGTCCCCTGCATCGGCAGGCGGACTCCCAACCACTGCGCCACCAGGGAAGCCCTCAAATGTTTGAAAAAATGAATTTGTGAATGAATGAACAGGAGATGATTATCGTGGAGGTCGCTCACACCCTCTGGTAGGGGGTGTGGGGGGTGGAGAGCTGTGACCTTGTCTCTCATAAGAAGGGTACCCTGGTAGAAGAGAATGTAAAAAAAGAATGTATATATTTATATTGATACGTATATGTATAACTGAATCACTTTACTGTATACCTGAAAGTAACACAACATTTTAAATCAACTATATTTCAATAAAAATTTTTAAAAAAAGACGGGCACCATGGTTATCAATACGATATCTTAGTCATGTCAGCAAAGCGGGCCCAGATATATTTCGGAATCGAGCATATGATGGTGAAGAGTCATATCCCACCAATGTTAAGAATTAACGAGCTGTCTGTTCTCTTATGAACTTAATGTATAAATTCTGCTGCTCTGTGCCCTTCAGATCTAGAAGTGAAGATGAAAATAATTGTGAAGATGAGGGATGGGGCTGGGAACTATTTTTAGAAGCCTGCAACCAACGAGATTTTATTTAAAGACGCCTCAGTTGGGCCTTATTTGATTTTATGACCTCTCTTCATCTGTTTTCTTGAATTACAGCTTGGAAATAATGATCATCCCAATCGTTCTACTTGTTATTAGAACTAACAAACTCATGGTGCCTGATGAGAAGAGAATGGAAGGATGTTAGGCCCAGTGAGGGAACGAGAGAAACCCAGAGGTGGCCCCGTTGTTAGTTACCCCTGAGCTTCCCGCCACTGGCCAGGGCAGCTCTGGCTGGCCGTGGGCTGCAACCACAGGAGAACCGTGCAGTGATTTGCCAAAGAGCTTTGTGGGCATGACTCGTGACAAGGATCCCTCAAGGACATGCTGACCTTAGAAATAACTTTTTGGGCACTGAGTCGAGACACAGAAAACATTCATCAACAGCCAGGGCGACCAGAGGGTCTGTGATGAGAGCACACCCACAGGTGGGGACAGGCGGGGAGCAGAGGATGACAGCTGAGAGCAGTGGCAGCTGCAGCGGAGGCCGAGATGATACATAGTGTGAAAGCCACGTTAGAGGAGCAGAACTGAGAGCACAGGGGAAGGAGGGGACCTTTATAGAGGAGACACCTGAAACCTGTGGCCTCACTTTTCTCCCTTCTCCAACTGACAAAAATCATACCCTATTAACTATCTCTATGTCTGCCCTCATTTTAAATTTTTTGCAAGCCAACGCCCAGACAGGATCACTGGGTGACTTTACATCAGTAAATTTTTATAAGACCAAGGATGCCCATTGTGGTGGTGTTTATAGTTAAAAAAAAAAAAATTGTGGGGCTTCCCTGGCAGTCCAGCGGTTAAGAATCCATCCTTCCAATGCAGGGGGCAAGGGTTCAACCCTTGGTTGGGAAACTAAGATCCCACATGCCTTGCAGTGAGGCCAAAAAAAAAAAGGTAACAACCTAAAAGTCCGCATGAGTTAAGTAAATTAGGTACATCATTCATAGGATAGTATGCAATGGATCAAACATGCTTTGAAGGGCTTCCCTTGTGGCACAGTGGTTAAGAATCCGCCTGCCAATGCAGGGGGCACGGGTTCGAGTCCTGGTCCGGGAAGATCCCACATGCCGCGCAGCAACAAAGCCCGTGCGCCACAACTACTGAGCCTGCGCTCTTGAGCCCGTGTGCCACAGTACTGAAGCCCACGCTCCTAGAGCCCGTGCTCCGCGACAAGAGAAGCCACCGCAATGAGAAGCCCGCACACCACAGCAAAGAGTAGCCCCGCTCTCAGCAACTAGAGAAAACCTGCGTGCAGCAGCGAAGACCCAAAGCAGCCAAAAATTAAATAAATGAATAAATAAATAGTTATATTTAAAAAATCATGCTTTGAAAAAACTTGAATCATGTGAGAAAAATGGTCATGGAAATATTAAATGAAAAAGTGAGTTATTAATCAGTTTATACCACATTTTTTCCAATTTGTTAAAATATGGTTCTATGTGTATGTAAAAAGACAAGAAGGATACATATCAAAATGTCAACAGCGATTGTATCTGAGTGGGAAGATTACAGGTGATTTTTATTTTCTCCTTTGTGTTTTTCTAAAATTTCCAAAGTTTCTGCAATAAATACTTATTATTTGTATAATGGGAGAGTCATTAAATTTTTTTGACAGAATCAGTCAGTCCATTACCCAGAGATTCAACCTATCTGAAATGAGTGCTTTGCAAAAAATTGAAGACATCCTCTTTCCCCTTGAGGATACTGCTCTTGATGTCTAAACCGTGGTTTAATAGAAAAACAACATTTTGTTTTAGAGGCAGCAAGAAGCTATGCGATCTTGCATGAGTTGTTAGATAATTTCCAGGTGAATTGACAGCCCCTACTGTGTTAGAAAAGACCCAAGTCCAAGGTCCAAGTTCCTGCTCATCCCCTTGAAACCTGGGGCAAGACGGTCCGTTTGTAGTCAGTTTCCCCATGTATAAATGTAGAGTCTGCTTGCTTTTCTGTTCACCTCACAAGGATATTTTTGAGTCCTAAACCCCGACATTACATGGAAAGTAAGGCAGGGCCATTCTCACAGAAATGCTGTCAGGACTCCTTTCCACACAGGGCAACTTTTACTGGAAGGCCAGAGGGGAGGCTGGTTCAGATCGATAAATCCCTGCGGAGATGAGCCATGATTCACTCGGGGAGTCACGGAGGCCAATGGCAGGGGAGGCAGGAGACCGCCAAGGTCTGCGGCAGGAATGCAAGTTCAGCCTTTTCCCAAACAGTGTGGGCTTCACAGTAAATATTTTGACTGCTCTGCCATCTGGCAGTTCACAGCCAGCCTCGTTCTTCCAAGAGATTCTTGGCCATCTCAACAGAGATGGGGGGCGAATTGCTTTGTATTTCTACTCAGCCAGCACTCAGCTTCAGGGTCACAGCTAGGCGAACTGGTCAAGCCTCCAGCACTTGACATCAGCACCCTCAAATTTCCCTTCTTTAGTCTTTCCCCATCTTCCCTTGACCTACATGCTCTCTCCGTCCTCACTTTCAAAACACTTTCTAGTAGTCATTTACACACTAGTAAGAATTTGAATCCCCAAATCTCTTCTCCCAATAGCATGTTAAGCTCATTTCTTATGGTATAATAAAAGACTATCCAGTGCTAGGAAAACTGAAGACAGTAGTGAATGGGTGGAAGGAGATGGGGGAGGTCAAGTGAATTTAGGGGAGATATTGCTCACTTTCCCTCAGGCCAGGGTCACCTATGTTACTGAACCCAACTTAAGTCCTCTTGCCTGATGTGCAGTCAAGCAAATCGACTGACGCCAGGTTGTGATGAAGGAAAGTACCGCGTTTATTGCAAGGCACCCAGTGTGGGACCAAGAAAGGAGGACTGGCAGCTCATGCTAGAAAGACCTGAACACCCACATGGCTTTTGGGGGAGGGTTTTTTTTGGTTGTTTTTAAAAATTTTTTATTTTTGGCCACACCACATGGCACGTGGGATCTTAGTTCCCTGACCAGGGATCGAACCCATGCCCCCTGCAGTAGAAGCATGGAGTCCTAACCACTGGACTACCAGGGAATTCCCTGGGGAAGAGTTTTTAAAGGTAATATTAGGGGTGAAGGTTGCCAGATCCCTGATCAGCTCGTGGGCATCCTTCTGACTGGTTGGTGGTGAGGTAACAGGGTGGTATTTCAGGAGTTAACATTATCAACCTTCTGGTTCCAACTGGTCTGGGGTCTACATGCTGGTGGTCAGCAATTGATTTCTTCCACCTGGTGAGGGTTTTAGTATCTGTAAAACAACTCAAGGATATGGCTCAAGATATTATCTATAACCCTTGAGGAGGAACTGAATGTCCTTGACTTTGTTTTATGACTCAACTATTTTTATTTTGTCCTGCTTCATCGTTTTCTTTTGTTTCTGTGTTTTCTCATTTCTCTGATTAAATTTGCTCTTTGGAACTCAGGGAAGGACAAGGAGGCTAAAGCTTTTCTACAAACAAGAGGCAGGGGACATGGGGGTCTGTCCCCAAGAAGGCCCTGCAGAATCCTGCTCAGTTTCAACTACTCTCCAGTCCTAAAATCTGGTCTTAGAGCGAAGTGAGTGGCACCTGTTTTGGAAAACACAATACTAAATTGGAGTATTCGTGAAAATGCATAATTGCAATGCTGAGAGCTCTCCTCAAACTTCCACAGATCAGAATAAAATGCAAACCTTTCACACTGGCCTGGGGCCCACGTGATCTGGCCCCTGCTCCCCTGCATGAGGTCATCTCTACCACTGTCCTCCCTGCTCCCTCGAATCTGACCACGGAGGGCTTCCTGAGCAAGCCAAGCTCATTCCTGCCTGGGAATCTTTGCACTCCTTGTTTTCTATCCTGGAACACTCCTCCATGGGGATCCCAGAGGAGGAGAGGTATTACAGGATAAAATGCAGGATACTCAGTTACAACTGAATTTCAGAATAATGACAAATACTTTAGTACATGTAGTACATGCATGCCTCCAAATATTGCATGGGGCATACTTATCCTGGAAAAGTTTTCATCATCTATCTGAAACTCAGACTTAGCTGTCTGTCTTGTATTTTTATTTGCTAAATCCGGCCACCCTAAATAGAAGTCTCTCCTTACCCCTCATCTAGATACCCCTCCCCCGGGCAACTGCCCGTCAGTTCCAACACCCTTGCATCTCCTTACCTGTTTTATTTTCTTCAAAGCACTTACAACCACATGAAATTATGTTTATTGTTAGCCTCACCCACTAGTTAGAGAGAATGTTCCATGGTTCCTTGTGTAGAGAGACCTCAAGTATCTTGTTTCTGGCTGCCTCTGATACATGGAGCATAGTAAATACAATTGCATTTGGATGAGTGAATGGATGAAAGAGTAAATGAGTTGAGTTTTACATACACACTTGCTTTTCTTGAATGTTTCATTTGAAGGGAAAAGCAGATAACTTCCAACATGAGTTTTCAGTTCAAGGTGTTTGATGCTCACATCTCAGCTCCCATCACCTCTTTTATCTGCTGCTAGACCCCTTCTCCTGACTTCGCCTTCCTTTCTGAAAATGACGTCCTGCTTTCCCACTCATTTTCCTGCCCACCTTCCCCTGCTGCACTGCCTGCCCCTAAGCAGGTCCCTCCCCTCTTAGCTAATTTCTTTGACTCTGACATTGCACAGAGACCAATCACTTTTGCTTTAAGTCTTCACAATGCAAATGCACCCCAGAAAATAACATTTGTCCATTCTTCTTGATGCAAATAAATTTATCAGATGCTTTCCTGGAAGCAGGTTTTGGTTTAGAGAATGAAAGAGGAGGGAAGCTCCCGGAGCTGGTGATTGTGTACAGGAGCCTCAAACAGAAAAAAGTGGTTCAGAAAGGTGAGATCAGGGGTAAGTTTTCATTTCATTAAACCAGAGCCCTCTGTCTGCACTAACGCTTCTCAGCTCCCGGCTGCCTTAAGGATTGTGGGCAGTCCGGGCTCTGTCCTTCCCTTTCACTATCAGCCCCCCAAAGGGGTCAAGAGGACATTTTGGTACTGGTTTCAAACCTCTATCAGCTGCTGTTGGTAGGCACAGGAGAGGTTAGAGGAGCATCTCTTTATGGCTCTGGGTATCTGGCAGAGATAATGACCCAGGGTCAGTCCCGGGGCCTGGCACTGGACTGGGGTCCCCTCTGCCCTGTCCCCAAGGCAGGGCCCTAACTGGACGCCACGTGAATCCCAAGGGATGGAGCCTTGCAGGGGCTGAGACACAAGGCTCGCATTCCTGTAATCAACCAAACTGCTCCTGTGGGGCCTCCAGACTGATTGTAGTTTCCTTTGTGTGCAACTTAGAATCCGTGCTTCGTATTTGGGTCAGAGCAACGGGAGGGGCACATGACTTACTTTAAAATTAGCCTCAAAATTCATTGTATAACAGCTCCCATTGTCACTAAACGGAAGGCTTCCTGGGAGGATAAGCCAGCATTTGTAATTAAGTCTGTCTGGTGGAGTTATCTTGGAGCAAACCCTTTCAGTGTACCAGGACTCAACGTTTCCACCTGTAAAACGGGGTAGCTTTGTGTGAAAGAAAAGAAAGGGCAACAAGAGTAACCACTTCATCCAGACCCCCTTCCCCCAACCACCACCACCACATACACACACACACATATATACACACACACTCACACACAAACTCACATACACACACATACACATATACACACACTCACATGTACACTCACATACACATATATACACACACACAAACTCACATATACACACACACATACACATATACACACAAACTCACACACAAACTCACACATACACACACACATATACACACTCACACAGAAATTCACACTCACATACACATATACACACACTCACAAACTCACATTCACATATACACTCACAGACTCACACACAAACTCACACATATACACACACACTCACACTCACATATACACTCACACACACACACACATATACACACACGGTTATTAGGGTCATCAGCAGATAGAGAAAAACATCCCATCTAGTCCCCAAAAGATAGGACAAAAGCAGAGAAGGAAAGAAATGCTTACTTCCTAGATCAGGCCATCAGCAGAGTCCAGTGTTGATGTTCGGATAGTTTAGTGAGCTTGGAGAATATAGTTTAAGTCTTAAGAAAATAAACTTTTCTAACTATTTCTCCTGGGACAGGGAGATAGTCTTCACACAAATTCAAAATCAGCAAAAAGAAACTAACATAAAAACATCCTGACGGCTCTCTTTCTCCAAGGACAGATAGTTTCCCCAGATCTCTGGTTCATCTTGGCAACATCTGCAAATAAACCCCAATGACCTAGAGGCTAAAGAGGTACAAAGAACTATGTGTGACTGTGTGTGCCTAAAATGTTTCTTTATAGCAGGAAAGGGTGTTCCCATGACCCACTGAGTTAGAAGAATAGGCAGGTGTAATTTATACCTCACTTCTGAGGTGGTGATAAGGAGCTGAAGGTTGGGGGAGAGGGTGCTAAAAGAATTGGGCCTCTTTTTTTTTTTTTTTTTTTTTTACATTTTACAGCCTTTCATTAAGCACATAAAACTGTACTATTTCATATATTTCTCCATGAACATTTTGTGAAATTCAGATCGCAGCATATCATTGACAAATCTTTCGTCTTTCTTCTGATCATCTACACCTTTTACACAGTTCTTGAAAACGACATCATCATCCCACCTTCTTTTAACTTTGAAGTTGGCCTGAGGCTGGGATGGGCCAGTGAGATCAAGGAGAGGGTTTCCCCTCAGAATGTTTTCCATACGAATCCTTCCTTCTTCAGCCTTTTGTTCTCCTTCCTTCCTGGCCTGCTCTTCAGCTCCTTCTTTTTTAATTTTTTCCAGCTCTGCAAGAAGAGCTGCAGTATCATCATCATCACTCTCCTCTTCAAAATCTTCATCTTCCTCACCTGTTAGAGGGTCGTGTGCATCGAGGTTGGCAGCGGGAATCTGGTCCAACCAAGGCTTCTTTGACACTGAAGAGGAGGTTGTATGTTCTCGGGTTGGCCGGTCTCTGTTTTTTTCTCTTGCAGCAGCTCTCTCTCTCTCTCTCCCAACTCGCTCCTGAAATCACGGTTCCGAACTTCTCCCGGGGCATCCTGAGTGGTCTGTCTATATTTTATCTTTGCATGAGAGGGTAGGTCTCTGCTTGAATATTGCTTTGAGAGTTGGCTCAAATCACCTTCTCCTTTTCCTCTCCCCCCCTTGCAGGTTCAAAAGTTGGCCTAGCTGCTGTTGTCATCTTCTACGAGTCTGTTTTCCTGCTGCCGCTCACTTTGGCCGTGCTCCGATGCAGTTGCCTCAGGAGATCATACAGACGCCATTATAACTCTTGGTTCCCAGAAACCTCTGCGCCGGGCCTCTTTTTAAGTATGGGGACAAAGAGCACGTGACACTCAGCCAGAAGCCACCCGCCTGGATGAATCAGGCAGGGAGGCTTCCATGAGTGCTTAAAGGAGGTCTTTGTAGTCAGAAAGACCTGGGTCCAACCCCAGCTTACAAGACATGCAAGCTACTTCGCCTGTTTTAACCTCACTTTGCTCATCTGTAATATGGGGATAATAAAAGTACGTATCTTATGAGGCTGTTGTGAGGCTTAAATGAGATAATGCTGGAAAAAAAAAGTGGGGGGATTTTAGCAGAGTGCCCAAGTGGGGGGATTAGTGGCACATAATCAGGCCTAATAAATGCTCAACATATTAGTAATCATTGAGATGAGTCCTAATTTCCTAGGGCTGCCATAACAAATTACCACAAATGTGGTGACTAAAGACAATGGAAATTATTCTCTCACAGTTCTGGGGGCCAGAAGTCTGGAATCAGATGTTGGCAGGGCAGTGCTGCCTCCGAAGGCTCCAGGGGAGACTCCTTTCTTTCTCCTCCAGCTCCAGATGGCTGCCAGCATTCCTCGGCTTGGGGCTGCATCACTCCAACGTCTGCCCCCTGGTCACATGGCCTCCCCTTCTCCTCCCTCTGTCTCTCCTCTGTTTGTCTTATAAGGACACTTCTCCTCTCTCACCCCAGGCCCTGCAAGTGTCGGCAGCTTGCCTGACTGTGATTCTGGGTCTCCATCTATAACACAGGGAAACCTCTGCGCTTAATGAGAGTTTTCTTGATTTAGAACGTCTTTCTTGGGACCTCCCTGGTGGCACAGTAGTTAAGACTCTGAGCTCACAATGGAGGGAGCCTGCGTTCAATCCCTGGTCAGGGAACTAGGTCCCACGTGCATGCCACAACTAAGGAGCCCGCCTGCCGCAGCTAAGACCCAGCGCAACCAAATAAATAAATCAAATATTTTTTTTTAAAAAAATGATAGAATGTCTTTCTTTGTCCCTTTGGCAGGATGACGCCTTGCCCATCCAGGAACAGGATTAGCACTGTTGGTCTTCCAGGGTCCTCAAAGGAAGTTCACAGAAATGCATGCAGCAGACCATGGGTAGCTTTGGGGAACGGCATCTCCTAAACTAGCAGCCTTGGGCCATTGGAGCTTGAAACTCAGGAGAGCCCTCAGAGGTCCGCCCTCACTCGTAAACGCGCACAGCTTTGGTTCACCTCTGCGGCCCCCTCATCATCTAGGTCCTAAAGTTATAAATGAACAGGCTCGTCCAGCAGGATGCACAGAGGCAGCTAGGTACGACCTCGTCTAACTGCCCATTTTACTCTTTCCTTTCCTCACTTAGAATATTTCTAAACTACCTTTCACTCATTCCTACAGAATCATTGCCTTTGTTTTCGACCATGTGTTGTATGAAATTCTGATTCTGCTGGTATAAAGTTTAGGATCTCTTGGGACTCCCCTGGTGGTCCAGTGGCTAAGACTCCACGCTTCCAATGCAGGGGGCCCGGGTTTGATCCCTGGTCAGGGAACTAGATCCCACATGCCGCAACGAAGATCCTGCGCACAGCAACGAAGATCCCGCGTGCCTCAACTAAGACCTGGTGCAGTCAAATAAATAAATACATATTTTTTTTTAAATAAGAAAGTTTAGTATCTCTCATGGTTAGGGACTCCCCAGTGCCGCATCTGAGTCCCAAGGTTTTCACGTGTGAACGTCTGTCTCCTGGAATACGTGGGATGCAGAGTGGGAGGTGGAGATTGGCCTCCCTGGGCTGGGCAGGTGCTCGCTGGGCTCCCTGCTGGGTGGGCCCAGGGCTGCAGATCACATGCCATCTGCTCTCCCAGCCCTGCTCCTGACCCACCCAGAGGGACTTGCTATTCTAATTCACCCACCAAAGATGCACTCTTTCCGATCTAAACCAACTAATCTGTGTCGGCTTGACGTGGCCCTGCTTGGGTCCCAGAATCTCCACCGTCCTCCTTTTCTCCCTCCTTTACAAACCAGGGGTCAGAAGAGCTGGCAGTGAAATAAGATAATAGATCCTAAGCTGTTTATACTGCAAACAAGCCTGTCACCTGCCCAGGTGAATTGCCTTTTGAAGCCTGTTCTTGTAACCCCTGAACAAATGATCCTGAGCTCTCCTGACCTGGAGGCCAAGTTAGAGACCAACATGCAAACCAGCTGGACTCTCCTGGTGGCTCCTTGATAGCCCGAAAGCTCCAGCCAAAGGACCTGGCAAAGGCTCCCTCACTGAGGGTCCTGGCAGGCTGAGAAACTCTGCAGGTTCTCAGGCTTCACCTACTGGCTAGCTGCTTCTCCTCGCTGGTTTCCAGTCTACACCAGTGGTTCTCAACTAGGGATGTTGCCCCTCAAGGGACATTTGGCAATGCCTGGGGACATTTTTGGTTGTGACAACCTGAGGAAGGGTGCTCCCAGCATCAGATGGGTATAATACAGGGATGCAGCTAATCTTCCTACAACACACAGGACAGCCGCAGGATAACAAAGAGTTACCTGGTCCCAAACGCCAACAGTGCTGAGGCTGAGAGAGACTCCGTGTATACCTGCACTTGGATCTGTTTACTGGAATTTGGTTCTTCCTGTCTTATTGAAACCGAGCAGGACCCTGTGGGGCTCCTGGGCGAGGAAGCCTTTCTGTTCTCCATTTTCTTGTTTGTAGGGAACAGAATCCAGCCTCCACGACCTTCCCTGAGCTCCAAAGGGCGATTCGAACAGTTGCTAATCAAGGGGAGAGCAGCCAGGAACCACCTGAGGCCAGGAACCAGAGAAGCTCACCAAGAAGGTTACCTGTGACCAGATTAGAGGAGTGCAGGCCCTGCACACACCCTAATCCTGTCAGCAATCCCACCCTTGAACTACTGCTATAAAACTCATCAAATCTTCCCACAGGAGCCCGCTGTGGCCCCCTTTGCCTGGAAAAGCAGTAAAGCTATTCTTTTCTACTTCACCCAAAACTCTGTCTCTGAGATTCCATTCGGCACTGGCGCACAGAGGTCACGTTTTCGGCATCATTATTGACCCTTGGACTGATGCTTCGGCCACCCTTGGTCCCAAGCCCACTCTCACCTTGGATGTAAATACCAAATACCCTTCCATTCCACAGCCCGAAACCACTGAACAAAGGCAAGGCTGCCCTCACCTCACCGGGTTCCTGTAAATTCTTCCAAACGCTGTCTGGGGCTCTGTGATGATTTCAGACCATGCTTGGGGCTCCCCCTACAGCCTTCCACCCCTGAAAGCCAAGCAAGGCCCTGCAGCACTGACTTAGTTAATGCTAATACAGTCTTGCTTTTTAAAGGATGTGAGTTTTAGATGTTTAGTTCTGTTTTGTGAAGGGATGATACGTAACAGAAAAAAGCAATCCCACGCTAAGCCTCCATTCTGCTCAGTGCTTCTAACACGGTTAACTAGTGTCGTCCTATTTTTGTTCATGTTGTCACTTATCTCCTTTCTTGGATTTTTTTTCGTATCAACTCTCCCTACCTCTTTGTACCCCGCAAATTATTAAGCCTAATTTCAATTTTTCGTAACATCCTTTAGTTTCTCAACCCCTGCACTTCTTTAAACAATAGATTTCATCCATATGGCAGGCAGAATAGTGCCCACCCCGACTCCCAAAGATGTCCACACCCTAATCCCCAGAACTTGTGATGTGTTACCTTACATGGCAGAGCAGCAGATGTGGTTAAGTTAGGGACCTTGGGGGGGTGGTAATCCTGGATTACGCCCAACCAATGCCCAACCCAATCACATGTTTCCTTAAAAAGGGAGACCTTCTCCCAGCTGTGATCAGAGAGGCAGACGTGACAGGGGAGGGTGGTCACTGAGATGCAGTGTTGCTGGTTTTGAAGATGGGCCGGTGGGGGGGTGGCGGGGAGCCACGAGCCAAGGGATGTGGGCAGCCCTTTAGAAACTGGAAGATGCATGGAAGTGGACTCTCTCCCAGGGCCTCCAGAAAAGGATACAGCCTTGCTGACACCTTGGTTGAGCCCAGTAAGACCCAAGTCGGAGCTCTGATCTCCAGGACTCAATTTGTTTCTGTTTTAAGCCACCGAGTTTGTGGCAATTGTTAGGCAGCCACAGGAAACTAGGGCAATCCCACACTTTCCATCCTTCTTATTCATTAAGGTATTCCTTTCCTCTTAAAACTATTCTTGACTTCTAAAAGACTTTTCTATCTTAAGCCTTTTTATTTCTTGTCTCCCATTAGCAAAGGGTTATCCAGACATTCCTTCCTGATGTTTCTAAGAGCTGTGAAGTTGCAGGTTTCTAGTTTGTTGGGGTGCAGCCTGGTGATAGCCTACAGATCTCACTTCGCAAATGAGAGCAGGAACTTCAGAGAGGGCAAGCCCTTGTCAAGTTCACTCTGTTATCAGACAGCAGACCAGAACCACACCCCATGTCCTGACTCGCTAACTCCTCCTATTTTCATTTCTTTCCCCATAGAAAAAAATTGGACTATCTCATTGATTCGAGAAGAGCATACTTACTTTTTCTGACTATGGGGGCTCTGAAAATATGCTCCTAATTGATACTGTATGGATCAGGGTTTCCTGGCAAAAGTCCCATGGAAATTAGTTCAGGGAGATACTCCAGGAAAATTGTTTTAAAGCTTCTGCTGTCAAATAACTTGGGAAACACAGCATGTTTAAGCTTGTCTTGGAAAGTCATTATATACGTAAGCATAATAAAACTTCACAGAAGTCCCATAAAAAGAAACAAGTTCTGGGGCCTCCCTGGTGGCGCAGTGGTTGAGAGGCCGCCTGCCGATGCAGGGGACGCGGGTTCGTGCCCCAGGAAGATCCCACATGCTGCGGAGTGGCTAGGCCTGTGAGCCATGGCCGCTGGGCCTACGCATCTGGAGCCTGTGCTCCGCAACAGGAGAGGCCACAACAGTGAGAGGCCCGCGAACTGCAAAAAAAAAAAAAAAAAAGAAAAGAAACAAGTTCTAACCCAGAGTTTACCCTTTTCGTATCATACCCATTTGCCTTCAACAAGAAATGCTGGTGTGGAAAGTCTCTCCATGTGCTTCCTTTGGCCCTTCAGCTATTGTGTAGTTGGTTTAGTTCAGGATGTGGACTTGGCCTGAGTACACAGTGTGGGATCTTTGGGAGTTGAGCAGGTGAATGCTGAGACAGACTGCTGGTTACCACCCATTCTTCCTTTTTTCCTTATTAACTGAATCCCATTTTATTTGGGTCAACGAGCGTTGAGCTAAAACTATGATTTCTCTCAGACTCCTTCAAAGTTATATGTGGCCATAGACATAGTTCTGGCCAATGAGATGGGAACAGAAGTCTATAGAGGAACTTCCAGAAAAGCTCCCACATGCATATGCTCTTCATCTTTCATCTTCTTCCTGCCTAGAGTACAGAGGCAATACCTGGAGGTGCAGCAGCCATCTTGTGACTGTGAGGTCAATAGCCACTTACCAAGGGTGGCAGAGAAGAAAGCTAGCAAGAGCCTGAGCCCCTGGTCGTGTGGAATCATCTCACCAGCTTTGGGCAGCTTCTGGTCTACTGGAGAATATGAGAAAATAATAAACTGCTGTCGGGTTAAGCTTCTGTGGTCAAGTTTCTGTTCCGTGCCATCGAACATCTTTCTGACTGAATCGTGGTTCAATATGTACTTCTGAGGCTCATAGAATTTTGCTCTGTGAGTATAGTCTTGGCTTTCTTTATGAAAGGCAATTACTGGGGAGAGTATAAGACATTTACAGAGCAGTCCAGCACCAGCATCAAGTCACCCAAGTCAGTGGTTCTCTAAGTTTGACCCCAGACTAGCAGCATTAGCCAGACTTGGCATCTTCCTAGAGATTCATATTCTTGGGACTTCCCTGGTGGTCCAGTGGTTAGGACTCCACGCTCCCAATGCAGGGGGCCCGGGTTCAATCCCTGGTCAGAGAACTAGATCCCACATACCGCAACTAGAGCCCGCAAATCACAACTAAATATCCCGCACGCAGCAATGAAGATCCCGCGTGCCACAACTAAGACCCAGTGCAGCCAAATAAATAAATAAATAATTTTTTAAAAAAAGAAGAAAGGAAAGAAATTCACATTCTCAGGCCCCACCCCAGATCTGCTGAATCTGAGACTCGGGGGGTGGAGTCCAGCAATCTGTGTTTTAGCAAGCCATCTTGGTGATTCTCAGGTACACTGAAGTCTGAGAGTCACTGACAAGTTAAATATGTTACCTTCAGTGAGTTCAAACCCAAGGCAGGAAACACAAAACCAAGGCCACTCAAGCAGCCCCGGGAAGTAGCCCAGGTGAGAGGGGCTGAGGGTTCCCTCCAGCCCCAGGTGAGCCTTCAGATGAACAGCAGCCCTGGTCAACACCTGTTTACAGTCTCCTGAGAGGAAGAAATCTAAGCCAGAGCTGCCCATCCAAGCCAATCACAAATTTGCAGCCCACAGAGAGATAATACATGCTTGGTGGGTTTTTTTGTTTGTTTTATTTGTTTTTTTGGGTTTTTTTTTTTTTGCGGTATGCGGGCCTCTCACTGCTGTGGCCTCTCCCATTGAGGAGCACAGGCTCCACATGCGCAGGCTCAGCGGCCACAGCTCACGGGTGCAGCCGCTCCGCGGCATGTGGGATCTTCCCGGACCGGGGCACGAACCCGTGTCCCCTGCATCGGCAGGCGGACTCTCAACCACTGCGCCACCAGGGAAGTCCGAGACATTTATTTTTAATGTTGTTTAATTAGGCTTTCAAGCTCCATCCTTAAAACGTTTTATCTGGTATTTATCAAAATAGGCCAAAAGTCCAGCTAATAATATTGTCAGCCACTTTTGTTGCTCTCCAGTAAATTACGTAGAAAATTATTGAGAGTAATTCTCAATTTTCCAAGTGACCGGAACAATTAGGGACTTCAAGTCTCCAGTTCAAGAGTTCATTGGACTCATTACTTCAAAGAGAGTAGAAATAATCTTCCTGGGATTATCTTTCTAAAATAACTCTTCTAACAGCTGACGTGCAGAACTGACTTTGTACTCGGATCCACATGACTGGGTGCGATGGACTTAGTGGTCCTGGGAGAATATTCCAAGTTTTGGCTTCTTAGAGGATTTTTCATTCTTGGTTTCTCGGTTTGTTCGAAGGGGTCAAAGGGGAGCCTCATATGCCAACTGAATGGGTCTCTTTATCATCATTTTCTGTCGCTTTCCTTTACAAGATTCATTATGACTTTGGAAATGTGCTAACATCTGTCTTAAGGGACTCTATTTAATAAAGATGAAATCTGGTAAGTGGCTCTAGGGGACTCTGCGTGTGTGTGTGTGTGTGTGTGTGTGTGTGTGTGTAGTGTGTTGGGGGTGGACAGAGTGGGGGAAGAAGATAAATTTTGGAGTTGCAATTGTAGCCCTTGGAACAAAAAAGGATGTTTAGCATATACCCATAATAAATGTGGTCTTCATTATTTTAAGTTATTATTATCCCAAGAAAAATAATTTAAAGCATTCAATTCACAGGTTAAATAAATGGTCCACAGAAGATAAACAAAGGCAGTCTGTTCGGTAACTATCATTACTTCCCCCACTAATTTTCAGGTTGCCAAATGACTATCAGGAAAATAGTTTTAAGGACTTCCCTGGCAGTCCAGAGGTTAAGGCTCCGCACTTCCACTGCAGGGGGCACGGGTTCAATCCCTGGTCAGGGAACTAAGATCTCACATGCCACGCAGTGCGACCAAAAATCATATATATATACACACACACATATATACATATATGTTAGTCAAGCAAACTATTTAAGATTTATTTGTCCTCACCCATTTAGGCACACGAGTAAGCTAAAGTGGGCTAGAAACAAGATGAACAACAAACTCTGATTAAACAATTCATTCATCAAACGCGGACACTTGCTATGGGACAGGAACTTGTGCTACTATAAAAGACACAGGAAAAGGAAGAGTCTTGATTCAGTGTCACACAGTAGTAGAGCGTGCATGGGAACACACCTGTGAGGTACCAATCCTGATTTGAGCAAGGAGATAGTCCAGGAATGTTCTCAGGAGGAGGTGACATTGAGCTAGAAGTGGAGGGACTGGTCAGTGTTAGGCAGACATGAAGGTAAAGGGAGCAGGAAGAATAAAGGTTTGGAGGTGCAGGGGTGGGGCAGGTTCCAGGACCTCAGAGTCAATATGAGGCATCAGGACGGAGGGAGGAGATGGATGGATGCAGGGGTCCAAGGGCCGGCTCCTGCGGGGCTGCACCTGCCTTGCCAGGCCAGACTAAATCCTGAGAGAAGTGGGAGCTATTGAAGAAAGCATTTCAAGCAGATAAGATTTATTTTGGGTTTACTGGCAGAGTGGGGAAGTTGATGTTTGCATGTGTGTGTGTGTGTGTGTGTGTGTGTGTGTGTGTGTGTGAGATTAACCTTGCACAATCTTCTTAAGCTTAGTAAATACAAATACAATACAAGGTACTTAAGATGGAAAGCACCAACACACCGTGTCATACACTATTGCAACATTCTCTTCATTCACATAGCACATGAGGATGAATGTATTCTCACCAAATATCTCCTTCTTTAACATGTGAGCAGAGTCGTTGTTTGGTGGGAGAGAGAGAAAGTAAAAGTGATGTCAAGCTTCAGTGACCTTCTTTTTTTAAATTTCATTTTATTTTATATTTTGAGGTTTCACATTTTGCTTTTTTATTATTTATTTATTTATTTTTGTGGTACGCGGGCCTCTCACTGTTGGGGCCTCTCCCGTTGCGGAGCACAGGCTCCGGACTCGCACGCTCAGCGGCCATGGCTCATGGACCCAGCCGCTCCGCCATGTGGGATCTTCCCGGACCGGGACAGGAACCCTTGTCTCCTGCATCGGCAGGCGGACTCTCAACCACTGTGCCACCAGCGAAGCCCTGCTTTTTTATTTTTTTAATTGAAGGATAGTCAACATACAATATTATATTAGTTTCAGGTGTACAACATAGTTTTTCGACATCTATATGCATTAGGAATTGGTCACCAGGAAGTTTAATAATCATCTGTCACCACACAAAGTTATTGCAATGTTACTATGTTCCGCATGCTGTACATTACATCCCCATGACTTATTTCTTTATTTTCTAAATGGAGGTTTGTACCTCTTCATCCTAGTTTGCTCCTCCCCCACCCACCTCCCCTCTGGCAGCCACTAGTTTGTTCTCTGTATCTCAGTCTGTTTCTGTTTTGTTATGTTTGTTCTTTTGATGTCTTAGATTCTACATATAAGGGAAATCATACAGTATTTATCTTTCTCTGTTCAGTGACCTTCATTTGTCTCAAATGTGGTTTCACCGCTGATGTTTCATCCCAGCATTTCACACTGGCCTCCTCAAACTTTTTTTATCAAAGTCGTAACAACCATCATGTCGAAGTGACCTTAAAAACTGTACAGAAGACACCTTTTGGGGACAATATGTGCATGGGGAAAAAAATCTCTTTGTCCCCCTTCTCCCCACCCATCTGTGCTTCTGCCTAAAAGCATTTGTATTTCAGAGCCTAACACTCTGTTCTTTAGATCTTAGGTGCCAATTTTCATTTTCAGAAGCCATACCAGAGAAACTGAGAAATCCCTTTTTTGACTTGACTCCTTGGAGCTTTGTAAAGAATGAATGTCAGATTCAGGCTTTATTTAAACCCTGCTTTAGTTCATTAAAAGACAAATTCTGTCTATTTAAAATTTTAATCATTACATGTCAAGAGCCACCATAACCAGACTCAGTACAACTTTAAAACACATCAGCTGATTTGGGCAGGTCACCAAATGCATCCGTTTTTCATTGCATTTAATCTCAAATATCTTTTAGATTTTGCATTTAAGGGTCACCAAATGCATCCATTTTTCATTGCATTTAATCTCAAACATCATTTTTGGCTTTCTTTTTTATAAAATTTATTTATTTTATTTATTTATTTTTGGCTGCATTGGGTCTTCATTGTTGCACGCGGGCTTTCTCTGGTTGCAGCAAGCGGGGGCTACTCTTCGTTGCGGTGCATGGGCTTCTCATTTTAGTGGCTTCTCTTGTTGCGGAGCATGGGCTCTATGTGTGCAGGCTTCAGTAGTTGTGGCTCGCGGGCTCTAGAGTGCAGGCTCAGTAGTTGTGGCACACAGGCTTAGCTGCTCCGTGACATGTGGGATCTTCCCAGACCAGGGCTCAAACCCATGTCCCCTGCATTAGCAGGTGGATTCTTAACCACTGTGCCACAAGTGAAGCCCCATTTCTGGCTTTCTTACTGGTCACCACAGTCACATCTTAAAAAAGAAAAAAGAAACAATACATTTAATCAGATAAGTCAATATTAGGAACTATTCACTAGTCACATAGAGCATGTTTTTATGTTGTAGGCACAAACATTCCCCAAATGTAACTATTTGTGTGTAGTTTTCTCTTAAGAAAATTTACCTGAAAGATGATCATAGATTTTGAACTCCATGAAAGAAAATTCTAATTTTCCATCTGAGATTTATTTTTTTAAGATTAGTAAAGAATGTTTTAACAAAAATGAACCACAGAATGAAGTTAGGTTTTTAAAGTATTTTTAAGATCTGTAAGTAAACAGTGACTTCACCTGCCTACTCTATGAAAGACCGTGGAAGTTTTAAATGAACCCCCCAATGCTGAGCTGTGTGTCCCTTTATCCCTTTACCCCAGCCTCTGCATTTTAATGACATAAGTCAAGTAATACTATCATCTGTTTGAAGATCCAATGATGTCACTTTTTCTAAACAAAGGACGAGTTAGACTGGATTTTAAACATTACTAGAGGTTTATCTCACAAGGTTCTCCCAACCTAATGGTTCTGGAGACCTAATGGAGCTGATTTTAATAGGAGGGGTGGAGGTGGGGGCAGAAGATGGAGAGTTGGGGTTCGGGGAAGGAGGCGGATTGAAAAGGATTAAAAAAAAAAAAAGGACATGTGGTCTCTGTCTGGGTTGAAAGTGCACTCGCTTCTTGCCTCCCCAGAAACAATTGGAGAGGAAACATGGGTTAATGTTAGGGAGACACTAAGGAGTTAATCATTCAGGGTACAGATGAAAGGAAGAAGGAATTCTAAAAATTGTGGCCTCCCTTTCAAAACTGAAGCCGTTTGCAAGAAGCAGAATGGAAGAGCTTATTAGCTTGACTCCTTTGCCCTCTGCAGCAGGTGCTCCCAGGTGAAATTCTGGCATTTCGTAAAGTGAGAGTTCGCTCTGCAAAATCAGAAGAATCGAGGGCATCGAAGAACAGCCATCAGGTGAGTTTGGCACAAAACTAAGTCAAAATTCCACGTTTGTGTCAGGGGCTCCTCGACCTCCCCCATCCTCGTTGCCCTCCACAGAGGTCACTGAAAAGAAGTCAGACAGACAGAGCTGCCACTGACAGAGCTGCCGTCCTCATGGGCCACTGCTCTGTCATCCTGCAGCATCAGTAGCTTTGGGAGGAGCAAGGGAGGGTTGCCAAGGCATTCGATTGTATGTCCACTTCCATTCTATTTTCAGTGCCCTTTATGCAAAAGAGGCCCTGCTGCAGCCCCACTTCCTCTTAAGAAGCTTGCCACCCAGATCCACCCTGCGCCTTTCCACAAACCCTGCGAATTGTTTTACTCCCTATGGCCGACCGACCCCATGGCTGGCGCTATGAAGTGGATCCCTTCCTTCTTTCTTCTCCTCCTTCCTATGTCTTCCTGCCCTCAAACAATTTCAGCCCTGTACTTGATGTTAGAGATACAAGGAAGACCAGAACATTCCCTGCCCTCAAATCCTTCTCAGTCCAGTGAAGGAGACATAAACTGAGGTCTGAGAACTCTGACTAATAAAGCAGCATGTCGCAGAGTTCCAGCTCATATGGAAAGTAGAACTGACGTCTTCTGACTCATAGCAAAACCTCCATCACAGCGCCACATACGAAACAAGCTATTTATACATGGATGAGTTCCATTAACAGATTTATCGTTTCAGAAAAGGCCATTGGTGCCAAGATAGCAGCATTTCAACTACTACCTTATCTTCCTCCCACTTGCTAAAGGAAGACTTTATCTGAAAGAATATGTTCCCCCATGGCTAAAGAGGCTGCCCAAAGGACACAGGCTTTTCTTACCGACAGGTGTGCAGCACATGTGGGTAAGGCCCTGCCTTCAGCATAGGGACCACACCCGACACTGTCACTCATGAGCTCCTGAGGCAGATGGAGAGGCAAGGCCTGGCCAGCCAGTGCCACCTTCTGGAGGGGCCAGGGCCTTGCAGGTGTTGTGGTTGGTGGCGCAGTAGAAGCAAATGTCAGGCCTTCCAGGAAATTCTTCCCTTTGTATACAACAGAGTGTCCTAATGCATCTGGGCTTTTAGCGGTTGGGCACATAGCAGCATCAGGAAATTGAATTAGGGGACGGATGCCAGAGACCAGGAGAGGTACCAGAAACACCGAGAAGCTTACAAGTTTACAGATAGCCTGGTGACACAAAATCAGAGAAAACATTAGGGACCTTTATTTAGTTCCTTATGAACAACTCTCAAATCTTTCTGATTTCAGATGTTACAAATTCATCCCACCAACATTGGACCTGTGAGTCTCAGAGAAAACAAGTCTCCATTGCTTGAGGAATGACTACTTCATTTACTGTCTTTCAACCCTACCCTGCTGCAAACTGTCAGGTCCCTACCCCTTTCTCTTCCTTACAGATCCAAAAATGGTTCTGTAAAGCACAGTTTGAAAACCACTGCCATGGTACATTACTGGGAAATTTGTTCATGTGTTAAAACTCAAACATCACTTCCATTTCAAAGATCACCTCCTCAATGTTTTGGTTAGCTATAGCTGTGTAACAAACTACCCAAAACATAGTGGTTCAAAACAACATGGATTTTATTTGCTCCCAGCACTGTCACTTATTAGCAATGTCAATGTGTATGATTCCATGAGGCAGGAATTCAGGACAGCTCAGTGGAATACTTCTCCTCTATGTGGGGTCAGCTGGGGTCATCAGGTGTCTGGGCTGGGCTGGTTGGGCTGGGCTGGAAGGTCCAAGAAGTCTTCACTCTCATGGCTGGTGCCTGGGTGCTCCTCCAAGTGGCCTCTCTCTATCCACATGCCTAATGAGCTTCCTTACAACATAGTGGTCTTTGGGTAGTCAGTCCTAAGTCCATGATGGCTGGCTTCCAGGGGAAAACATTCCAAGCAACAAAGGCAGGAACTGCAGATCCCCTGCCTCAGAAGTTAGTGTCTGTCCTGCCTCAGAAGTTAGTGTCCTGCCTCAGAAGTTACATGGGCTCACGTCTGCTGCACGTCGCAAGACCAGCCTAGATTCAGAGGGAGGGTAGGTAAACCTGCCTCTCCGTGGGGGAAAGGCAAAAGAATTTGCAGTGACCTTTAATCTACCACAGTGAGGGCAGCCTTTCCAGAACTCCAGTTGAAGCCTCAGACTCTATTATGGTCTCTCCTTGTCTCTTGAATTTCTGTTTCATAACATTTATCATAAGTTAGTTATGTGATGAGCTGTCTTCCTCATCAGGAACCTTATGGCCAATGAGGGCAGGGAATGAGGTGACTCTGTTAGACTCACCATTGCATACCCACTGCCTGGGGCAGTGCCGATGCATCATAGGCTTTTGGAAAATGTTTGTTTAGAGAATAGGATAAACTGTTACCAGGAAAATAGAAAAACACACGTAGGGAAAGTCAGAACAACATAATGTAGTTCATGTGATATAGTTCTATTGGAGGAAAAAAGATAAAATAGTGCTCCGAGTCTTTGAAATCCATCTTTTTGGGTAACAAACTTCTCATTAACCACCTAGAAATCTCATACTTCCTATCTTTTCCACCACGGAGGAAAAATCTAATATGTTCCATTTAAGCACATCTGTATATGAATTTTCCAGAGTATCTATATATTTAAAAAAATTTTTTAATTGTGGAAAATTACACACACAGAAAGTTTACCATCTTAACCATTTCTAAGTGTATATTTCAGTGGTGTTAAGTATCTTCACATTGCTGTGTAACCATCGCCACCATCCATCTCCAGAACGCTTTTAATCTTGCAAAACTGAAACTCTACCTATTAAACAACTCCCCATTTCCCCACCTCCCCAACCCCCACTTTATTTTCTGTCCCTATACCTCTACTCTATAGATCCTTCATGTAAGTGAACTCATACAGTATTAGTCTTTTTGTGCCTGGCTTATTTCACTGAGCATAATGTCCTCAAGTTTCATCCATTTTGCAGCACGTGTTAGAATTTCCTCCTTTTTGAAGGCTGAATAATATTCAGAATCACCTATATTTTTAAACCAGGTTTTTTCTTGTAATTGTGAAAGTAATTATATCTATTCTGAGAAGGTGTAAGAGAACGGCAGTGTCTTGAAACACTAAGCTTACCTACCCATGCACACCGTGTAGCCTTATTATTTTTTTTAGAGTCGCTTTACAATATTTGTTAGTTTCTGGTGTACAGCAAACTGATTCAGTTACATATATGTATTCTTTTTCAGATTCTTTTCCACTATAGGTTATTACAAGATATTGAGTATATCAATAGATCCTATGCATTTTAGTTATTCCTCATCTTCTCCGGAAGGTGTCGCTAGTCCTTGAAAATGGAAAGTCACATCTGGCCGTTAGGCAATTAGGTGATAGATTTTCCTTCAAATAATTTCTACTTCGCCACCCAGACAAAGCTGTGCTGAGCATACCCAGGGAATGGTGCCCCTGACATCCTCCCATCTGCCTTTTCAATCTTTTTTCTTCTTGTTACAACCTCCCTACCCCATGCCCTGCCCCTCCTCCCATCTTTTAATACTGACCTTTTCCAGGAGTCTCTCTCCTGGCCAGTCACCTTGGTCTCATCCTGCCAGATTCGCCTGCCATGTCTCTTGTATCCCAGAGACCCCTCCCAGTAAACACCCAAGTGTGAATAGGATCACAGATGATATTTGTGAATGAAAGGTTTATAGCTGGGTTTTTTTTTTCCTTTCTTTATTTCCCAAGCTTTCTTTGAATTGGTTACACATTTTATAATTTAAAATTGATTTTAGGGACTTCCCTGGTGGCACAGTGGTTAAGAATGCACCTGCTAATGCAGGGGACACAGGTTTGCACCCTGGTCCAGGAAGATTCCACAGGCCATGGAGCAACTAAGCCCATGCACCACAACTACTGAGCCTGCGCTCTAGAGCCCGCGAGCCACAACTGAGCACACGCACCACAACTACTGAAACCCATACACCCTAGAGCCCTTGCTTCACAACAAGAGAAGCCACCACGCTGAAAAGCCGGTGCACCGCAACGAAGAGTAGCCCCCGCTCAGCACAACTAGAGAAAGCCCGTGCACAGCAACAAAGACCCAACACGGCCATAAATTAATCAATTAATTAAATTAAAAAATAAGTAAGGGCTTCCCTGGTGGAGCAGTGGTTGAGAGTCCACCTGCCGATGCAGGGGACACGGGTTCGAGCCCTGGTCCTGTAGGATCCCACATGCGCGGAGCGGCTGGGCCCGTGAGCCACAGTTACTGAGCCTGCGCGTCTGGAGCCTGTGCTCCACAGCAAGAGGCTGCAACAGTGAGAGGCCCGCGCACAGCAATGAAGAGTGGCACCCGCTTGCCACAGCTGGAGAAAGCCCTCGCACAGAAACGAAGACCCAACACAGCCATAAATAGATAAATAAATAAATTTTAAAAATATATATATATAATTCTAAAATAAATAAATAAAATTAATTTTAAAAAGTTAAGTCAAGTTTTTACTAGGTCAGCAGTGGCATAATTCTACTCTGTCTTTTACACCTGATATTCCCGATTTTTACCATTACTGAGCACCATCTGTGTTATTATTTGCCTAATAACTTTAAAACAGTTATTTTTATTTATTTTTTTGTTTTTCATTGACGTATAGTTGATTTACAATGTTGTGTTAGTTTCTGGTGTACAGCAAAATGATTATATATGTATATATGTATTCTTTTTCACATTCTTTTCCATTATAGGTGTTATTACAACATATTGAATATAGTTCCCTGTGCTATACAGTAGAACGTTCTCGTTTATATATTTTATATATAGTGGTTTGTATCTGTTAATCCCAAACTCCTACTTTATCCCTCCCACACCCCCATCCCCTTTGGTAACCATAAAGTTTGTTTTCTGTGTCTGTTTCTGTTTTGTAAATAAGTTCATTTGTGTCATATTTTAGATTCCACATATAAGTGATATCATATATTTGTCTTTGTCTGACTTACTTCACTCAGTATGATTATCTCTAAGTCCACCCATGTTGCTGCAAATGGCATTATTTCATTCTTTTTTATGGCTGAGTAATATTCCATTGTATCTTTATAACACATCTCTTTATTCATTCATCTGTTAATAGACATTTAGGTTGTTTCCTTGTCTTGGCCATTGTGAATAGTGCTGCTATGAACATAGGGGTGAGTGTATCTTTTTGAATTATAGTTTTGTCCAGATATATGCCCAGGAGTGGGATTGCTGGATCATGTGGCAACTCTATTTTTAGTTTTTTAAGGAAACTCCATACAGTTTTCCATAGTTATTTGCCTAATAACTTTTATGAAACTTATTCACTTTTCTACAAAGTTAAATAAATATATCTTAAAAGATAATTTTATGTGACATTCTAAAATGGAAAACGCATTTGCCACAAATATAAAGTAACCATAAAAATAAATACAACAGAAATAAAACAACATTCTCAAATCTACTTTAAACCATTGCCTGCTGGAAGCTGGGATTCTTTGTTAAAAGGGTGATTAGCAAGTGTTAGGGGTCTTCTCCTAGGGGTCATCAGATTGATTGGAGGAAAACTGAGTCATTGTTAATTAGTACAATGGGCCTCATATCTCTTTAGGTTCATTTGCACTTTAATGAAGTAATCTTGAAGACTACACCTTGGCTGGAGGGAAAGACTTTCTCAAAGTTGTATTTCAGATGTAGGGGCTGGTGGGCGTGGAAGAGGTGTGTGTGCACCCATTAGGGTTAGGTGGCCTTGTCCCGAAGGTGATACCCCCTGGGGTGCACTAAATTGTTTGGCCTGCACCCAGGCCCCACAAGCAGGGATTAAGGTACGAAGATGATAGTCATCTACCAGGGCCTGACCATAGCTCCTGTACTCATACAGATATTCAAGCAGGCGAAAGCATGCTTTCCTTGTTTTTTCGACCGTGAGCCTTAATCACAGACAGGCAGAAGGAAAAAAATGCAGCAAAGCTGAGAGCAAAGTGCTGCAGAAATAGACTTCCTGCAAAATTGTCTTTGCAGTTTTTTCCCTCTTCAATTTAGTCTTTGCTCATTGCTACAGCTATTGTCAAGTCACTGATTACAAGTGAAGACCCAAACACCAGATAAATCTATGAATATTAGGCTGTAGTAGAAAGAGCTCTAGAGCTGGAAGTAAGAAACCTGAAATCCAGTCCTCTTCCAACATTTCTTCGCTGTATCATCACCAAGACCCACTTATCCCATCGTTCATCACGTCTCATCTGCCATTAAATCTTCAATTCCCTGGGCTTCCCTGGTGGCGCAGTGGTTGAGAGTCCACCTGCCGATGCAGGGGACACGGGTTCATGCCCCGGTCCGGGAAGATCCCACATGCCGCGGAGCGGCTGGGCCCGTGAGCCATGGCCGCTGAGCCTGCGCGTCCGGAGCCTGTGCTCCGCAACGAGAGAGGCCACAACAGTGAGAGGCCCACGTACCGCACAAAAAACAAACAAACAAACAAAGAAAACCTTCAATTCCCTCCCCCTTATTTGAATGAATTAGGATATGAGGGCTCCAACTAGAACCTCTGTAAGATGAGAACATCTTATCCCCACCCTGGAAGGCTGGGGACTGGACCAGATAACCTCTTGTACCCACCAGTTTGGAGGTCATAGAATCCTATGAACTAGCAAAAATCAACTGTACACCTGTGCCTAATTCTTGAGCATGAAGCAAATACAAGATATACCAGTGTCTGAGATGTCAACAGAGACAGTTATGTATAGACAGCCAACTATTCACAATAAGGATGATGAAGATATGTAATTTTTATTGAATCCTCAAAACAGCCCCATGAATTCGTTTCTATTACTATGCCCATTTTTTTTTTTTTTTTTTTTTTTTTTTTTTTTTTTTTTTGCAGTATACGGGCCTCTCACTGCTGTGGCCTCTCCCGTTGCGGAGCACAGGCTCCAGACGCGCAGGCTCAGCGGCCATGGCTCACGGGCCCAGCCGCTCCGCGGCATGTGGGATCTTCCCGGACCGGGGCACGAACCCGTGTCCCCTGCATCGGCAGGCGGACTCTCAACCACTGCGCCACCAGGGAAGCCCTATACCCATTTTAAAGGGGTAGAAGCCAAGGCACAGAGAGTCCAAGTCATTTGTCCATAGTGCACAATCAATACGCAAGAGAAAGAAGATATACAAACCACTGCCTCGCCCTCAAAGCCTTGCACCCTCAAGGGGGCGGGCACAAATGCAAGCTCTAAGCCAGGTAGAATGCAGTCAGGGGCAAATACAGCTGTTAGGAGAAAGTGTTCCTTCTGGATGGGCGTGTAGGCGACAGTGAGAGGCAGTGGGCCCGGTGATTCCCTGGGAGGGAACACAGAGGATCACGCAAATAGAACAGCACAATTTTCAAAAGATGGCCTGATGGTCCCCTTCACGCCTGGCCTGCCACCTGTGTTCTGACATCAGTCAAACTTAGCATCACTAATAGGGACAGCAGGGAAGGGTCCCCGATGGGATGGACAGGAAGCCCACTGCCCCTCTGAGGAAGGAGTCTTGCTCCTGTTAAATCAGTTAAACAAGGAGGCCATAGACCCGAGGTGGCTTTAATGCCATGGCGAACTGAATAAGCAAAGCAAAACCTAAACCTGTAAATGCCTCAAGGTTACGAAATTGAAACCTAAGGACAACCAATCACAAACAGCCAACTAGGCTTTAAGCTACAGCCAATCAATAATCTCCATGCTCTGTTTCTGCCTTTTCTCTCTAAAAGTCTCTCCCAGCTCCTGCTAGTGGAGGACTCCTAACCAGCCCTGGTTTGATGCTGCCCAATGTGGAATCAATTTTTGCTCAGATAGACTTAAAAGTTTTAATATGCCTCAGTTTATCTTTTAATACTCCCAACCATCTAATGATGTCGTCAGAGCTAACTTACATGAAGTGCAGGAAATAGAGGAGAAAGTTAGATGATACCACAAGGAAGCAAGGCAACAATCCAGAATATGGAAACATTCTGTAGGAAAACAGACCTGTTTTCTGTAAGTCAGTGACATGGGAGGTCAAAGGAGAGGGGACTAGTCTGGATGAAAACACTAAAGAGCAATAACAACGTCATGTAATATGGACCCTAACTCCAAGAAGCCAACTGTAAAAAGACATTTTTGAGATAATCAAGGAAGTCTGATTATGGGTGATGTAGTGGATAATACCAAGAAAAAGTCAGTTAGGAGTAAATGTGGCATTGTGGTTGTACAAGAAAATGTCATGCTTTAGAGATCTGTCATGCTTTTAGGGATTTGATATGATTTCCAGCATCTTCTTTAAAATATTTTAGCAAGAAAGAAAAAAAGTGATAGATATAGAAGACACGGCACAATTTTTATACTATTGAGTTTCACCAATGGGGGGGGTCACTCCACTGGTCTCTCTCCAATTTTATGTATGTTTGAATATTTGTAACAAATTACGAGTACACAGCCCCAAGCTGGAAACAAACCAACTGCCTGTCCATCAACAGGTGAATGGATAAACCAACAGCCATACAATGGAATGCTACTCAGAAGTGAAAAGGAATAGACAGCTGATACACAAAACAACGTGGATGAATCACATAAGCATTGCGCTGAGTGGAAGAAGCCAGGTTCGAAAGGCTGTATGCTCTATGATTCCATTTATAGGACGTTCTGAAAAAGACTAAAGGGACAGAAAATTGATCAGTGGTTGACAGGGCCTAGGGTAGGAGGATGGGATTGAGTACAAAGAGGCAAGAGGAATTTGGGGGGTGGGGATGGAAATGTTCCATATCCTGGTAGAAATGGTCTATATCTCGGTGGTTATGTAACTGTATACATTTGTCAAAATTTATAGAACTATGCACCAAAAAAAGGTGAATTTTACTCTACGTAATTATACTTTAATTACTTTAATATACTACTCTAAGTAGTATACTTTAATTAACCTGAGTTTAAAAACAAATAGAATGAGACCAAGAGCTAAGGAAGAAAGGGAGGGAGGAAGGGAGGAAAAGAGAGGACGGGGGATCCTCTGCATAGCAGGCTTGGAGCCTGGAGACGGAGCAAAACTCTTTGCAAACACTGACCAGCGCAAGGTCAGAGACATCTTGAGAACCACTGCTTCCCTGGGACTGTTTCCACAGTCCCAGGGAGAAAAACAAAAATATATAAATTCTGCTTCTCTTTTCCCTTCGTGTTTGTTGGGCTGTGCTTCTTTTCCTCTGCTGTGGCCCCTTCTCCTTACCTTATTCATACTCTCTTAGGAAGACAGTCTCCCCATAGACTCAAGTGCTGGCTGATGAAAGCAGGACTGAAACATTTGATCTCACCTTGATTTAACTAGAACAGCCTGTTCCGGGGATGGAACAAGCAGTGACCCAGAGGTTTTTGTTAAAGAATCTGACTGTATTGATCCAAGTAAATGAAAGAATAGATAAGTATTTTTACTGCAGCCGTCTGGCTAAGAATTGATGGGAAAATATTCATGAAGAGTTAAATAGAAAACAATGGTGTTCTCTTGCCAGCATGCTTTTCACCTGGTGGAGAATTCATTTCATTTTTTTAAAATTTAATTAATGAATTTATTTATTTATTTTTGGCTGTGCTGGGTCTTCATTGCTGTACGCGGGCTTTCTCTCTTTGCAGCGAGCAGGGGCTACTCTTCGTTGGGGTGCGTGGCCTTTTCATTGTGGTGGCTTCTCTTGCTGTGGAGCACGGGCTCTAGGCGCACGGGCTTCAGTAGTTGTGGCGCATGTGCTCAGTAGTTGTGGCTCGCGGGCTGTAGACCGCAGGCTCAGTAGTTGTGCACAGGCTTAGTTGCTCTGAAGCAGGCATGTGGGATCTTCCCAGACCACGGCTCTAACCCGTGTCTCCTGCATTGGCAGGCAGATTCTTAACCACTGCGCCACCAGGGAAGCCCCAAGAACTCATTTCAGATTTCCATTTTTAGCAAATATGTCCCATATCTCCCTAGGCTGGAGCCCCTGACCCTCCTCGGGACACCTCTCAGACAGGAGAATTGCCTAATCACAACCTGTTTATTTCACCCTAAATTTTATAGTCCTAAGTCCTTTGCCAAGCTGTCATTTTCATGAGATCAAAGTACATTTGCTTTAAGAGGTACAAACTACTATGTAGAAAATAAGTAAGCTACAAGGATAGGGAATATGGCCAACATTTTATAATAACTATAAATGGAGTATAACCTTTTTTTTTTTTTTTTTGACCTCTCCACACTGCTTGTGGGATCTTAGTTCCCCAACCAGGGATCGAACACAGGCCCTTGGCAGTAAGAGCAAGGAGCCCTAACCACTGGACTGCCAGGGGAATATAAGATTTAAAAATTGTGAATCACTATGTTGTACACCTGAAACTTATATAATATTGTAAATCAACTACACCTCAAGAAAAAATAATAAAAATAAATTCTACTGCTAAAAAAAAAGTACGTTTTCGAAAGACTGAAAGTTGATTGATTAGCAAAATAATAAACTGTCTAATCATTTGTTGACGAAGTATTGTCTCTTGTAACAAGAATTTTGGTGACCATCAAGAAATCAAACTATTAGAATTTTCTAAAAGTGTTACTTTCATTTCATATCTTAGCCTTTTATTTTTATTTTAAAGTTTATTCTTTAAGTGTTAGAATGGGTAATCCATTCCAATGGTTGAAAAAATAAGGAAAAAGTAGAGTGGAAAGTTTCCTTCCCTCAGTTGTCCCCATTTGCCCACTACGCCCTCCCTAGAAGTTTCTTTTGTATTCTTCTAGGGATTTTAATGCATACGAATGTGAATATTTACTTACTCCACTTTTAAAACCTAAACTTTCTATTAAAGTATATATGTCTGGAGGAAAAAGTACACAAATCTTAAGTGATCAGCTCAATATTTTTTCTCAAAGTGAACATACTCATGTCCTCCTAGATCAAGAAAGAAAACTTTCTCAGCCTCTCATGGGCCATGAGGCTCTTACCATGAGACTCTTAGTAAACAGGTATTCAGGTCTTTTGCTCATTTAAAAAAAACAGGTCGTTTATTTTTTTTTACTGATTAGTGGTTCTTTACATCTCTGGCTATGAGTCCTTTGTTTATTACATGTACTGCAAATAACTTTTCCTCTCTGTGGCCTCCTTTTGACCCTTTAAATGGTGTCTTTGGATGGACAGAGGTCCTTAGCTTTAATGTACTCCAATTTGTAATTTTTTGTTTGTTTGTTTGTTTTGACCAAGCCATGCAGGCTGTGGGGATCTTAGCTCCCCAACCAGGGATCCAACACGGGCCACCTGCAGTGGAAGCACGGAGTCCCAACCACTGCAACACCAAGGAATTACCTAAATTTTATTATTTTATGGTTACCACTTTTTGCTTCCTGTTTAAAAAATCTTTACCTTCACTAAACTCATGAAGATATTTATCTATGCTTCTTCTATTAGCTCAATTGTTCTATGTTTTCAGACCTCCAATCCATCTGAATTGACCTTTGTGTATGTTGTAAGCTAGGGGGGGGTCCAGATTCATTTTTCTTCCCATTTGAATATCCAGTTAACTTAGCACCATTTTTTTTTAATTAATTTATTTTTGGCTGCGTTCGGTCTTCATTTTTGCACGTGGGCTTTCCCTAGTTGCAGAGAGCGGAGGCTACTCTTCATTGCGGTGCACAGGCTTCTCATTGTGGTGGCTTCTCTTGTTGCAGAGCATGGGCTCTAGGCACAAGGGCTTCACTAGTTGTGGCTCACAGGCTCCAGAGCACATTCTTCCCTGCTGTTGCATTGGTTAAGAATCTGCCTGCCAATGCAGGCGACACGGGTTCGAGCCCTGGTAGGGGAAGATCCCACATGCTGTAGAGCAACTAAGCCCATGCACCATTGCTACTGAGCCTGTGCTCTAGAGCCCACGAGACACAACTACTGAGCCTGCGTGCCACAACTACTGAAGCCTGCATGCCTAGAGCCCATGCTCTGCAACAAGAGAAGCCACAGTAATGAGAAGACTGCGCACCACAACGAAGAGTGGCCCCTGCTTGCCGCAACTAGAGAAAGCCCTCGTGCAGCAACAGAGACCCAAAGCAGCCAAAAATTAATTAATTAATTTAAAAACAAACAAACAAAAATGTTGCCTATATTCCCCATGTTGTACAATACATCCTTGAGCCTATCTTACACTCAATAGTTTGCACCTCTCACTCCCCACCTCTATATTGTCCCTCCCCCTCCCAACAGGTAACCACTAGTTTGTTCTCTAGATCTGTGGGTCTGCTTCTTTCTTGTTATATTCTCTACTTTGTTGTATTTTTTAGATTCCACGTATAAGTGATATCGTACAGTATTTGTCTTTTTCTGTCTGACTTATTTCACTTAGCATAATACCCTCCAAGTTCATCCATGTTGCTGCAAATGGCAAAATTTTGTTCATTTTTATGGCTGAGTAGTATTCCATTGTGTGTATATACACCACATCTTCTTTATTCATCTCCTGATGGACACTTAATTTGCTTCCATATCTTGGCAATTGTAAATAATGCTGCTATGAACATTGGGGTGCATGTATCTTTTCAGATTATTGTTTTGTTTTTCTTGGATGTATAACCAGGAGTAGAATTGCTGGGTCATATGGTAATTCTATATTTCTTTACTTTTTTTTCTCTCTCTCTCTTTATTTTCTTTAGTTTTTTTCTTTTTTTAAAATTTTATTTATTTTTTATTTTTTTCTTCTATTTTTTGTTTTTTGAGATACCTCCATACTGTTTTCCACAGTGTCTGTACCAACTTACATTCCCACCAACAGTATATGAGGATTCCCTTTTCTCCATAGTCTCACCAACATTTGTTATTTGTTTTCTTTTTGATGACAGCCATTCTGACAGGTGTAAAGTGATATTTCATTGTGGTTTAGATTTGCATTTCCCCGATAATTATCGAGGTTGGACATCTTTTCATGTGCCTATTGGCCATCTGCATTTCCTATTTGGAAAAATGTCTATTCAGTTCTTCTGCCCACTTTTTAATTGAGTTGTTTGTTTTTTTGATGTTGAGTTGTATGAGCTGTTTATATATGTTGAATATTAACCCCTTATTGGTCATATCATTTGCAAGTATTTTCTCTCATTTAGTAGGTAGATTGTCTTTTTGTTTCGTCAATAGTTTCCTTTGTTGTGCAAATGCTTTTAAGTTTAATTAGGTCCCATTTGTTTATTTTTGCTTTTATTTCCTTTACTTTAGGACACAGATCCAAAAAAATATTGCTGCAATTTATGTTAGAGTGTTCTGCCTATGATTTCCTCTAGGAGTTTTATAGTATTCAGTCTTACATTTAGGTCTTTAATCTGTTTTGAGTTTATGTTTGTATATGGTGTTAGACAATGTTCTAATTTCATTCTTTTACATGTAGCTGTCCAGTTTTCCCAGCACCTTGATGAGACTGTCTTTACTCCACTGTATATCCTTGCCTCCTTTGTCATAGATTAATTAACCATAGGTGCGTTGGTTTATTTCTGGGCTTTCTATCTTGTTCCATTGATCTATATTTCTGTTTTTGTGCCCATACAATACTGTTTTTATTACTGTAGCTTTGTAGTATAGTCTGAAGTCAGGGAGTGTGATTCCTCCAGCTCTGTCTTTCTTTCTCAAGATTGTTTTGGCTATTCAGGGACTCTGGCTTTCCCCTTGCTTTCTTCCTTCTGAAATATACTTGATGGGTGATCCATGTGTTACAGGTGTACAGTATGGTGATTCACAGCTCCTGAAGGTTATACTGTATCAATAGTTATTATAAAATCTCTGGGCTTTGCTCTGAGTGAAACGGAGAGTCAATGCAGGGGTTTGATATGACTTCCATTTAACAGAATTTTTCTGGAGGCTGGGTGGAGACAATATCAGACAAGGGTGGAAGCAGGGAGAACTGTTAGGAGGGTGTTGCCATAATCTAGGTGAGATGATGAGGTGGTGAGATCCGTGAGACATGGTCAGAGACGCTGGATAAATTGTAAGCGGAGAGCCAACAGAATCCCCTGACTGCTCCTAGGTGGAGAGAAAGAGGGTGATCAAAAGGATGTCAGGGATTTGGGCCTGAAAGGAAGGATGGGGTGCCAGTAACCGAGGGAGGGTTGGAATGCTGGGGAAGGTGACGGACCTGGATTTCACCCTGGACTGATGCTTGGACTGGGATGTTGACTCTTTGGTGTCTCTTAGATGTTCCCGTGGTGATGCCAGGCCGGCAGTGGGTAACGAAGCACGGCCGGGGAGAGGCCTGGGTGGTGGTATTTATTTGGGAGTCATAAGCCTGAGAGATGGGCTTTAAAACTGTGAGTTGGGAGCAGCCTAGAAAGGTAAGGGCAGGAACAGAGCGAGGAGGTCCTGGGGCCCCAGCGATAAGAAGGAAAAAGAGGAACCAGGGGAGGAGGCTATGAGGAAGCATCCAGTAGGCAGGAGAAAAATCCAGAGGGTGTGGTGTCTTGGAAGCCAAGTGAAAGGAGAGCTTTGAGGCCGAGAGCGATCCCGGTGTCACAGCTGCGCAGCGACCAGGTAAGATAAGCCGGGAAGCGCCGCTGGCTTTAACTTCACAAGGGCCGTTGGTTACTAATGCGAGCAGTTTCGGTGGAGTGATGGGGATGGTTTAAGAGAGATTTGGGGAAGAATCGTGGCCTTCAAGTGCAGATAATTCTTTGGGGATTTTGGCTGCGGAGGAGAGCAGTAGCTGGTGGGAGCAGAAGGAAGGCCGGGAAGAGGTTTTCTTTCTTTCTTTTTATTTTTTTAAGATTGGAAAAATTACAGCTTTTTGGTGTGCAAATAAGAGTGATTTAGTAGACAGAAAAACTGATAATGCAGAACTGGGTAGAATTAACGGGGCAAGCATCTTGAGTACAGGAGAAAGGATGGGATTAAGTGGTTTTGGATTGGAGCACAGAAGGTGAGGGGTCAGCAAACGCTTTCTACAAAGGACCAGATAGTAAATATTTTAGTATTTGCGGGTCCCACGGTCTCTGTCACCACTGTTCTGCTGCGGCTCTAAAGCCGCCGTGGACGATACACAAATGAATGGGCATGGCCATGTTCCAATAAAACTGCGTTTCAGTTCATCAAAATTTTAATTTCATATAATTTTCACATGTCGCAACATATATTCTTCTTTTGATTTCCCCTCCTTCGACCATTCCAAAAGTTAACGGCAGGCTGTACAGAAACGGGCAGTGAGCTGGATTTGGCCCCTAGGCCAAAGTCTGCCAACGTCCAATCTATGTACCTGACAAGAGTAACCCAGACGGGTACAAAGAAATTGAGTAGAAGTGGTGAGGGGAATCTGAATTCTCCGGAGCGCTTCAATTTTCTCAGGGAGGTGGGACCCCGAGAACGAGGATGAGTGAGAAAGTAGAGAAGATTTGAGGAGAGAAGCAAAGACATAAAATACAGAGTGTGGATTGACCAGGAACATCTAAGTAGAACGAGTCTCCCTGCAGCCTTAAGTCCCCTTTTGAGGTCTGCAGTCTTGAGTCTGAAGTCAGATCTCTTCAGGAGAGGCTGTGTTTTTCTGCAGCCACGATACGTAGTTGTCACAAAGTTGGGCTTGAGAAGCTGTGACTCTGCCAAAAGAGTTTCAAGTAGGAGGAAGCGAAGTTAAGAGTTTTCATCTAAGAGGTTATAGATGATTGTAGGCTTATGAGAGATTTAACAAATAATAATACAGGACGCCCAGTTAAATCTGAATTTCAGATAAACAACAAATACGTTTTTAGTGTAAGCCTGTCCCACGATTAGGAGGAAGAGAGAAGATAAAGCAGTCCGGGGAGATGTGCAAATTGGGACATCAATGGATTGGAGGTCTTGTCCGGGAACGGGTGCTGGGGGGAACCACCAGCCAGGACAAGGTAGAGTCGAACGCCTGACCTTGAGATGAATAAAAAGAGGAAGGTTGAACCCTAAAATATGCCTGTGGTTGATGCTGCAGGGTGGGCTTAAGGAGGACTTAGGAAGGAGCCAGCAAGGGGGTTGTGACCCGAACCAGGTGTAAGTTCTGACCTTCCAGAAGAGGGAAGAGGAAGGCAAACATTTTCTGCTAACTCATGTCCCTGGTCCACTTCAGAATGAGCTCACCACTCCCCTTCCCCTTCGCACACCCAGGTGGTTACTGGGATTTGGAAACAAAAGCTCCAAGGAGACACACAGGGGCTTTAGAGTTTTCAAAGTACAGTCCACTCGGCAAGATGTTGGCTAAGATGTGTGGCCACCTCTTCAGAAGGTGAGCTCTTGTTATCCAGTCAGAAATGAAAAATGATTCGGTTATTATGATTATGATAGAATAAGCTCAGGAAGAAAATACAGACTCAGTAGAGAAGCGGCAAACCCACAGCAGCTACAGAGATCCTCACTGGGCTCTGGAAGGGATGGAAGAACGGTACGGGAGAGGGACTGGGTGATGGTTAGAAACCCTCTTACCTACCTCTGGAGACTAAGTTCCCAGGGAGCAGAGAAGGGGTTTGTGCACAGCTGTGCCCTCAGTTCCTGGAGCAGCTCCTGACAGAGAGCAGATGAATAATACTTGTCGAGTGAATAAATGAGTACAGAACAGTGAAAGAAAACCTGGGGAATCTCCTTGGCTACCTTTGGCCACTTAACCAGATATGTGGCCTTGGGCGAGTTAATTAGCATCTCTGAGCCTCAGTTTCCTACACCTCCACACCTTTGCAAAGCAGAAATGAGATAGCGCTTAACGTTTAGGAATAGTGGTTGTTGTGGGTTACTGATAGGAAAAGAGATGGGGCGTGGTCTTTTTTTTTTTTTTAATTTTTTTTGCAATACGCGGCCCTCTCACTGTTGTGGCCTCTCCCGTTGCGGAGCACAGGCTCCGGTCGCGCAGGCTCAGCGGCCATGGCTCACGGGCCCAGCCGCTCCACGGCATGTGGGATCCTCCCGGACCGGGGCACGAACCCGTGCTCCCTGCATCGGCAGGCGGACTCTCAACCACTGCGCCACCAGGGAAGCCCTAGCTTGAGAATTTTAAAAGGGGGTGGTACTTTAAAATTTTGGGAAATCCTGGAACTTAGAAGAAAATTTTTCAAGTAAAGTTAAAAAAATTATTTACTTTCTATTATATGTCAACTCGTATGGAAGACAGTTATATACATTATCTGCAGAAAATCCTTGGGGATAAGCAACATCCTAGGAAAAAACATAACAAGTATGTAAATGGCTAAACAGCGGCATGTAAACAGAGGGAACAGGGCTTCAAACCAAAATTCAGGTTTAAGTATCTTGGAATGTTAAAGGCAAATTTAGAGGGTTAGTCCTATCTCCCACACAGAGCCCAAATCTTCTCTGCAATAGTGAAGTCTAGATTTGGAGCCAGAGTTAGACCCCTTAAGACAGTCCAATTCATTCTGAATTAGTCAAAGGTTTTTCTTTCCAAAACATTAAAGCTAGTCTCGAGCAATTTCCCCTCTCTGGCCCTGGCTCTGACCTTTGGAGCTGCCCGCAGGAAATACAGACCGGCCAGAAGGACAGGGGGCTATGTCCTTCTCACCCTCGTTACTGCTTCCCACAGCCGTGCACGCAGGGGACACTCAGGAAATGTTTGCTGCATCGAACCTGGCTTTGCCTTTTCTCGCAATGACGCCTAAGAGACGAAATAGCCCCAGTCTCCAGCCCTCCAAGATCAGTGCTGCTCTTGCCCTCTGAGATCCTGGCTCCAAGCCTTGACCTGAAACCCCCCTGGGAAGATAGGTCTGTGCTCTCATTAACTCAGTCGGTCCAGAAGCATCCACTGAGTGCCTACTGCGTACCAGGCGCTGTTGTAAGTGCTGGGAACCTATCTTCTAACAAAACAGGCAGATTACCCTTGTATCTTCTGTGTGAGAAAGTAGAGAATACACAACGAATATAAGATCTTCCAGAAAGTGATAAGTGGTAGGGAGAAAAAAATGGAAGCAGGTAAGAGGAATTGAGAGTGTCAGTGGTGCTTTCAATGTAAGTGGGATGGCCGTGTCAGCCAAGAAGTGAGGTGATGAAAATGTCCATGAGATCACTGTGAGGGGGAGTGGCAAGGGAACAGGCTGTGTAAAGTGCGGAAGTACCAGCCTGCATGGTGAGGGGGAGCAGAGGGAGCTCGGGGGAGCAGGGGGCCCATCACAGAGATGCTGTCAGGCAGATGCAGGCTCGGGCTGCACTGTCCCCAGCAGGAGCCTCCAGCCACGTGGGGCTACGCAGCTCCTGAAATGTGGCTATGACCCACTACGTTTCAGAGACTTTGAATGAAAACAAGAATGTGACATTTCTCAATTTTTATGTGATTCCATGTTGAAACGGTAACAACTGTGTTAAATAAAATATACTATTACAATCATGTCACTCGTTTCTTTTTTTACTTTTTTATTATGGTTACCAGGAAATTTAAAACGCCACATGTGGCTCCTAATCTGTTTCTATTGGATGGTATCGGTCTAGGGTCTTGCACACCCTTCTAAGGACTTTGGCTTTTATTCCAATAGAAATGGGGATCCCTTGGAGAGCTTAGAGCAGAGGAGTGACAGGATCTGGCTTTGTACAAAAGGATCACTCTGGCTGCTGTATTGAGATTAAATTGCAGGACGTCACTCATGGAAGCGGGAGCCCCTTCAGGAGGCCGTGGCAGTGATGCAGGGGAGATAATGGTGGCTTAGCCCAGGGGGCCAGCGGTGGAGGCAGTGAGATGTGGCTGGAATTGGATGTATTTTTGAAGGTAGTGCTTACAGGAGCGCCTGCAGGATTAGACGTGGGATGTGAGAGAACGGAAGGAACCAAAGGTGCACGCAGTGATTCTGGCCTGAGGAGCTGGCCATTCCCTGAGGGAGGAAGACCGTGGGCAGAGCAGTGGACTGTCAGGATGTCAATTACAGTCACGTGGAGATGCTGAGACAACAGCTGGGTGTTTTTTGTTTGTTTGTTTGTTTTTTTGTGGTACGTGGGTCTTTCACCGTTGTGAGAGGCTCCGGACGCGCAGGCTCAGCAGCCATGGCTCACGGGCCCAGCCGCTCCGCGGCATGTGGGATCCTCCCGGACCGGGGAACGAACCCATGTCCCCTGCATTGGCAGGTGGACTCTCAACCACTGCGCCACCAGGGAAGCCCAACAGCTGGGTGTTAGAGGACAGCGCCCAGGGGAGAAATTTGGGAACTGTAATATCTAAGTGGTCTTTAAAGTCAGGAGACTGGAGGAGCTCACCACGGGAGTGCAATAATATTGAGAAGAAGGCTAAGGACTGAATTTAAGAATATGAGGTTGGGGAGAAAAGGTGGAATCAGCAAAGGACTGAGAACGGACGAGGCAGATGGTGGTGACCTGGAGCCAAGGAAGAATGTGTTTCCAGGAGAAGCAAGAAGTCAGCATGTCCAGTGCTTCTGTGTCAGCATGTCCAGTGCTTCTATGGACAGAGTTAGGATGAGGATGGAGAGTTGACCATTGGGTTTAGATGATGTGGAGGTCAGGAGTTTTTTGGAATCGTCTGAGCAAAAGCCTGATAGCAGTGGGTTTGCCCGAGAATGGCAGGAAAGACTTTGGAGACAGCGAGCATGGATAACTCCAGGAATTTTACTGGAAAAGGGAGGAGAGAGATGAGGCCATAGCTGACAGGTACTTGGGGCCGGAGAGGGATTCTAATTAATGATGGGGTAGATAACAGCCGGTTTGGGTGCTCGTGAGAATAACACAATAGAGAGAGGAAAACTGATGATGTCGGGTAAAGGTGGACCATTGCTGGAGTCAGGTTCCCATGGAGATGAGAGGGGATTCCATCCAGGGCACAGGCAGCCTTGCCTGTATGAGCCACGGCAGTTCCCCTTCACTAACAAGTAGGAAAGCCAACTGTAAGGGTGTGGATGCAGGTGGGGACGTCACGGAGGGTCTCTTCCAGCTGCTTCATTTGCTCAGAGAAGTGGGAAGCAAACCCATCAGCTGGGAGAGGCTTTGGAGGTCCTGCAGAGTGAGCTCAAAGTGTAAAATAGGTGTCCAGGAGAGAGTGAGAGAGAAAGCACTGGGGAAATAGGGGCTGATTAATGCACCCCCGCCAACCTTGGTACTTTTCGGAAGTGGGTTTAAAGTGAGAGCAGTCGGCATGGTGGTGTGTTTTCTCTAGCCACTTTTCACGGCAAAGGGCCAGGAGTAGGGTAAGCCCGGGGCTGTGGCACCTGCCAAGGTGTGAGCGTGCCCTCAAGGGAGCGATCCTAATGACTGACCACAGACTTGACTCGTTCAAACACATATTTGCCGAATGGCCGCTGTCATCACAGCAGTAAGGTAATAAAACTGCTTTTGCGCTCAGCTTACGTTGTGGTCCTGTCGCCAAATCAACCGCCTCTCTGGTGACGCTGCGTGCTCTTGCACTGCGTTCCCGTGGCCGTGGCAGGAACTGCGGCTGCTGAGGCACCAGATGAGACAGGGCTGCCGCCTCCTGGCCAGTTTCTGCTACTGCAAATACGCCAGGACCACATCTACAACTAGCTTCTCACTGCCCTGGGCTGGTGAGCGGTAAAAACAAGGACCCGACCAAAGGCTAGCGCTGGGCGCCCAGGACCTCTGCTTTTCCCCACCCCTCCGTCTTCCATTCTCATTCTCAGTAAGGAGCAACGTAATCCCTACTAAAGGGCGCTCCTTTCCTGGGAAGGTTTCCACCTTAGCAGACAACTTTAAGTATCCAAAAGCCCTCAAGCGCCAAGGAAATGAAGCAGTCATTGAATTTCAAGCATCTGTGGAAAATCAGTGCAGGAAATATTTGAGATGCAAAAGTCTGCCTTGTGGCTACTTGTCCACATAGTACCGTATAGATGGTATATTAGCATTTTTGTTCTCTTTGACTTTGGTTTCACTCTCTGGTTAGTAGGTTTTGCTGATTTCACTTTCCTACTTGTTATTAATTTTTCATTTCGCTGTTATATTTACAATTTCTCAACTATACTTCAATAAAAAAGAAAAGAAAGATAGAAAAGAGTTCACTGTCATGGAAAACCATCACATAAAATATTATGATTAGAAGGACCTGAAGATGTTGTCTAGCTTATATTTCTGTGCCTCACAGTGAAATTGTACTCAGGAAGTGACTTCTAATGCTCATCACAACTACGGACGGGCAGTGTGGACAAAGGGACAGGGTTGAAGCTGGTGTTGTCAGACCGCTGGTGGGGTGCCTGGTACCCCACCTGGTGATGAGCTAATGGCTGAAGTTCTCACCTTCTTCCTCTATAAAGTTGCACAAATAATCAACCTGCCCATCTTGTAAGATGGTTGTAAAATCACATGTAATTCAGATCAAAATAGTTCATTAATGGTGTACTGCATTGTGTATTCAAAGATGTTTATGGAATTTGCCAGGAATTTTGCTACACGTTATGTGGAATGTTCAGTACCTTCAGTCCTTCTCTAAATTCAGAACATTCCCTGATCTTATGAAACTTACAATTCAGTAATATCTCTTTAGAGAAGAGGGGAAAACAACAAAGACAAAAATCTGACTTTTTTTTTTTGAACACTGGAATTTGCTTCTCGAATTTGAAATAACTCAGTGCATACTTCTCTGATCCACGTCTCCTGCCATTAGCTCTATTTTGCTTTTATCTTGGCTGATGTATTTTCTCTACCCTTTAAATGAAGGCTTGAAAAGCTTCAATGCAGTGGAAACATCCCAAATGTCCATCAGTGGATGGATAAGCAAAATGCGGTATATACATATAATGGACTATGATTCAGCTTTAAAAAGAAATAAAATTCTGAAACATGCTACAACATAGATGAACCTTGAGGAGTTTATTCTAGGTGAAATAAGCCAGAGACAAAACGACAAATACTGTATGATTTCACTCATATGAGGTACCCAGTCAAATTCATAGAGATGGAAGGTGGAATGGTGTTTGCCAGGACCTGGAGGGAAAGGGAAGTTATTATTTAATTGGTATAGACTGTCAGTTTTGCAAAATGAAAAGAGGTTTGGAGGTGGATGGTGGCGATGGATGTGCGACAGTGTGAACGTACTTAATGCCACTGAACTGCACACTTAAAAATGGTTAAAATGGTAAATGTTATGCTGTGTATATTTTACAACAACTTTTTTTAATTGGAAAAATAAAGCAGCCTCAGTGCATTGTAAGTGTGTAAGTCCAGTAGCGTGCCCAGAATTAAAAACAGCTGTGCATACTTTTCTAGTCTTACACGTCTGCCACAAACAGTAAGCATTCCATACACCCGTGGGGCTTGTTGAATTGCCCTGGGTTTCTGCATATCAACTTTCAAGTGACTTCAAAGAATTTTTCTCAAGGTTGAGCTTTCTGGACGAAGTTCGAAGGCATTATAAGAAAGATGACTGAAATAGCTTTCACTAAATACTAAGTTTCAAGTATTACATTAGAGAAAAAGAAAGAATTACAGGGAGTCACTTTCAAAATGAGTCCATTTCAGCCGAATAGTGTTTGCAGCCCTCTGAATGACTGGGATTGCTGGTAAATGTCAGCCCTTCCATTAGCAGGGACCTTGGGCAATCATCTGGTCCAGCCCGTGCCTTCGGGCAGGTAAGATATCATCAACCCATTTTGCAGATGTGGCAATCCTTGTGCCCAGAGAGGCAAAGAAACTTGTGTCAAGTCACACAGAAAGTGGAGGAGTGGTGTCCAGAACTCGGGGCTCCCGCCTCCCAGAACCTGCGCTTATTTCTGCTGCATCATGCTCTGGTTTACGTAACTTCTCTGCGTCTCCGTTTTCCCACCGCATTCTAGAGTGAAAATGTATCCGTTCTGATTATTGTGTAAAAATTCTTTGGGTGTCCCAGGCTGTTGCTTATCTGGGAAAAGGTGGGTGGTTATCTGGAATCGAGTTCTGGATTCAGAGTCTAAAGACAAGAATCTGAGCCTGTGATCTTGGATGAATTGGTTAACCTCTATGAATCTATGTCAATTCAAAGTGTTTTTGAAAGAGTCAAGTGAGGCTTGTTAGTGCATGTATTTTGTATAGTATAAAGAAAAGAGTTTTCAAAGAGTAGCCCATGAAGACTTGGGGGTTCCCCAGACCCTTTCAGAAGGGTTCCAAGAGCAAAACTATTTTCATGATAATACTAAGCTGTTACTTGCCTATCTTCACGGCAAATTTCTCACAGGTATGCCGTGGGGTTCCCAGAGGTTACATGGCAGGTGGTATTGTCACAGATTGAATGCCAGAGCAAAAATGAGGTGTCCAGCTGTCTTCTATTAGGTTAGATAGTTAAAAAAAAAAATAGGCAGAAATGTTAAACAATGTGACTCTTCTCAATTTTTTGTTTTGAATATAGTTATTTTCATTAAAATGTTATTTATGTTAAAATGTAATGGGTTGTTACTATTATTTTAGATGAATTAATAAATATTTCAAATTTTTTTCAGTTCTAATTTCTAATATGGTAATATTGACAGATATAACCACATACACAAAGGCTCTTTGAGGGTCTCAATTTTTCAGAGTGAAAACTGTCCTGAGAGCCAAAAGTCTGAGAACTGCTGCTATAAAGTACTGTACAAATAGTAGACATTTTTACTTTATATCATTGACCTTTAAAGAAAAAAAGTATCACATGATAAAAAAAAAAGGATGCATGCCTCTTATGGAAAAGTTAGAGAATTATAGATAAATAGAAAGAAGGAAATAAACAGTATCAATAATCCTATAACACAAAGAACAACTGTTACCATTTTTGTTGCACTTTTCTCAGTATTCTCTCATTGTAAATATCTAGCCTGTGATCCTGACAGGCTTCGTCAGTCTTCAGAGTTTAAATTGGGGTGGCACGGGGAGTCTGGGGCGGTTATTCGCTGGTCCTCGGACCACCAGCAGGATCTCGGCTCCGCCCCAGTCATCTCTGGTTGTTTCATCGGGTGGTGTCTCGTGTTTGCTCATCACTGAGTCTTTGGTTACAACACGTCCATCTTTTCCTTCCTCTTCTGCTCTGCCGCTTCAGAGCCGGGGATGCTAAGGTCCGCACAGCCCGCCCCCTCCTGCGGGTCAAGCATCTCCATCTCCGCGGGATGTACCCCCCACTCCCCCAACCCCCATCCCCCCCCCCCCCGCCACCCCAGTGCAATGGGCAGGAGCTCCGGGGCTACGGAAGTGGTGGGCGCTGGGTCTGCTGGAATCGGTCCTGGGTGCCGAAAAGCCTGGCTGTGGGCAGGGCCTCCCTCCTTGAGCGGTATTTTGTCCGACGGGCGCTGATGCTGTGCAGTTTTACCGAAAGCATCTTCTTCCTCATCATCTCCCTTCGATTCTTGCCCACTTTCTAGTCCTGAGCTAGGAGCCCCGTGGAGGGCTAGAGATGGGGCAGTTTGCACACTGAGCTCTGAATATCGCCAGAAAGAGCCTCCCCCTGACGGCCAAGTTGCAGAACTTTAGGACTTGGTACTTCATAGCGGCAGTTCTCAAACTTTTGGGTCTCAGGTCCCATTTTCACTCTTAAAAGCTGAGACCCTCAGAGAGTTTATGTGTATGTGGTTATATTTGTCAATATTTACCATATTAGAAATCAGAGCTGAAAATTTTTTAATATTTATTAATTCACCTAAAATAACAGTAACAACTTATTACATTTTAACAAATAATATTTTTATGAAAAATAACCATAACACCATATTTTTATGAACTATAAAAAATTTTTATGAAAAAAATTGGGTACCTCCCTCTTTCATAGAAATCGTGGGATCATATTCCTTCTCCATTTGATCTGTGGTTCTTAAGTTTTTCTTTTAAAAAGTTGGTGTTGGGGTTCCGTGGTGGCGGAGTGGTTGAGAGTCTGCCTGCCGATGCGAGGGACACGGGTTCGTGCCCCGGTCTGGGAAGATCCCACATGCCGTGGAGCGACTGGGCCCGTGAGCCCATTTTGGGGGGGTTGACACTTGGGTTTGTGCTTGTGATTTTGATATTACATACATATATGTTAGTCCTCATTTCTATGGGCAAAACAGTTCTCAAGTCTTTAATATTTTAAAATTTCACAATATTTTCCAAAAAGCACTGTGACAGCCAGGGGCTTTCCCACCTGAACCACTGACTATAGATCTCAACAGCAGACCATGTTTGTCTTGTCTGCCCAGAGATTTGGAAGGAGAATGCTAAGTCAGCCTCCTCTTTCTCAGAACAGATACAGCTCAGAATCCACTTTAAAATGATGCAGGTTCTCTATAGAACTGACGTATTTAGACAAAACTTGGAGACTTTCCATGTGAGAATCACAAATGGCTTAAAATTTGAGAAACCCTAAAGGAAAAATCCAAAGTTCTCTTTTACACAGCACAGAAAAGCGAGCTCTGAGAGGTCTCTTGGCTACTTGCTTTAAAGCTGCCTGTGCTACCTAAACGTCTTATTGGGCGAACAATGGCTGTTCCCTGGGTCCTGCACATTGACTCAGGTGAGACATTAACAAGCATTTTCTGATTTTAAGGGGTATCAGACAAGTGCCTTAGGGTGTCCACGTTTAGAAGCATAAATAAAAGGGACAGTGCTTTATTTTGAAGTCTGGGCTAATTTCAGGCTTACTTAGGAGATGTGTTAGTACATCTCTCACAGGTGCAAGCTGAAGCTGCTCGTCTTTAAGGGGTGAGAGTGTAGATGGTCTTTGAGGATCACGTGATTGGGGAGGAGAGGTTAGGGCTGGCCTCGGGCTCGCCTGCATCCAGGTTTCTCTCCTTCCTCTCCCTTCGTCTGTCTCTCTCCTCTGCTTTTCGCTCCCTTGTTGGTTTCATCTCTCAGATCTGTCATGTGGCCACAGAGGTGACCACAGCAGCTCTGAGGTCAGGCTTACAGTTTGGCATCTGAAATGAAAGAGCAATACCTCCACCTCTGATTTGGAAAATTCCAGGGAAGAACGGTGTAGGTCAGACTGGGTCCCATGCCAGAAGGGACAGAAAATTCTGATAAACAGCCTTGGGGGAGGAAAGAAATATTCTGAAAAATGGTGAGGTAAGGAAGCAAGAGAATCTTGATGCCAGAAGGGGCTGGTATGTCAGACAGACTTACTCTATCAGGAAGGGAATGCCTTTTAACGTCATTCTTCTCTAGTTGATATTTCTTCTTTGACCAAGGTCAGTTTGCTGATGCCAAGAGATTGGTTACTTCACAGTCTTATAAAGATCAAGTTACTTAACCTTCCTGTGCCTGTTTCCTCATACTAATATGGCTTAATAATACTATATCTCATGAGGTAGTTGTGAGGACTACAGAATAGCATCTACCTCACAGGGATGTTCTAAGGACCAAGTGCTCAGCGTGGCACCTGACACATAGTAAGCGTTTGGTCAAGGAAAGCTTTCGTAATTACCATTGTTATTAATAACAATGACAGAGGAGATCCAATTAGGAGAATTTGGGCAAGAATGTAGGGCGTGGCCTTAAGAGAGCAGAAGTGCCGTCACCTGTCTGGGACATACGGTCAGAGCTCAACCAGAGCGTGAAGACGGAGCACCTTAGTTCCCCCCGTGTCAAGGGACAAGGGTGGATTTGCTGCTGAGGCTGGGATTCCAGCAGATCCTTCTGTAAAGAGAAGAAGAGTGGAAGATACCAACCTCACCTTGAAGGAAATAGCAGCTTAGCGGGGAACTAGGACTAACGGGCATGAACAGTTAAAGCAACAGTACGTACAGTCGTATTACAATCATGCAAAGTAAGACCTGCATTTGGTGAGGTATGTAGGAAAACAAGAGCCTGAAAGGAGTGACCGAAATGTTACCTGTGGGAATCTCTAGGAGATGGGAACATGAGTTGTTGCTGTTGTTTTTTAAGATTATGAATTTATTTTGTAATTAAGAAAAAAAGTGCTAGTTTTAAGTGATGTAAGACAACTTATAACTCAGTTAAGAGTTCTGGAACACAACTGAAGTGAGAAATCCTGTGCTCTAGACTAACATGGGAAGACATCATAAGGGGTGACATTTTGGGGACTCCTGAAGGATGGATGGGGTGTACATGTATAGAGGGGAGAAGACAGCTCTGGCGAGGAGCCCTGAGCAAGTGGATAATCATGGCAGGTTCAATGATCACCTTATTGCCCCTCAGCTCCACGTCCACTCTTTGCTTCCTGATTCTGGAGCTGGACCCCATGGGCATTCCTCTTTGGCCAGCTGGCACAACGCCAGGCTGTGTCCTGCTACCATTGTTCAGGGGGTGGGGAAAGATCCCGACCAAGGAGGGCCTACAGAGAGCAGACCGAGATTAGCCAGAAAAAGCACAAGAAAATCATGCAGGGTCTTAACCTCCAGATGGAGAAGGAGTTCATTCGTGAACTGAAAGCCTAGTGAGACATCTTCCCAACATTGCCCGAGGTCTCCCAGTGCCTAACACAGCCGGTGAGGCTTCCCCAGCATCTTGTCTTCCGGCGTGCTCGTTTCTCCTTCTGATGGTCTGGACCTTCCTACAGGTACCGACTTCTCATCAGGCTGAGCACACGCTTGTCATACCACTTTACCTTTGCCCATGGTGTTGCCACTACCTAGAGCCACCTCTTTTACTCCTTGACGCCTTGACTATTTGTCCTTCAAAAGGCTGATCAGGCATCCTATTAGTGTAAAAAGTTTCCCCTGAGTCTTTTCCCTCCAGCTTAAAACCTTCCCCCTGTGCATCCTTCTAGACTACCTCTATTCCATGCATCTTGTTAACTTAGGCTGATTCAGTGTCTGTTCATCCTTTCCACCACTGAACTTCTTCATGGCTTTAATGATCCCCTGTATCTCCAGAGACTAGCAGACTGCCTGGAACATGGCAGGCGAACTGAACCAATGTGGGCTGTGCCCCGACTGCTGAGAATGTCTTTTGAAGGCAGGATTATATTATTCTGGGAGATTAGAACGCTCAGAATTAGTGGGGCATCATAGTTAGGGGCAGGACAGCATTTTAGTGCTTCTTGTTTGGAGATGTTGGTTAACCAATATATATTCCAATAAATTCCATCACTGTCACGTTTCTCTCTGTCTGTCTTCTCTCGCTAGTACACATGCAGAGGTAGATGGTGGAGGAATTAGAATCTACCGTTAATCAGTCTGCCTTGGGCTCAAACTTTGAAATTACAAGAAGGAAAACATCTGGACTTCCTCATGAGAATCTTTGCAATGTCCATTTCTGTTAAAATGCCTTTTTGACATAAACAAGGGGAAAGTTCATAGGCGTACTATAGAATATTCACCACATTGCTGGCATTCTGCAAAGAATTGGGCTGGTTAAGTGGCTCCCAGGTCACTCTTACCTATCCCAAGCTGAGAGCATCTAGATTTTGATTGGATTATTGCCAGAGCTCATTAGCATAGTGTACCTTGACCTGGATTAGGGAACAGCAGCTTCTGCATAGAAAATGATCAGAGCTTGCTGGAACCTGAACCAGAGATGAGATTTTTATGACACAGTTTTGTCTACATCTCCATAAGAAGTCAGAGGTAAGGAAACCATTACAAAGTTTCAGTTGTAAGATTAAAAAAAAAAAATGGGGAAGTAATATACAGCATAGGAAATATAGTCAATAATATTGTAATAATTTCATATGGTGACAGATGGTAACTTATGATGATCATTTTGTGATGTATAAAAATATCGAATCACTACGTTGTACACCTGAAAGTAATATTGTAAATCAATTATACATCAATTAAAAAAAAAGGTAAAGAAGCCAGAAATCCTGAGGAGAGACAAATGTAAGGGATGTGATAATGGCCACCTCATTTCTACAGGGTTTCATTTGTTCTGGTCGGTTTTCTGTAGAAATAATGAAACTTGAACAAGTTTCAAGCTTGGCCCAAGTTGCTTTGAAAAAAGAAAGTCTTGACAAATGGAGTTTTTTAATCCTAGAGGAAAACTGAATTGGCTTGTTTATGTTTTAAAGGCTGTAAACCATCTTTTCTTCTCTCCTGTGTTTTGGTCTTAACTTTCAGAGAAATATTAAGTTCATGTTCATTCATTTGTCAAGAATTTATATCAGAAAAAAATCGAAAAAGCAATGTCGTTTTTCTGCAGCAGGATTTTTGATTCCCCTTCCCTTAATTTAAAAACAAAAGAATTATATCTATTTACATTGCCTAGGCTTAAAACAATGTCTTTGATTTTTTGAAATGTGAATCTTGTTATTCAAGGTTTTTTAAAAAGGTCAACCTGTTCCAGTTAGCTGTAACAAATTTTAGACCATCCAAGTCACTGTTGTTAATGTTAAAGAAGTACATAAAACCGTTGCTATCACATTTATCCTTGATATTTGCGTCTAACATACTTGTTTAAGTCTATGGCATCATTTCTTCAGTAACTTAGTGTTTATTTGCCAGACATAGAATTTGATTTAAAACTCAATGGGGATTTAATCTTGCACATCAGTGTTTGAACTGGGGGGCAAGGGTTTCATCTTTTTGAGTCTTGGACCACTAAGTTGTAGGTGAGTGTGGGTAGGTGCATTAGGGAAGGAAGAGACTCCTATTAGATTGTTATTTAGTGGCCAAGAACTTCATTTACATGTTCAGGTCAACAGTCTTCTATATCCATACACTTGCCCTCAGTACATCTCAGTGAGTGACAAGTATTAAGGTTACATAAAGCTAAGTAACTGAGGAACAGAGTGCATGGGACTTCCTAAGGTTGAGACTATTAAACTAACTTGTGGTTTGAGTGATTTTTAAGTAGTTCTATGTAACATCATTATGGCCCTTGTTTTTTACTACTTTTTTTTTTTTTTTTTTTTGCGGTACGCGGGCCTCTCACTGTTGTGGCCTCTCCCTCTCCCGTTGCGGAGCACAGGCTCCAGACGCGCAGGCTCAGCGGCCACGGCTCACGGGCCCAGCCGCTCCGCGGCGTGTGGGATCTTCCCGGACCGGGGCACGAACCCGTGTCCCCTGCATCGGCAGGCGGACTCTCAACCACTGCGCCAGCAGGGAAGCCCATGGTCCTTGTTTTTACTAGCGCACCAGTGAATGGAAATGTCACACACGTAAACGTGTTTTACTTCATATTCTGCTAACAAGCACATTTCATCTCAAAATGATTGTCTTTTTTTTCCCCCAGACTTGAACCCTTTAAATTTCTTTCCTTCTTTTTTTTTTCCTTTTTCTTTTCTTTCTTTCTTTCTTTTTTTTTTGGTGGGGGGTAAATCCCCTTTAACCAATTATAACTAGAAACTAGTATTTCTCATGGTGGAAAAAAAACACAGTTTGCACAAACAATTTTGAACATCTATTGTTTATACAATACAATTTAATCAGAGTAAAGTCAGACAGAATTTTCTTGTAGGGGGCAGGGAAGAGTGAGATTGCTAAAGATAAAGCCAGAAAGTCTTGAAGGGTGCTTTGAATTAAACAAAGTTGAGAAACACTATTTTAGAGCAATAGTTCTCAGTTTTTACCCCCAGGGGACATTTGGCAATGTCTGGAGATATTTTTTAACAAGGAGGGGTGGGTTGCCACTGACACCTAATGGGCAGAGACCAAGGATGCTGTTGAACATCCTACAATGCACAAGGTAACCTCCACCACAAAGAGTTATCAGGTTTGAAATGTCAATATCGCCAAGGTTTTAGAGGAGTCTATCGTTTGATGATATTTGAAGATATAAAATACATACTGGATTGTTCATCTCTATGGAAATTTAGATTTTAAAAAAGACTTCTAGACACATCTGGTTGTGATGTTCCCCTCTTGTAACACACCCCAGGTTAGCTAATTTATGAAGGTGTATCCATGGAAACAACTCTAAGCCAATTATCCCTCCTGCCCCAACACAGGTACACGGAAGATAAGGTTTTAACCATTGGCTACAGGTGACAACGGTCCTTACTAAGGCCTTCCTGCTTGGGGCTAGCAATGAGGAAGGAAGCCTAAATCTGAGAATGAAAGTGATGATCTCCTTTTGATTTCCCAAGGTCAAGCTTTATTTCAGCAAGGTCACTAAGGGCTCCTACATTTTGGTTTTGTTTGTATGTTGGTGCTTGCCAAAATATCAATGAAACAGGCTTTTCTGGCAGATGAGCACTGATTTTTATCACTTTAATGGTCAGTATTACTGTCATTTATTTTTTAGTGTCAGAAGACAGTCTACTGGTCTAAACTGCCTGGGCGGACTAATCCAACTGTGTTAAGAGCCTTTGAGAGCAAAATTCTCAAGCACTCCTGAGGGCAGTTGGACAGACGGAAACCTGTGGGCGACCCGACTTTATCATGGAACTTGAGAACGTTGATTCTGAGGACAAAGAGACGTTAAGCTGGGATATTAATGATATGAAACTGCCACAGGTATGTACTTGCTTTAACACCGGCTTCAGCATTTGGCTGTGAAGCCTTGACCGGTAACTTGCTAAGACCTGGAAGGAACTTGGTGAGGGTCCCAGCTGGGTAAACACTTCTCCTCCAGAGCTTCGGCTGGACACCTGACTGAGGACTTTTGAGAGGAGGTGCTAAGATCTATGAATTGAGCAAGCCCTTACCGACCAGACTCACCCGGTTACAGACAGAAGCAAAGAAAATGTTACTTCCCTTCTCTTTCAAAGTTGGCTTGGCTCACATGGCACCCGCCTGCTAGCTAGTAAAACAAAATCCACGCTAATGTGTTTGTCCATAGATCGACCCTCTGTAATGCACAGGCTCCCATACTACCTTATTTGCTATAGTCATGGGTTTAACCTAAATCTGTCACTGGAATGTCCCGGTGAGAGTGCTCTTCTAGACCTTTTGTAACTAGTACACAGTCCACAGACATGGGGCTCCTCTCCAACTACAGAGTGACTTTCATTTCATGTTTTCTTTGCTTTATCTTTGGCAGTTGACTTTTTTTTTTTTTTTTTTGGCTGCCTCGGGTCTTATGTGCGGCGCATTGCATGGGTTTTTCATTGTGGTGCGAGGGCTTCTCTCTAGTTGTGGCATGTGGGTTTTCTCTAAGTTGTGGTGCGAGGGCTCCAGAGCATGTGGGCTGTGTAGTTTGCGGTACACAGGCTCTCTAGTTGAGGCTCGCGGGCTCAGTAGTTGTGGTGCGCGGGCTTAGTTGCCCCAAGACACGTGGGATCTTAGTTCCCTGACCAGGGATTGAACCCACAACCCGTGCATTGGAAGGCGGATTCCTTACCACTGGACCACCTGGGAAGTCCCAGCAATTGACATTTTAAACTCTTAATTTGGTGGAAAACATTAGTTGTTTTAATTTTTTTTTTTTTTTTTTTTTTTTTTGGCCACGCCACATGGCATGTGGGATCTTAGTTCCCCAACCAGGGACTGAACCCCGGCAGTGAAAGCACCAAGTCCTAACCACTGGACTGACAGGGAATTCCCAACATTAGTTGTTTAAAACTGACTTTCTTGACCTCCCTTTTTGGCCTTTCTTCCAGTGAAGAATGTTTTCACTGGAAATTGTTGGGAAAGGTGGTTGGGAAAGCTAAGACTGGGAGACCACCAGTACCATCTAGTGAAAGGTCAAGCTCATCTGCCTGATTCTGGAGAACAAGAAATTTGAACTATCCCAAGCAGGGGAGAGGGAATGGAGATCCCACAGTCTTGATTTATAATCATTCCAGATTTCACTCTAATGAAGGCTTCCAGATCATTCCAAATTTCACTCTAGTGAAGTGTTTCTTTATAGATTTTTTTTTTTTTTTTTTTTTTTGCCAAGCCCTGTGGTATGCGGGATCTTATTTCTCTGACCAGGGATTGAACCTGTGCCCCCTGCCATGGAAGCGCAGTCTTAACTGCTGGACCACCAGGGAAGTCCCCCAAGTGTTTCTTCTGTTTCTTTTTATGTTTACCCTTAAATCTCCTCCTGTGTTATCTCTGGGTAGGTCTTAGAAAAGCTGGGAAGCACCAAGTATGCCCTACTTTCCATCCATTTAAGGATGGTTCAATACACTACAGCTAAATCATGCAAATATCTATTTTAAGGATTTATCTTTGTAGTTGCTTGTAATTGGTTTACAATAGTTGTAGCTGTTTTAGAGGAAACTTTAAGGTAAATTTTAATTACTCCTGGCTCAGGGACCCATATTCCTAATTCATGATTGCAGCTCTCAAATAGAGAAGATGGACATCCTCAAAAACAAGAGTTGAAGGAAGCAGGTACATAGATGATTTTGCAAAGTCACATCGTAGAGTAAGAGCTTTAATGGGGTCTAAGAACCCTCTGAAGTGACGGGCAACACTGTACTAACGTTTATTTTTTCTGGGACAGAGGATTCATATCTTTCATCAAATCTGTAGACAAAAGGAAGAAACACTTCCCTGGAGGGGATCTCAGGGCTCATAAAAGTTCATGTTCCAACATGAATTTTCCAAAACTCAAGCATTCTCAGCTATCCAAGACATTAAAATGAGACATTTACAATAAAAATACACATTCAACTTTGGAAGTGTATCATTTTTAGTTCGTAGAAAAAGTTTGATTGTTCGTGGAAATAGGTAAGTGCCCTTCAATTCGTTAAATATGCCAGGGAAATGATTAAAAGAGCAAAATATTCCTTAGTATTTTCTGAGCAGAGTCAACACCATCCTCATCTGGGTTTATGCTGGCTTTGGAATCGTATCAAGACCTAGTTGAGGTGAAAAATAAAAGGTCTTGGAAGGATTTCCAAGCACAGTAGATTTTATACTTCAAGAGTGTTTCTGAAGGCAGAGTGGTGTATGGTGAGAACAGGGCTAGGAGACCAAGTCCTGGCTTTGAATTCCAGTCCTGCCTCTTTTTATTTGTAGAATTTCACGGGGTGGTTTAGCTTTTCTGAGGCTCCCTTTCCTCTTCTGATAATGAAGTGCTTGCACTAAATAGTCTCTTACGGACCCTTTCAGTTCTAAGAGTCTAGGATTCGGTGACCTGAGATTTGGAAGACGGCCTGCACCCTAGAATGGGGGCCGGGTGCCAACCACAGGGCCTGGTACGTGTTAAACACAAACAACAAATACGAAATTCACGAATGATTGGCTCTATGGCTTATCTGTGTGACTCTAAACCAATCTATTTTCTTAAGTCTTCATTATCTCCTCTGTAAAATGAAAATAGTAATTCCTTAGATACCTTTCTTAAATGTCTAAGCTGTTTAGAACAAATGTGTTCCCAAAATGTGTTCTATAGTGTGTAAGTTACAAGGAATTTTAATGGATGCTGCGAAGGAAGAAAAGGACTAAGTTCAATGAAGTTAAGCCAATTTTTTTTTGGCCACACTGTGCATCATGCAGGATCTTAGTTCTGACCAGGGATCGAACCCGTGCCCCCTGCAGTGGAAGCGTGGAGTCCTCACCACTGGACCGCCAGTTTCTCTACTGCCAACATGGTGCCTTTCTTACTGCACTGGCGGCTCTCCCAAGAGGAAGTTGTTGGCATTGTTGCCCTATCATAGTTTTGACTACAGAGCCCTTTTTTCATGGAGCCCCTTGGGCGATGAGTGTGCCTCAGACCATCTGTTCGAGCATTAAAACATATGTTTTAAAGGATTACATCTATAATAACATGCACTGGCTTATTACTATTATACATTTCCCCAATTTCATTCTTTTTCCCACCCATACAAAGAATTTACAGTTTATTGTTCATATTTTTATATTCTTGCCAGGATTCCTGCAAATTCCTGTAGCTTGTAGACAAATTCCTTTCTTATTAATGCACCCCCCTGCTTCAAGTTTTGAGATGGTTACAAGAGTGCTCACTGCATCTTTTGGTCCTGGGAACTCCATAGCCCTTTGTACATCCCAGATAGATCACGATCTGTGGGTTAATTTTTGGCAACAGTGAACAATGACATCCTTATCAGGATAGCAGAGATTTTTGAGTGCCGGGGATGTGCCAGACACCACAGCAGGCTCAGGGATACAGGGGCCGTTAAGCTATGCTAACTTTCACGGAAGGGCTCATGATCTTCTGGGCCAGTGAAGCAATACCAGTGTCCAAACAGAGAATCGATGCTGTGTAGAAAAATGCCGGAGGCGCTGAAAGAGGTCGTACGTAATTCAGCATGACTCAGGCATGGGGAGCAAGGCGTAACATCTGGCAAAAGGCTCTCTGGACACATACATTGTAAAAGGTGAGAGGATTAGGGCAGGTGAAGATAAGAAAATCCAGGCAGAGTAGAGCACTTTGAAGACTGTTCAAAGGCTACATATGGGGAAGCTGTGCACAGACAGCAAGGGGAGCTGGGAGGCTACCGGCGTGAAAGGTGGTTTGGACGCAGGCTATCCTAAGATGATTCAGTTATTTTATTTTATTTTATTTTTAAAATTTTTTTAAAGCATTCTTTTTAAAAAAAAATTTTATTTAATTATTTGGCTGTCCCAGGTCTTAGTTGTGGCGCACGGGATCTTCAATCTTCTTTGCGGCATACAAACTCTTAGTTGCCGCATGTGGGATATAGTTCCTTGATCAGGGATCGAACCTGGGCCCCCTGCATTGGGAGCACGGAGCCTTAGCCACTGGACCACCGGGGAAGTCCCAATTCAGTTTTGTTTTTTTTTTTTAAAGGCAGTGGGAAGCCGTTAGGCTTGTTGAGCTGGAAAGCATCATGATCAGATCTAGGGCTTGGATGGTCTCTTGCCCTCACTAAATCATCCCTCCGTGGATTTGTTTCATGTGTTCTTCTCCCTGCTTTAAGCTGCATGTATGTCTTTATAAACCTTCATTCACTCGTTTCTGATCACTTGTCTAGCTTCTGATTATTTTGATACCGCTTCTCCTTTATCCAGCCTCCACAGAGTCAGGCCAGAACTGCAGGCATTTAACTTACTCAAAACCATCATTGATAAAAGCAAAGAGTTACTCATGAAAAGTTAGAAATTAAAATAAACAGAAGATCTGAAAAGAAAAAAATGTTTTGTGGGGATTTGCTAAACAAGATTAAGAAATAATTATTCTTCCTTTTAAAAGTTTCCTCTCTAGTGCCTTAAACCTGGGAGCTTTTCAGAGTTCCTTATCATTCAGTTGACACCTGGGTTCCTTTGCATCACTGGAATCTGGGTTTTCTCATAGCTGCAAAGTCAAAAAATGTCAAAAAATGTCAAAAATCTCACTAAGTATCCAGGTCAAAAGACTGGTCATAAATAAATAGCCAAGAGAATATCTTGATGTAAGTACACTTACTCTTAAGTAATTTTCTTGAGGTCATACTTTGTCAATCTTATTACTGCATTATTAATGGAACTGGAAAACTAGGGTACCAGTGGAGGAGCTGTTGAAAAAAAATGCTTAACAGACCTTGGAATGTAGAACGTTTTGCGGGCTTTAAAACAAACCTCAACAATGCTAAAATAATCAAAAACACAGAATGTGTTCTCCAACTACAATGGATGCAAACTAGAAATTAATAGCAAAAGGCAACAGGAAAATCTGTAGATACATGGAAACTAAACAATGTATTTCTAAATAATCCATCAAAGAGGAAACCTCAAAGGGAGATCAAAATATATATTAACCTGAGAGAGAGAAAAAAGACAGTGGAACTCATTTCTTCCTCCACAGGCAGGGAGTACTGGCTTTAACTGGAGTGTTTGAGCCGCTCTCACAGACACTGTCATTCCTCCTGGTTGGTGGAATCTATGCCACTGACCAGACTGAAGGGGCCCCTCACCTTTAAAACATGAAAATCTCAGCTTTCCTTCAAGTCCACCTCACCCTTTTCTCTGCTGCCCTGACAACTGTGCTTTGTATTTGAAGAATTCAAATCCACAGTCCAAATTGCTAAAGGTTCATAGTTTAACATTTTAACCTACATTTTTATTATTTCAGAAGATAAAATATTATGTTTTCTGTAGCATTTCTGTGGCAGAAGACAAGAGAGCACTGTTTAGAGCTTTAGGTCAGAAGGAAGAGAAGAGAAGCGGGTGGAGGAAGGAGACAGGCCTGCCTGCGGGGTTGCCTGAGGTCTTCTCCTCACCCCGGGCATTGAGTCTTGTCCAGCTCAGAATTACCAGGGAAGTCGGGGAGAGAGGGAAAGAACTGGAAAAAACAGCTCATTCAGCATCTTGGCCTGGCCAGGCCTCTTTCCTAGACACTCGACTGTAATTGCCCGATGGACCAGAGGGGACTCCTCCGGATGCCATCCCCCTTCTTCCTGCCCTTTTCGAGCAGCATTCCCTTCCCACGCTACAGGGCAGCAGCGGAGGGGCATTGTCACTGCTGAGAAAGGTCACTAACAAGATCTGCACCAATTAAGCTTTTGTTTTATAGGGGCTTGGATTCCTGTCGAGCATGAAGTGACCTCTCTGGGGGTCATCTCTGTCCTAAAAGCTGGTGGCCCTCACAATCATACTGGCTGGTGTGTGTGGCCCTGGATCCGACAGAGTAACAGCTAACACTGATGTGGAGCTTGCTGTGTGCCAGGCACTGGTTTTATTTTATTTTGTTTTTAGAAATTGAAGTATAGTTGATTTACAATGTAGTATCTGGTATGCAGCAAAGTGATTCATATATATACATATATATATATATTCTTTTTCATATTCTTTTCCATTATGGTTTATTATAGGATATTGAATACAGTTCCCTATGCCAAACACTGTTTTTTTAAAAAATATTTATTTATTTTATTTATTTATTTAATTTATATTTTTGGCTGCGTCGGGTCTTAGTTGTGGCACGCGAGATCTTCGTTGAGGCACATGAGATCTTTCGTTGCAGCACGCGGGCTTCTTTCTAGTTGTAGTATGTGGGTTTTCTCTCTCTAGTTGCGGCACGTGGGCTCCAGGTTATGTGGGCTCTGTACTGCAGCACACGGGCTCTCTCACGGAGGCGCATCGTATTTCCCCGACCAGGGATCTAACCTGCGTACCCTGCATTGGAAGACGGATCCTTTACCACTGGGCCACCAGGGAAGTCCCTGTTTTTGTTTTTGTTTTCTTTTCCACTATAGTTTATTACAAGATATTGAATATAGTCCCCTGTGATATACAGTAGGATCTTGCTGTTTATTATATATATGGTAGTTTATATCTGCTAATCCCAAACTCCTAGTTTAGCCACCACCGCCCCCTTTGGTAACCATAAGTTTGTTTTCTATGTCTGTAAGTCTATTTCTGTTTTGTAAATAAGTTCATTTGTATCTTTTTTTTTTTTTAGATTCCATGTATAGGTGATATCATATGGTATTTGCCTTTCTCTGACTTTCTTCACTTAGTATGATAATCTCTAGGTCCATCCTTGTTGCTGCAAATGACATTATTTCATTCTTTTTTATGGCTGAGTAATATTCCATTGTATAGATACACTGCATCTCCTTCATCCATTCATCTGTCGAGGGACACTTAGGTTGCTTCCATGTCTTGGCTGTTGTGAATAGCAGGCACTGTTTTGAATGCTCTGTGTGTGCTAACTCGTTCAGTCTTTCTTCACAGCATCCCTGCCAGGCAGGTGGTCCTGTGACCTCCATCTCACAGAGCAGGAAGTGGAGCCCTGAGAGGGAAGGAACTATTGTAAAGCCCTCACCCAGGGCCTTCACAGGCTGTGCTCTTACCAGGGGCTGGTAAGCTCTCTGTGAAGGGCCAGATAGGAAATATTTTAGGCTTTGTGGACCATACAGTCTCCGCTGCGACTACTGGACGCTGCCATGGTGTGTAAATGTATCCACAGACAACACTTGAACGAACACGGCTGGGTTCCAATAAGACTTGATTTATGAAAACAGGCATTGGGCTGGATTAGGCCCATGGCCCTAGTTTTCAGACCACAACTCTTCGCTATTAACTAGTACTAACTCTCATGTACATAACACTTCTCATTTCTATTTCCTCAGACCCACCTCAGTTCCCATAAAGTTCTGTAAAATGACAACTATCATTAATTATATAAAATTTACAGTTCACAGCACATCTGCTCTCCACAGTACTTTTGTGAAGCATGTTTTATCAATGTCCACATTTTAGAGAATAGCAAAATTCGGCTTCAGAGACAGTCACCGACCCCGAGTCTCACATTACAAAGTTCTTTGGCATGTTCTAAACTTGAAATCTAACTGAAGAGACACCGACTTCCCTGAGTAGCTTTTCCATCCTAATGATGTTTACTTTTTTTCCTTCTCAAACGTCTTGTCTTTCCTTTCTCATATCCTATGCTGTGTCTTCTTGTTGGGGAAGCAAAGCAGAGGCACCCTGATCTCTCTTCCTGTAGCTTCTAGAATCTTCTACCATAATCTTCTATAATCTTCTTGCTGAAAATGTTCTTATACTAAGGCTCTGGAAGCCACGGGGGTGGGCACAGCCTACGTTTGACTACTGAGACCCCTTAATGATTCTCACCCTAAGAATCTGTCAAACGCCACATCCTTTTGAGCCACAACTTCAGTGACTAACATTTATTCTGAGCTCCCTCCAGACTAGGTGCTGTGCTAAGTAATTTTTATATATTATCCTATTTAATTCTCAGACCCGCTTGAGGTGGGCAGGTCTAGTTAGTTATCTCTATTAGGCAGATAAAGAAACTGAGACACAGAAAGCTAAATAACTTATGCTCTAAGGAGCGAGTATCCTGTGTCTCTGCCCACTCAAAGGAGAGTTTAGTTAGCTATTCATGGGCAGGGAATTGTGCCCGTCCTGGTCAAGAGCACAGACGTTTCCAGTCATAGTAAACTCTTCCTCACTCCTCTGCCCTGTTTGAGGCGCGTGAACATGAGTGTAGAGCAAAGGGGAGAAAATCTCCACGGGGGAGAAAGCGGCACTCCAGCCTTCCACCGCGTATCTCGGGTGGGTTCGTATAAACCCTCCGCTTTCCCAACAAGGTAACCACCGCCCGGCGAGAGACATTATCTCACTGCCCTGCCCCAGTGCTGTCCTCTTCATTGTGCAAGAGCACAGTCATGTTACTTCACCCTCCAACATTCTCAGTGAAACGGTCCTCACTCTTATCACCAAAGGCTAGAGAAACAGCAATCGGGGGAGAGGGGCGGCATCACAACTCACTCTGGTCCAGGGAGCAGATGTTGGGTGGACCCAGGAATCACGTGCTCGCGGCTGTGCTGCGTGTGCTCAGACCCTCACGGCAGAGTGAAATCCAGTTTGGTCTTTGCTAAAGGTCTCGTGCCCAGCTCTCGAGCGCCAAAAGCAGCTTTAAGCACAGTGCTGTTTTCCAGCTGAAACTATAATCATATTCTTTGTGTTTTCATCAGAATGTGAAAAAGACGGACTGGTTCCAGGAATGGCCAGATGCCTACGAGAAGCACATCTACAGCTCGGAGGACAGGAATGCGCAGCGGCACATGAGCAGCTGGGCCATGCGCAACACCAACAATCACAACTCCCGCATCCTCAAGAAGTCCTGCCTGGGCGTGGTGGTCTGCAGCCGCGACTGCCTCGTCGCTGAGGGCCGCAAGGTCTACCTGAGGCCTGCCATCTGCGACAAGGCCCGGCAGAAGCAGCAGAGTGAGTGGGGCTCCTGCCCCGAGGGGCCACGACGTCCGTCCCCGCACCTCCCAAGGGCCCATCCTTCGCACTGGAGGGTGGTGGAGACCAAGGCCGGTCCTTTAGGTTATCTTAAGGAAAGCCAGCCAGCTCCCTGGGCTCCGGTATCCGTGCCAAAGATCTGCCACGCCCAGGGCACCCACCATTAACCTCCCTCGGGTTAAGACGCCTGACTCGGGGCCTCTGTTAAAAGGAAGACACATCACTTAGGGAACTAACGTTAATTCACCAGCACACCCACCTAAAGTTTAAGAGAAAGCTGTGTATCACGCTCGCCACCTCACATCTTGGGGAATGGGGTCCCCAAAATGATCTCAATGAGTGCTCTGATCTAGAGTGGAAGCCGGGACTGACTCTGAGGTTAGATTCAATTCCATGTCATTTAGGTTCATGCATAATCACATGCTGAGATAATTCTTCATTTTGTTTTTTATCATATTCATCAGATTGTGAAATAGATGCATTTGGCATTCCCTGTGCCTTGCCCACTTCAGACCTCAAGTTACTTCATGTTCTTTCCTTGTAATTTGTTTTCAGAACTTGCTCTCAGGGCAGGATCTGGTATCAGTCATTTACACTTCAGTGAAAATTTAGTAGCTGCGTTCTCTCCGTCATGTGGTTTTGCTCCTTGACCCTTAGTTCTAATTGTGAAGTGAAAGAATTTTTTTCTGCTTCTCTACAAAGAATTTCAAGTATCAGTAAATAAGGAGGGAGGGATTTTTTTTTTTTTTTTTTTTTTTTTTTTTTGCTCAAAGGAGCTCTCCCCTGTCCTGTAAAATATCCCGCTCTGTAGGCAACTGCTTCCTCTACCACGTGTGAAAGTGACCTGCGCTGCTTTGGTGGTCTGGCCTCCTGGGCTCAGGGGTCATGGCCAGTGTACGAAAGCCTATAAAACTGTACCCAGGTGGATTCTCTGCCATCCAGGAATCTGAAATCGGCAGGGCCGCACAGACTTAGGTCACCTTCCTAAGTCGCCTTCCTCTGCTCCTTTGTAGGGAAACACTGTCCCAACTGCGATGGGCCCCTGAAGCTCGTTCCCTGCCGAGGCCACGGGGGCTTTCCTGTCACTAACTTCTGGAGGCACGACGGACGCTTCATATTTTTCCAGGTTGGATTTGAGTTAGAGATTCCATTTCTCTTTAATTCAGGAACTCTTCACAGAGCACCAGCAGGAGTTTCCTCCAGGAAATGCACAGGTGGAGGGGAGCCTGCACCCTTCCTGGGGGACCCTCTGGGCAAGCAAACGTCTGTACCCCAAACCTTGAGACAGGAGTCAGGGGCTGGAGGCCAGGACAGGGGTGGCTGCCCCTGCCTCAGGTTCCGAAGGGGATGCTGCGGTCAGTAATCTGCTTAGGCAAGCACTGGCCTTCCACAGACCCAGCTCTGTAAACGTGGACACATTGCTTTACGCCCCTAAGCTCCAGTTTTCTGTAAAATGTGTTAAGAAGTCCTCATGGGGGAGGTGGTAGAAACAGTGGCCTCTGACAGTTGGACTGCCTGGGTTTGAGTCCGTGTTAAACCTGTCTCTGAAAAGAAAATATTCTGATGTGTAGGGTTTGCCAGTTTCTGGGATATAACAATTCCCATCATGGCTGATATCAAGCCGGTTTTTTTTGTTTGTTTGTTTGAAAAAGCTAATTATTTTACTATATATTCTTTCATACTACTTATACGATCATAAGATTGAACATGGAGTTTCATGGCAAAGCACGTTAAAAATTAATATTGAAGGTAAAAGAGAATAGAAGATATTAAGCTTGACAGAGGTTCTCTGGAAAGATTTCTTTGGTAGAAGTGTGCAAGACGAGCTGAAATTTTCTTTCCCTTCTTTCCTCTTTGTTAATTCCGTTTCTTCATCAAATATATATTTTTTAATTTTACTCTTATTGGAGTATAGTTGATTTACAATGCTGTGTTAGTTTCAGGTGTACAGCACAGTGTCAAGCTGTTTTTACAACCAGCTCGCGAATTCCTGAATGGCCAACAGTTGGCTTTCAGCCTGGCTGGCTCTAGCACACTTTGAATCCTAGCTCCCGCACGTACTAGGGGAGGTTTCCCAGGTGGTATAACCCCTCCATGCCTCCTGAGAAGGATGATAATGGTATAGCCCTCACAGCCTTGCGCCGAAGGTTCAGGGAGAATTATGTAATCAGCATTACTTGTCATCACTATGAATGTGACTTGGCCAGGCTGGGGAGAGACACCACGCAAGGAGGGAGCATCATCAGCAAAGGCAGGTGGGCAAGCAGGACGTGCCTGGGGGGCTTGGGAGCATCTTAAAAGGATGCTCCACCGAGGGGGAAAGGGCGGGTGCTGGGATGAATTGGGAGATACATATATCTCCATATACATATCTCCCATATATATTGACATATATACACTATTTTTTATACTATTGATACTATGTATAAAGTAGATAACTAATTAGAACCTATTGTATAGCACAGGGAAATCTACTCAATGCCCTGCGGTGACCTCAATGGGAAGGAAATCCAGATAAGTGGGGATATATATATATACATATAGCTGATACACTTTGCTGTACAGTAGAAACTAACACAACATTGTAAAGCCGCTATACTCCAATAAAAATTAATTAAAACAAAAAAAGATTGCTCCAATCTTGTCTTAGTAGTCAACCTCAGCAATACCCAGTCCGATGGCAGGGCGCAGGATAAAGCTTTACGCACCGTGAAGCGCATCTAGTTATTTATTTCACTGCTTCGTCTCCTCTAAGTCCAAGGGAGAGCATGACCATCCAAAGCCAGAAACCAAACTGGAAGCCGAGGCCAGAAGAGCAATGAAGAAAGCACACTCCGCGTCGTCCTCTGTCTCCTCGAAGATGAAGCAGGGCCCACAGATAAAGGTAACCTTGCCCCATGCAGCTTCAAAACGTGCGACGACTTGCCACCCCTGTGGTGGCGGCAGTAGATTTCCCTGTCCCTTACCTACGAATGAAGCTGAAAATCACATACCTTCAGGCTCACCTGTGAGTCAGCCTCTGCCAAAGAAACTGAATCTGCGGGTTTCCTCTTCATTTCTACCATCTTTGTAGCATGCCCTCAGCTGTAAAGTCCATAGCATTTCAGAATCGTCTTCCCTACTACAATTAAAAAGAGACTCGAATTAGCACTTAACCTATGTTTGGCGCTCTGTATTTCTGATAGAACCAAGATGAAATGATCTGCACAAAACATGAGCCTCGTGCTTTTTCATTCTTCCCTAAAGCAGATGATTTCCTCAGCGCACTCCACCAAGGTGAAATAACCAGGCAGTTTCTGAAAACAGTGCTCATCCAGGGATGTGGGGCTGGAGGCTTCTTCCCGCAGTCAAACTGTGATGTGAAGCTCATGGCTTTATGGGTGTCATACTGTAGGTTTGTGGGTTTGTCTGCTTAATAGTGTTACTAATTCCTATACTTTTTCTACTGTCCAATGTTCCACATTTCAGGAGTACAGAAATGAAGCCAGTCCATCCCTGGAGGCTCTAAAGTACCTTAAGAAAAAAAATTGTAATTTGAGTCTTTTGTAGGGAAATAGGAGCCCCTGAATCCCAATGACTGGTCTTATCCCATCTCCCAGCCCTGGGAGAAGTTGAAGGGTATTTCCTCCCACTCACCCTACCTGGTCACAGTCTTTCCAACCCCATCGGTCGATAGCTTTACATAAATAAGAGGATAACTTAATTCTCAACCAGATTCTTTCCTTGTGATGAACTGGAGGACAATTTACTTTCTCCATTGGTAAAAATAAATCGACCACCTCGTATTCCAGAGATCTACAATTTAACAAAATGAGTTCAAAATCTCTTGAGAAAAGAAATAAGCCCTGGTCTCATGGAATCCACACAGCACTAAAAAATAGAAACGTCAAGGAGGGAAATGTGGTTCCCCTGAGAGTTATACTGAGGATAAGGTAAAGCTTTGAAGATAAAGTTTGATTTTCCTTAAGTAGCCCCTTACAAGTTTCTCACAGAGTCAGTTAGGATATCAGACTTGCGTTTGCGGGGAAACATTTTAAACACACTCCTGTCTGAGTAAAGGGCAATTCGGTCAGATTCCAAACAGAAATGGCAGCAGCCTTTAGTTCTTCCAGGCCTTGGGTGCTGGTGCAAAGCCCTGCGTGTGTTTGTGCTTCAAGTATGCAAGGAATGAAGAAAATCTGCAGAGCACTTATTTGTGCAGGGTCACTCGTGGGTGCCTGGGGTAGTTAGGTCAGTTTAACTTATTAACATGAGTTTTCTCTTTCCTTTCCAGCCTCTTCCAGGTGAAACACAAAGTTGGGAAAGTTTAACTTGGTCTTTCCAGGAAGGTGTCCAATTGCCTGGTAGTTACAGTGGACATTTAATAGGTAACGCTCCCCAGCCGAAGGCACTGAATGATGGCTCGTCCTTCTCTGAGAGTTATGGTCTGGGGAGAACCTCTGACCCCAGAGAGCCCATTCCCACCTTGGGCCCCACTCAGCTCTACGAGAAATGCAATTTGTCCAATAGTCGGGTCTCCAGCAGCCAGGACCTGCTTCAGCCTCCTGTCTCTGGAGTCTTCTCTGATTACAGTGATCTGCAAACATGGAATAAGAATGTTGCTTTGGGGAGAAATCCTTCCAATGACAACAGTTGTCCCAGTTACCCTTTTCCTCTGACCAGCTGGCCTTACGACTTCTCCCCTTCCCAGAGCTCTTCAGAACCCTTTCTCCAGCAGATTCCCATGGAACCACCAGCACCCAAAACTAGCTGTCACCCCTTCTGGCCAAATCAAGGGGGTGAACTTTACGAAGAGAAGGTGCATGTGGATTTTAACAGCTACCACCCTTCCACCACTTGCCATTCACCTCAGGAAGACCCCTTTCTCCTCACCTACACCTCTCAGCCCCATCATCAATATTCTCTGCCTGGCAAGAGCAGCAAATGGGATTTTGACGAAGAAATGAGGTACATGGGTTTGGATCACTGCAACAACGAAATGCTTCTAAACCTCTGTCCTTTAAGATGATCCAAATCGGGAGACTTGTGCACTGCTGGTGGAAATGTCATTTCGTGCAGCCTCTGCGGCAAACAGTATGGAGGTTCCTCAAAAAATTAAAAGTAGAACTACCATATGAGCCAGCAATCCCACTTCTAGGCATATATCTGAAGGAAATGAAATCACTATCCTGAAGAGTTATCTGCACCACCATGTTCATTGCAGCATTATTTACAATAGCCAAGACATGGAAACAACCTAAGACAGATGAATGGATAAAGACAATGTGGTGTGTATATATACACACAATGAAATACTATTGAGCCATAAAAAAACAGGAATCACGTCATTTACAACAACATGGATGGACCTTGAGGGCATTATGCTAAGTGAAATAAATCAGAGAAGGAAAGACAAATACTGTATGAACTCGTTTACACGTGGAAAATTTAAAAACCCGAATTCATAGAAATAGAGATCAGATTTGTGGTTGCCAGAGGTGGAGGGTGATGGGTGGGAGAACTGGGTGAAAGTGATCAAAAGGTAGAAACTTCCAGTTTTAGATAAATAAGTTCTGGAGATGTAATGTACAGCGTGGTGACTATGGTTAACAACACCGTATTGTATATTTGAAAGTTAAGAAGAGAATGGATCTTAAAAGTTCTCATTACAAGGAAAAAAATATAACTGTGTGGCGATGGATATCAACCACTTGTTGTGGTAAACATTTTGCACTATATACATATATCAGGCCATTATGTTGTACACCTTAAACTTATACAAGGTTATATGTCAGTGATATCTCAATAAAATTATATCTCAGTAAAACCGGGGGAGAAAAATGACCGAAATCTTTTCTAGCCACTTAAAAAGCTGTTTTGGGAAATGGCTGAAAGAATTTCTTTAGGAAATGGTTTTCAAAAGGTAACCACAGATAAATCAGAATCATGACAACGAGCAGAAGGCAAGACTTCTCTCTTCACACAAGTGATCTGTTGGCCTGTCCTCCTCCTTTCTAGTACTATAGGGGTACTAGAAGTACTAGAGTACTCCTCAGGAGTACTAGAATATTGGAATACTCCTCGGGAGTACTAGAGTACTCCTCAGGAGTGCTAGAGTACTAGGACAGTTTTCAGGAGTGCTAGAGTACTCCTCAGGGAGAATTGAAAATTTGTCCCATCTGTGGCAGGAAATGTCCTCGGCTATTTTTTTTCTCCACAATATTTGGGGTTCTCAGCACCTCAACTGCATTATCTGTTGCATTTTCAATGTCCTTGGAATCATCTCAAACAGAGCAGACGTGAAAGGCCCAGGATCTCATCTACGCCTTCTTGGAAACAGAATGAAGGAACGGAGAGAGTGAAAGAGTTTCAGAGGAACAGAAAGACGAAGATGCTACCACTGAAGTAATAGTACTTTGTCTAGTATGAAACTTGTGGGGTTGGTTTATGAAACATGTGTCCTCTAGTTGAGTTCTAAGACTCGTCAAGACACGGGCTATGACCCAACCGCATTTCCTGAACACAAAGAGCGGCAGAATTGAACAGCTGCATGAAGAGACTTTCCAGTGGCACCAAATGGTCTCCTTTCCTTCTTCTTCCTCCTCACTGTCCTCCATGAGAGCTCCAGTTTCGTCCCATTTACCTTTATTTTTACAGTGCCTAACAGCACCAGGCTCAAAATATGTGCTTGAGAAATGTTTGATTGGAAGAGTCCTTGTGTAATGAACATGGTCATGGTCAGGCAGCTGTATGTGAATGCCACTACCTCTTTTTTGCTGAAGTACTTTACAAAAAGGTGAGCCTAGACATAGAATCTGGAAAGAACCGTACAATCAGCAAACATTTTAAAATAAATGCTCTTTTCTATTTGAATGGTGACAAATGCACATGATACAAAATTGGTTCCTAGTCTCCGTCTTAAGGCATCATCGACTAGTTTCTTGTCTGTTTTCCAAAGATTAGAGATATTTTCTGCATCCAGTAGTCCCCCACTTATCCGTTGGGGGGGTGCCTTCCAAGACCAGTGGATGCCTGAAACCATGGATAGTACTGAACCCTATATATGCTATGTTTTTTCCTATATATACATACATACTGATGGCAAAGTTTAATTTGTAAATTACGTTCAGTAAGAATATCTGAATTGCCAGCATCATTACTCTTGCACTTTGGGACCATTATCAAGTAAAATAAGGGTTACTTGAACACAGGACTGTGATACTGCAACAGTTGATCTGATAACTGAGACGGCCATCAGGTGACTGTTGGGGAGCATATACAGTGTGGAGGCCTTGGACAGAGGGATGATTCTTGTACTGGGTGGGAAGGAGCCAGATGGAGCAAGAGTTCATCACGCGACTCAGTGCGCAATTTAAAACTTATGAATTGCTTATTTCTGGAAGTTTCCATTTAATATTTCAGACTGCAGTTGACCACAGGTAATTGAAAGCACAGAAAGCAAAACCATGGATAAGAGGGGGACTGCTATATATGTAAGTGGTATCATACTAGATTCATTTCTAACATGACTTTTGTCATTTTTGGACACAATTTGGACATCAGATCCTTATAAAGATAAAGGACCACAGCTACCTCATTTTTAATGGTTTGTAATACATTAAGTGACTATTTTATAATTAATTTAGTCCCCTACTGATAAAAATTTAGATTGATTTGAATCTAGTAAATTATTTTGTCTAAGTATATAAATTTATATATTCAGTTTAGCAGAGTTACAAAGTAAATGCTTGTATAAGCACCATCCAGGCCAAGATATAGAACTTGCATTTCAGAAGGTCCCCAGTATCACCTCACATGGGTCAGAATGTCCATCATGAAAAAGTCTACAAACAATAAATGCTGGAGAGGGTGTGGAGAAAAGGGAACCCTCCTACACTGTTGGTGGGAATGTAAACTGGTACAGTCACTGTGGAAAACGTTATGGAGGTTCCTCAGAAAACTAAAAATAGAATTACCATATGATCCAGCAATGCCACTCCTGAGAATATACCAGGACAAAACTGTAATTCAAAAAGGTACATTCACCCCTGTGTTCATTGCAGCACTGTTCACAGTAGCCGAAACATGGAAACAACCTGAATGTCCATCAACAGATGGATGGATACAGAAGATGTGGCAAAGAAGGTCCCCTAACTGCAGCCCTCAATCCCTCCCTCTCCTGATCACAAGCCCCTTCCTGCATCCCGAAGGTGATTGCTAAGGTGGCTCTTTATATTTTTACTACCTTTATATGTATTACTCAACAATAGTTTGATTTTGGCTTTTTGGGGAGAACCTAACAAATAGAGTCACATGGTGTACTGTTAAAAACGTATTGAACTATAATGTACATACAAAAGAGTGCACCGTCATAGCCTAAGCTCAGTAAATTCTCACAAGAACACAGCAGTCTGGCCACCATCGAGTGCAAATTCACTCATATCTGCTTTTTCTGCTCAACATTGTGTCCAGAAGAATCATCATATTGTTGTGTATAGCTGTACTTTGTTATTTTCATTGATGTGTTAAATTTATTTATTTGCACCTGAAATGCCTTTCCTCCATGCTCTAAGACAGGTGTCTCTGCTTGCTAAACATTTGGGCTCAAAATTCTAGGAATTTTGTCTGATAAAAAGGGTCTGATGTAATTCACCTCCCCTAGGAGAGCCCCAGGAGTTTGCATCTCCCCACCCTGCATGGTCCTTGAGTATAAACAACCGATTAGGGACCTATAACCATTGGATCTGAGGGTTTGAACAAAGTTTAAAGGTCACTTGTGCAAATATCTGAACAGACATGAATCTCCTTTACAGCTTCCCAAACAAGAGCTTATCCAGCATGTGTTTGTATCTTTGCAGAGAAGAGAAATTCTTTCCTTCAGAAAATAATCAGCATAGTAATTTCATCAAGTGCTTTGAATTCAGGTCATTTCAAGGATGCCTTACTGTTCCCTGAGGACAAGGAAAAAATATTAGGTCTTCAGTTGAAAAATATTAAAAGCCTTACATACAGCCAGGCATCCAAGTCTGTGTAGGTCAGAAAGCCAAGCGAGGGACCCTGAAAATGCTAGTCCTCACTCTTAAGATGCAGTTGTCAAAACAACCTAACATTTGCACTGACCACAATACGTGGGATTTCAAACTTTTGGACAGAATCCAAAGTACTTTTTAGATTAGGGACCGTCTGGCAGCCACAACGATTACAAAGAAAGGCCTTTAAATTAGGCTCTGTTGAATATTCAAAAGGCCAAAAAAGGAAAGGACAGGCTTAGGGTGGAGCAGGCTGTGGGATGAAGCCATGGGCGTGGAGGAGCCTCCTGGGTCTGGGAGGCTCCCGCTGCACCTCAAGAAAGTGTCAAGGAACAGCCACTGCGTGGGTGGGAACTTTAGTTTCTATTTGGTCCAAGGCTTTCTGGGTATTTCAGACATTTCACATCTACTAAGCTAGGCACTCTGCCCTCCCAAACCTTTTTCTCTAGAAAACGAGTCTTGATATTTATCAAAGCAAGAACATGTACGTAGCTTGAAACATCAGATAGCACCACCAGACTTTTGACGGATAACAGCCATCTCTACCCATCCCTCCCCACTCCCGAGCCCTTTCCCCACACTCCACTTTAATTCTTTTAGCTGACGGCATTTTGTTTAGGTGTTGCCCGCCTCTAAGTGGCCTTGACTCCAGATGGTGCCTTAACAGCCATCGCTGCCTCTTGTCCACCAGCCCTACCAGTAGGGGTCAAAGTTAAACTGGGCCTGGACATTAGGACTTGGTTGGAAGCTGACTGTCTTGGTGGCCAGCTGGGTGCCCCCAAGCTCACAGCATGAGTGAGATGGGGAGACTTCAGGAGTGGGTGAGGGAGACGTAGAGATGAGACTTGTGCTTCTCAAGGGGGATGGGGGCAGGGAGAGGGTTGGACTAGGTGTTTGGGTGTGGTAGGTGCAAACTATTACATTTAGAATGGATAAACAACAAGGTCCTACTGTATAGCACAGGGAGCGACATCTAATCTCCTGGAATGAACCGTAATGGAAAAGAATGTTTAAAAAAGAATATATGTGTGTGTGTGGCTGTCACTTTGCTGTACAGCAGCGACTGACACAACACTGTAAGCCAACTGTACTTCAATAAAAAAAAAAGAGCGGGTGAGGGGAGGGTTGGGGGAGATGGAATGGAGGATAAATAATTGCACGTGGTGACTGAGGAAAAGAGGATGGAATGAATTTTAAAACCAGAACCAACTCCCCAATTCTCATTCTGTTCCAAATAGAAAGAATCATTCTCCATTTTCTGACCAGAATCCCTCCCTTAAAATGGGAGCATTGGCTTCCCTGGTGGCGCAGTGGTTGAGAGTCCGCCTGCTGATGCAGGGGACACGGGTTCGTGCCCCGGTCCGGGAGGATCCCACGTGCCGCGGAGCGGCTGGGCCCGTGAGCCATGGCCGCTGAGCCTGCGCATCCGGAGCCTGTGCTCCGCAACGGGAGAGGCCACAACAGTGAAGGGCCCACGCACCGCAGAAAACCACAAAAACAAAAACAAAACAAAATGGGAGCATTGTCCTATGAGAACAGGAGGCTTTTGGCCCAGGGTGATTTCAGTGGTTTATCCTCTCATCCTGCAAATATCTGGAGGATTCCTCCAGAGCAGTTTTTTTTTCTTCATCAGGAGAGAAGAAACATACCTGACTTGTTTCTTTTTGTAGCTTCCTTTGCCTTGCTAAGAAAAAAATTATTTTGGAAATCTAAGCATCCTCTGCTAAGCCTTGGGGTTGTTTATCTAACTGTCACAGAGAACTTGTGTTCCTTCTGGTACAAAATAAAATACAAGAGTCGGCACTAACCAGGAGACACAGGGTTCTTTGGGCTGACGCAGGCTGAGATGTACAGCCTGGGAGTTCTCATTCCTTCAAGTTCCTTTTGTGTGACCTCATACCAGCAATTTTCTCCTTGTGCAAACAATGGCACAGAACACTGTCCTCTTTACCCTGAGAGAGGAAAGAGCTTGTGCCTAGTTCCCTGTCTGTTCAGGCTCTTCATATGTCCTCAACAGACCTTCCATGGACTGGACTTCTCCCACTTCTTGGAACCATTTGGTTTTGTTCTGGTTATAAGACAAATGGAAAACATCCTTTGAGGAACTCAAGTCTATGAGCTGTTGAGACTCCATCCTGAGATGCTGAAAGCTGTTCATGAAGGCTGGGAGAGAAGGTTAAATACGCTGAGACTTTAAAAAATAATTTTTATTTTTTTATACAATTTTAAATGTTACACTCCATTTATAGTTATTACAAAATATTGGCTGCATTCTCCATGTCGATACATCCTTCAGTCTGTCTTACACCCAATAGTTTGTACCTCCCACTCCCTCACCCCTGTAGTGCCCCTCCCCCTCCACTGGTAACTACTAGTTTGTTCTCTAGATCTACGAGGCTGCTTCTTTTTTGTTGTATTCACTGGTTTGTTGTATTTTTTAGAGTCCACGTATAAGTGATGTCATACAGTATTTGTCTTTCTCTGACTTATTTCACTTAGCATACTGCCCTCCAACTCCATCCAGGTTGCTGCCAATGGCAAAATCTCCTTCTTTTTTATGGCTGAGTAGTATTCCACTGTGTGTGTGTGTGTGTGCGTGTGTGTGTGTGCGTGCGTGTGATCTCTCACATCATCTCTGTCCATCCCTCTGTTGATGGGACTGCCCTGAGACGTTCTACTGAGAGCATAGAATGTGCCAGAAGTTGTGCCAATCTATACACTACCTTATTTAATCCTCAAAACAATGATGTAGAAAGTGTGATTGTCTTTGTTCCACAAACAAGAAAACTGAACTCCGAGATGTCAAGTAACTCAGAAGGACACCCAGGAGACAGTGCAGAGTAAGGGTTAGTTAAGAGAATGAGCCTTCAAGGGGGTGGGGAACTGGGAGATGTTGGTCAAAGTGTACAAATAAGTTCTGGGGATGTGGCACGCAGCAGGCAAGGTAGACTTCAGGGCAAACTGCTAGCATGATTGACCGTCCCTGACACCCAAGCAGGAGAGCTTAAGTCACATCTGAGTTACACCCGTCACTCAGTGCTGAGAGGACTCAGGGCTGCAGCTGGGCACCCACAACATCCAGTGACACTCGCTGAGGCGCCACCACGAGGGCCTGGCAAAGCCACCCCACCTCCACAATACTCCACGGCGTCCCCAAGGTTCCCACACAAACACACGCGCCTTTGTGCATTGGTCGCCATGCTGTCTCCAGCAGACTGCTTCATCAGAGTCACCGTGGCTTCTCCTGCTGCATTTCACTGGTGCTGTGGTAGCAAAAGCTGCCAGGGCTTAACCATGGGATGGAGACACAGCACTCTGGGCTAATGTGAAGAATTCTTGGCGGGGATGTGGAAACGTGCTTTGGATGAATAAAGATCAAAAGGCTGACTTTAATGATAGCTTCCTTAGAAATGCTTGGCATTTCGCAGAAGCCATCAAAGCCTGACATAGTCTGCATGGCTGAGTAATTGTCCTATAAGCAGAAACCTGAAGCTGTCTCTCTCTTTGGCTTCCGGTTTCTTGGGCCAAGCCCATCATCAGGACATAGACGAGATGTGGGCTGGGCAGCTTGCTTTGGGCTCTTAGTGACCCTGCAAGATGTGCTCTTTTTATGGCCCCGATCTTTTTCTTCTTTTAATTAATTAATTAAAAAACACTTTTCTCCTAAGCCTTCTGATGGGTAGGGCATGTCAGAATAATAGAAATTAAAGCAAAGAGATGAAATATAACACTTTGAGAGTGTCCAGCGGGAGTAGATTGTTTGTAATTATTTAATTTTTCGTTGGCTGGGGGCAAATCAGGGAAGACTTCCAGAAAGAGGAGTAGAACTTTCAAGGTAGAGCTGGAGGAGCTGGGAGGAAAGGAATTCCAGAGCCAGCAGAGCAAAGATGCAGGGGCAGGGAGGTGCCTCAGGTGTCCTGGGAACCAGAACCACTCGTGGCTAGCTGAAGGCATGAGCAGGAAGGACCACTGGAAAGGTAGGTCATTGTCTAGTCATTCCGAGCCTAGAGTGCAAAGCTCATGACTTTGGATTTAGCCTGGACCCTGAAGGTCAAACACTGGCTGATTTCATTCATCCTGCAGATGGCTTTTGTTTGGCCTGTATAGCATGTGTGTGTCTTTTTAATTTGATCCAAATTTTAAAAATATGGACATTTCACACACAAACCAGCTTCTCTTTAAACATGGGAAGATCTGGCTTCAAGGAGACAGTCAACAGGAGCCTAGTAGCTGATTCCCTTTCAGGCAAGCCACACAGGGACCCGCTAGCAACTGTCTACCCGCCTGGCCCACTGTGACTCATTTGTGGCCCCCTGCGGACCCTACCCCAGAGAGGAGGGCCGTGCAGCATTGCGTGATGCCAGCTGGTATAGTCATGGGCACTAAACTTGTAATTTTCTCTTGACTCTTTCAGGTAATTTCTCAGGCACTTCTGGCTACCCCTTTTGGGCTGCTCCTGGTTAGATTTAGGAAATCATTGAAATTTGTCCAACATACTATCAAGGATTTCCCATGATCTTCCACACCTTTCCTTTTATATCAGCCTTTAGCGCATCACTGCCTTCCATTTATTTCCCCTGAGCTACCCAAAGACTGACCGCTGCTCTAGATGTCCAGACCCTTGCCTGTGTTAAGAGCAGTCTTATGCATTGGTCAGTGAGGAACAGAGGGTAATTATGTGCCGCCCCAGTCCTGCACCCAGGGCAGGCATCATTAATCAATCAATTCTGGCATGCTTCCCTGAGTTCAGACTCAGCATCAGAATCTTTCTCAACTGCACTTCAGGCAATCCCTACCAATCGATCAAGTCCAGTCATAGGTTTGACATAATCTGACTTGCCCCAGGATAAGAGGATTTCTGATATAAACTGCCCAGTTGAGATAGGTCACAGGTATAGTCTTAGGGCTTTTTTCTCTTTCAAGATTTATGATGTTAGGATCTTCTTTCTGGGGGCTCCCAGTCATAGAGCTATTTCCCCCACCTACCTGAGTGTTACTGTTCTGTTAGATAATCCTAGGCGATAATAGTTTCCATTTATAAAAGCCTATTTTGTGCCAGGGCTTAAGATGTGTAGTATTTTGCTGTCATGGCAACCCTGCAGCTAGTTACCATTATGCCTAGTTTACAAATAAGGCTCCAGGTGTTTAAGTGAATTTGACTACGATAATAAGTGCTGGTAAGGGTGGATGTTCAAACCCACAGCTATCCAGCTCCAAAGTCCAGCGTGTTTCTACCCTTTTATGCAATTTCCTTACTTCTCCCTTCAAGTTCTGAGTTAGGGGAAAACCTTACTCCTTCACATCTGGAGGAATAAGATCCTTTCCTTCCTATTCAGATTCCAGGGACTCAAAGGAATCATCTTAGGTCTGAAGGAAGCTTAGCCAAAAGACCCTCAATCTAGAGAAGCCCCAGTGTTTGTAGCTACCACTTGCTCCGAACGGTACAAGCGCCTATTGCTGGAGGCTTGACTTGGGAGCCCCAGGCAAGGAACTCCTCCTCTGACACGTTGCTGGTCGAGAAGGCCACAGAGGCCGCCCCTCCACTGCTCCCCGGCCCTGCATTGATGAGGACGGTCTGACTGGGTGTTGGCTCACATTTACCGAGCACCTACGATACATCAGGCTCTGTGCTAGGCGCTCTGAGCGCAGGTCCTTTGATCCAGTTGATGGTCTTTGAACCACACCATGTCACAGTGCTCCAAATAAACCCACTCCTCTAGATGATCACGCAGAGTAGGTGTCCACAGATGAGAACAAAGAAGGCACGAGGCAGGAAACTTGGCTTCTAGCCCCACACTTGGAGGGAATGAAAGTCATAAGGCAAAAAGAAGACGTCTCTTGGCAACTGTCCTCAGGTACCTGGGATTCTGAACAGAATCCCAGCCACAGATGTGAGAATGAATCAAGAACAGACATGAGAAAAGTCGAAACTAACAAAGAGTAGAAATCAGCACTTTTTCATGCTGTCGGTGATGCCTCGCACCAAAGTCTCCATCAGCCAAGTGCAGACTTGGTGACGTTCTGAGGGAAATTAGCAGGGCCCAAAGCAGTCACTTCACACACTAGGAAACCAAAGGCGTTTTCTTCTTTCCTGTCAAGAGGAAGAAAAATAGATCGAACAAATAACCTCATTCAAGTGAAATCTGATGAAAAGCTGGTTGTAGGGCCTTGGCAATGCCTGGTATGTAGTGACCATCCATCCCCACTTGCCCAGGACAGTCTCCTGTTATGCTGGTTGTCTCAGTGTAATTACAAAACATACTCCTCTTTCCCCTAAAAAGTGTCCTGATTTTGACAATAACCTGACTATACAGTCACTTTGCTTCCATAGCAGGTTTCAACTTACTGCCCCTTTGGCCTGCGCACAATATATTGGGTTGAGTGCATTTCCAGTGTTCAAGGAAAAGTTAGTCTGCACAGAAATCCATGTTGTCAGAAAGAAGCCTGTGCTGATGAAATTTCCACTCTTCCCCCTCAATCTGCTGCGCGCACACACACGCAGCATCTGCTGTCAGTCAAATCTTGGATCAGTCTTGCAAGCTTTTATGAATCTCAATTCCACGACTAAATGTTTATTGGAGTCACAGGCAGAAGGTGCAGATATGGAAGCTTCGAGTGGATTTAGGGGTGATGCAGCAAATATCTGTACTGGGCAGAAGCCTGGGAAGTAGGGCTCGGGGCCTCCCAAAGTATGCAATAGTTATAATAAATCAGGCCGCGTGTGTGTCAGAAGGGGAAAGGCCGGTCTCTCTTGTTCCCCTTTCCATCTTGTCTACCTCCTAACCCGACCCCAGTTGACTCATCCCAGGAGCCCTTTTCTGTTCATTCCAAACAGGATATTCAGTTTCCTCCTGCAGCCGAGCTAAGCCGGCCAGATAAACACTGGCCAAGAAGACCGGGCTTGCTTGGCTGGTAATTGAGGAGTTCAGCAGGCGGGAGTCAGGGCTCTGTGGTCAGGGTGGCATCTCATTTTGGATACACACCTTGTATTAGTTCCTATCACGTGCAGCTTTGAAGGCCAATCAGAGGGCCGTGGAACGCCCCATTTTCCTGCGAGTGTGAAAACCAGCTCCCTCCCTCACACTGACGAGAAAAAGAGGCAAACTTTAAAAGAGTGGGACAAGAGCGTCACCTAGTGGCAAAAGCATAGTTCATTCATTTGAGAGAAGAAACGTAGTGTTGACTACTATATATAAAAGATAACTAATGAGAACCTACTGCATAGCACAGGAGCACTATTCGGTGCTCTGTGATGACCTATATGGGAATGGAGTCTAGAAGAGAGTGCATATATGTATATATATATGGCCGATTCACTTTGCTGTACGGCGGAAACTAACAACATTGTAAATCAACGATACTCTAATTTAAAAAATAAAAATAAATAAAAAAGGTAGTGTTGAAAGACCCGTGGAATGTCTGCTGCTTCCTAGGGGTTAATGTTCACAGCACAGAGGTGCTTTGGGATCAGGAATTGAAGAGAAAGAGCCCCTGTCCTAAAAGAACCCAGTTTTATCGAGGGACACTGACATGTACAAAAATTAGAAGTGTGACACCTGCTGGGATAGCGGGAACGTGGGGTGTTTTGAAAACGCAGAAAAGGGACACTTGCTGGTGGAATCAAGGAATGCGTCACAGAGGTGCTGAGTCTAAGATTAAGTGGGAGTTAATTAGCTCCGGTCTTGGCTCACCCATCCCAGCGAGGTTGAGCATGGCACACGGCATCCACCGGCTTACACTTTCCTGTGACATGCCCACATTTCTCATTTCTCAGATTGCTGCAAAAAGCCAAACTAAATGGAACTTTTTCTTCCTAAACACACACCGGATGGGGGGTTTTCATCTTTTTTGGCTGCACCACGCATCACGTAGGATCTTAGTTCCCTGACCAGGGTTTGAACCTGCACCCCCTGCATTGGAAGCATGAAGTCTTAACCACTGGACCGCCAGGGGAGTCCGGTTTTCATCTTTAACATAACATATATTAGCTTTTTAAAAGGCCTGCCCCACATTGAATTGTGGGAACTTACGAAGCATCTTTTTTTTCTCGGCTGCGTCGGGTCTTCGTTGCTGCACGCGGGCTTTCTCTAGTTGCGGTGAGTGGGGGCTACTCTTCGTTGCAGTGTGTGCGCTTCTCACCACGGTGGCTTCTCGTTGCGGAGCACGGGCTCTAGGCGCACGGGCTGCAGTAGTTGTGGCTAACGGGCTCTAGGCACGCCGACTTCAGTAGCTGTGGCGCACGGGCTGAGCTGCTCCGGGGCATGTGGGATCTTCCCGGACCAGGGATCGAACCCGGGTCCCCCGCATTGGCAGGTGGATTCTTAACCACTGCACCACCAGCTGAGTCCCCGAAGCATCTTTTAATGTCACTATGAACTTGAAAGCAATCCTGGCTGCAGGTGTTTTCTTCTGAAAGTACACAGGTGCTCGACTCTAGCTGTATTTGAATCACCAAAACCGAACCTGAATCTGGTAGAGATGTGCCAAACGCAAACTCTGAAATTACCCATAGCGTTGCCGCCGGGGCAGTAACGTACAGTTCACTTGGCGGCTGGCCCTCTCCCAACTTTGGTTCTGGAGAGAGTTAGGCCTGGGTTTATATGATCCACTCCTGCTCTTTTATGAACAAAGAAGATTGGCTGAGCTTGTTGACGAGTTCTGGCCCCGAGGGAGTCACCCTTTCTCACCTAATGTCACGTATCTGTAGGGGGCCTGGGTAGGGTCAGTGTACAGATACTATAGTCTGTGGCTGTGTATGAAGACCAAGACGAAAGAGGCGCTCATTCATTCGTAAGCCTTCACTGGCTACCTTAGGATTGTTTTATCATTCAGACATTTTAAAAAGGCTGTCCAAATACATTTTCTTGAAAGAAACATTTATTTATGATCTTTATTGGTCAAAGTTTCAAACAAATCCAGAACAGGTGTTCACATTTCGAGCCTTTAGTGAGAGACACTACGTCACGCGTGAAATAAATGCTGATCCCGTGGGGTGCTCCCCTGACGCATTTAAATACTGGGCTGATCAGTCAGAAGACGACCTATGTGACAGAATCTGCTCAGAAATCTGCTTGAAAAAGGGCACGATTTAAATCTCATGTGGTTTTTCACAACATAAATGTACTGTAACTTATAATAATTTCAAAACAAACTCCCCAAGAATCAACTCTCTCTTTACATAAAAAAAATAATCAATTTATACTCTTCTTGAAAGAACTCCAACAATGTAAAATAAGTTCCAATTCCATATATATATAATATATGTACATTTATAACTTAGGTGCTCTGTTTCTCTATATACTTTTATCCATGCATCGCGGCAGGGGTGGACGTGAGGGCTACAGGGGCCTCTCGGAGAAGGCAGTGTAGCTTCTCACCCTGGCAAACAGCAGGGGCGTGTACATCTTGTCGATCTCGAAAGCTGTGACCGCAGTCTCTCCAGTTGATCTGGAAAGAAAGCACAGAATCACTCGTTACCAGGAGATATCAACTCATTTGAAATCCTTGCCTTTTTTGGGGTGGTGGTGGGGGGGAGGAGTTTATTTTAGGCTTTAGCCTTTTTTAAATTTAATTCATCTCAGTCAATTCTAAATAATATAGTGTATTATAGAAAATTTGAAAAATTTAGAAAAATGTAAAGAAAAATCACTCATCACCCCATCACCCAGATACAGCCTCATGAAGCATTTCTTCCAGGCACTTCAACCTTGCTATCAAACTTTACTGCTGAAATCATACTCTACTTGTCATCCTGCCTTTTAAAAACATTATGACATAAGCATTTCCTCACGTCATTAAATACTCTTCAGAAGCCATTTTTGTGGCTGCATAATATTTCACTGTCTGCTTATACCACATTTACTAATTCTCCTTTTGCTGGAGATGTAGGCTGTTTCAATATTTGGCAATTAAAAATGATGTTGTGATATTTTTGAATATGAACAAAACAAAACAGATCCCTAAGAGTAGAATTTCTAAGTCAAAGGCTATAGCCTTTGTAAAGCTCTTGTTAAAATGTATTTTAGAAAGAATTATAATCCTAGAAGAGAATTTAATGAGTTCATATTTGCATGATCAACAGCACAATTTCAGTAATTGTGCTGAATTACTGGGGAAGCAGGTGACAAGTTACATTACCACAGCTTTTAATTTTCTCCTAAAAACAAAAAAGGAGAAATAAAACAAAAAAGGAGAAATAAACAAAAACATAAAATTCAAGTGACTTTATAGATATTATTATAAGGACGTCAACGTGATCATTAGCAGTTACAAATGACGTCACTTTTTTCTCTTAAGATGTGATGCTTTTCATTTGCTTTGTCCTACTTCTGGGTTTGGTTTCTTTCTTTGAAAAGAAAAAAAAAAAAGATTCTACTTCACAAATTACTCGGAGAAGCAAAAAGAAGATAGTAGGACCAGGAGGTAAGGATGAGAAGAGAGAAAAATGCTCTTTCTCAGCTGTCAGGACCTCCCAGATGAGTGGGAAGTTATTTGTAAGATGGAAACGTGACAGAGGAAGTTTTCAACAACGCAGTCAAGGTTGTGAAGGAGGCTAATGGAAGCTGACCTCACAACCTGCCTCTCAGAATTCTGATTTCAACTGGCATGCAGACCCTCGGGCACACACCGGTGTTCTTTCAAACCTAACAACAGCTAAGATCTGTATCCACGTGAACTGACATTTCACTTTCCTAATTCCTTTTTTTTACTTTACTCATTTCTGCACTGTTCCTTTCTCACACATTCTCATCTGTTCATTAATTATTTCATACAAGCAAATCCTAACTCATAGGACAAAGAACTTTAAATAGGAACCACTAATAGATTTGGCTTTGGAACACACGAAATCTTTTCAGCAGACTTACTTTCCTAACTACAACTTATTTTAAATCTGGGTATAATCCCTGGGGATAAACCAAATGGAAATAAGGTGAAAAATGATCAGACTGAAACATGGGAGAAGAAAAAAGGTCTCGGTGCTTTACAACTGCCTTGAGTAAGCCAACGAATGAAGTCACGCACGGACAGCTCGGTGACCAGGCACCATCCACGCACGGAAGCTGCTCTCAACCCCACAGGGTCGGTGCCCACCCGCATCACCATGGGCAGTGGGCAGGAGCTCGGAACTCTCCACTTCCTGGTCCACTTTTAGGTTTTATCCAGTTGGCCGTTTCCTTCGTTTGCAGGATTATTATGCTGTGGTTTTGCTTTGTAATCGAACGTTCACTGAGGAATCAAACCCTATCTGAGTCCCTCAACTGAACAGGAAGGGCATGTCTAGTCTGTAACCTTGGGATTTTTACTGCATTCGCCTACTTGTAAGTAATATGACACGAATGATGTATCCAGATGAGTTTGTTGAACCTCTGGTGGCCACTGGAACACAGCTGAAGCCCCACGTGAAAATTCTGATCGGCTTCTTGTACAGGGACACGGCGAAAATATCTGTATTTATAGTCAAGTGGTTTCTGTAAAAGGAGAGAGGTGCATGAGCAACAGTGAGGCCTCACGTCACTGACAGAGACAGAGAGATGGATGGTGCTACACCTCAGAAACATGTTAAGCTACATACTATCTGCACATAGTAAACAGCTATTTTGGTTATCGACTGAGAATGTGTACGAGTGCCTGGAAATACACGAAGGACTCTAAACGCAGAAGGCTCTTCCCTCCATCATCACCATCTCAGTCAGTCATCACAACGTCCCCAGGTGTGACGTGCGACCGCATCGCTGCCGTGTGATGGCCGACAGGATGAGGACCCAGGGCGGGCAGCCCAGGGCCAGTGTCAGAGATGCGAACTAAAGTTCCTGTCTCCCATCTCTAACCCTAGTATTTCCTTCTACTCGGAAACACTTGGGAATTTTTAAAGAGGGCAAGTGATAAACTGGTGAAGGCTGCAGAAAAAACACTGAGTATAACTGATCCTTTGCAATAACAGTAAAATAGTCAACGGAGAAATAGATGTGACAAGGTTCACTGGAATCACACTTCTGTAAGTACTGCTAAAAACACCAGAATGTCGCCACTATGCACGGCTTCACTGAGTCATATTCTGCAGAGAAAACTGGTCATCAGCATGGGAGTCCCTAAACTCTCTTATTAGATAAAATCTAAACAGCTAGGGCCTCACGACTCCCCAGCTCTGACCTCAGTAAACTCACGGCCAAGGTCACAGTGACAGCAAGCAACTCTGCCCCTCAGGCTGTTGCCCCCCGATTCCGGGAGCCAGAGGGAGCCAGAGAAGCCACAGCGGAGGGCCACAGGACTCACAGATGAAACCCGCCCTAACTATTCCCATACATGGTGCTGGGGGTGGGAGGGAGGGGAGTTTAACACAAGAGAAACTTCATTCAAGAGCTATATTAACTATAAAAGCACCAGGCAAGTATTTATTCTAACTACCTCACAACTGACTTCTTGAGTACACATTAGCGTTTTCAGCCAGGACTGAAAAAAGGCACATGGGGAAAAGTTGTGGAAAAAATTAGCCCCTTAATCTGTTAAGAGAATTTAAAATACTCTGGAATGTAATAATTCAGCCATCGTATTTACTTGGCATTTTTTTTTCCTTTTGTAAGAAAAGGAAGAAGGAAATTATCTCACTTCAGCTTATTTCCAGTACAAACTGAAATTCTAAAAATATCCTTGTGAAAGAATTATCTCTATGAGTCCATTTAGGAAGAAAATCTCCTAGGATTCAAAAGGAGAAAAGCAAAAACATAGTCATATATAACTGTACTAGTTATTTCACAGGAATAACTAATAGTTACTTTGGCTTTACGTTTTCATGCGTAAGAAACCCGGACCAGAAGAGGAAACTTGGAGAAGAACAAATAACTTGATCCAATAAAAAATAACTGTGTTTTAGAAACCCTCCAGCTCTCCTCAGAGATATGCTGTAAGTCAACACCCATATTGTATAAATTACAAAACGGTATTTTTTAACCTTTCTAATCAAGAATGCTTGAATGAGCAGGGTAAGAAAATTAAAAGGAAAACTGCCAATTCCACCTTGCATACTCACTTCTTCTTTCTTCTTAGTTATCACAGCAAATACTTTCGTCTGATTGTCTATATCTTGTGACAAGCGATAATGACCCAGTAGAATTGCATCAGTTCTAAAAATTAAAAAAAACCCAACACTTTAAATCTATTAATCCGTAATGTGTATTTATTTAAGTAATCGAGAAGGTAATGGGTTAGTTAGAAGTGTTTATTCAACTTGACTGAGGGCAATCAGCTAGGATGTGAGTAAGCCTAGTCTCCGAGGCCCCAGACCTGCGGAGGGACATCTCTGCGGAGAGGCCCAGGGATCAGTTGAGTTTTTTTTTTCTTTTGGCCATGCTGCATACAGCTTGTGGGGTCCTAGTTCCCCAACCAGGGATTGAACCTGGGCCCTCAGCAGTGAAACTGCTAAGTCCTAACCAATGGACTGCCAGGGAATTCCCAGGATTGGTACTTTTCACAAGTGCCCCAGATGACTGCTTCTTTAATCCAGTATTAAGTTACATAATCTGCAAGTTACCACCTAAAATTTGGACTGGATAGAAAACTACAGAAAGACACTACCTGGTATTCCTGGTTCTTAAACGCGGAACAATGGACTGGGGCTCCTCAGGGGTGGTCAGCATCATCACGTGGCCATCTGGGAAGAACCTTATGTACCTGTGGAACAAGGAAAACACCAAAACACCACATGCAAATAGAAAACACATCCTTATTTACTGGTACCGAAACCTATTTACTCATGGCCGCTGAGCCTGCGCATCCGGAATGGAAATGTCATCCATCCAGAATGGAAATACCGTGGGCCAAAGAAGTGGCAAAACATCATTGACACAAACATGACCTGTGAGGCCAGCAGAAGAGAACCAAAGCATTTGTGTGTTTTTCCCCAAAGCACTAACTAATGTCAAACGAAAGCGAGGCCCAATGCTATTACAGGGCAGTTACCATAGCTTACTCGTTTCTCAGTGACACTAGTATCTGGTGAACAATAAGCCTGAGTAACAGCACAAGCTACCTGACAAGGCAGAAGACACGGAGGAGCTCTAAAGTGACTTCATAGTGATTCTTAGGTTTAGAGCCCAGGAGGAATTAACTGATTTATCTTAACCTACTGGTTCTTTGAGTGCAGTTCCTGTTATAACACCGGATGAAAATACTGAGGGCCATTTTGTGGATAAATGCAAAAGCCACAAAGAACAGATGTCCAATAACTAACGAACCAATACTTGGAGAGAGAGAATTTTTCACTCACTCAGTTTACTACAGTTGTACCTGTAATATTCCACTTGGTGCCAGGCTCTATAGAAACCATCAAGAGACTGTTCCCCTTGACGAATATATGTGGTTTTACTGATATACACTCCTATAAAAAGAAACAGGTTTTTTAAAAAGAACATAATAAAAAACTTTTACAACCATGTAACATGTTCCCCGTTTTGTTTTTATTGTGGTTTCCTTTAAATATACTTATAGTACTCTGCTCTGTTATAGAAAATTAAGACTGTGTATTTCTCAAAATCAGCACAACAGGTCACCATTGCTCTAAACAGTTCAACTTACCATCAAACCGAACACGTGGCCTTTCTAAAAACATCTCTCTCCAGGATGTATATGCAACAAGTTTAATACAGCTTCTGCCCCAAACTTTCAAGCACGCCAAACGCCATATTTCAGGATCTCTAGGTAATAAAAGCACAACATCAGTACATATAACAGGTGAGTCCCTATCCGCACTCAGACATGAGAAGCATTCCTGCCACCAGCCATCTTCTATTCGGCAATATTGGTTGAGTGCCGGCCAGGCACTGTCCTGGGCACGGGGGACAGACTGACGGACAGGGCAAAGGCCCTGCTCTTTTACAGGGAAAGCAAACAAAAGAGAAGAAAACGAGAGAGAAGTTTTAGGTAGTGTGCTCAGTACAAAAAGAAACAAAGCAGAGTAAAAGGACCAGGACAATGGTGGTGGGGAAACAGAGACTATTTTTTTCTGGGCAGGTGTCTACGGTGACGAGGAAGGGTATCCTGGCAGAAGCCACAGCATGCAAGGCCCAAGGGCTGGAGTGTGGCCAGCACGTTCAACAAGGGGCGAGAAGGATCATGCGGCTGCAGCAGAGTGACTGGGTGAAGTGCAGACTACGTGCGTGAAGAGGCGGGCAGGGGCAGGTGACGTAGTGGTCTACAGGCGGGAGTGGCCCTTTGAGTGAAGTGGAGGCCACTGGAGGGTTCTGAGCATGACTGATGCTTTTAAAAGGTGACTGGTGGTCTACGGAGAATGTGCTCCCGGTATGTAAGAGCGGAAGCCCAGAGACCACACAAGATGCCAATGCCATAATCCAGACCAGGCCTAATGGTGGCTGAGCCAGAATGGTACTCGGAGAAACAGCGAAACAGTCAGACTGGAGGTCAGTTACGAAGACAGCACCAACCCTAGCCCTAACAAGACTTTGTCATGGGATTACTGCAAAAAGCGACGCAACTGACATGGTTCTAATACAACTCAAAATAATTTTAACGCCATCTTTAACGCTATCTTTAACTGAAAACATTCCGTTTTAAAGACGTAGGAATTACTTATATTGAAGCCAGACTGCAAAAAGAGATAAACCGCCCAAATTTACATTGCAACGTATTTAAATTTTTTTCTTTTAACAAATACTTTTATAACCAAATTTTATCCTACCCCTGAAAATTTATTTTCTTAATTCCCTTTTTGTTTTCTCATGTGTAATTAAAAGGAAAGTTAATGGAATAACAGTGCTAGAGACCCCAATTTCAAAAGGCTGGGTCAATCCACTAGGTGCTTGATAGGTACTTGTTAAACAGAAATGCACACAGAATCACCAAAAAAAAAACCCAAAGGCTTTGAAGTAATTCAAATGTTTTACCCAAAACACAAGACTCCAAATGAAATTAGGTTATTTAAAAACAAGGCATCTGAATTTTAAGAACTACATAAAGTTATAAAAAAAGTTCTAGATGCTAAGGATAAAGTATTTATTTTTATATAAGACATTCATAAAGGATTACCTGTCTTAAATAAAGTTACACTAAACTATGATTATTCTTCACATAACCAGATTTTAAAAGTATAGCTCTTTTCCCAATTTTACTGAAAAATATTTGACACACATCACTGTAAAAATTTAAGGTGTACAGCACAATGGTCTGATTTACATCTATTGTGAAATAAGCCACAATAGGTTTAGTGAACATCCATCATCTCATACAGATACAATAAGAAGAAAAGGTCTCCTGTGATGAGAACTCCTAGGGTCTACTCTCTTAACAACTCTCTATCATATGGCGATGGTAACCATAGTCACCATGTTGCACATTACATCCCTAGTACTTATTTGTACCTTTTGACCACCTTCTTCCCCCCCCCACCTCTGGTAACCACAAGTCTATTCTCCTTTTCTATGCAGATGCCACATGTAAGTAAGATCATGCAGCATTTGTCTTTCTCTGACTTATTTCACCTAACATAATGCCTTTAGAGTCCATCCATGTTGTCACAAATGGTAGGATTTCTGCATTTTTCATGGCTCAATAATATTCCATTGTTTATATATACCACATGTTCTTTATCCATTCATCCATCCACGGACACTTAGGTTGCTTCCATGTCTTGGCTATTGTAAATAATGCTTCTATGAACATGGGGTGCAGATATGTTTCAGAGTTAGTGTTTTTGTTTCCTTTGGATATATATTCAGAAGTGGAACTGCTGGATCATATGGTAGATCTATTTTTAATTTTTTGAAGAACCTCCATACTGTTTTCCGTAGTAGCTATACCAATTCATAATCCCACCAACAGTGTGAAAGGGTTTCCTTTCCTCTACATCCACATTTATCTCGTCTTTTTGATGATGGCCATTCAAACAGGCATGAGCTAATATCTCACTGTGGTTTTGATTTGCATTTCCCTAATGACTAATGATGTTGAGCAACTTTTCATGTACCTGTTAGCCATTTGTACATCTTCTTTGGGAAAACATCTATTCAGGTCCTTTGCCCATTTTTTAATTAGATTTGGGGTTTTTTGCAATTGAGTTGTATGAGTTCTTTATACATTTTGGATATCAACCTCTTATCAGATATATGGTTTGCAAATATTTTTTCCCAGTCCATTGGTTGTCTTTTCACTTTGTTGATATGTTTTTCACCACTGCCAGAGTTGCTTAAAAAAAAAAAACAGTAAGTACCTGGCACAGATATAGAATCCTCTGCACACCTGTGACAACTGCTCTAACGATCTGAGGTCCAGGTCGCTCGACACCACCCATCGGAAGATGTACATCAGGACCTCCATCGGCAGCGCTGCAAAGGAAACTATCCTCTCAGTGACTCTCCTTCCTATACATCACTCTGCTGTCACGTTCTCCCTGCAGATATCTTTATGTATTCCTTAAATTTTATAAACCGCACCTTCAGTACTGCTCAGAGCTACAGCACAAGTATATTTAACTACCCAGAAGTAATAATGGTTCCTAACATCAAGACACAAAATATCTTTGTTTTTTCAGTATTGAACAGATCCAAAGGTATTTTTATAAAGTACCCCTTTCCCTTGGAAGATCATTTCATCATCAAGATACATAAAAATGGATATGTTAGAAAAATAGTCTAGTATGTATGCGTGCGTATGCATTTGTTAACATTAAAAAATGACTTCCATCTCCTTGGAAATTTTCAGTTGTCCTCCTCTGGAAAGTCCCATAGCTAAGTAAACAACCTTTAACATATGAAAAGAAAAAAACCCATCAATTTTTAAACATTCAGCCCATCTCAGGACTACCCTCCAACCTGGCTGAAGTGCCTGATGGTGCCATTGTTCCTCCGGTTTCCTGAGGGCCGCCCCAACTCACACATTTACCCTCGCAGAGCATCACTGAAAAAAGAACGGCACCCTTTTTTTTTTTTTTTTTTTTTTTGCAGTACGCGGGCCTCTCACTGCTGTGGCCTCTCCCGTTGCGGAGCACAGGCTCTGGATGCGCAGGCTCAGCGGCCATGGCTCACGGGCCCAGCCGCTCCGCGGCACGTGGGATCTTCCCGGACCGGGGCACGAACCCGCGTCCCCTGCATCGGCAGGCGGACTCTCAACCACTGCGCCACCAGGGAAGCCCAAGAATGGCACCCTTTAACAACTGTGCTACAAACTCCACTCTACTTCGGATCTTGAAAAGCTTATCAGTATGCACAAATTAATTACAATTAGATCTCCGACCATACTTTGAACTAGAGCAACTGTCTGACAAGCTATCTGACCTTGTAAGTTTGGAAAACGTAAATCTAAGGAAAAGTATTTCTCACTGAGTTATAACGACCACGAAGTCACACCTGATATGTGAGTCTGACTGCTCTCAAGTTCGGGCTGACACAGTTTGAGCACAGACTCCTGAAACGTGAGCTGCTGCTGGAAGTAGGACAGGAGGTCTGCCATCTTGCTGTCATCATCGGTATCTTCGATGCTGAGAAAATAAGGGAGGTGAGTGAACGCAGTGCCACAGTCTACACAACACAGCTTAGAAAATGATTTTCCACAGTACTTTCAAAATCTGCTTTAGAAAAAGTCATCCAAAAGCAAACTTCTTACTACTCTTTTTTTTAATATGATAAATGGTTACCCTGCCTTGCAAAGGAGTACCATACCAACTTTTTGAAGAAAAAAGCTTCAGCAATTTTAATTCCCACAGAGAAAGAATTTAAATTTTTGGATACAGGTGTTGAGATTTAATTAATTAGTTTTATGGCAAATAGAGATTTCATGAATTAGTAAAAAGATACTTTCAAATGATTTTTAAAAATCTTATGTAAATATATCCTTTTAAGTGACCACAATCCATTGTAACTGGATAAAAATAAAACATACAAATGTTATCTGAGGTGCTTACTTACCAAGGGTTTTCTAACGTATGTGCCTTATCACCCTACCTTTAGAGAGGAAAATATGTAATTTTAAAAAGCTGGGTCCACAAATAATTTATCAGTATGAACAAATACATAGTTAGAGTTCTAGAAAAATATACAGCTTTCCATTTTTGCTAACAGTAACCTTAAAAATGGTCAGACTTACAAAAAGGTTGGATGAGGATGCAGTTAGAAAACCAGGAAGGGCTTATTATAAGACAACAAAGGGCACATGCGGCTGAGGCTAGATGGACTGCAGGGCTATGCTACCAGCTTTTTACAGAAGGCAAAAAAAATAGCAGAGGCTTTTAGGGCCTGTTAAGTCTGTTAAGAAAATAAACTGTACCCTTAAAGAACTTTCATAGCATCTGGGTTTGTGTAACAGGACGGGAGAGAAAGAAATGTTCCTTTAATGTTTTAATACAACCTTTCTCAACAGCCCTTGGCGTCTATCAAACTGGCTCAGAGCTGGGTCTAAAGGACTCTACCCAAATTCAAAGAAGGTTTAGAAAAAGCCCCAATGAGTCCTTTTGAGTATGAACTACCTCACGTTATTAAATCTAATTTAGTGAACAATATTATTAGCCCCAAACAGACAATAAATGCTGACTTCATCAGGATTTTTTTAATACGGCTTAGCCAAAGCTTAAGTGTTAATACCATAAGCAGTTAAACAGCACTGGCGATCAGCGCTAAGTTATCGATAAAGGTAACCTCTTAATTGTTTCATGGCAGAACTAATATAATATCTCATCACCAAAATTCTATTTTTCTATGTACTGCTCATTTTAAACCTGACATCCTTTTGTGGGGACAGACTCCCTTCCCTTCTACTATAAGCTTTGGGAGAGAGAGGGGTTAAGCCAATACAATTTTATAATTGTTTTACACACAGCTTCAAAAGTATTCGCTTAAAAATATATTCTCTTGGTCTCTGTCCATATAAACAGTCAATGCTACTCCATGACTGTGATGCCAATGGCATCTGTACAATGAAACACAGTTTCTTTGGTTTTTTTTAGGAGCGCTTATGTCTTGCCCGTGTTTTTAAACAAATGTTACAGTCTTAACAGTATTCTATCTACAACGAAGTCTGGTTAGAGTCCAGCATTTTCCTAATAAAAAGCCTTTTAAAAAATGTATTATTTCAAACGGATAGAAAAGGAGAAAGACTAGTGTAATAAAACACTATGTACCCAATTTCAACCATTAACATTTTTCAGGCTTGCCCTGATCACGTTTTAATAGTTTTGACTTTATACGTTTCAGAAAGTTGAAATGTGTCCTTTAATTTACTCCTTTCAGTAATCACTGCTTTTATTTAAAAAAAAAAACTCTTTCATCACCTAATTTTTGTTACACCTGTTTAAAATATGCATTTCTATATTTTACTCTTAAAATTTCCCTAATTAAAAAATTTCTACAACTTTATAAACAAGTCTTTATATTAAAGACTATATAACAACAGAATTAGCACCGTCTTCTTATCATTATCATGTTAAGAGTCAACAGGGCAAAGACGCTTAACTTTAACAAACTCTATATATTACTGTCTATCAAATTATGTACGCACTAGCTGTTTCCAACGCCATCACCATCTGGAGACCGGGTATAAGTAATCTTGAACTCTATATCAGGTACAAGTTGCATAGCCCTACGATAAAACTTGATGGCTAAAAGAAAAAATAAAGCTAAATTAGCTATGACCACACATTTTTGTCATTTCCTTTGATAACCCTAACTGTGGTTTAATTTGGTAACTTTCTTTACAAACAGCCAAATTCCCTTTTTCTACATGCAACAGTCGCAGTCAGCAGACTTATTTCCAAACCCTACTAGTCAGAAATAATCTTTTTCTAAAGCTCTCACGTTACAGAAACTTAAGATGTTGCATTTTACTCTTATCTTTTAGCCCATCTTTTCCCTCTGCCTCTCACATATTGTCAGAAATGATCTTATATGTGGCTGTCTTTCTCTGTGCTTTGAAAATGCCACTGCTGCAGCCCCAACAAAAACACCTTTAAGCAAACTTCTTCCTAGGATGCAGAAAATAAAACGTTTCCTCCTGAGTAGAATAAGGAGAAGGGTTTTCTGGAATTTACTGGAATTTATTCTTCAAATCCAACGTCCTTTAGTCCAGCTGCCTCTTATTTAGCTAAGTAACCTATAAAACCTGTTTTAAATCCATCTGCTGGCCAGGAGGTTTAGAACTAGAACACTGAGCAGTCTCTCCCACAGAGACATACCACAGAACTTGGGGCTGCAGAAGCCGACTAGTTCTTTCCCCACAGATGAAGCCCACTCAGTTCAGTCCACTCTGCCGTGTTCTGCTGCTCTGGGTGAGTGACTGTAAACTACGTGGACACAGGAACCTCACAGGCTAATCAAGACTGTGGCAGGATACCACCATTTGGGCCCTTTTCATATCTCAGAGTGAAAATACCCCTAGAAGAAACTTGCAAATAAATGCAGTAATTTTGAAAATGTTATTTGGGGGGCATTTTCGAACCACTCAAGTGCTAGCATTTTTTTCCATGCCCCAATTAACAGCTTTTCTATCAGGAAATGAAAGCCTAATTACAAACCTAATCTGGTAAACAGCCCCACCACTTGGTTTACTTACACATTTCTACTGGCCTAATAAAAGAGACAATAAGGCTGAAAAGTATTCCTTCTCTAAAATGTACATTAGAATTTAGAAAGCATGTACATGTTCCTCCATCTACCCTTCATAGTCTCCTCCTCTGAAATAACGTTCACCTATAAAAGGCGCATATCCTATTTTTTCAATGGCATATCCTGCTATTTTTCAATAAGCAACAGTATTTTTAAGACTTTAATAATGAAGAATAAATACTAAACCCCAAATGTAGAAAAAGGTTATTTGACTAATCCTACCAATATGAGATGTTTCTCAGCAATATTTTTTGGAGAGAGGTTATATAAAAATACAATTTTTATTTTTTAAAAATCAATATCAAATATAGAGACTGATGTTCTGTATAAATATATTCTTAGTTTTTAAAAAATTGGTGAATAGCAAAGAGTTCTTATTCAAAACTGTCAAGACAAGATGATCCTGGGACCTGAGTTTTTACCTTCATAGAGAGCTCCATTTTGTTCTTCTTCTACTGCTTTTAGGAAGAGTTCTCGAGCCTATAAAAATAAACAGTGCAAAACAATTTCTGAAAATCTGTACTAAAAGTGAGCGTGGGTGGTAGAAGGATAGCCTTTTCAACAAATGGTGCTACAGCAGTTAGACATCCACAGGCAAAACAATGAATGTCAACCTCAACTTCATAGCTTACATAAAAAGGGACTCGAAAATGGATCAAGGACTTAAAAGTGAAACTTTAAAAACTTTTAGGAAAAAAAAGAAAGAAAATCTGGGAGACTTGGGCGAGGAGTTCTTATACTTGACACCAAAAGCACAATCTATAAAAGGAAAAACTGATAAATTAAACCTCATCAAAATTAAAACTTTTGCTCTGTGAAATTTCCTGTTAAGAGGATGAAAAGGGTTTCCCTGGTGGCACAGTGGTTGAGAGTCCGCCTGCCGATGCAGGGGACACGGGTTCGTGCCCCGGTCCGGGAGGATCCCACGTGCCGCGGAGCGGCTGGGCCCGTGAGCCATGGCCGCTGAGCCTGCGCATCCAGAGCCTGTGCTCCGCAGTGGGAGAGGCCACAACAGTGAGAGGCCCGCGTACCGCAAAAAAAAAAAAAAAGAGGATGAAAAGACAAGCTACAAAGTGAAAGAATTTACAAGCCACATATTCAACAAAGGACTTGTATTTGGAATACATAAAGAACTCTCAAAACCCAACAGTAAAAACATGAGCAATCCAATCAGAAAAGACAAACAGGTATTTCACTGAGGGGCGTATAAAGACAGGAAACAGCACATGGAAAGATATTCAACATCATTAGCCATTGGGGAGATACAAATTAAAATCACAAGAAGGTATCACTACACAGCTATCAGAATGGCTAAAATTAAAAAGTAATGACATGGGCTTCCCTGGTGGCGCAGTGGTTGAGAGTCCGCCTGCCGATGCAGGGGACACGGGTTCGTGCCCCGGTCTGGGAAGATCCCACATGCCACGGAGCGGCTGGGCCCGTGAGCCATGGCCGCTGAGCCTGCGCGTCCGGAGCCTGTGCTCCGCAACGGGAGAGGCCACAGCAGTGAGAGGCCCGCGGACCGCAAAAAAAAAAAAAAAGTAATGACAACTCTAAATGGTGACGGGGATGTGAAGACACTGGATCAATCATACACTGCTGGAGGGAAAATGGTGCAGACGCTCTGGAAAACAGTTTGCAGTTTCTTTTAATCAAAGATGCACTTACCATACAACTTAGCAATTGCACTCTTAGGCCAGAGGGACGAAAACTCATGTTCATGCAAAAACCTGCATATGAATATTCATAGCAGTTCTAGTAATAATAGCCCCAAACTGGAAAAAACCCAAATGTCCCTCGGCGGGTGAGTGGTCAAACAAAGTGGGGTACGTGAACACCATGCAACACGACTAAGCGGTAAAAAGCAACAAACTACTGACACATACAACAACTGGGACAGACCTCAAAGGAATTAAACAACACTTTTTGAATATCAAAATTATAGAAATGGAGGCCAGCATAGGGGCTGCCAGTGGTTAGGAATGGCTGGGGAGGAGGTGGGCAAGAGAGCGTATAACTATCAAGGTAGCAAGAGGGAGCCCTGTGGTGACAAAACAGTTCTGTATCTTGATTGTGGTGATGGTTACATGAAGCTACACGGCTAATTGCAGAGAACTATTTATACACATACAGACAGTGAAGTGCTTGGAAACCTGAATAAGCTCTGTGGACTGTACCAAGGTCTACTTCCTAGAAGTCTAGCTACGGAAGGTGTCACCGTCAAGGGAGGATGAGAAGGGTGCACAGGACTCCCGTGTGCTATGAATCTGTGATTATTTCAAAATTAAAATGAAACAAAACAAATATGAAAGTTTTTAGTTATCATGGTAATGTCGATTATTAAACGGCAAATTTTTGTAAAGAAAAACTTGGGTCTGATGGTATGAAGATGACAACCCCTGTGGAGTAACCGGATACAGTCAGCCCTCCACATCCCTCTCTCTGCATCCTCGGATTCAACCAACTGCAGATCAAAAATATCTGAAAAGAGTTCCACAAAGTTCTGAAAAGCAAGACTTGAATTTGCCGCGCAATGGTAACTATTTACTCAGCATTTACACTGTACTCACAACTATTTACAGAGCATTTACATTGTACTAGGTATTACAAGTAATCTAGAGATGATTTAAAGTATACTGGAGGATGTGCGTGGTTACACGCAAATGCTACACCGTTTCATACAAGGAAGGTGAGCATCCCCGGACACAGAGGGACAAATGTTGTGAAAACTGAAATGGTGGGTTGAGTGTACTTTGTGTGAACAAGCACTAGGAAAGAGGTGAACCATTAGAAAGCATTCAAAATTTTCCAGGGTAAGGAAGTAATTACTGCATCACTATAAATCTGTTCAACTCAAAATATAACAAAATATTGCATTATGACCTTTGGGAAGGTGTTAACATTTAAACCAGTTTTTTCCCCTTTCGGGCTTCTGTTAAACAGATTCAGAGGCATCTGTCTTTTAGACCAGGTGAATCTCAGGGGTGTGTATTACCAAAGAGTTCCGGCAAGACTGTATACCTGCAGGAAAGAAGGAGTAATGTGTCACCCAAAGGCCTACAAACAGTGGCGAGGGACGGACACCCTGGCACACTTGTCACCATCTTTCCGAGTACAGCGCCCCTAACACTTAACTTTTCTTCTTTTGCCAGCTCCTGCTTTCCTCTGGTGTCTGCTGCTCTCAGTGAAGAGCCTCTCGTTGCTCTCCAAGGTCGAGATTCTAAACTGCTCGAGCCTCCACCTGGGGCAAGTTCAAACATCCACTGAGCTCGGAACCTCTGGAGTTGTGCCTGAGGGAAGAAGAATGTTTCAGGACCCCCCAAGGAAGAGGAGCTCAACTCTGGAACAATCTGTCAATAGGTCCAACACCGATGTCCACACATACACATATGCTAAGATGAGAAAACACTGTCTTTAAATTATTAAATTACTGAATACTACCATTAAATACCTGTTATCCTCCAAGATAATGTTTTGCTTAAGACTTTGAAGAAATTGTGAAATTTTGCCTAAAATAAGATTCTCTATACAGGAGAAATCTAATGGTATGAGAAAACCAAATTTTAATTGGAATCGAAAATGTAAGCCATCACTTAGGGACTGAACTTAGATGCTTTCAAACATTTCTTCCCTTGGAATACATCACCTCAAAATCCTGTATGCGAGCCCCAAGTCTTTCTTTTAATAACCTTTCTCTTTTTTAAAAGAAATTATTTTTTCTAATACATATCATTAAAAAGAATCTAAACATAGAAAAAGTGAAACCCCCTCTGTGGCGGGCTCTGCTGTGCTGCCCAGACCCCCCCACCATTAGGAACTGCTGGGAGTGCCACAGAAGAACAGCCCTCAGCCCTCGCCCTGCAGTAGGGCCTCAGGGAGACCACACCCCTTCCCAAGTTCTCCCCACCCAACGACTGATCTACGAGAGTGATCAAAGACCCCGCTCTGAAAGGTCATTCTTCCCCCCGCTCTGAAAGGTCATTCTTCCCCCGCTCTGAGGAAGTCCTCGGAACTTCCGCAGGATTAACTGAGCTGGTCCACTGAGACTGCAGAGCAGTCCAGCTCCCCCAACCCCCTCAGGCTTCCCTCCCTGCCTCCCTGGCACAGGTGCTGACTCCAAGAGCACTGCTTAATAAACCTCTTACACCCACCTCGGAGTCTGCTTTCTGGGAACCCAACCTGGGATGCCCTTCCCCCCAAAGGACATTGGTAATTGGATTGTATATATTAGTGCTGGCTTTTTAAAAAAAGAGTACAGATTTAAAACATGAAAGCTTTTAATAATTTTTCTCTACATTCTGCACACTGCTTTGACTCCCACCTTCCTATTACGAATGTAACACATATACCTCTGACTTAAGCATGTGGGATCTTAGTTCCCTGACCAGGGATTGAACCCGAGCCCCCTGCATTGGAAGCGCGGAGTCTTAACCACTGGACCGCCAGGGAAGTCCTAGCAGCACTCTTAACGCCTACTAGATGGTGCACTCCAAACGCACAAGTATTCTAAAGATTACAAATTCAGTAAGAAGCACTTAACTAACTACAATGAATAGTTTTCTATTTCGATGCACAAAGCTCTACCCTATCCTTTTAAACGGCTGCAGAATATTTCACTGTATGGATGCATCATTACTTAACACAAGTGATGGATATTTAGGTTGTACTCCATTTTTCCATATAAACAATGCTACAATAAACATTTTTGTATGTGTATATTTACTCACTTCCCCTATTATTTCCTTAGGATTAATTTCCTAGAAGTAGGATTGCTGGTTCAAAGGGAATGCATGTTTTTCATTTTGATACATATTGCTAATCTTCCCTGCAAAAAAGCTGTAGCAACTTATGCTTTCATGTATACTGCGTGAGTGTTCTCAGAGCCTGGACAGCAATAGGCATTATTCACTAATCTGATCTTTTTTTAAAAAAAATTCTTTGCTGATTTAATTTGTTGTTTCTGTTTTTGTTTTTTTTTGTGGTACGCGGGCCTCTCACTGTTGTGGCCTCTCCCACTGCGGAGCACAGGCTCTGGACGCGCAGGCTCAGCGGCCACGGCTCACGGGCCCAGCCGCTCCGCGGCATGTGGGATCTTCCTGGACCGGGGCACGAACCCGTGTCCCCTGATCGTCAGGCAGACGCTCAACCACTGCGCCACCAGGGAAGCCCTTAATTTGTATTTTTAAAAAATTATTAGTGAGGCTGATTATCTCTTCTAATGTTTCATAAATATTTATATTAATTTTTTCCATTAGTTATCCATTCCTATCTTTCTATCCTATGTTGTTACTACTTTTATAAGGATGTTACATCTGTATCAGAGATATTAATCCTCTTCCCCTAGATGGTAAATAGTTTTTCCAGTTAATTATTTCTTTTGATTTAGGAGGGCTTTTGCTATATATGGGTTTTAAACTTTTAGGAGGTCAAATCTGTCAATCTTTTTCTTTAAGGTGATGGGTTTTAGTCATGCTTATGCCTTGGTTTGAACACTTTAAACCCACATATTGAATTACACAGCAGCAATTACTGATATTCCTTTTTACAGAAAAAGAAATCTATAACATAGTCATAACTTAAGTATTCTAAAAACCGGTATGAAGATACAGCTACATTCAATGCAAATAAGAACCTATGAATCTTCATAATTATGACCAACTCCTGCTTATGTATGGAAAGCAACAGAATAAGAACGAAATGCACAAAGGAAGAAACATGCCTGCAAATCTGTCTCAGCAGGGCGTTCGTTTTCATCCTCATCTCCTGCCCTGACAGCATCGGAATGACAATCTTCCTCAGCTTCTGCCTGAGTGGGGGAAAGCAAACGACGCTCAGGAATAAGCAAACACAGTTTCCCTGGTAACCTACATCTCCTATTCAGCTACCTGCCCGGTGAAACACACAGCTGCCTCTCCCTAAATATCTTCTTCACAGGTAAGTTAAATGATTCCAGTCAGAAAAGTCTGACACTTTAATTTTTTAATACTGTAGAATAAACAACTTCACTGGGCTCCAGCTTAAAATGTTTTGGTAGGTGGTTAAAAAGAACAACTTTGCTTCAGAAAATAACAGTTGGTGGTATAGAGTTCAAATAGTTTTTGTTTCATGGATCTCTTAAGACCAGATAGAGCCCATATATGGTTGTCCCTTCTTTACACAAACTGGAATGTTATTAATGTGTGAATGACTTTAGTCTAATAATATTTTAAATGTACTAGAAAAGCTCACTCAAATCAAAGACATGTAAGAGTGAAGGTTTTTGTAAAGAAGCTCCTTCCATTTTTTTTTTTTTTTTATAAATCCAGATTTTCATATATTGGATTGACTTAAAGTGGAATAAAGCTGGGCTGGAACTACTGTGCACGGCTTGGGACTTAACAGAAGCCTCAGGTCAGTTTCCGTCCATTTTAACCTTTTATTCTCCATAAATGTTTGCTAAATAAAACTGGATCCTATGTTCCAGTGAAAACGAAATGTTGCCTAGGTGTGGTCTATAACCTAACACACTTGTTAGCAAATAAGACTTGCTCAACACTTCAAGTGTTCAGTCCCATAAAGAAATGTGGCAATCAGGGAAGTGACTTTGAAGGTTAGTTAGAAATAAAAATAATAAAATCTATTTAACTTCACTCATTCCAAACACGGTAAGTTTTACAACTGCCAATTGGGGTTGTAATTTGTTCCCAGGACTAAAATGTCTGTATTAACACCTATCTTTGAGCACAGCAACCAGATATACTTGCACTACTTCATAGCACAACACAAACAAGCCTGGCTCCCTATCTTATCTCTGGCAACCAGACTTACAACAGAGGTGCCTGTGAGATGTGAACTAGTTAGTACGTGGTAAAGTGCTTGGCACCCTGGAAAGGCTAAATCAGTGGAGAAATAAAAGAGAAAGGCTGAGCCTCGGATGAACTTCCAGAAAACTGGAAAATCTGAGCATCAACGCACTGTCAAATACATTTTTTTAAGTCTCTTTAAGCTGAGAACTTTTCCTACTCAGATCATCAGTAATGGGAAATTACACAATAAAAGGGTTTGAGTTTATAGATCTAACAAGTGTATTTCTCTCTCTTCTCAAATAAGGGTCTGCTTTATTACTATAAACTCTAAGGACAGCTAATGGAAGGGGACCTTGGTCCGTGGGGTATCTCAGTAATTCAGCCTCTACCTCTAGCCCAACAGCCCCACCAAAGTGACTTCAAGAGCTCCCCCTGCTCTCTCCAGCCCCGCGCTTTGGCACACGCTGCTTTGCTCTCTGCATCTGGAATGCCTGCATCCTCTTCCACTTGGCTACTTGCTACTCATCCTTCATGATTCAGCTCAGGGATTATCCCAGGAGGAAACAAATTCTGATCCTTTCACTTGCCTCTCTGGTTTTCCCATTACACTTGTGCTGGTATCACAGCACTTAAGACTTGTATTGAGATTTCGTCTCTTTCGCTAGAAATTAGTGCATTGGCATCAAGATCTGAGGTCTGGCACTATGCCAGGCTGATAATAAGTGCTCCAAAAAATGAATTAACAAATAAAATGCCATGAGGATATATAATGCGTATCTCAAGGATGAGGTAAGGAGACAGGAGATATATAATGCGTATCTCAAGGATGAGGTAAGGATAGACAGACAGCTGTCTATAATACAGACAGCATCTTCTCCCCTGGGCTGTGTTAATAGAGCTCTCATCCACTAAGACTTTGATTTTGACAGTATGGTGACAATAACAAGAACCATCAAATTTGGGGTTTTACCATATGCTCTTCAACTCAAATACCACTTGAAATAAGTAGGTCTTTGGCTGTCATCCAGAAATTTTCACTTTGTTTTTCATAACTGAGTTGGACCTAACATCACCTTTCACTAGAGTAGCTCATGTGTTCATCCTTTTACTGTTTTACACATGGGACTAATGAAATACAGAAAGTTAAGTGCTTAATCCTGGTCAGAGAACTATTTCTGAAAGTTTAAAAGCATAGTCGATTAGTGTTTTTCTATTCACCAAATTGACTTCATAAAATAAGTTCATTCAACCATTCGTGTATTCAATAAACACTTGGGTGTCTACTATAAGCTAATGAGTTTGGTATCATTTCACTCTTGAATCACTCAACTTTAGCCAGAGATTAGTTTCTCGGAACGACAATTTATTTGAAGCCAAAGCAAAGCAGCATGGGGCAGAGACTACATACGCCAACACGCAATAGCCCCATGGAATCTGCTTTGTCAATTTCTGGAGCTTTGCTCCGTTCCTCCATTTGGACAGCACTGACGCTGCTTGGGCCCTCACTGCTGTGAAATGAGACAAAATCCCTCCAACCCCAAGCCACCAGGACCGCCAGCCAAAACCCTGCCCCAGGAACTGCCGCGTCCTGGGGCGGGCGTCTCCTAAACCCAGGACTCCTTAAGGGGTCAGAACGGCGGCTCCATGGGCAGGCTTTTTGTTTTGGAGGGGCGGGGGGCGGCGATCAACAAGTGTCTCCACTTGCCAAGGCTCCCTCCCGCTTTCAGATGTTGCGACGGCTCACCTCAATCTACGCTCGCTTTTATTAAAGGTACGAGATTGGTTCAATGCCCTCAGCAGGCCGAGAGGCATTATTCTCGGCCGTCCAGCAAACCCGCTCTGCTCACCTGGAGACCCAGCTAGGGCGCTCGGCAGGAAGGAACCCCGGGGAGCGGGCAGGACTAGCACTGTCCGCCACCCTCAGGCCAGGGCCCCAGGATGGTGGTAGCCGTGCAGCCCCCAACCCTCGCAGGTTTACCCTCTCCACGTCCCCCGGGGCTCCCCGCAGGCCCGGGCCGTCCCGCCCGCCGCCCGCCCGAGCTCCTCGGCGGTTTACCATGCTGGCGGGCCAGCCGACCGCGGCCGAGGGGCTCTCGGCGCCCCCTCGGCACCGCCCCCGCGAGGAGGTGCCCCGGGAGTCCGGTGTCTACTCCTGCCGTCTGCTGCAACGGGACTTAGCAGAGTTCTCGGTCGGAGAAGCGCACCAGGCAGCGGCAGTAACTGCGGGCCCGGCGTACGGCAGCCATTTTCGCAGGGCAGAGGGCCAGATCGCGGCGCGCTGGGGCGGCGGCCGGGGACTCGCGGAGCGCAGGGACGCCTGGGGCCCGCCGAAGCCGAGGACTATGCGCGCACCGGAGCCTCGACCCTGCTGGAGACCCCGGACGCCGCAGCGTAGATGCACCCCTGCCGCGGAAACCTGCGCCGGCGCAGCGAGCATGCGCAGTGCTGACCCGCCGCCGCCCGCGTGGGCTGCCCTGCTCCGCTGCCCGCGCACTTCCCTGTGGAGGGCTAGGGACGTGCGCTTTCTGTGTGCAGGAGGGACAGCCCGGGTGAGGTCAGCCCGGGGTGCCGAAGGCCAAACTCAGCCTAGTATTCGGCTCAGTGAACTTACGCAAACTTGAACAGGACTTAACTCAAATTTAGAGTTGAGACCCTAAGGCAAGCGGCCCGAAGGCATCGAATTGGGTGCCCGGGACGGTCACTACACGATCCTCGGCTACTGTGGTTAGAGTCCCACTCCGGGATTGCAGGGAGACATTTAAATTCCACTATCGTCACAGGCTGTTATAACGACTAAACTTTTTAAAGACACGGTACTGGAGGTTGAGAAAAAGAGGCGCTCAGGAGAGTAGCGGCAGGAGAGAAAACAGCCCCCCCCACAACGCCCGTCTCACTACAGATCCCATCATGCAACGCGGGAGGACGTTGCGGCTCTACGGCTCCGAACCCCGAGTCCTGCGGAGACGGATCCCGCAGCGCCCTGGGATTTGTAGTCCGCCTTTCCGCGTAGAGCACCAGCCCTCACTTGCCGTCCGGACCCCACTTCTTACAGCCCAAACACCTGATTTCATTTCCGCAGAAGGCACTCTTGTTTGTCAGGCAGTGTATTATTTTCCCACACTTTACATTGTTTTAAATACGGAATTTTGCATGCTCTCTGCTCTGTGTAAACCTAGTCTTGGGGCTTCTTACCTTCATTCAGCAAACATTTATGTAGTTTCTAAAGTTTCTACTAGGTGTGGGGTACTAACAGTCATCAGGTTTCCAAGATCCTACTCGTGGTTCTCACGAGTTCACAATAGTTTAAATCTCTTATCCATTATTTTCTTTTATTGTATTTATTTAGATCTTAGTAATGCAGTACATTCTTCTTCAGAAAATAGAGGCGAAAAAAAATGGGAGGGGTGCAGAATGGTGAGCTACAATAAGGAAGCCCCAACTGCTGTCTTGTAATATTAGAATCCACCCTTCCGATGGGTTTTTCATTTGCATCCTAAGTCAGCTACCTATAAAAAGTACATTCTTGTTTAACGGGGACTAAAAATTTACTAGTTTTCAGTTTTTAAAAGAGACTAGGGCTTAGGTCTGTTAAGGATGATTTTCCTCCCAATGACCTCTTTTAAATTGTATTTTGAAATTTAAATCGGGAGAAAGATTAGATGTATGGATTTATAATAGAAGAAAATGTTATATGTGACTAATGAATACAAAAGATCAGTTTTGCAAATGAGGAATGGGGTATTGAAATATTTTCAGAACGAGTCTATTTCATTAAACTTGTTGAATGCTTAGTCAGTTAGCACAGATGATTTCTATTATTCTAGTAAATAAACTAAAAAGTTTAATAAAATAATAATTCGTATTTTTATCAATAAATTGAGCACCTATTTTATTAAAACGCTGTTATGTTTCATAGCTACTAATTTTCAATTTTAGGTCAGTATGCACTGTATCCACTAGGCTTCTTTACAGTGTTGTATTATCTCATCATATTATATAATACGTGGTTATAATTTTCCCGAGGCTAGGACTATGGACCTAAGCCACTTACTAGCCCAATGGACCCTTGTTAAAGGTAGATCAAGACAGTCCATTTGCCAGTTGCTTGGACAACTGAATTTGACTAAAACTGATCGTTTTAAATACTTTAAAAATCACTTTTTCTGGGAGTAGTATATGATTTGTCAGGCTGCCTCCTGTCTCCCTATCTTTTCATTGACAATGACGTTCAATTTTCATTTGCCATATGGTTTGGGTGTTATATAGGTAAACATGAAGGTAGATGAATGTTATATGTTTGCCAAGTGGCCAGATGACCCTTTCCCATTTGAGACAGGAAGTCTAAGGAAGTTTGTCCTGTATCTTATAGGTTTCTTCAACAGAAGCAAGAAGAAAGAGGGATTCAGGCCTTTTGCATAGATTCTTCCTAGAAAAAACAATCTTCTCGGTTATTAGAATTCAAAAACAAAGATAGTGAGAGAAAATTGATATGAGCTGGGGAATTTAAACTCAGAGAAAGATCCACAATGTGTGAAAGGATTACTGTTTTATTAATTAAAACTGTTGCTTAGGACAGTGTGGTTTGCCTGACCAGTAGCATCAGCACCAAAATTCTGGGGAGAGGGCCCAGCAATCTGTTTTCACAAGCTATCCCGGCGATTCTGATGCCTCCAACTAAAGCACCCTCGGCTTTGGGCAGTTATATGAATTTAAATCGAGGACCTCGAAGCAATTTCTTTTTTCAAAGTGGTTCAGGGCCAATCCTGATAGGATGATTTACCTCCGCAATATAACTAACGACACAAGTGACAGTGTTTAAAAAGTGTTAAGTGTTAGACTTCGTAGAACTAGTCAACACACAGAGGACGATTCTGTAGACCATTATCTAGTCTGTTCCCCACCTAACAATCCAGCCTTCCAAACTAAAGTTGCTCACAATATAGAAACTCTTGAAGTTCAAATGGATGCTAACAGGCAGTCTGGTTTTTATTTTAAATATTTTTTATTATGGTAAAATAGATATGACGCGATTTGCCATCTTCAACCACTTTCGGTGGCACTGCAGTTACGTTTTTTAAAGCCAGGAAAGTGTGTTCACCTCGATCACCTGTAATGAGATGTCCTCCGAACGTGCATCCTCAGCCTGCACTTCTCCATTCTGATGCCCGAGGCAGTCGATCTGCAGTAAGGCGAGCGTGTGGAGCTGGAGGGCCCGTTGGCGGTCGGCGGGGGCCTCAGGGACCCTGGGCTCCAGCAGGCCCCGGGTGGAGAGCGGAGCGCGCGGCTCGGCGCCCCCCGGCGGCCCGGCCGCGGTGCAGGGACGCGCGGGGCCTGCGAGGGGAGCTGCAGGGTAACTTTTCCCAGGGAAAGAGGCCGGTCGTCCCCACCAGAAGCCTCCCTGCCTTTTGTTTGTTTTCCTGCCGGAGGCTGGAGAGCGGCCGGGTGCCCAGCCGCTCACCATGCGCGGCGCGGCCCGCGCCCCTCGGCGGCGCCCCCGGGCGTCCCTCCGCGGACCCCTCGGCCCGTCCTAGCGCGGGTCGCCCTGCTCCCGCTCCCGGGCCAGTTCGGCGCCCGCCCTCCGAGCAGCCACGCTCCCCGCAGGCGCGGGCCCCCGCCTGTGCTCGCGGCGCCGGTAAGTGGGGTGCGGATTAGGGGCTTCTGCCGGGTGATCTGTCACTCGGGGTGATGGACCGGAGCTGCGAGGGCCCCCAGTGCCGTGGCCCCGCGAAGGATCTGAGGGCGAGGGGGAGGCTCTCGGGCTGTAGTTTCTCTCCGCGGTCCTGTGGGTCTCTCCCTCTTGGCAGAAAAACTCCCGCTTCCTCGGAGTCTGGAAGATTTTGGTGTGTGTTTACCTTTTGGCGTTAAAGAAGGGAAAGGTCCCGGCCCGATTTGAAGCCCTATTGGTAGGATATGGAGGACTTGCTTTCGGAATTTTCCTGACTAGGCCTTTGGCTGTCCCGCAAGAGGTCTGAGCAAGAAATCCTCACACATTTATGTGCAACCATTTTTCACTGGGTTTCTTTCTGCTCTGATTTCTTTCTTACTAATCAGAGTAGACGTTATGAGAGGGAAGCTGAAGGACTTTACAGAACCACTGTTTCTTTTCTAATGCACCTTTGAAAGTTTGACTCTGACACTAGCATTGAGGGCTTTTACTTTTAAATTAAAAAGTAGTTGAATGCCTTATTCTGCAGAAAAGAGTATTCGTTTCCACTTATAACTAAATAAAGAGCTGCTTTTGCTAAAGCTGAATTATACTGAGAAAATATCACCCTGAATTTTGCATCCAGAGCTAGACTTCTCTAAGGTATTGGCACTTGTTTTCTATTTTTGCTTGGAGCACTCTTTGTAGCAGTTTGATAAGTACAGTTTTCGTTTCTCACATTTTCCAGTGAGTGGGCTTTCAGGATGTGCCCCCAAAGTGAACTGTACTATTGCTGAATATAAAATTAAAATGAGCTTTAAATTTGTGTAGCTAACATATAAATTATTAAGAGGAATTTGTGCCTCAACCATATGTTAGCTGTGCTAAGAGTTAATGTATTCATAAATATGCACATTTGAAATAGTTTCTGAACAAAGCACTGCAATTTGGTAAAGAATTTGGCCTTCCTGTCTATTTGGGTGTAGAAATAAGAGCAGTGGTGGGATCCTTTATTTAAAATGATACCCTGTACCACTGCTTGCTTCCCTAAGGTCCAGCCCTTACAGTGACCCTGCCTGTCCACTTTACCTTGTCCCCTTCTCCAGAGTCAAAACTGGGGGCAGGGCAAGAGCGGACAACCACGTTTCTAAGTGAGACCAGTTTAGTTTCAGATGATGGAAGGATGTGTTGGAGGGCTGATGGAGCTTGTTTGAGTGGGCAGAGGTCTGTCCTAGCCAAGGGAACTCAGCATTTAGTCACAAAGAAATGCTTTTTTCTCACTGAAGTTTCTTACCTACAGACTGTGTGTAAATAGGCTACCAGGATAAAGAAACCAGGCTTTGGGGGTTTTATTTGTTGACTGTTTCACATCATCAAAGCTCTTTTTCTACTTTCATTGTTTTCATCTCATTGTTTTTTGAGGTTCCCAGTCTTGAACCTTTTGGAATTCTCTTCAGCAGTCTTTTCCTTCATTTCCTTCATCCTTGCTATCAATGAGTCATGAAGACCTTTGACATGTGATTTATATAGCGCCCTCCCTCCATATTCTAATCCAGAGGCTCACGCCTCCTCTCCTGCAGACTGGGGCAGCCTCTGAGCTAGCCCCGCAAGCTGGCTCTTAGTAAGTCCTCATTGAATGTTTGCTGAATGAGTGGATGGATGGATGGAATGGATGAATGAATGAATGAGACACACCTTCTGGTTTCTTCATCTTCTCATCCATCTAGTCTTTTAAAACTATCAGTTCCTCACGTCTCTCCTTGCCTTGCAGCCCTCAGGTCCTCTCCCTTCTCAACTATCTCAAGTCTAAAACAATTTGCCTGATTTTTAAGGCCTTTCATAATCAGGCCTCACACCTCCTATCTAAATTCTATTTTCAGTTCAGCATACATCTTCGCACTCTATGGGTGTGGTCTTCTTTCGAGCCTGCTCTACTAAGGGGGCCAGGATGGTTCCTGCTCAGATCGCTGTCCTAGAAACCCTCACCCCTCTCCCCCATCTCCTGTGCAAATCTTACCCTTCCTCAGAGGAGGAAGCTAAGTCCTCACTTCTTCTATAACATCTTCTCTAACTATTCATTTCTCTTCTCTCTCTTGCAAGTCTCCAGATACTTGTTTCTTTTAAGTTTGACTTTGACACTAGCACTGAGGGCTTGGTTTTTTTTTGTTGTTGGTTGTTTGTTTGTTTGTTTTTGGCTGAGTTAGGTCTTTGTTGCTGCATGCGGCTTTCTCTAGTTGTGGACAAGCCGGGGCTACCCTTGGTTGTGGTGCGCGGGCTTCTCATTGCGGTGGCTTCTCTTGTTGCGGAGCAGGGGCTCTAGGTGCGTGGGCTTCAGTAGTTGTGGCTCGCGGGCTCTAGAGCACAGGATCAGTAGCTGTGGCGCACGGGCTTAGTTGCTCCGCGGCATGTGGGATCTTCCCGGCCCAGGGCTCGAGCCTGATCCCTGCATTGGCAGGTGGATTCTTAACCGCTGCGCCACCACGGAAGCCCAAGGGCTTATATTGATCTCTCATTGGTTTAGGTTATTTTAAGCCTCTTTAGGGCAGGAGCCATATTCTCTGCATGGTCATGTGGGGTTGTGGGCTTTGAAGTCAGGCAGAATTGAGGTCGGGGCCTCACTCCTCGGTACTCATGTGGCCTTATGGATTCTCCAAGCATTAGTCCTCGCGTGTAAAATAGGGGAAATGCCTCCCCACCTGCCTGCAGTGTGGAGATGGTCTTGGTGCCCAAACAGCACCTGGAACACACCTGACAAAAATCTGCTCATCCCTCCAGTGACTGGGAGAGCCCTGAACACGTAGCAAATATTTGGTAGATGTTTGTCAGCTGACTTGGAGTCAAGTCATGGCTGGGTCTGGAGGCCCAGGGGATGGCAACCACGCAGCATCCTTAGTAAGTGTTATCCTGCCCTTACTTAAAACAGCTTGAGCTTAGCTTATTCCTGGTGACAGCTCTGCTTCTGGGATCTGTTGCTGTTTTTCCGTCTGAACCTTGCCAGGAACACGACTGCCTTTAAATTTTCTTTTTTCACTGCTTCTTTGCGGCAAGCTCCTCCGTTTCATTTTGCAGGATCTTGCTGAGTTGGAGTTGTACGTAGCACTTCTGTTTTTCTGCTTGTGAGGGTATGTGTGAGTGTATGTATTTATGGCAGGACGTGTTGCCTAGCAATTTCTTGGCAGAATTCTGGGCACAGTGACCTTTCTGTGTATGTTGATCTGTCAGCCTGTGAATAGTGTCTTAACTGTAAATTGTCTCATCGGCTCTCTTGCTTGACCATGGCCTTCTGAGAAAGGCCTGTAACTAGAGCATCAGAAACCTCCTATCTGTGGGCCTCGGTGTTTGTGGTTGCTGTAGGTGACCCGGAGAACGTGCAGAGGCGTGCGCCAGATGACTTACACGCATATCTACAGTGTAACCGTGTCCTAGGTTGTGGCTGTGCTCTCCTTGAAACAGTTTGAACTTCCCTATTAGTACACCTGTGTGTTCAAGAAAATTACCTGGTAAAAACAATTTGCTGAAGTAAATCAATTCCTGGGGCAGATTGCATTAAAATGCTAAGTTATGGAAGGAAGAAATCAGAGGCATCTTTACTTGTAGCCAGAGAAGTAGAAGAAGCAGTGGAGGGTCCCCTCGAGATGGTAACCAAGGTTGATGTGGAATTCGCGCTCACTCTCTCTGCTCCTCGTGACGTGCTGTCTGATGCTCGGAAAATCCTACTGCTCAACAATCCAAGAGGAGAGCTTCCTTTCTTGATTCCTTTCAAGGAAACGGAAGCGTCCTTGCACTTTAAGTGCCTGGCTCACTGTGCTTTGAAAGTCGAAACCTCCGTAGAAAGAAGTGCCTGGGTTTGGACTCACCTGTGCAGCTGGCGTCAACTCCGGGGAGCACTGACTTCTGAAGCTGTCTCAGAGTTTGAAGAAAGCACGTCTCTGGAGAGCTGCCACTTTTTTTTTTCTATGTAGTTTCAGGATTAGCAATACCTTCATGTACTTTTTGAGTAAGGGGAAGTGGGAGCATTTGTTACATCTTTAATCGACTATGAAAACATCTCTTATAGTCACATATTTAAAACTCTGCTGCCCTGAAGGTATCAAGAATTCTGTCCGTTGGGCCACAGCATCTCAGCTGTAAAGTGAGGGTGTTGGGGGAGTGATCATTCAGGTCCCTTATAGGGAAAAAAATCTGATTCTATAGTCAGGTTTCCTCAGTATTAAACTATGCCCGTGTTCAGCTTAGGTCCTATTAAACTGAGCATTCAATCTATGCTAATTAGCATTAGGTTATATATTCCCTTACTTTCCATTTTTCCTAGATTTTGTTTGTCATCCTCAGTTTTTTTTATTTAAAAAATACTGTTTTTAAAATAAAATAGCACAATAGTGTTATTTCCACCATGCTCTTAGTAGCCACTTGATACGTGTACAGTGATGGCCAAGGGCTTGTGAGAGCCACGTATTTGTGAGGAAAGCTCAATGTGAGTCATTTTTTATCTTTCTATAGGTGTAGTGTGGTCTATGATAAAGTGCTGATAACATGTGACTGCTCTCGTGGTTAATATAAAAGATAATGGCCCAGAACCAAGAAGATAAAGGAGTAGTGGTGTAATGTCCAACTACATATTTCACAATATCGTGAAAGTTACTATCTGCATGAGTTTGTAGTTCCGAGAAGACAATAGTTAATGGTTCCGTCCTCTCGGACACTGCCTGTGCTTTGAAAATGAATTTACTGATGATTGATTTAACTCAGACAAAACCGAGTGAGAAAAAAGTAGGTTATATATGCCTACCTTTTTTTTTAATAGTAAATATTTATTTATTTATTACATCTTTATTGGAGTATAATTGCTTTACAATGGTGTGTTAGTTTCTGCTTTATAACAAGGTGAGTCAGTTATACATATACATATGTTCCCATATCTCTTCCCTCTTGCGTCTCCCTCCCTCCCACCCTCCCTATCCCACCCCTCCAGGCGGTCACAAAGCACCGAGCTGATCTCCCTGTGCTATGCAGCTGCTTCCCACTAGCTATCTACCTTACATTTGGTAGTGTATATATGTCCATGCCTCTCTCTCGCTTTGTCACAGCTTACCCTTCCCCCTCCCCATATCCTCCTACCTGTCAGCTTAGCTGTTAAAAAGCAAATGTTTTCCTAAATTGTTATAAAAGCTTTTAGAAGGATTCATAATTTTTGTGCCCTCGTCTCCATAGAGCTGTTCAGTTTTGCAAAGAATCTATGAGGGATGGCAGTAGGAGTGGGGTTGATGGTATAGGAAAATTAACAAAGTGACCCTTTATAAACCCATAAGTTACTCATTCATTAATTTATTCATTCAACTCATCTTTATTTGGAGCACCTATTTGGGCCGACCGGGTGCCAGGTCCTTGTCTGGTTGCTGGGAATACAGTTGTGAACATAACAAAATTTCTGCCCACAGAAAGCTTATATTCTCAGGATACACGTATATGTAACCCTGTGACCCACAGGTACATGAGGATTATGTGGAAAGGGCTAAAGTGCTCTGCCTCCATGCAGCGTTTCCTGTGTTTCAGGGGTCCACACATCATGCCCTGCAGGCATGTCCTGCCGGCTGCCTGTTTTTGTAAGTAGACTTGTACCGGGATGCAGCCGTGCCCATTTGTTTCCGTGTCATCTGTGGCTGCTTTTGTGCTACAGCAGAGGATTTGAACAGCTATGCCAGAACCCTGTCACCCTCACAGCCTAACGTATTTACCGGCCCTTCACAGAAAACATTTGCTGACACCTGCTCTATTTTATTTTTATGTTAAGCCTTTATGTCCTCGATATGTTTTATTGATTTGTTTGTTGTTACACATGGTGGTGAAGCATCTTACGCTGCATGAGATCAGCCCTGAGTTAAACGTGCTGTGATATTTGAGTAGCGCTTGAATGTGTGACATGTTCTGATTCACTCCCTCATCTTCACCTCGCCCTCCCTTGCCCACCCTTAGAACAGAGGGTGGCAATCAGGTGAGCAACTGGGGCTGGGGGACTGTCACCCCAACTCATCCGCAGTTTCCCACGAGTCAGAGGAAAGTTATTCTTCCTCTGGGTCTTCAATATTTCCTTTCCCTTCAGTTCTTCACAGCCCACAGACCACATAGAATGATGGGTCCTAGTTTAGAACTAATCTACAAGCAATGGAAGACTTTACTTTAGGTTCGGGGCACAGCGCCCTTTGTGGGAGAAGTGATGGGAAGTGGTAGACCCTTCTCCTGGGATTTAGGACTTGGTGCATGAATTCTCCTTTCAGAAGCTGGGGTTGAAGGATGTGAGGGAGGTCAGGGCATGAAACAGTCTCTGGGGAGTAGAAGAGGGCAGCCCAGGTAACGGATCCTCTTCTCCCATCCTTCCAATTAAGGCAGTAGCCAGAAGCATCTTTAATGTGCTCCTTGTCACAGGAAAGGCAAAGCACGTTCCACAATAAAGGAGGCTCTTTTGGCATTGTAGCTGCTGTCCCCAAAGCAGAAAAAAGCACTGGTCCAAGAGGCAAAATATTTAAAGGACATTCTTGCTAAAATGTATGTGGGCAGAAGAATTAGGTCCCAGAGAGAAAAATTAGAAATACAGATGTACTATTTTTAGTACCTTTTTAAAAGAAATGTAACAATATTAACTTTACTCTTGTAAAGTTATGAAACGTTCGAACCTAGAATTCATGCCAGTTAAGGTAAAATGGAACTCACAAGTGCCAGGAGAAGGGCCATTGAGTGATTTTGCACATGATCTAGTTTTCCGATGAGGACAGGTGAAAGCAATGGCATCTTTTCAGTGGAAAACGATCAAGGCTCAGGGAGAAAAGCTCTTCACACAGGTCCGAATGGTGGAAGTGGTGCTGGTAAACCACGACTCCCAGAGATGCCCACTTTTGCGTACAATTTTCTGTCTCCTATCTTAAAAAATGAGTAATTGTGGCATTTATTCAATGACTCTTAAGTTTTCAAACTAAAGAGTGGACCACCCTGTGCCTGGTTGGTTTCCCAGGTTGGGAATGAACAGGGCACCCGGTGTGAGACCCCGGCCGTGAGCAGATGATCTGCCCTACTGAGGACGGAGCCGAGGGGAGGGAATTGGGACAGACCGCAGGAAGGTTTCCGCAATGTCACCTAGCCAGAAAAACCATAGCATTCATTTCAAAGTTTGTCTGGAACCCTTTGAAAGCGAAATACAGCTGTGCTGCTCTGTGAGTTGGGTACAGCCTAACCCAGAAGCCGAAGGCCTGATCTGACGACACTGTGGGGACCTTTCTGTGATTCTTTGAGACCCAGTAATTCCAGCACCATGGTGGGAGGGCCCAGGCAGCCTGCCGGCTTTAGCCTTTCTGCAGTATTTACTATTCTCCCATTTCAGAACTTAAGAACATTTCTGCTCAGGGCAAACAATCTGAGTACCATGACTTTGCACAGGAAGAAATAGAAGAATTCTGTTTCGAGATACTTACCAAGGGTGGCACAGAAGATACACAGCAAAGACTAAAATTCATGTTTTGACCATTCAAACCATGAGTACCTGCTAGTGTAGGCGGAGCATGAGGTAGGAGAGCAGAGATGAAAGAAGCATGGTGACTGTCCGGGACAGGCCTGCGTGTCATTGACCACTGAGGAGGTGGGGACAGGGCACTGTGGCCTCTTGGGGAAAGAGCCATTGGCTGTGTCTGTGCAGGTTGGGACAGGAGGTCCTGGAAAGGTGATGTTTGAGCTGGACTCAGAGGGAGGAAAAGGAGTAGATTCTGAGCTTTGGGGTCTGGCTGAGACAGTGAGACACTTATCCTGCTCTGGAAGAGAGATGATGTATAGCACACAGGGTCCCTCTGGGGCACTGTCTGCTCTTTGCTAGCTTTTGTGCAGGTGATGGGAAAGGTGGAAATGTTGATCTGTTTTTTTTCTTAGACAAATGCCAGCTTGATTCCTGACCCAGAGAGTCACAGAACCACAGAATAACGGAGCAGGAAACCACCTTGCTTCATTAAGTCCCGTGCCCTCACCTCACAGAAATTAACCCGAGGACCAAGAGATGCTCCCAGTCACAGGTGCTCTGTGCCAAGTGGAAACTGGGACTCAGTTCCTCTTTGTCCGCAGTCACTTGCCTCCCCTGTAGGCAGTGGCTACTGGCAAGGTCCCCGCTCGGTCCCCTGAAGTTCGATTGTAGAATGAGGCCAACTAGAGCATGGCCACATCACTGGTTTCCATATTTGGACTTTGAGCTACAAAGTACTTCTTTTAATTCCTCTCGTTGTCAGATCCTCAAAAGATTTCATAACCTTTGGATCTTTTGCAATCTCTCCCTTAAGTTTGGTGCAGTCGGCCCAGGTTCCTATCTCGCTGCCAACACTTATTAATTGCATAACCTTGAACAAGTAGCTGGTGTCTCAGATTCCTTATCTGTAAAATAGGGGTAATAATAATAGTACCTACCTGGTGCCGATGTGAGGACTGAATGGATTAATATATGCAAAGCACTTAGTACGGTATACATAGTAAGTTCTGAAATTATTATTATTATTACCTTTTTGGCTTATTTGATATATTAGTAAGCTACATGTGGATTGGTTATAGTGAGTGATTATCCAAGATCATTCTTGGAGTCTGAGTGGTATTTAGAAGTACTGCCCATTAACATGTTAGCTGATTCCCCAAGTTAATGGATGGGCTGTTACACCCCATTCACTTCACAGGCAGTAGTGACTGTCTATACCAGGGACTATGAATTCAGATGCTCTCAGGGGCAGAGGAGGAAATGTAAAAGAATCAGGGAAGCTGGTATGTGCTTGTTAAACAGTAAGGAGTTGCTCTTCTCTTTTAAAAAGAGAACAACAGTTTTTCTTTCCCTCCAGTTTTTCTTCGCATGAGGTTTTTTCCCAGGCTTTTTCCTTTGTTACTTTTGATATAGGCAGAGGAATAGAGAAATATTTTTCTTCTAGTAAAACAAGTGGCCGTGAAGGTGCAAAAATAAATGGCAACTAAGAAAAAAAAATTAGCAACTGACACAACATTCATTTTAGGGACACAGGGAGGTTGGGGACAGTGGCGGGATAGAGGGCTCACGCTTGGCCTAAAAGGCCAGTGACCACCCTCGTCTAGCTTTTATTCCCATGGAGGACAAAGGACCTTGTGTTATTAGCTCTTCAGTTTTTCTGGAGCTACCCCAAATCTCGATATTTATATGAAAGTTCCCATTTTTAAATATAAACTCAAAGCATATCTGTGAATTCCATCCTCAGGCTGCCTGTTTGCAACCCCCGGTCCACACAGGGTGGAATCTCCATATGCTAATGTCATCCACTGAGATTTCAGCCAGAATTGTGAAGTCTTGTCTGCTTTGTAGAGTTAAAGAGAAATACTCTCTATCGTTCAAAAAGGACTGCCTTTGTTCATTGGGTAACTAAGCATTGGATTCTTGATTTCATTCCTAAGACACTCAACTTCGTATGACTAGAAACCACAGCTGCCGTAGCTCAGATGACTGTGGGAGTCTTTGGGAGGTTTCATTGGATGGTGGCATCTATCCCCTGAAGATATCAGGTTCTAGTCCCTGGAACCTGTGAATTTTTCCTTATTTGGCAAAATAGACTTTGTAGATGTGATTTAATTAAGAAATCTGAGATGGGGAGATAAACCTACCTATCTCTAAATGGAGATAGGTTTAGTGGGCCCTAAATGGAAACACTAGTCCTCATAAGTGAGAAGCAGAGGGAGATTTGACACAGAGAGGAGTCAGTGTGACCACAGAGGCAGAGACTGGAGTGAGGTGGCCACGAGCCAAGGAACACCAACAGCCACCAGACGCTGGAAGAGACAAGGAGGAAGTGAGCCAGTACCTCTGGAGGAGGTGCCAATACCTTGATCTCGACCCAGTGATACTGGTTCTGGACTCTGGCCTCCAGAAACGTGAGAGAATGCATTTCTGCTGTTTTAAGCTACCAAGTTTATGGTAATTCGTGAACAGCAGCTGTGGAAAACTAATACTGTTAGTAAGGAAAATTTTTTTTAATTGGTTTTTGCCAGTGATGCATGCATCAGTAAATGACATGTCCTTGACGAGAGAAATTAGCCATTATTTAGGGATCAGTGGCCCTAAGCCTTCCTTGAGATTTTTGGCTAGTGGTCCACATGGTGACTTCTTGCTTGTACAACTGTAGCACTCTGGCCATCTGTGCCCTGCCAGAAACTTACCCCAAGGGCCATTCCCTGGTCACTGTGTGTGTTCCAGAGGAATGCTTTCAGTTGTCCTTGACAGAATATCGGATGGTGGCTTCAGCAACAAAGACTTTGGATTAGGTAATATAACAAGAAACCTAAAGCAGATATTTTCAGGGATTGTGCAGCAGCCCAGTGATGTCATCCAGGATTCAGCTTCTTTCTCTTAATCCATCCTCAGCAGTTGGGATTCTCATCTTTAGAGCTGACGTCTCATAATCACCAGAAGACCGCCTCAGCTCTGAATATTACAGCTTTATGCAACCATGTTCAAGGCAGAAACACGGGGCAACCTCTTTGTCAGCTGTCTCTATCAAAGAGTAGATTCCCTCCCAGAGGCCCTTGTCTTCCCTCCCAGAGGCCCTTGTCTTCCCTCCCCAGCTCACTTTCCTTTCCGTCTGGTTGTCAGAGCCGTAGTCCCACTCCTGAACGGTATTCAGTGGGAAGGAAGTACAATAGAATTGTCTGGCTTGGCTTCAACGGAGCACTGTTCATGCCCTGGGGCTGTAGTAGGTGGCTGCCGTCCCTGATTGTACTGAATCGTGAATAAAATCAGAGCTCTATAAACTAAGCAGCAAGAGGAACATTGCTGTGGGGTAGATCAGCAATGGCATCTGTCATATCGCCCTTCTTTTTCCTAGTGCGTTGTCCATCACCCTGCTGTTCTCCCAGAGCAGCAGGGAGTTTTTGTCCTTTCCTTTCAGAGTATAACATGAGTCATCATATTCAGGCCACCGCAAAAATGGTGAACAACTGAACAATACTGATCTCAAAAGTCAGTAACCACTTCCTGCTAGGATATGCTCAGAGTTGACTATGGGTTGAATGCTACTTTTTGTCTAATGCTAGTTTGAATAATACCACTTCATTGTTTTTAGTTTAGGAAATAATTCACTAGAGAACAGAAAGCTCAGATAGTTGTCATGGTTCTGTTTTCTAGATCTGTATATAGTGTAACTAAACCTCCTCTCTGATACTCCTTTGGACCCTTGAAACAATCACCACGGCTTCCTAAGTCCCTTTTTCTTCATGTATTCTCTGTTTCTTCAACTACTCTTCTCGTGCTTTCATTTAGGCCCCTTGTTATGTTCTTGAATATCTTTCTTGAAGTTTGTCACCCAGAGTGGAACAGTAATTCAGGTGTATGTTGAGACTGTCATGTCCCTTGTTCCGGATCCGCAGCTGCCATGTTGCAAAACTCCAGTAGACACCATCCATATAGTGTTCTGGGAGTACCCCAGAGCTGTGCGTGGTATTAGCATTGTCTGAATGCTGTCCTCCTAATAAGAACTCCAATAATGCACTATCTTTGGGGGGAAAAAATAAAGCAACCTTAGAGCATCTCCAGTGAGAGGTTTTGTACATATCTCAAATTCAACACCTTGAAAACAGAACCCATTGTGTCTCCTACTCTCTATAACATTCATCCTGTCTGGTGCCTTTGTTCAGGCGTTCCACATATTTCACCTGACTATTGCAGTACCCTCCGTCTAGTCTCTCTATTCTAACATCAGTTTGAATAGTCCGGGGTGGGTGGTCTCCCTCATGTCATTTCCCTGCTTAAAAGCCCCAGAGAGCTCCCGTGTGGCAGGGTAAAAACCAAACTCCTGCATGACAGATGTACACCCTCACAGCTGGGTCCCACCCTAAGTTTCTAGCCATTCCCTGCACTTCCTTACTGCCCTCCGTGGCTTTTATGTCCTAGCCCTGTACTTCACAGTGGGGTTGCACATTACAGTCCCTGGAGGGCTTTCTAAATTATCAAAACTCAGTCCCCAACCTCGACCTGACTCTTAGAGGTGGGACCTGGGCATCAGTATTTGTTAAAATTTCCCCAGGTGATTCTGTCGTTCACCCAGTGTAGGAACCGTAAGCTCTCGTGAACATGCCAAGCTCTTATACCCACCAACCTTTTGCAGAGTTTCCTCCATCTGTAATTCCTTTCTCTCCCTTTTCTGTGTAATAAAACTTTGCTCATTCTTCAAACCTCAATATTACCTCTTCTCTGAGCGAGTGTCTGATCCCTCCCTCCTCCCAAGAGTTTGTTGTTCTCTCTACCATGGGCTTGTAGCGTTTCCTACATTTTCCATGTTTGTGTTGATTAGGAGGTATTTAAAGGAAGGACCCTTCTCTTACCCATAATGTGCCCCAGAAGCTCTGCATAGTGCTTGGCCTCTTGGTAAAGTTTGAATAAAATTGTCAACCTGACTTCAGTGCCTGAAGAGAGAGACTCTAGTCTGATCCATTTTACAGTCGGTATGTAATTACCTGAAATAAAATTGAAAAGCAACCGCCACGTGTTGGTGAGGGTCAAATCTTGCCAGAGAAATTGAATTTTGTTCTATGATAATGCGACAGACAGTAACAAGGAGGAATCGTAGGGTGACTGTATACTGAATGAATGACCCACTCTACCATGATTTCAGTAAAGTTCTTAATTTTTTCAAGATAGCTTTTCCTCAGTGATAATCTATGAAGACATTGTCCCAATTATGCAGTTTTAGTAGATGAGGAACTAACTATCAGAGAAAGGCTTCTATGATTAATAATTGATAGATATGAATTATTATTATTATATATAATGCCATAGCAAAAAAAGTGGGGGAGAGCCCACAGGCTACTGGAATGTAGATCATTATTAAGTTTTGGTTGCCACAGTTCATCAAAGACATGGAGAAATGTGTGAGGGTTCAGAGATGAATGCCAAAGATAATTAAAGGAGTGGAAAACCAGTCCTATGAGGAAAGGTTGTGTAATTACAGCAAGAGGAGGTTGAGAGATACACATTTGATTACTAATTTGATGTACATCACATTTTCGTGAGATAGTTTCTTTATATTCACACACAAAAAAAACAAAGCGTGAGGAAATTAGCTTAAATTAGAATAGGCAGGTTTCGGTTGGACGTTAAGAAAAATACTCTAACTGGATTACAAAATGCAAATCTGATCATGTTATTTTCTTGTTAAAAAAAAACCCTGGTGGCGCAGTGGTTGAGAATCTGCCTGCCAATGCAGGGGACATGGGTTCGAGCCCTAGTCTGGGAAGATCCCACATGCCGCGGAGCAACTGGGCCCGTGAGCCACACCTACTGAGCCTGCGCATCTGGAGCCTGTGCTCCGCAACAAGAGAGGCCGCGACAGTGAGAGGCCTGCGCACCGCGATGAAGACTGGTCCCCGCTCACCGCAACTAGAGAAAGCCCTCGCACAGAAATGAAGACCCAACACAGCCAAATAAATAAACAAACAAACAAATAACTAAATAACTTTATTTTAAAAAAACCTTAATTGACTTCCCATTGTCTCTAGGTCAAAGCCTACTTTAAAAAAATAAATAAATAAAGCATATAATTTACGAGTTAGCTGATTTTTGACAGATCAAAGTTCCAGTGATTTTTTTTTTAAGGAAGATGACATACAACAATGATTTGGGAATTTTAATTTGTTGGAAAATGAAATTATGAATGATGCAGAAATCATATGTCTTATCAAAAATAGATGGAGATAAATATTAGAAAGAAAAAGAGGGGAAACAAACACAGAGCCCAAAATTGCTTATGTTGTGGCCCAAATGCTCTTTCTATGTTATGCTGAGACACACCTTGAATCCAAAACAGTCCACAATGCACAAATCGTGAAGTGGAGGAGCCATGATGTATGATGTGTTCTGTCTTATGAGCAAGTTCATATTAGGTTTTATTAAGTAAATCTACATTAAAATGTTTAATGCTTAAGATATGTATTATCTTTTTAAAGATTTCCTTCCCCTACCATTTTGAGAATTTTTTTAGACTTTTAGTCTAGAATAATTCAAACATACAGAGTTGCAAGAACAGTACAAAGAAGACCCATACACCTTTTCCCCAATTTACCTTGTGTTAACATTTTACCCCATTGTGTGTTTGTTCTGTCTCTCTCTCTCTGTCTCTCTCTCCACACACACACACACACACACACAGAATTTTTGTTTTACCACTTGAGAATAAATTGCATATATTATGGCCCTTTGCTTACAAATCCTTCAGGGTGTATTTTCTTAGAATAAGACTATGCTGTTTCACAACCACAGGACAGGCATCAACTTTAGTAAATTTAATACAGATACAATACTTTAATCTAGCATCCATATCCTAATTGTTTCCATTAATGACCTTTATAGTGTTTTCTTCTCCTTTAGTATAGGATCCAGTCAAAGCCTTATGTTTTTTGAAATGTCATTTGAGGCTCTCAACAAGCAAACTTCTGGGGTTAACTCTTTCCAGTTCCAAGCTCCCACCTTCCTCTCCACCCCAGATTCAAGCCCCTGTGCCTTCTTTTCTGCTCCTTGGAATGCTAGAATCCCCTACATTACAAAACACCTACTTTTCTTTTTCCTTCAAGACTCAGTCTTTTATGAAGACTCTTCTTACTGCTCTCCTGAGCCCCAGTGGAATCAACCAAGCTAGAAGCCAGGGGGCTTTCTCCTTAACCCCTCCCCACATCCTGTACCCTCAATGTACATGAAATATCTTAGTGCATATTCATGAGTATGCATCCACCCACTCTCATCCTCTTCCATGAGACTCTAAGATCTTTAAAAAAAAAAAAAAGGACCGTATTTTATTGGTCTTTGTATCCCCAGATATTAACATAGGGTCTGTCACACAGGAAGTGCTTTATAAATATTTATTAATCAGCAATGGAATCTATCACTGTAAAGAGCTGCTGAAGGAAGTTGTAAGTTGTCTGATCCTGTAGAGCTCCAAAAGAAGGAAAATGCTCTTCAAACCAGGGGCCTTAAAATGGTTCTGTGGGGGAAATGGGAATGAGTGGGAGAGAAGCAGGTAGGCTTGATCTCTAAAAGGTTTTCCAGTTATATGGTAGAATATGGTGAAATCAGGAATAACCTTTACAGTTCTTTTTTTTTTCTTTTTTTTTTTCCACGGTACGTGGGCCTCTCACTGTCGTGGCCTCTCCCGTTGCGGAGCACAGGCTCCGGATGCACAGGCTCAGCGGCCATGGCTCACGGGCCCAGCCGCTCCGCGGCATGTGGGATCTTTCCGGACCAGGGCACGAACCCATGTCTTCTGCATCGGCAGGCGGACTCTCAACCACTGCGCCACCAGGGAAGCCCACCTTTACTGTTCTTAAGGTTTCTCAAGGTCATGCAAAGCCTTCACAAAAACATAGACTAGAATTACTTCTTAATTTTGAACTAATTTTAGACTTTCAGAAATGTTACAAAAATAGTACAGACAGTTCTTAGCGATTCTTCACCCAGCTTACCCTAATATTAACATCTTCTATAACCATAGGACAATGATCAAACTCAGGAAGTTAGCATGGGCACAGTGCTGTTAACTAAACTATGACCTTATTCAAATTTCACCAACTTTTCCACTAATGTCTTTTATCTGTTCTGGGATCTTATTCAGGTTCTCACATTGTGTTTAGTTGTCATGTCTCCTTCTTTGCCTCCAATCTGTGACAGTTCCTCATTCTGTCCTTGCCTTTTATGATCTTCACACTTTTGAAGAGTATCGGTCAGTTTTTTGTAGCATGTCCCTCATTTTGAGTTTGACGTCTTCTCATGAGTGGATTGAGGTTCTGCTTGATGGAACACCACAGAGGTGATGGTGTGCCCTCCTCAGAGCATCATATACAGGGTACATGGTGTCGTATGTCTTAGTCATGTTGATGTTGAACTTGATCACTTGGGTAAGGAGGTTTCTGTTAGATTTCTGCCTATAGAGTTACCATCTTTCCCTTTGACATTAATGAATGTCTTAAAGATACTTTGTTTTTTGGGCTGCTCCATTTGGCTTGTATCTTAGTTCCCCAATGAGGGATCGAAGAAACTGGGCCTGGTAAGTGAAAGGGCGGCCAGGGAATTCCCAAAGATACTTTGAAACTATGCGGATAGCCTGTTTCTCCTCAAACGTTCATCGACCAATATTTGCATCCATTGGCGAATCTTGTCTGCAATAAATTGTGACGTTTGCCTGATAGCGAATTTCTTATTTCCCTCTTTCCTTCTACATTTATTGACTGGAATTCTTCTGGAAGGAGAAGCTGCATTGACTGGATTTAGATGCAGAATGTCACTTATTCTATCATTCTTTTCCGATCTTTTGATTTTTCAGATTATTACTTTGACAGATGTATTTTTTTAATGTCTTTAGTGTTCTTATTTAAGCAGTTACATTTTATTAATGTTTGCCTAAAGGCATTGCAATCACTTAAGTTATGTACTGCATTTTCTTCATTATAGGCAGACTGAATGACACTCAATTTCATAAATGAAAAATCAATGACTTATCTTTTTCTTTATAAATTTATTTGTTTTGGGCTGCATTGGGTCTTCGTTGCTGCGTGCGGGCTTTCTCTAGTTGCAGCGAGCAGGGGCTACTTTTCCTCACATATGTGGGCTTCTCATTGTGGTGGCTTTTCTTGTTGTGGAGCATGGGCTCTAGGCACGTGGGCTTCAGTAGTTGTGGCACGTGGGCTTCAGTAGTTGTGGCTCGCGGGCTCGGTAGTTGTGGCGCACGGGCTTAGTTGCTCGGCGGCATGTGGGATCTTCCCGGACCAGGGCTCGAATCCGTGTTCCCTGCATTGGCAGGCAGATTCTTAACCACTGCTCCACCAGGGAAGTCCCATGACTTATCTTTTTAAAGAACACAACTGAAGGACTTTAAAAGAGACACACCCTACATGCAGGCCTTAAAAAATTACTAGTTCTTTGCTTAGTTTCTGAATATCTAGTAATAAAAATAATATTAATAAAATACTTTTGTTGCCTAGCCACAAACAGTTCATGGAGCACATGTAAGTTCTATATCAGGAGAACCTTAATTTAAGCATTTCTTGGCCTTTGTACGTTTACGTTGTTAATTGTAGCTGAATTACACAGAACACAGTATATTTAGCATGGATTCTTGTAGCTCAGCAATTTCCATCGACCGTAGTTATCATGTTGTGTTTGCCTACAGTGGTTAGTCAGCAGAAAGGCATCAAATTGCAGCTGATTCATTTCTGAGTCAGTGATAAAATCACTTTCCAAGAACGCTGTGTCTCATTTTATAAAACATTGGAAAAGAGCATTATTTAGACCAGAGGTTAACAAACTTTTTTTTTTTTTTGTAAAGGGTACAATAATATATCCCTTAGGCTTTGTGGGCCATACAGTCTGTGTCACACCTACTCTGCTGTGTAGCGTGAAAGCAGCTGCAGACAGTATGCAAGTGAGTGGGCATGACCGTGTTCCAATAAAACTTTATTTACAAAAAAACAGGTGGCAGACTGGGAGTTACAGCTGGCCCCTGATTTAGACAGACATAGAATGTACATTAACATTTATCCTTGTCTTTCATTTTTCTCTACAGGCAGAAGACTCATCTTTGAAAATATGTATTTGGGAGATAGTCACGTTCTATTGAATACCTTGTGCTGGTGCTGCCATAGAAAAATCTGGTTACACTCCGGGGAGGTCTGCTGCGGCTGCAGGACTGATCCGCCTTGGCCCTGAGATGAGTGTCCGGCCTGAGCGGGCACACCATGAATAGATACACAACCATCAAGCAACTCGGGGATGGAACCTATGGTTCCGTCCTGCTGGGAAGAAGCATCGAGTCTGGGGAACTGATTGCTATTAAAAAGTAAGTTTTATCCTTCATGCTCACGAATCCATCCTCAGTGACACATTGTCAACATAGTTTTAACTCTATGCTCTCCATTCTTCATCTGTGAAAAGTTTCTACAGGGGAGGCATGGAGAAGAATCTCAGACATTGATTGCTGTGGGTTAGATGACTGTGAACTCTGGGATGCTCGTGTTAGGGTCTTAAACACATCCCCAAGTTAGACGCACTACTTGGCATACAGCTCTAGTACTTGTTCCAAGGATCTTCTCATGTGGGGAGGTAGTAACAAGCAGATTAAGAAATACTTTATAGGAAAGGAAACTGAAACTGAGAAATGAAATGTTATTTTGGATCCTTTACACATGTGATAGTCTGGTGACTACGGTTTTGCTCCCCCCACCCCACTCGCCCTTTGCAATCCGAGTCCAGACCCATTGTATTAGTTATCTGTTGCTGCATAACAGTTTACCCCCCAAAATTGTGGTTTAAGACAACTATCTCACAGTTTCTGTGGGTCAGGAGTCTGGGCCTGGCTTAGCTGAGTTCTCTGCTTTGGGGTCTCTCATGAGGCTGCAGTCAAGCTGCTAGCTGGTGCTGGGATCTCATCTGAAGGCTGGACTGGGGAAGGACCCACTTCCAAGCTCACTCACATGACTGTGGGCAGCATTCAGTACCTTGGGAGTTGTTGGACTGAGGGCCTTAGTCCTCTGCTGGCTCTTGGCTGGAGGCTGCCCTCAGTCCCTTGCTATGTGGGCCTCTCCAAAGAGCAGCTCACAACATGGCAACTTGCTCCATCAAGACGTGGAAATCAAGAAGGCACTGAGAGTCTTCAACCAAGATGGAAGTGACATCTTACTGCATTTGTAAACTAATCACAGAAGGGGTATCCTCTCAAACTGCTGTATTCTATTGGTTAGAAGCAGGTCATTGAAAGAAGGGGGGTTATGCCAGTTTGTGAATACCAGGAGATGGGGGGCTTTGGGGACCATTTTAGAGTCTGCCTGCCACACCCATCTATATCCAGTTGCCTTCTCAACATCTCCATTTGGATGCCCTGAAGACACTTCACACTCATCATACCCAAAACTGAACTTACATCCAGCATATAATGCCTATCTTGATAAATGACACATTTCCATCCCCGCAAAGCCTGGGAGTCCCCCGAAACCCCTCCCTGTGCCCCAGCACTGGTCGTCTGGTCCTATAGACTCTAACTACCAGATATTTATCTGATCCACCTACTTCTCCAATTCCCCACTGCTAACCTCCCATTCAACTCATTATCATTTACCTCCTCTGCCTCTAGAATACTTTCCTCTCTAGGGTTCCTGGCTTCCATTCTTACCCCTGTCCATTCCAGCCTGAAGGGATTATATTAAACACGTGAGTCTAATTGTCTAAAATCAATTGTACCAAACCTTCTTTGCTGCCCCATCATGTCCCCTTGTCCCACCTGACTTCAGCATGCTGGGGTGTGCAGTGATGTGCCCGCCACCAGTATCCCACCTCAGGTGCACGTGGGAGACTCAACCAAGGTGCTCCTGCTTGGTCCACAGAGGTCCCCAGCAGGACTGAGCCCCCATTGCCCACTGCAGTGTCAGCTCTGTAATGTGTCCTTTCATGGGTTCCCCCCCCTCTGTTCTCAGGTTCCCTGCTCCTTGCCCTGGGTTCCTGGAATCACCTCCCAAATCAACTCCCTGCATCCAAGTCCTTGCCTCAGGCTCTGCTTTCAGGGATCCCAAACAAAGAGCTTTTAATGTCTTCCTATCAGTTTTAGGGTCAAGCCCCCAATTTTACAACTTGCTGCTTCACTCGGCCCCTGCCTGTTTTCTTTGGCTGCGTTTCCTCCCACTACTCCCTTGCCTGCTTTGTCCTGGCCACACTGGCCTTTTGGCTTCTTGAACTCACCTTTCTGCCCTCTGTCTTCCCATGCTACTCACTACCGCATGCCTCCGACCAGGCCAAATTCTCCTGGTCCTTCAGGTCTTGGTTGAAATACCACTTCACTGGAAAGCTGTTTCCTGATACCCTAGACAAGATTAGGTCACGTTGGGGTCCACTTTCATGGTGCCCTGTCCCTTCCCTTCATGGCACTCAGCACAGAAGTCGATGGATGACCTGCCTTCCTGCTCCGAGGTCGGTTCCATGAGCAACGTCTTGCCCATCATTGTATCTCCAGTGCCTGGGCCTCTGCCACGTGTAGCAGGGGCTAAAATATATCTGGGGCATGAATAAAGGAAATGGTCACTCAGCTGGGAGACAGTGTGACATTGGGACAGACTCTCAGAGTGAGGGAGAGAGATGAGAGTTGATCTGTTACTAGCCAGCAATGAGACCCTGGTGAAATGGCATAACTTCTCTGTTTCTTAGTTTCCACCCATCCCATCTAGCTCATGGTGCTGCTATAAGATTCAAATGAGATGATGTGGTTGAAGGGCCATGAAAGAGAGAACCCTTAGATTTCTGGCCAGCTCACCAGGCTGTCTGTCTCTCCCCTCAGGCTCTGGACCAGGGGTTGGCACACTTTTCCTGCAAAGGGCCAGACAGTAAATGCTTTAGGCTTTGCAGGCCATGTGGTCTCTGTCATAACCCAGCTCTGCTGTTGTAGTGGGAAAGCAGCCATGTATCATATGGAAGCAAATGAGTGTGATTGTGTTCCAGCCAAACTTCATTTATGGAAACTGAAACTGGAATTTCAGATCATTTTCACATGTCACAATTATTATTTTCTTTTGCTTTGTTTTTCCCAACCATTTAAAAGTATAAATGCATTCTTGTCCCATGGGCTCTATAAAATCAGATGGTCGGGTGGAATTGGCCCGTGGGCCATAGTTTGCCACCCCCTGTACCGGAGTGTCCATCCCTGTGCCGTCCAACATGGTGGCAAGTAATCATATATCATTTAAATTTAAAATTTAAATTAACAGTTCGGTTTCTGTGTTGCCCTAGCCTCACGCCAGGTGCTCAGTAGTCACCTGTGTCTACCGTACTGGACAGTACAGAACATTTCCACCAATACAGAAAGTTCGATTGGACAGCTCTGGTCCAGATAAAATAAGCCTGGGGGGTTTTCCTCCAGGGCAGGGTTAGCTAATTAGTGACAGAGCAAGACAGCAGTCCAGGCCTCTTTGCAATGCCCTCGTGCTAACTCTGCTGGGAAATTTTGTGCTGGAGGATTGATTGCACTGCCAGGTTTTTAAATAAAATGCTGTTTTGGATAGTATAGTATCTGGTAGAAATTGGAACCCACTTTAAGCACTGTTCATTAGGTTCAGAACGAAAACATTTTTTTTTAAGATAAAGCATAGCCAGTTACTGGGAATAAACGTGCTATTTGTTTCTTTCTTCTCTTTTAGAATGAAAAGAAAGTTTTATTCCTGGGAGGAATGCATGAACCTTCGGGAGGTCAAGGTATTTATTAATACACAAAGGGATAATTTATGGTATGGTTGATGAAAATAGCTTTATACACGCATTGATTTATAGTTGATACAGTTTGAATTGTTTCACTGATGTTGAAAAAGGAGGCAGATGATAACATAATGCAGCTGACAGCTGAGAGGAGAAGATTGCTGTGCTATTTATGTGTGTGCACTTTTTTTTTTAGTTTTTTGGTGTGTGTACATGTACTTCTTTTTAAACCTTGGTAATAGTGCTGTTAACTAAACCACAGATTTATTCAACTTTCACTAGTTTCTCACTAGCGTCTCTTTTCTTTCAAATGGTGATGAAATATACATAGTACTTACCTTTTGACCATTTTTTTTAAAGCTTTGCACAGTTTTGTTTACATAGCAAACTGGACAACATCAGAAAATCTGTCATACCATCCAGAAGTTGAACATATGTAACAATGGCATTTTGTAGCCATCTCTGGAGAAGGCTCCTCTGCACATTTTCTGCGAACAATGCCTATGCATTAAGGTTAACAACAACTCAAAGGAAAGTGGCAGGTTGCCAGGTAGATAATCAGAGAAATAGTCCAGATTGTTAGAACAGCGATAAAGGTGTCCTGTGCTAGAACCCAAAGGACTCAAAATAGATACAGAATTGCGTATTTGACCTAAAAATAGTACAGCTCAGTGGTATTAAGTACATACATAATGTTGTACACCCATCAGAATGGCCCATCTCCAGGACTCTTTTTATCTTGCAAAACTGAAACTCTATGTCCATTAAACAATAATTCCCCGTGAATCCCTCCTCCCAGCCCCTGGACAGCACCATTCTACATTCTATCTGTCGACTGCACTAGGTACCTCATATAAGCGCAATCATACAGTATTTGTCATTTTTGTGACTGGCTTAATTCACTTAGCAGAATGTCTTCTAAATTCATCCATGTGTCAGGATTTCCTTCCTTTTTAAGGCTGATTAACATTCCATTGTATGGATCTACTATATATTGTTTATCCATTCATCCATCGATGGACACTGGGACACCTTTGGCTATTATAAACCTTCCCATATCTTTAAACTCCTTTCCACTGGCTCCTTGTCTTCAGTCTATCAATGTGCCCACCGTTCTGTCTAACCAGGCTCAGCCCTCCCTCCCCTGGAGCTCCCACCCCTTCCCCTTCCTGACCTTACCTTCCAGAGCACCCCCTCCGCTGTCACTTCCCCCCACCACTGACTTTCCACTTAACTGAATCGCATTCACCTCTGCAACTCTACGGAAGTTGCTCTCCTAAAAGCCACCAGCTGTCGAGTCCAGGATCATTGGGACTTCCCTGGCGGTCCAGTGGTTAAAACTCTGCGCTGCCAACACAGGGGGCGCAGGTTCAATCCCTAGTTGGAGAAATAAGATCCCACATGCTGTGCGGCGTGGCCAAAAGATTAAAAAAAAAAGTCCAGGATCATTTTGTCAGACATTTTCTTGTCTGTGGACCACTTCCTCCTCTCCTTTCCCAGGTCTCTGGTACTCTGCTTTGACCCACCTCTTCTGCCTCTTCTTGCCTTTCACCAGTGGTTCTATGATTTCACCCTTTAAGTATGGAGAATTCCTCACATTCTCTTCTCAGCAATTTTCTCCTTTGCTCTGGCTTCTCCTCCTGGGTGATTTTATTCATTTCCCCTTGCTTCAGCAGCCCCATCACATCTTTTATCTTTCTTATGCATTTAGACCAGGGGTCAGTAAATAGCCCACTGCCTGTTTTTGTAAAAAAAAAAGTTGGAACGCAGCCATGTCCATTTGTTTATATATTATCTGTGGCTGATTTCACACTACACTGACAAAACTAAGTAGTTACAGCAGGGACCATATGACCTAGAGAGCCCAAAATATTTACTCTCTGTCCCTTGACAGAAAAGTTTGCTGACCCCTGCTTCAGTCCCATATATCCAACTGCTTAGTGGATACCAGCGTCTGAATTTTCTAGAATGTCCACCTCCCTCAGTGCTTATATTTTCTCCCTCTTGTGTTAATGATCATCTACCCCTGCACTCAGAAACCATAGCTCATTGCAGTGGCCTGTGCTCCCCACTCTCCACACCTCTCATCTCCCTAGCACTCAGCTGTTCACTCACACACCATCTACCATTTACTGAGCAGCTGTTATGGGCCAGGCAGCACCTTACGTGCTCTGTCTTATTTCATCCCCACAACCACCTGATGAGGAAAGTCTTAGTATCTTGAATTTCCCGATGGGCACAGCTGAGGCCCAGAGATTCCGTAATTTGCTGGAGGGAAACACAGCTCTAGGCAGCGAAGCTTGGTCTCAAGCTCAGGCTCTGTCAGAAGACTTCAGTGGGCATGCACCTGGCATCCGGGCAGTTCTCATCCCTCCGACACTGGGTGGCCACTTGCTCCCACACCCAATCTCTGAGGGGCTCCCTCCTGACGTGCCCTTGCCCTCCCACCAAGTTTGTCCAAGCCTGACTCTTCCTTCAAGTCTCGTGTATGAGACGCTCACCGACCGCTCAGAGCTTGCAGATTCCTCCTCCTTGAAGCATCCCCCTGACATGCTCCCTCTCTGCCTGATACGACTGTCCTGCCTCTGCATCTTTTTGGAAGCCTTTCCCAAGCCAACCCAAGATGCCTTCTTTCTGCAAATATACCTCTTGAAACTGAATCACATGAAGTCCTCCGCAAAATTAATTCATGTTTTCAATTAATTCTTTTTCTATTAAACTGATACAGACTTTAACTTGCCCCTGAGCCTCACTGAGGAACGAGAGCAGGAGCCACTGTTGGACCTGGGCCGGTAATTCATGCTCAAAACACACTTGCGGCAGACGGTATCCTCCTCCTTGCCTAGAATCCTCTTCTTGCAAAGCTTTGAAAACGACTTCATTTTCCTCTGAATGAATCTGCCCTGTTCATTCTGCTGCTCATCCACTGGACACCTCAGCCACTGCTGGTGGTGCATTTTAAGCAAACAAGCAGGAAAGACGCCTGCAGTCCATGAGAGTCTGGTGAATGCTTACAAGTTAGGCAATGCTTGCTACTCATGGAGAACCAGCTAGAAAAAGTAATCAGCCTGTTGGGTCATTCTGGAAGGATTTGGCCATTTGGCCAGAACAGCTGAGTATTTCCTGCCAGAGAGGCGCTTGGCAAAAGCTTGTCTTTCAGGGAAGAGGTTCCAGAAGCGTCTTATTTTGTTCTCATTCACTGGCCATATTTCCTGTCTCTTCCCAGCTGCTTGAAGCAACTCGGTCATATTGCACATTCCCCAGCTCTGATCCCTTGGGTGCGTCGTTACTGAGTGTCCTTCCAGATTTGGACACTCATGTTAACACTTTCATCTTCAGACATTCTGTTTGTTTTATAGAAGGAATGTTCCTTTGAAGGAAATTCAAAGATAAAGAGGGCTTTACAATTTATTATTATCAGACTCACGTCTCTATGAGGAAGAGGCTTTTTGAATGAAAGGGCTCAACCCCCTGCCACGGTGACCCCTTGAGGCATTCTTGAAGGAGACGGTCTATCAAATTCTGATCACCTGGTGAGCAAACCCACAGTTGGGTGTCCGGCTGTCACACATGAACTGGATTACTGCTCACCAACACGAAAGTGTATTTGTTCACCGTGGACAGAGCTAGTGATGCAAACAGAAAATAGCTTGCGCATGGCTGCACTCACGTCTATGTTCCAGGAGGAGGAGAACCGTACATGCGCATGGGGAATAATCAGAGGGTCACTTACCATTTTCTGAGCCACCCTCTGTTCCTCATCCCCCGCTTGACTTTTTTACCTTTGCTGTTCTTGGAAGCAGAGGTGTCTCTCCCATCTCACCTCAGGATCTTTCCAATGAGATTTCTCCTCCTTCTCCCCTCCTTCTTCTCCTCCTTTAACACTCACCTTGTAAGGAGCGCTATGCGTCCCATGGACACACACGTGTCAGAAGAAAGTTGGGAGAATCAGGCTGCCAGCCTCTGTCTGAGCAATTTCCTGTTCAGAGTGTCTGCAGACTGCTGCCTGGTGATCTCAGCTCCCAGCAGCTGCCTCTTCAGTATCAGATCAATCAAAGCCTCAATGGATTCCCCTCTGGCCACTTTCATGGCGTGAATTCCATCACCTGGAGGGAGTGCACCTAAAATAGCCCTGGCCCACTGCCTGGTCCTGGGGGCAGCCAGGAGTTCCAGTGATGGTCAAGTTCTTACCTCCTAGTCAGTTAATTGAAATAGTTTTTCTACATAAAGTTAATACCAACTTCAGAGAAATACCATTTATTAACACGTTGTCAATAACAAATGAATTGTGGCACTCTGTGGTTCTGGAATTAGGTGTTTCTCCCTAAGTATATGTGGAATTACTTTTTTCAACAACAGACTTGCTCTAATTTTTTGTTTTTCTTCTTCGCCTTTCAGTCTTTAAAGAAGCTCAACCATGCCAATGTAGTAAAATTAAAAGAAGTTATCAGGGAAAATGATCATCTTTATTTTATCTTTGAGTACATGAAGGAAAATCTTTACCAACTCATTAAAGAAAGGTACAGTGTGATCATCGTGATCTTAGAAATAAATGTTGCAAAGTGATGTGTTTTCTTTCTGCTTTTGTTTATTGTGGTCACGCTGCTTGGCCTTGGCTGTTTAAAGCTGTCCATGAGATGAGGGGCCCCATCTGCATTCCTGCTTTGGAGGCCCTGTGATAACGGCAGAGAAGCTGCTTTCAGTGCAGCCGTCTTGAATGTCTTAATGGGTTATTCACCCTAACAGGCTCAGAGATTTAACAGATACTCTGCAGCTCTCCTTCCCAACAGGACTGTATGGGCAGAGTGACCACAAGTGAGGGGTGTAGCAGCTTCATTCATTCTGAGCCATCCATCGGAACTTCCAGGTTCCTTTCAGTGCCTTTCTTACTACAGTGCACATGGCTCGCATGCTGGGAAGACAAAGAAACTAATTAAAAAAACTTACCTCTGATGGTCATTTTGGACTTGACAAGTAAACCATGTAGAACCTCTTGGGCACATTTTCCTGGTGGCAGTTGAATGCCACTCAGAGCATCCTTCTGAGTGATTTCAGTGAACAAATATCGTTTCCATTGTCAATAAGAGCAGAGAAGCTGTGTGGTTTGCCCAACCAGGGAAAATGTCACTATCCACTGCATCTCATAAGCCCTTCATCTGAAAGACCTCAGATTTTCCCCATCAAAAATTTTTAAGCTTTAATTATATTATGGAGAGAGGAGACTTTTATATGATACATTGGAGGGAATTTTTTTGTTTGTTATTAAATGTTTGATCGTTGCTTTTTTGTAACATAACTGATTTGGTGCTTATAAGGTAGGCTCTCTTACATGGATAAGCAGTTGTTTTTCTTTGATCTTTATTGTCAGAGGATCTAGTCAGATTAGCATGTCAGCAAGTGTTTTCTTAAATTCTTACTGTATAACCAAAAGAACATGAAAACAGGGGCTTTGTTTTCATTAACAAATTTCATAAATCTAGACTTATAACTTTTTTTCCTCTGCCCTATACAGAAATAAGCTGTTTCCTGAATCTGCTATAAGAAATATCATGTATCAGATATTGCAAGGACTTGCATTTATTCACAAACACGGTAGGTGATTTGGAGTATTGTGCTTTGGAATAGCAGTGAAATGCTGTCATCAGGTAGAAGATGTAGGAAGCATCAGTGTCTTTTGTAATTGACTCTCAGAAAAAATTGAAGAGTTGAGAGGCTGACAATGGATTTTGGAATATGTTATCTTCTGTAGCTTGATTTCTGAATTTCCCTCATTATTTATCATGTCTGTGTGTTCTTATTCGTTAGGCTTTAACATGAAGCTTGTTAGTTACAGATCTAAGAGTTATTCCTGACCATTAACTGGTGTATTAAGCAGGAACCTACGATTAGAATTCATAGAAGCTTCACATATGATGTTTAACCTACTAACTAACACTGCTTTGCTGTGGCTTTTCATTTTTTTAATGTATTTCAATTTCAGCTTGTTCAGAAGGGTGCAAAGTGGTCTAACAAGATCTATGCAATCCAGGAAAATAAAATACACTTAAAATAAGCAAAGAAAAAGGCAAAACAAGGCACGGACATAGCCGGGGTGAGGTTAATCGACAAAATACATGTCAGCAAGTTTTACTTAAGTAGAAGAAGCAGGCTACAGATGTGAGCCTGAGTTTGCTGTCAGACAATGCAGAACGTGAAACACGACCAATTACAACCTACATGGTTCCTCCAAGGTAAAAACAGTTCAGTTGCCCAAGAGAAGCAGAACTTTTCTTGGTGCTGATACCAGAGAGGTTTCTGTCATGGATCCTTATGTAACATGACTTTATGGTAAACACAGTGACAAGTTACATGGGACAGTTTCAGGTCATCTTCCTCAATATAGGCCAATCACATCACCTGATCAGAGAAAATGGTCCTACTGGGGCCCAGTATGATTCACTCTGGGGATGGTCTGGTGAGTCCAGGGAGAGATTTAAGGCATCCAGAGGTATGGATGGTCATATACCCTTCAGGAAATCCTCCATCACTGTTGTTCTTAGCTGAACTTTTGAACAGTATTGAGTAGCAATGCATTTGAGGTTATATTTCCAGCAAGTCCTGAGGCATTACTAGTTTGGGTTACTAACTGGCCACAGACCCAACTTGGGTTGGGTCGATATGTTCTCATGAACGCAGAGCCTCGGGATGGACGTGTCCACCAGGGGAGCCAGGAGTCCCTCAGAAGGCCATTTGAGGTTGCTTTGACATACAGACAGATGGCAAGCTGATCTTGCACAGACAGAAATCTGTTCCCTCCCAGTCTAAGGGTATCATTGCCATTGCAAATATTGCACCAACAAATGAGTTTCATTACCCAATAAGGAAACTGGGCGGAAGCCCTTTGATGATACAGTCAGTTCAGTTCAGATTTGACGCAAATTGGCAGTGAGGGGAAAAGACACTGTGCTGCATGGTACGTCTGGGACCCTTCCCAGCCTGCTCTGTGACCCCTAAGCAACCATCACATGTAGAGGCCAAACAGAGGCTGTCTGTACAAGTTCTTGGAAGCTGCGGGCATGTGCTGAATAATTCGAGAGTGATATGCAAGCCCGTGAACCAATTCTAGTAAAAAGTTTTCAGTAAAAGGTATCTCTGATTCCACTGACACGGGTAGAAGGAGCACTTTTGCCACAAGAATTTCCCAGGGGATGGTATGAGTCTGCAAAATGCTGAAAACTTCTGGTATGGTGTCTTTAGGGACAAGTAGGAGGAGAAGAGGCACTTACTAGATCTGAGAGCCCAGGAAAAAGAAATGGTGAGAAATCAAAGGGATTCTCCAAAGAGAAAGGCCAACCAGAAGTTTTCACGTAGGGACCTGTCATAGCGTCTCAGTTACTGGGGCTCTTTGCTCAGTACTGGGAACGGCATGGTGGATCTATAAGAAAGTTGATACATGTTGGCTTTCTCTTCCTTTCCTTTTTGTTGCTTTTTGTGAGACTCAGATAGTTGTTGCCAGAAAGAACTTGTATCCTTTTATCCAGGTCTCTACCAAATCCCATCAAATCAACGCAGATGCACTCACACACACACGCACCCATACCTGTGCATACACACGCACACATCTGCGTGTACACATGTGCACCTACACATACACTCTCCCCCCAATACCCACAAATGCACATGTATGCACACACACACAGTACATATTCGTATCCAGTAATTTAGCATCCCTAAATTATCGTGTCAAAACACCTCTTTGAAACTCTGCACTGTCAGTCTTCCTTGCACACCTTACGTACTCCGATTGTGTTCAGAAATGGTGGAAGGGAAAGCTCAGTTTAGGACGGTCAGACCTCCTTCGCTTTTCTAACCCCAGCACCATGCTTCTCCCTAAGATTCTTGTGGACACTCTCCCCCAGCTAAGTGCCAGTCCCAGTCTGAGCTTAATATTATTTCATCCGTTACCTTATTTGTTTCCTTGCCAGTTTCTCAGGTAGAGAGGACAGATGGTATCTATTCCTTTCAAAGAAGAGGAAACTGAGGTTCAGGGAGGTTTAAAGACCTGCCAAAGACCCCACTGCATTAAAGCCGTAGAGCGGAGATTAGCTCCCGTATCTGTGCCCGTTTGCTACACTCCTCTAGAAAAACCTGTCTCTTCTCACAGAGAACAGAGAACAAGAAGTGAAGAAAGTGGTGATAGTAGTTGGAGGTGGGGTGGATATTCACTTTGCAGGTTCTATCGCATTTTCATTGATAAATGATTTTTGAAAGCTTTGAATGGTTTTCCTACGGCGTTGACGTAACTTTGGAGCTTAATGTTGTTCTTTTCCTCCAGTCACGGAAAAGAAATAATCAAAAGCACTTTGCAGATTTGTCTTGTGAGTGTCAGGCTCTTCCGTGTTGTCTGGTTCTCACTGTGAGAAGGTGCATTCTGTCCCTGGGAGTGGACTCCTTTGGGAGCAGAGAACAGAGCTGCAGGTGGTTGCCATGGCCATGGTTCATGGCAGTGACTGCTTCCCCCCCACAGGGAATGAAAACTCAGCTCCACTTGGTACTGATTGAGCAATGCCAAAGCAGATATACTTTGCAGGAATTAAATAATTAATGCAAACTGTGTTTCATCCTTGCCCTGCCCTTACAGATATCCATGCAGGAAATCCAGAATGCCTTAGGTGGCTTAAAGGACAATGTTTGGCACCAAGAGGTGGTTCTCTGCTACCACGTCTCACCACTGTCTTGCTGTGCGTGACCTTGAGTCAGCCCTTGGCCTTTCTATGTGTTGCTGTCCTCCTGGCCTTATTGATAAAAGCACTGTAGGTTTAAATTCAGTAATACCTGTGAAATTACAACTTCCCTAGCAGGAAGTTATGCTACAGAAATTCATAATGTTTAAGTATTCTCTGGTTATTTCCATATATTCCTATCAGATTCCTCATGAACAGAATGTGGAGGGGAGAAAGCCTTCTTTGTGGCTTGATGTTTTTCTTGCCCAAGGATTGTTAATAAAAAAACGAAGCACAACGCATTTTCTGCCAGGATGAAAGAGAAAATCCCTCTGTTATTCGACTGGCATGGGGTACCCTGAAATTAAATTGGAGGTCTGTTCCTGTGTTCTGAAAGCCAAACAGTTTCGAACAGGAAGATTCTGTGTTAACAGCACTTTGCTGTTGCCTGATCTCTGAATAACCCAGCAATAAGGGTTTCCACTGTGAATCAGAAGCTCAGAGGGTGACGTGGGCTCATTGTTACAAGCCTGAGTGCACACATCAGCAGAACACGTGCCCAGCCAGGAGTCAGATCAGAACTTAGTGCCACCTCCTCACAGGCGGGGGGGCCCCGGGGGGGGTGGGGGGGGTGGGCAGTCACCGGCCTCGCGAGCCTTAATTCTTATCTGCAACAAATGGAGCCGTGTCTGCCTGTCCCCCTTGCCAGGTTGTGGGGAAGATAAAATGAGAGGATTCGTACTACTAACAGTGACAAGCTCTTGCAAGGTGCAGATGTGCCAAGCGCTGCACTGAAAGCTCTACAAATATTAACACGCTGAATCCTGCAAAACAACCCCATGAGGTAGATGCTGTTATTTCACCATTTTACAGAGGAGGAAAGTGAAGCACAGAGAGGTTAAGTGATTTTCCAGCCAGATTTGAAATCAGGCAACCCGATCGGTTTACACAGTTAACCACTGTGCAGCGTTTCCTCTCATAGTGATAAAATCGTGATGCTTCGTTAAAATAGAGATGAAAAGTAAAGGTACATGACAAGAGTGTCTTATACCTTAAATTACCAAGGAATAGAACCCATGGGTATAAGGCTGATAATAATTATTGCTATTATTCAGTAATGAAAAGAACAGAGGGCCAGATATTCTACAGACATATTCACAAATGCTTCCTAGTTATAAAGGCTTATCCTCGAATACAGTATAACAGGTGACATATGTCAACTGACAAATACAGTTTTCATCAGTCACTTTTAAAGAGTCTGTTTGCAGTTCAACTTTTTTTCCTAGCCATTTTCCCTCTGATAGTTTATATTGGGCCTGAAGTATGAGCCATAGAAAGGAAAGCTGCTTAGAGGGATAAATGGGGAACCAGAAGCTTCTCTCTCCTCGTTCATTAGTGCCCATGTTCTCTGTGGAAGTAGGATTAAAGATGAGTTAGCAGGGAAAGGATAAAGCTTGACCGATGGGAGGAGGTGGTCAGTGTGTACTGGAGCGTGACCTGGGTGGAAGCAAGGTCTAAGGTCTGGAGTCCAAGAATGATGCTTGTATCTGAGTATAGTTGATGTGATAGGATGAACTGAACAGGGAGAAGATGCAGGTTTGTTGAGTGGGTGTTATATAGATGGTGGCAGGGGGAGTTGCAGTGGGGCCTGGGGGTGGAGGACATTTCATTATCAGAGAAATGCCACTTATGTTTGGAAACAACAGTGTAGCCCAACTAGAGGAGAAAAAGGGAGTCTAAGAGGAGAGACAGGGTGAATGTGGACTTGAGAGGCCCAGCACCACAAATCAAGATTTGGCTGTCTGGATCGACAGGGACAGAACAGAGCCGGATAGGGCAAGAGCTCTGACACACTTCTTGGTAGGATTGTGACTAATTCATCCCCCGCTACCCCCACGACTCACTTTTCCCATCTGTTCGGTAAGAAAATGATGTCTGCCATCTCTTTTTTTCATGCTTTTGATGCTCTGAGTGTTTAGGAAGAGAGACCATCGGTCTTGCAGGTCATATGTTTTAGGGGCCACGGGAGCCTTGCTGGATGCACTGGCAAAAGATCCCATTCTCATAACTGCTGGGCAGAAAGGACAGATAGGAGGTATTTTGATGGAAAATGTGACACAGCTCCATTACTGTCTGGGGACAGATGGATCCAGCATAACTACAAGCTACCTGGATGTCATATCAAACGTTCAAGAAGGAGAGAGAATTTGGGAGAGGAGAAGAGTGGTTTGGGACAGGTCAGTGCAAGGGTGACAGTGACATCAGCTGCTGTCCCATCAGAGACACAGGTCTGGAGAGGATTGAGCAGGCACGTTAGAGATGCAGCCTTGAGCACATCGGCACAGAGGTGGGTGAGGAATAGCCGGCGTCTTCAGTGACAGCTCTTCCTTCCTCCCGTAAATGCGCTCGTAGAATCCAGCTTCACAACATTGGTGACGGTGGCAGGTAACCAGTAACCCCACCGGCAGCACTGACACAGCTGTATTTCCGGTTTTGATGATCCATTGAGACTTAGACTCAGGTAGAATGATGTCTGTCAGTGCTACTCTCTGCAAGAGGAAGGTTTGGAGTCTTCAGAGGCATGTGATACTGATCGGCGGGTGTTTGAGTCTCTCCTACATGTACCCCCACAGCCCTGCGGTAGCTGAGACAGGCTTCCCATCCCATGAGTTATCTCTGCCTTTCGCAATGCGAATTACAGATGTACCCCTGTGCTTCTTTACTGGGCAAAGTCATCAGTATTTGACATTTAAACATTTGTTGCAACACACACCAGAATCTCATATACGAGTAGGTCCTATTCATAAATCCCTTGTTTCTTAAACCAAAAATGTGATTGTGTTTTTGCTGTGCTGTAAACTCTCAGTAGCCATAAGACTTGTCTTTTGAAATGGTTTTAATCTCAAATTCTTTCTGGCTGACTGGGGCAAGGTAGGCATGATATTTTTTTCTTTGAGTGACAATTTCTTTTTGCCAAGTTATCTCAGCCCATAATGGAGTTTTGATATTTTAAAAGAAGTTTGCTCTCTTGGAAAAAAATTATGAAGATCAACTTTTGAATGATTAGACATTTTTGTATTTGTCAAGGGGAGATGAATGGTCCAAAGGGCTCTGCATTACCATTGGGATGAATGTACAGAGCCTTCAGTGTCATACCAGACTATCACTGTCATGAAAAGAGCAATACAGCTGCAAAGAGTAATGCAGGCACGATCTTGCCTCTGAATTCCTTCTCCACCACCTCCGCAGGCTTCTTCCATCGGGACTTAAAGCCGGAGAACCTCCTCTGTATGGGACCCGAACTCGTGAAAATTGCAGACTTTGGATTGGCCCGAGAAATCCGATCAAGACCTCCATACACAGACTATGTATCTACCAGATGGTGAGTACCATCTTCCTCAAAGGATTTAATTGCACTTCTTTAAAAATATACCATTATACTGAGGATAATATTAATGTTTGCATTTCTTATTTTTTTTTGCGGTACGCGGGCCTCTCACTGCTGTGGCCTCTCCCGTTGCGGAGCACAGGCTCCGTCCGCGCAGGCTCAGTGGCCATGGCTCATGGGCCCAGCCGCTCCGCGGCATGTGGGATCTTCCCGGACCGGGGCACGAACCCGCGTCCCCTGAATCGGCAGGCGGACTCTCAACCACTGCGCCACCAAGGAAGCCCTGCATTTCTTATTTTTAAAGACCATTTAAAGACCATGTGATTATACTGAGGATAATATTATTGTCACAAATACTAATTTTCCACTAAGAACACCATTTGAAACACATATGTGTAGGAATGTTGGCATTGTACAAGCCTAAAAGCTGCTATTATAGGGGCTTCCCTGGTGGCACAGTGGTTAAAAATCTGCCTGCCAGTGCAGGGGACACAGGTTTGAGCCCTGACCCGGGAAGATCCCACATGCTGTGAAGCAACTAAGCCCGTGCGCCACAACTACTGAGCCTGTGCTCTAGAGCCCTGAGCCACAACTACTGAAGCCCGCACGCCTAGAGCCCGTGCTCCGCAACAAGAGAAGCCACCGCAGTGAGACGCCCACACACCACAACAAAGAGTAGCCCCTGCTCACCGCAACTAGAGAAAACCCATGCGTGGTAACAAAGACCCAACACAACCAAAAATAAATAAAATAAAAATAAATAAATTTATTTTTTTTTAAAAAAGCTTGTGTTGTAAACAATTTTAGAAGGAAGTCCAACAGGGAACTATATTCAATATCTTGTAATAAACTATAATGGAAAAGAATCTGAAAAAGAATATATGTATCTGAATCACTTTGTTGTACAACAGACACTAACACACACTGTAAATCGAATATACTTCAATAAAAAACTTTTTTAAAAAGGAAGTCCCTTGTGCTTTTCCATAATCTAAATAATATTCTGTATATAGAGCTTCCAGAAGACCTTTTCCTAAAAGAGTTGTGTGAAAGATTCTCCAAAGACCTGCCTGAAAATCAGCCAGTTGGTGTTATTAAAACTTTCAGGCCCTAAGAATTTGATTTAAGCAGTTGGCCATGACCAAGAAGAGCCTACAGACCACTAGTTCTATATTCTCTCTCGCTCCTTTTCCCTCCTCTCTCACTCGCTCTTTTCCTCTTCTCTCTCACTGTCTGTATTTCTCGAAAATGCTATAGAGCAGAGGCCTGTCAAGAAATGCTCCGTAGAAAACCCTGTGAAGCAGAGGAGTCCAGCTTTACACTGCAGCTACAGCTGTTGCTTGATGAGTCCGTGCACCGCCCTGAACTAGACAGAAAACAGAAATACAGAAACGCTCTGAGGAGCTGAGTGTGTATTTAGTTTGCTTCTGACCGGCAGGTGTGGAACTAGCTTCTCCTTGGTCTTGCAGGTACCGGGCCCCGGAGGTGCTCCTGCGGTCCACAAACTACAGCTCCCCCATCGACATCTGGGCCGTGGGCTGCATCATGGCAGAGGTGTACACCCTCCGGCCACTCTTCCCCGGGGCCAGTGAGATCGACACAATCTTCAAAATCTGCCAAGTGCTGGGGACACCCAAAAAGGTAATGAGGTGGGACAAAGGCCTGTGGGACAAAGCTGCAGCTTCCTGTGTTCCCTGCCCCCCACCCCCCGCCCTGGGCAGCACCTGCTCGTTCTGGATCTTCCTCGCCCTGGGTGGTCCTCCACGCCCTTCTCCTACCCTGCAGTGGAAGACATCCTGGCTTCCTCTGCTTTTCTGCCCGCATCCTCTCCGCTCCCTTGCAGAGCTTCTGCGTTCTCGTGGCTACAACTCTTATCCGTGCAGACGTCTCCTAATGTGATCTGTAGCCCTCCCCCTTTCCTTTATAACTCTGGTCACAAATTTACATCTTTCTCTGGGATGTTTCCCTGACACCCTCACCCTTACCTCCAACTCAGCACGTCTGACCCAGACTGCTTACACGGGCCTCTCACTGTTGTGGCCTCTCCCGTTGCGGAGCACAGGCTCCGGACGCGCAGGCTCAGCGGCCATGGCTCACGGGCCCAGCCGCTCCGTGGCATGCGGGATCCTCCCGGACCGGGGCACGAACCCGTGTCCCCTGCATCGGCAGGCGGACTCTCAACCACTGCACCACAAGGGGAGCCCCAGACTGCTTTTTGTTTCGCCCCCAACCAGCCTCCTTCGCTCATTCCCCACTTCTGCCTGTGGTCCCATCACATCCCAGAGCCTAGCCTTGAGGCTGAGTTTCAGTTTTACCTTCTTCCTCTCTCCCTTGCTCCCCTTTCCCTTTATCCAAGCAGTTGGCCCGTAGATCCTGCTATCTCCAGCTGGTATCTCAGACTGAAACCCTGCCTGTGTCTGGGGAGGGGGGCACCTCCCCAGTCTTTCTGCCTTCAAGTCTTTTCCCTCCAGCGTTTCTTCCAGTCTGTGGCCAGACTTATTCCCCTAAAGAACAGCTCTGGTACTGTCCTCCCCTCCTAAAAATATCTACTGCCCAGCCCCCTAACTCTAATCCCTTATCCGCCACTTGCACCCCTCCTGGCTCTGTGCTCTAGAATCTCCCGCTTCTGCCAAGTGCATGTCTCATGTGCCCCAATCCCACTCTTCTTCCAAGACCCTCGTAATCTTTCTCCTCCCTATTCCTCTAATCTCTTCATGTTCAGCTGTGTTCTGTGTTATTAATATATCATGTGTACATAATCTGTTTCCTGGACCATAAGCTCACTCAGGGAACAGATTTGTCTCGTGTTTCTTTTTGCATTTATTTTACACATTCTAGCACCATTGCTGGTACAAACCAGACCCTCAAAAAATTTTTTTTAATTATCTGAAGGGGGCTTCCCTGGTGGCGCAGTGGTTGAGAGTCCGCCTGCCGATGCAGGGGACACGGGTTCGTGCTCCGGTCCGGGAAGATCCCAAGTGCTGCGGAGCGGCTGGGCCCGTGAGCCATAGCCGCTGAGTCTGTGTGTCCGGAGCCTGTGCTCCGCAATGGGAGAGGCCACAACAGTGAGAGGCCCGCGTACCGGAAAAAAATAAAAAATAAAAGAAAAATTATCTGACGGAATCATTAGTGCCACCTCTTCAAGATTTCCAGACTCTCCTGCTGGAATCTGTCCCTCCTCTGGATGACTGTATCTCTACTTCTCTTGTGACCTTTGTTACTTTTTATTTTGTATTACTGTGCTTTTAAAATAAATGTCTTATTTTCTCTTTCGGACCATAATATCTTTAAGGACAGGATTTATATTGGATTATTTTTTGGATACCCAACAACATTAAGTATATAGGAGGCCCTCGGTAACTATTCTAAGTGAATGAATGATACAAGCTATATATTCTGCCACTTCACTTTAAAAAAATAAAAAGCAATTACATCAGAATGTGTCATATAAAACAGGAGTTTGTTGGAGCTAACAGGGATCTTAAAGACTGATTGCTCAGCACCTTCCGTCATTCGCTCCAGCGCTGAGTGCCCCGTAGGTCTGATGCATGAAAAAGTGGAGGACTTGAGACTAATAGCTATCCTGACTGCTGGGTTTCTAAGTGTTTGTACTTTGACTCACCAAGATGGGGATATAGTAATATGGAGGCTTTCACAAGTTTATTTGACCAAGAACAAGGTGTTTTGTTTTATTTTTTCCCCCAAAAAAATCTCATTAGCAGTTTCTAAAACCTATGCCTCATGGAACGCAATTGGGAAAATACTAATTTGGTTCAACCCCCAAATCTCAAGAGGTGAACTGTCTTGTGTTAAAGTTATAAAATAAGTTGGAATGGGGATTTCCCTGGCAGTCCAGTAGTTAGGACTTGGCGCTTTCACTGCCGTGGCCCAAGTTCAATCCCTGGTCAGGGAACTAAGATCCTGCAAGCCACGCGATTCAGCCAAAAAAAAAAAAGTTCATGGCAAATCCAGTGTCTTTCCCACTGTTCCCCAGTCTTCCTGTTCTCTGTTAGCATCCTCCTGCATTTCAGTACCCACAGTGCCACCACCACCATAGTTAGTATGGACGTGGCAGTGACACGTCATACACGCCAGATTATAAAGTCCGATCACAGTGATTGGCTGAGCAAGATTTTCTACCTTTTCCTTCTTTCAGACTGACTGGCCTGAAGGTTACCAACTGTCGAGTGCTATGAACTTCCGCTGGCCCCACTGTGTGCCCAATAACTTGAAGACCCTGATTCCAAATGCCAGCAGCGAAGCAGTTCATCTCCTGAGAGACATGCTGCAGTGGGATCCCAAGAAACGGCCAACAGCTAGTCAGGTTTCCTTCCATTTTCTTCAGATGCGTTTCTCTCGAAGTTCATGTCTAACTGTGAATAATTCCTATAAATCTCATGGGAAGTATTTTATTAGGCATTATGTGTGAAAACTAGTATTGAATACCACTAATGGTGAACTATATAAGGTATAAGAACTTAAAATAGTTTGAAACTGTCTGTGTCTAAAGTAGTTCAGGTGTAAACAATATAGTTGCTTTGAAGATTGCCGTACAATTCACATCATATATCACCGTATACGTGAAAATGAAAATAAACATATATCCACCTGTCTTTGGCAGATGTTTTCAAATATATTCTCTATGAGTTAAGATGATGTAGCAGTTTGTTTATAAGGCAGTACTGGTTGTTGAAAGGCAGTTTCAAAGTGAAAATATCTTGTAAGATCCAAATCACTCATTTTACAGATGACAGAGAGAGAGAGAGCTAGGATAATAAATGTAATTAGCATTTTATAGCACTTTATAGTTTGCACATGCTTTAGTATGTTTTTATGTGATTTTAACGCTGTGAAGTCTCCATGAGATAGGTGTTACTGTTTTCATTCTATAAATGAGAAAACTGAATCTCAGGAAGTATAAGTGATTTGCAAAAAAAAAAAAGAAAAGAAAGCTTAAGTGATTTGCCTTAATAACTCTACCAGTAACTAGTACAGATAGTGTACTATCAATGGCAGTTCTGTCACGTGGATGACACATCTTCTGTTTTCCCAATTCCATACCTCCTGTTTTCCCAATCCGCCCTCCCCCAAGGCCACTTTGACTTAGATTATAAAGTACACCCAAAAGAGACATGTAGTGCCATGGGCTTCAAACACCGCCAGGCCTCCTGCCAGCTTCTTTTTGTGGTAGTTGTACCTGGCCCCTTCTCAGCTTGTCTCATTGATAATCCCACTGCTCAGAGAATCAAAAAGGTGACCAGTTCTAATCAGAGTCAGTGATTTGGCTGAGCGACAGTGACAGGGGCACTTGAAGATCGGGCCGACATGACGTTAGAATTTGTGAGAGCTGAGAGCTGACGGCTGGGGGGATTAAGGAATGGGAGAAAAGCAGCTGTCCAGTGGCTCAAAGAAGGAACCGCCAAGACCCTGGGTGGCTCAAGAAGGTTGGAGAAACAAATGGTTTCAGGGCAGGAAGGAAGCTTTCTGATGAACCCAGTTTTTTACAATGTAAAGTTTTTTAGAGATGAAAAGAAAAAGATTCTGTAAGGAGCCCAGGACCAAGAGAGGAATGTGTACTTTTAAGCATAGTATCAGAAAAGCTAAAAATACCCCCAAGTCAGCTGAGACTTGCAAAAATACCTGGGACTACAGAGAAGACTTTCCGAGTAAGATATCAGGGTCCAGGACCACTATGGGAGTATCCATGTTATTTGCCTCTGTATCTACACTTACTATCATTACAGGTGTTTATAGCTATGTCCCAGATTGATCGAGAAAGGTTATGTTGTATTCAATGACTTCCACTCAAAAAGACTAGGGAATATTTCAGAAAGAATTGCAAACCCAGCACTTTAAGATTTATCCCTCGGTGATCCAGAGAGCGTGATTATCTTGATGGGCAAGGTTTAACTGTAGCATGCATTACACTCTTGGCGTTTCTGGTGTTAAAGCACATGCACCTGCTTATTTTATTTATTTTTTTAGTTGAAGTATAGTTGATTTACAATATTGTGTTAATTTCAGGTGTACAGCAAAGTGATAGTTTTATATACATTTCTTTTCCATTACAGATTATTACAAGATATTGGAGATAGTTCCCTGTGCTATACAGTAAATCCTTGTTGTTTATCTGTACCTGCTTATTTTATATTTGATTTTTCAGAGTCCTCCTGGATCATTATACTTGGCTCTCTCCATTTTATTTTTTTTCTTTCTATGGACTGAAGAAATGGGCTCAGAACGGTGAAATATTATATTTAAGACACACAGCAAATAAGTTACAAAGCCAGGATACTGGCAGAAGTAGCAAAGGGCATAGCAGTGAACCTGGGTGCTTTACCCAAGTAATTTGAGTGTGGCAACCAGTCCGTACATTTTACACTATTTTAGACAAGGAAATTCACAAAGGGTGTTACAGATTCAGGTTGCTGTTTTATAATTGGTTTGGGCTAAGCAACTGTAGTAAACCGGTTTCGTGATATCTAGCCAGCAACCCTGAATGGTGTCAACCTTCCTGGCCAGATTCTTCTCCTAAAACAGCCTTATGTGTCGTTCCAGGCGCTTCGATATCCTTACTTCCAGGTTGGGCACCCCCTGGGCAGCACCACACAGAGCCTTCAGGATTCAGGAAGACCACAGAAGGACGGTCTGGAAAAGGCAGCCCCACCGCCTCACATAAAGCCGGTCCCTCCTGCCCAGCCCCCAACCAAGCCACACATGCGCATTTCTTTGAGACAGCAGCAAGCCAGCCAACCCCCTCAGCATCTCACATACCCCTACAAAGCCGAGGCTTCCAGGACGGATCACCTCCCAGAGGACAAGCCAAGCCCTTTGCTCTTGCCATCCCTCCACGCCAAGCATCCCCAGGCAGTAAGCAGGAAGATTCGCTCAAGAGCCCTGTGTCTGGCCTGTCCCTCCTCTGACCCTACTTACTGAGTGAAATATTTTCTTTTTCAGCAGATAAGGTCTAATTATCATAGATCTGTCTTTGCAATATCATGGAATTGTGAAAAGAGCCTTGGCTTTGGAGTTAAAGGTCTTAAGTTCAAGTTCTGGCTCTGCCTGTGAATTACAGTGCCATGCCTGGGGGCCTGGCCGTGGGGTGGTGGCCGAAGGCTGGACGCGGCCCCAGACCACTAGGGTCTCGCATCTCGGCTCTGCTGTTTCATAGCTTTGTGACCCTGTGCAGGGTACCTGGCCTCTGCTCCTCGCCCCCTCGTCTGTGAAACAGGGGTGGATAAGGAGAGCGCTAGTCATTGTTATTATCGACCCCTGTGGACTCAGTGTCCTAATCTGGAAAAGGAGGATCCTTGCCCACCAGACAGGGCTGTTCATGGGGATCAAAGGTCCTGCTGCTTGTGAAGATGTTTTGAAAATCATCAAGTGCCCCACTAATATTCGTAGATCATTATTCCTATCGGTGCCCTCAGTCGACGCTGGTAATGCCAGGCTGCTGATGGAGCCCAGCTCTTCCTTTTCCTCTTGCTGTTCCAAAGGAAACAGTGAGTGTTAGTCAATAAGATAATAATCTGACACGGGCGTCTGGTTTCCGTTAGCCTTATAGTGCTGTCTGAGAGTCTGATCTTCTAACACCTTTATGCAAAAATAATACTTTACCTGTCGACTAGCATTCACTCAGTGAGTGCCGGCTCCCGACTGGGGCAGCATGAGGTTACAGGGATGGTGTCTCCAGACTGTCCCCTTTGCCCCCGCCCCCCTGCAGCAGCAGTGGGTGTTTGGCAATTTCTTACTGTAGCTAATTCTGCAGTTAACTAGGATCCAGGTCACTGAGAAGGCAAAGAAGGCATTAATTGCATCGTTTTCTATAAAAGAGCAGGTGACTGACACTTTAGCTATATTCTCTTACATTCTATTTAGGACAGTGTCAATCACACTAACTCTTTCAGAGATGAGCCCAGTTTGAGCATCCAGCCACTTTCCTCATACGTGAGAAGTACCTTAAATTTCTTTTTTTAAATCCTTATCTTACACAGCTTAGCGTCCCCATTGAATGAAAACTGATGTAATCTGTGCAGGATGTAATCTGTGCAGGTCCGGGACTGTGTTTTCCACCGTTGTCCTTTCCAATAAACAGTATATTGCATATTGGGGAAGGAAACGCCCCAGAACCCTCCTTTACATAACCGAGAAAGTTCAGAATGGGGATTACTCGTGGGTGAGCTCCGTTAATGCCAAGTATTGCTTTTTTCCCCCCTCTCCTTGTATACACAGAGAATTCTCACTGGCCTGGAGCACAAAAATGGTGAGATCAAGCCAAAGAGTAGGAGAAGGTGGGGTCTCGTTTCCAGGTTAGCAAAGGATTCTGATGGCTGGGCTGACTTAGATGACTCGGATTTCAGCCCATCGTTCACCAGGATTGACCTGAAAAACAAGAAGAGACAAAGCGATGAGACTCTGTGCAGGCAAGTGTGGGCTCCTGTCTGTGCACGGACTGCACCTGGGGTCTGTGAGGTCATCTTTATGTCCGATGAGCTGCCCAGCTCGTGCTGACCGAAACCATCTTCTCCCCACTCAGATTTGAGAGTGTTCTGGACCTGAAGCCCTCAGAGCCCGTGGGCACCGGAAATAGTGCCCCAACCCAGACATCCTACCCCCGGTGCGACACGCCCACCTTGAGGTCGGCGGCCAAGCAGCACTACCTGAAGCACTCCCGGTACCTGCCTGGTAATAAACATTCCTGCCTCTGCTCTGATCGCTGATAAGAAATCGTGTCCCTGGAATCACGTGTTCACAAAGATCCTGTTTTGGATTGCAAGTGCTTGGGGCTTCTCTTCCGAACTGGTGGGACCACCATAGAAATACTAGCTGAAGCCCAGGCTTCACATTCTTTCTTTCTTTTTTTTTTGGCCACATGGCATGCGGGACCTTAGTTCCCTGACCAGTGGAAGTGCGGAGTCCTAACCACTGGACCATCGGAATTCCCAGGCTTCACATTCTTATCTTCTGTAGTTGCCTAAGATAAGAAATTTGGTAGAGGAAACCGGGTCCAGTCCCCAGGGAAGGAGTAACCAGGAAGAACCAGGCAGCTTGCCCAAGGTCTCTCCAGAAACTACCAGCCCTGTGTGTTTGCTCAGGAAAGCAGATGGGAGCTTAGTCACCCCATGTGGCTGTACCACAGGGGTTAAGTGAAAACATTGTCGTTGGAGGGTACCCAGACCTCTCTTCGCATTCTCCGTATTCTAAGCGTACAGTGTTAGCCAACCGTTCATTCTCAAATTCATTCCATCAGTAAATCCATATTGCACAGCGTCCCATGCTGGGCACTGAGAATCTGGTGGACACAATAGCCAGGAGGGGCCACTAGGCTGCCCCCCTCTAGGGCCTCCATTCACATCACAGGCTATGCAGTGACTTTAGCCAGCAGCCTGTAGACAGTATCCTCACCCTCGTATTTTCTAGTGGTGGGAGACAGTCCCTAAATAAATGGACACACCATAGCCACAGATGGTGACAACTGGCGTTAAGGGTGATGAAATGGGGGCAGAGGCAGTACTTTAGACAGAGTGGTCGGGGAAGGCCTCTCTGAGCAAGCGACTCCGACCTGGGCCCCAGCGATTGGGAAAGAACTCCAGGTGCACAGAGACATGCTGAGCATAGGGAACAGCCAGCACAGAGGCCTGCAGGCAGGAAAGGGCTTGGCTCGTGAGAGGCCAGCATATGGCCCGAGCCCCGTCAGAGAGGATGAGGTGTTAGATGCGTGAGGCATCTTTGGGTGTCTTATAAGAAATTTGGATTTTATTTCATGAGCCACTGGAAGCTCTTGAAGGGTCGTAGCTGGTGGACTGACGTGCTTTTTTTGACATCTGTGTGCTGCATGGGTGAGGGGCCCACAAGCTGTCGCTGTTGTCCAGGTGGGGACAGTGGTGCTCAGACCCAGGGTGGAGACCTAGGGCGGGGAATGGAGGCCCTGCTGATGCACTGGTTCCCCACTCTTGACTGGGAACAGGCCTCCGAAATACTGCCAGACCTCATCAGGCTTGGCACTGTGGCCTTAGGAGACTGGCCTGCCACTTCCCAGATGACAGGGTATGGAGGGGGGCAAAGACTCCAGCTGCAGTGAGCACAGGCAGAGAGAGTTATTTCTTTTGGGCTCTAGGGGATGAAGAAGGGTAAAGGATGAATCGAGTTTTTCTGTTCTGAAAGCTCCTTCAAGGCCTGGTAGGAGTGGGAAGTGGGTGGTCCGGGGGGGGCAGTGGTTTGCTTGCAGTTGAGGTCAAGGCAGCCTTGGGCATGAGGGAGTCGGTGAGGGTCATTGGTACAGAGCAGAGTCACCTCCCATAGTCCATGTCAGGTTGAGAGGATGGAACCTCAGAATTCAGAAAGAGGAGAGCAGAGGGCTGCAGAGCTGGGCTTGGGGGTGTGGAGGGACAAGAGAAGAACTTGGGCAGCTGACGGAAAGGCAGTGGTCTGCAAAGGCAGATGAGTAGGAAGGCCAAGGGACCCAGAAGCCCAGGACTGCACCAGGTGGTCAAGACATCAGACGTGGACAGATCTGTTGGTAGAAGTTGAGGTCTGTCAGGCCACCCACCAGTGAGACAGCATACTCACCCCAAAGATGGCATCTTTCCTCTGCCACCTATCTGATGACATCATCATGGTCAGTTTTTGCTTTGATTGTTGAAACACGGGAAGTCTTTGACAAATTGGATTCTGCATTCGTTTCATCTCTGACATGTGATGCAAGATTAAATATAAATTTTGCATTTGAAAAACATTTCTTCCCTATTAGGAATAAATATAAGAAACGGCATACTCCCGAATCCAGGAAAGGATTTTATTCCATCTAATCCATGGTCTAGTTCTGGTTTGTCTGGAAAATCTTCAGGGATGGTATCAGTGATCAGCAAAATAAATTCAGGTGAGTAATGATGATTAACCCCTAAATGATAAGAAGCAGATTCTCTGGATGTGGCGGGGTCACAAGCCGTGGAACCAGGAGGGCCTCTCTGGCGTGAAAACCCTGGGCCTCTTTTCCAGGCCCGCGCTGCCCTCTCTCACCTGGCAGCAGGCCTTGGGGACTCCGCCAGTTCCCTCCGGCTCCGCCGTCAAGAGTAGCAGGGGACGAGAGCAGTCTTCCCTGGTGCAAGAGAAAAACAGTCTTACGGGTCTGGATTCCGAGGCCCTGCTCTGTGGTGGGCGACCTCCAGGGCCACACTTCACTGGGTCTGCCTTGCTCTGGCTTCTCCCTTCTGTCTGATGGCCCAGCCTTAGCCCAGGGCATCAGAACCCCTTCTGGTTGGAAGGTGGACGGTTTGGAAGCCCCTGCCTACTCTTTTTATAATAGACAGATGAATTTCAGAAGTCCTCCAGGCAGACACACCCCATGCCCAGTAGACAGCTTCCCCTGCTGTGGGCTGCTTCGCCTTCCACATGCCAAGTAAACATCTGGGCTTCTCTTCTCTCTGCCTTTGTCCATTGCGTGTTCATGTATTTTTTTATTTTTTTTTTTTGTGATACGCGGGCCTCTCACAGTTGTGGCCTCTCCCGTCGCCGGGCACAGGCTCCGGACGCACAGGCTCAGCGGCCATGGCTCACGGGCCCAGCCGCTCCGCAGCATGTGGGATCTTCCCGGACCGGGGCACGAACCCATGTCCCCTGCATCGGCAGGCGGACTCTCAACCACTGCGCCACCAGGAAAGCCCCATGCTTTGTTTTTAGTATACAAGAAATACCTAGTATGGTTTTGCATGTTTTAAAATTTATATGCATATAATCCTGGATCTCCACTCATTTTAATAATTATATTATGTATGCAGCAATTATACATCCATAGAATATATATCACATTATGTATAGTATTACATATACAATATATATAAGTGTATGATACCACAATTTATTACTCATACTAGAATATAATTTTTTTAATTCAAGTATAGCTGCTGTTCAATATTATATAAGCTACGGGTGTGCACTATAGTGATTCACAATCTTTAAAGGTTATGCTCCACTTATAGTTATTATAAAATATTAGCTATATTACCCGTGCTGTGCAATATATCCATAGTAGCTTATTTTATACCTAATAGCTTATACCTCTTAATCTCCTACCCGTATACTGCCCCTCCTCCCTTCCCTCTCCTCACTGGCAACCACTAGTTCTCTATATCTGTCTGCTTTTCTTTTGTTATATTCATTAGTTTGTTAATATTTTTTAAACATCTTTATTGGAGTATAATTGCTTTACAATGGTGTGTTAGTTTCTGCTGTATAACAAAGTGAATCAGCTATACATATACATATATCCCTATATTTCCTCCCTCTTGCATCTCCCTCCCAACCTCCCTATCCCACCCCTCTAGGTGGTCACAAAGCATGAGCTGATCTCCCTGTGCTATGCGGCTGCTTCCCACTAGCTATCTATTTTACGTTTGGTAGTGTATATATGTCCATGCCACTCTTTCACTTCATCCCAGCTTACCCTTCCCCCTCCACATGTCCTCAAGTCCATTCTCTACGTCTGCATCTTTATTCCTGCCCTTCCCCTAGATTCTTCATAACCGTTTTTTTTTTAATTCCATATATATGTGTTAGCATATGGTATTTGTTTTTCTCTTTCTGACGTACTTCACTCTGTATGACAGACTCTAAGTCCATCCACCTCACTACAAATAACTCAATTTTGTTTCTTTGTTAATATGTTTTAGATTCCACATATAAGTTATATCATACAGTATTTGTCTTTATCTGACTTATTTCACTTAGTATAATGACCTCCAAGTCCATCCATATTGCTGCAAATGGCAAAATTTTGTTCTTTCTTATAGCTGAGTAGTATTCCATTGTATATCTATACCATGTCTTCTTTATCCATTCATCTGTTGATGGGCACTTAGAACATAATTTATTCATTCCTTCTCTTCTTGACCAACATGTAAGTTGTTGACAGTTTTCACAGTTAGAGCACCGGAGTGAACATTGATGCCCCCTATAGGTGGTGTGCATGTGTGAGGTTTCTGGGTATGACGTAAATGTGTTAGCTTAAAGGCTGTGTTCATCTTGGACTTTGCCCAGCTGCTGTCCAGCAGGGTGTGGGAGTTGTGCTCTGCCCTTGATGCCTATTGGTACTGTTGAGATTGTCAACGGGTACTCATCTGAGGGTGTGCAATGGCATCTTACTGTGGCTTCAACCCGCATGCCCCATTGACTGAGGGTTGATCATCTTCTTGTGTTTACTGACTCTACGTCTTTTTCCTTCTGTGATTGCCTTGTTCAAATTCTCTTCCCATTTTTCTTCTTATCTGTCTAGTCACCAAAATTGCAAAATGTGCTCCGGCTGACCAGCACAGCTCCTCACACGTGAGCTCCAGACCCTTGCTCCCGCTCTGCCTTGAGCGGTTGTCAAGAATGCTCTGTGTTGTGAAGACAGAGAGCAGCTCTCCCCCTCATGAACTCTTCCGAATGGATATAACTTCCATTTGTATAACACTCTTCATTATTCCGTGTGCACCTTGATTATAGATACACATCCACCCATCTGATACGTATTGATTACTTGCTATATGTAAGGCTTCCCATGAACCGCCTGGAACACTAAGATGAATAGCACCCAGTTCCTGCCCTTAAAACTGTCTCAAGACAGAAATGACATAAAAAGTGAACGTATTTAATATATTTTAATAAGGATTAATTTTCTGGTTCTGGACAAGAATACTTAGCATAGAATTACTTATAATAGCTAAATAATTAACATAACCTGTATGCTGATCAATCAGAGAATGGTTAAATGAGCTATGGTTTAACCATATTCTGGAATTTGTATATACTGACATGGAAGGCTAACTCTTGTATATTATGGAGCAGAAAAAGAAAATTCCAGAACAGCTTAAACTTATTATTACAGACAGAAAATTCCAAATTTCCCCTTTTTTTTAAGCAAACCAACCTACCAGCCTCCCTGTGGGTACAGGCTACAGGGTCAGCACCGTCTTGCACACTCTCGCCCCATCCCCCAGCGTTTCCAGCAGCGTAGTGTGGTAGAATGCTCTGCTCGGAATTCACTGTTTTTATCCTAATTCTTTTCCCCTGAAAGTCAAAACCTGGTTCTCTATTGTACTGCCCCACTGTCCTTTACCCCCATTGGTGTCCTGTGCATGTCTTGGCAGTAACAAGTTTTTCGTTTTGCAAATCAGTTGGTTCCACCTCAACAAGTTCTAGTGGACTGGCTGGAAACTATATCCCTTCCTTTCTGAAAAAAGAAATCGGTTCTACTGTGCAGAGGGTCCACGTGGCACCTATACCTGACCCTTCCCCTGGTAAGTTCTATTTCAGATTATTATTATTCATGAATTGATTCAACAAACAGTTATCAAACAGCTGCTTTGTGCTGGACCTTGTAGGCCTAGGGTCCACGAGTGAAGGAGACACAAAACTCCTGTCCTCCTGGAACTTGTACTCTACAGACAATAAGTAGACCAAATAAGATGCTCCTAAAGTGCTAAGGGGAAACTAAAGCAGGGAGTAGGGAGTGTGGGGTGCAGATGCATTTTACACAGGGCAGCCAAAGAAGACCTCACTGCAAAGGAACCATCGGGTAAAGATCTACAGGAGGTGAGCAAGAAAGCCCTATAATGCAGGCTCTTAGTGCCTGGGCCTCCAGGTAGGATGGGCCTGGTAGATGCAAGGAACAGCAGGGAGGCGGAGTGCAGGAATGGTGTGAACAAGAGGAGGGTAGCAGGAGGAGGAGGTCAGAGAAGTGATGGGGGGCGCCCCCCACAGGTCACTGTAAGCACGTCGTCATGACTCTGAGCTACATGGAAGCCCCCGGAGGGTTCTGAGCTGGACAGTGAGGGGATCTGACTTCTATCTCCAGACTCACTCAAGCCCTGTTGTCACTAGACTGAAAGGGCGAGCAGGGTGGAAGTAGGGAAACCAACCAGGAGGCTGTCACGATTATGCAGGTGAGGAATGAGGCTGGCCTGGGCCGGTGGTGATGGTTGACCTGGGCCAGGTTTTGAGTAGGTTTGGAAGGTAGAGCCAATAGGATTTGCTGAAAATTACAAGTGGGATCTGAGAAAAAGAGAAGGGTCAGGGATGACACCAGTAATTCTGGCCTGACCACTATAGAATGGGGTTGTCCTTAACTGGGAGGGAGGACCCTGAAGAGGCGGCTGTTCTTCAACTCTCCTTTGCTAATATTTTTGTCACCAGGATGCTCTTTGCTGCACTTTGTTTGCATGGGTCCCGTATCAGTCAGACCCACCTTTTTCTTTCATTGCAGGTTATTCTTCCCTGAAGGCTGTGAGACCTCATCCTGGGCGACCTTTTTTCCACACCCAACCTAGAAGCACTCCCGGGTCGCTGCCCCGGCCTCCGGCTGCCCAGCCCGTACACGGCCGGACGGACTGGGCTGCTAAGTATGCATCTCGGCGATGACTGTCACGAAGTCCTTTGTAGGGGACAGCAGGACACTCTCCCTCAGCCAGCTGGTGTTCTACCTGCAAGAGACTTTCAGATGGTGGAAAAGCAAACACTTTATAGTTATTCTTCTGAACTGAGACATTTCAATATTCATTTTTAAAGTTTGTTGTTTTTTTTTAATATTGATTTGAATGCAGTACCTTTTTTGTACAAAGTTATTTTATTCTAAAACTGGGTCCCATTATTTTCTTAAACAGCAGCATTTTGTATATATGGATTATGTTTTAGCATTTTATACAGTCAACTTTGTAAGGAAGTTTTTAAAGATTAATTGATTTTCCTTTGGGGTTCCAGATAATATTTTATACAGATTTTTAAAAATAGAATAATAATGATGCAGTATTGCAACAGGGGTGCAATTTAAGGCTACACGATAAAGGGTTTTTCCCTCAGTGTGTGCAGATATTTGTGAAGTGGTTAAATTTTAAATGTGGCATATTCGGTACTTTAGGCTTTTTTGGACTGACCTCAGCACCAGAAAACTGACCATCTGCCGTTCTCAATACCATGTTATTGGTTTGACTTTTTGATACCGCTGTGCTGTTCTAAAAGTACTATTACATAATTCACTTTGTTTTCTTTTTACTCCCCAGATGAAAGAACTCTAAGTAAATATTTTTAGAAATGTTTATAACACCCTTTTTGGTGGTTGGAGATATCCAGCTGAAACCAAGCTATGCCATGATATTCTATTTTCTTCCATTTTTGAAATCAACTTGTATAAGTACCCACAAAAAGGAAGCTTTTCGAGCCAAAATGTTCTCCACATAAAGGTTAACACGGTCACTTAAACTATATCCCTGCCAAGATACATGATCCAAAAGCTAGGTTTCAAAGCAGCAGAAGATTTTTTATTATCCTAACCCTCAGAAAGTTGCATTTAGCTCGGTTTTCATGGCAATCTGGGGAGCAGGAAGGATAGATGGCAGAGATCCCACTGGTCTGGGAAGTCACAGCTACCGTGATGTCAGTGTCTGTCACGTGCCACATTCAAAGAACTCTTAACCCTTGTGTAGTTTCTTTCAACAGTGAGAACACTATATGGTGGGCAGAGGCTGTTCCATTGAGAGGAATGTTTACAGCAATTTTGAAAATGACAAAGCTAGTTTGGAGACAGAAGAAGACAGAACGTCCACTCTGATCCACCTCTGTGGGCACACTCGCCTCCACTCATGGTCGCCTGAAAGGCAAGAGAGAAGGTCACCGTCTGTAAACGCGACATAGTCTCCTGAGTATATTGACTCACCTTCTCGCAGGGCTCAAGTCACTCTCATTTGGTTCCAGGATATAGCAAGTTGAGCCAATGAAATTGTCATTTTTGTCGGTTAAAATGAATATCGGCACCTTGATATGGTTCAATCTAATAAGTTGGTAAATTTTTGCTTTGACGTATTCATAACATGTTGTAGCTTGAACAAATCAGGCTGGTTCCCAAGGGGCCCTCACCTAAAATCAGGGAGTAATTTGTGCCTTGGAGAGTCTGGCTCAAAAATATACTTGACCAAGCGCCATGATCGCTGGGGGCATGAGAAAAGCACACGATGGATGTGGATTTGAGAGGTAATATTTTCCTGTTAACAAACTGGCAGCAAAGCTTCAGGAAATAAAGATGTATATGTAAGCACAACTTGAAGCTGAATTCATTTCTGTATTATATTCTCATTATCTCAAGCAGCAGAAAATGTGTTTTCAGAGATGAGTCCTTTACTATGAGGTTAATATTTATTTCCCCTTTCTGTATTATGTATAAAAAGTAAATTAATCTGAAAGCTTACCCAGCTTGCTGGAAAGCTGGTTTTAAATTGTAAATACCCCGTAGAGAACCAGATGGATTGTGAATACCATATTCTTGGCCCTCTAGCTTATGTTAAGGTCATTACATTTTTTTTTAATTGAAAAACCCAGTTACCTGGTTATTACACATTATAAAATTGTTTTTCTATTACGTTTGTAGGGCCCAAATTCAGAAAATATTTCACTTTTCTTCTTCCGCTTTCATTTGTTTATCAGCAAACAACTTTCCTTGGGAAGCAAAACATGTTTATTCATTTGCAAGTCAAGTAGCTGACGCTGCATTGAGCAAACTAGAAGGCTGAAAAAACAATGTCAATTCTAAAGAACTAGCAAAATCCTATAAAGTTCTCTTTTCCCCCCCACCCTGAAACGGGTAAAGGATAAATTGAGCATACAAGCTGTTTACTATAGAAGCAAATAGTCACCATTATTTTGTTAAGTGAAAATGAAATGCTACCTGTTGCCTATATCTTTAGTTACTATAGACTTACAAAATCTACTGCAAGACACCAAGAAGAATGATGAGTTTAACTGTACCTATCCACGTCTGTACCTCATTTCCAGGCAGAAAGCTTTCTGGGACGTCAGGAAATGGTACAGTGCCCAAAGTTTCAGTGACAGTGGTATGCCAAAGGGTATGTGTGTGAACTGCAGGGAAAGTTGCATGGGCATAAAAGCTACTCTTGGTGTGATTGTTAATTTGACAATAAGCTGCCATTGATTACTAAGCCCTCACCCAGCTCATGTATGATTTAAATAGGAAGAAAACTGATTTTTAAGCAATTTTTTAGACACATCTCTTGCCTAAAGGACTATATACGTCTAATAAACTGACGCTATGTCATCATCTGGAGTCATCAAAAATTGAATACAGTCAAGGCAACCCACGTAACGCAAGAATCGTTTTAAGTACGAATTACCAGTACTGTTGGAGTTCACAGGCACCATGTTTTTTCACAAGGTGGCATCAAGCCATTGTTCTGGGCCATTTAGGAGAGAAAAAGAATGCGGGCTGTATGTTTCAGCTCAATGTATGATCCAAAGCAATGTGTTTATAAGAAAATGTTTGACATACTAATTATTTTATATCATTTAAAGCATACTGTAGCAACTTGTTTGTTTAATATATGTGGTTAATTTTTAGAATTATTTTTTACAATTTCCAACCAAAGTACTGTATTTTATATAATTTATTGTGAGGACCTTCTCATGGAAACCCATAGAAGACAAACTGGGGGCAAATATCACGTTAATCTGTATTATCAGTTTCTTATAGTCACTGTGCTAATGTGAATTTAAAATGACCTGAACAGTCTTCTGATGTGGATATTTCAATGCTGACAGCAATTTAGTCTCCTGGTTTGATTACAAGGGAGTAACTAAGAATATATTTAATTATAAAGCAAATATTCATATGATGGGAAGGTAGGAGGACAGAAAACCACTTACTCAAACCCCTTCTGAAATAAAATGTTCCTTTTTTGAATAGTTTGTCCTAAGGTGTTTAAAAACGTTAACTTTACTTAAGGAAAATTCTGCTCCAAATAAAGTTACAGTTTAAGAAAAATTGATTTGAGTGTTCTGTTTTTGTTTGTATGTCTCCCATCAAACAATAACGTTACTATTTCCTAATTTGGAATTTTGATATTCTATAACTTCTCCTTAACGCTTAATATAGTGTTACTGCTGTGAAATTGAAAGCATACACTTAGACTAGCAGTAGGAAGCATTATCTTGCAATGTGGAGGCTTTTTAAATCTAGTTTTTAGCAAGTTAGGTGAGTAGGAATATTTGAAAAAAAAAAAAAGCAGGTCAAAACAATTTCTTGTTGCTGATTTCATCATGATTAATACCTACCTTTCGTTTTTCTAGCTTTCATAGTACACTCACATGTACAATATAAACCTTCAAAAGAAACTCATAACTTCATGAATTCCATACAGAATTCCACAGGAAATTCTTCTCCCAAACATTCTTTGAAACCTTAAAAGAATTTTGAGGGAACGTGATTTACCAATTAACCTTGTATTGGTGAATCCGTAGGTGATGTGCCCTTCGCCATCAGAACATCCCCAGACCTGGATGGGGGAAGGGTCAAAGACTGAGATGAGTTCCCAGGGCCTCTGAATATATTGATATATATCAGGTAGGTAGAAAGACACCATGAGTAAGACTGTCCCAGGCTGAGAGCAACTCCAAGGGTCTCCAAGAATAGAATGATTTCAGGGGCTTCCAAGGAGCAGAATGACCTAAGCATACCTGTTGTAGAATAGCAGAATTAAAATAACAGGAGTTTTTAATTTCTCCACAAGCTTGTTTAATGAGAGTCTTATGACACTGCCTTAGTTTCTCTTTTGGGTAAACAAGATCACTAGGATGATATGACCCCTAATTTATTAGGTTGGATGTATGAAGTGTCCATTTTTGTAAGTTAGAAAAAATTAGTAAAATACCAACAATTTGATATGGTTCAACCAATTAGAAATAAGAAAATGGAGATAAAGGTTTGGCTGATCAACAACGTTTATAATAATGCTTGTCCTACCTAGTTCAATGAAAGCGAATCTTTTTAGAAAGATGGGTTGAAAAAATTGATAAAGTATGACCACCTTCAGCAGGTTTGGAAAATATGGCTTCTGCCTGTCTCACCTTCCAAGATGGCCCACACTGTCTGTGGAGTGTGTATTTCTCTGAATAAACCTCCTTTCACTTTAAAAAAAAAAAAAGAAATATATATGGCTTCCTACCTATGTCAACTTGAGTAATCTCTGTGTTAGGTCAGAGTTAGAAAAATGAAATTGAACACATATTGCTTTTCGTATTTGAAAGTGACTTTCCTGACTCTTGGTGTGCCCAGCTGTTCTTGTTTTTTCTTCTTACTTTACATATTTTCTCTGGATAAACTCACCCTTTTGCTGCCAAGTTAATCCATCTCAGTCCTCTCTTCTGAGTTGTCACTGGCCTCTTTTTTTATTTTATTTTTATTTTTTTATGGAAATATAGTTGATTCACAATGTGTTAATTTCTGCTATACAGCAAAGTTCTTCAGTTATACATATATATAATTCTTTCTTTAGTATTCTTTTCCATTATGGTTTATCACAGGACATTGAATATAGTTCTCTGTGCTACACAGTAGGACCTTGTTGTTTATCCATTCTGAATATAACAGCTTACATCTGCTCACCCCAACCTCCCACCAGCCTCTTCGACTGTCTAGTGGACATTTCCAGTTGTACGGCTCGCAGTAATGAAAGACAAACCTACTCATGATTATTTCCCCCAAACCTTTATGGAGCTAGAACCAAGGTATCATCCATTCATTCATTCATTCATTCATTCTTTCAACAAGTGTTCTCTGAACGCCTTCTCTGTGCTAAGCATTATTCTAAGAGCAGGATATAGAAAAGTATATTGTAAAAAATATGAAAATTCCTCTTGGAATATACATTCTATCAAAATTTCAGACAGATAACAAAATAAATTAAAAATATAGTATGTTAGATGACAATAAATGTTATGAAAAATAAACAAGGAAGGTGGAAAAGGAAGTGTGTGTGTGTGTGTGTGTGTGTGTGTGTGTGTGTGTGTGTGTGTTTGGAGGGGGGGCATCATTCTCGACCTTTTCTCTTTCTCCTTTCCACCTCATTAATATTTCACCTTTTCTTACCCATCTTCTTCAAATTTTTGATGCTACTATAATTCACACGGACATTTAACAGGTCTCTCTTTCCCCACCCCACACAGTCCCAATTCATCCTCCACGTTTCTGCCAGAGAAATCTATGGAAAATAAAATCTGATCTTGTTATTTGCTGTAATTGATCAGCAGCACAGGCTTCTCAAAAACCCTTCCTGGGTGAAAACAATAATCAACAACATCTATAGCCTGAGAAATAGCAGAAGCTGCCTCTAGAATCAAGACAGAGTTCTGAAGGCCTTTTAGAGGCATATATTTTTAACTTTAAAATTCATGTGAATTTTTCTATACTAACCTTGACGGTTTTAAAATATTTTGAAGTTCTAACTTATCTACCAGCCAAATTACTTTTTTAGCCCCATTGATACCTCTACCCCAAAGCCCCTACTTCCTTCCATCCAAGAAGGTGCTATGTTTAACGTGTGGCTTAAAGCAGTTTTGTCGAAAGTGTACAAAATGAAGGAGAAGCTCAAGACGATTCACTGGGTCAAGGAAGAAAGAAGGAGGGAGAGGAGAAAAAAATATATGTATATATAAATATATATAATATATATTATATAGAAAATATATGTGTATATAATATATATATGAATATATATTTTATATATAAATTATATAATCACACATTTAATAATGAGTTGTTACATAGCTATATATGGAACTTTGCTTACTTTTCAAAAATGAGTTGTGTTACATAGCTATATATAAAACTTCGCTTACTTTTCAAAAATACCTCTTTTGTATGAATTACTTGATCCTTTTTTAAAAACATTGTCACATTGTCAAAAGAAAGGCAGACTGCCACGTGCAGCGCCTCATTTGGATGTGTCTGGAGTCTTGGAAGCTTGACTACCCTACGTTCTCCTACAAATGGACCTTGAGAGCTTGTTTGGAGGTTCTAGCAGGGGAGCGCAGCTACTCGTATACCCTTGACCGAAGAACGGTCCTCCTCTATCGGGGAAGGTCGTCCTCTTCGACCGAGCGCGCAGCTTCGGGAGGGACGCACATGGAGCGGTGAGGGAGGAAGGGGACACCCGCCTAGCCAGCCAGATCAGCCGAATCAACCCTGGCGATCAATGGGGTGACAGATGTCGCAGCCAGATCGCCCTCACATCCGAAACAACACACTAGACCATGCGGTATATAAACCTGAAGAGATTTTTAACTTTTTGCATAGGTCTACTTGTTTGTCTAGTCGGATCTCTAAAAGTCACTTTAAAGTCTTAACCTAACTAACACTTAAATGATCACTTAATCCCTAAAATTGCTAAAATTGGTGCTAAAACGGGCTTAATTTGGGGTTGTTTTCACATTATCCAGCATGCCTTGCAGGTGGGAGGGGCATGCTAAATAGTGCCGTGTCTATTGGTGAAATCCTCCGGAGCCTCGCCCACCGAGAGCGCCTCGGGCGGCCCACGGGTTTCCTGGCTGCAGACCGCTTGCTGGGCGCTTTGTGCAGTTCTGGTCACTCCGAGCGGACCCAGGTCTGTCTCCCTTCTGCCGCCCCCACCTGCCCTTTCCCCTCGTCTTGTTTCTCCTGGCTCCGAGCTTCTCACTCTCTCTCCATCCCGGAACCACCCCGCATTCATCCTATTCCTGTCTTCCTGCCCCGGTCCTTTGCGCCCCCGCCCCCATCTGGGCAGACGGGGGCCCCTGGGCTGGGGTGGGGGTCTTGTTTGGCTCGGTGTGCGTATCATGATTAACCCGCTCTGTGGAGTCGGCAACCCTGGGTGGAAGTCAGGGTCGGATGGTCCCCGGGGCGGGCCGCACGGGCTGAGCGGCCACGCGGAGCGCCGGGAGCCTATCTCGGCCGCCGATCGGTGGCCTGGGCGCACCCGGGTCTGGGGGCCCGTGTCCGGGCGGGGCGGGGGCGTGCAGGATCCGGGGCCGCCACCGCGGGCCTGCCCACCGACGCAAGTCTTGCGGACAGTAGTAATCCTCGGCCTCCCCACCTCCCTGTTGCTGTGAGGCTCAAATCTGACGCGTGTGAAAGTGAATTTTTGCAGAGGTTCCACGGGTGTGTACGTCTCCTCCGCGGCCCTTGGCGTCTGGACTGTAAAGGCCGAATTTGGGAAATCACAGATTTTCAAGGTCAAAGTATATGATGTTCTGATTCTGTGAAGTCCTGTGCTGCTAGTACAGATAGATGTCTTTACAGCAAATGGCCCCAGCTTCCCAAGATCCAGAGTAATAAATCGTAACGATATGAAACGGTATGAAAGCCAAGTGTTTTGTGTTTTTTAAGTTTTAAAATGGTGGTCTGTTTTTGAGTGAGGGCAAACGCAATTAAAAAAACGAAAACAAAATCCCTTCCCTTCCAACCATCACAAAACCCCCCAAACAGTTTTCTGTGCCAAAATCCTGAATATTCATTTAGCGCCTGAGCTCTGGGCTGAGGACTCGAAATTGAGGCTGTTCTTTTGCGAGGAGCTGCTGCGTTTGTTTTTCAGAAAACCTGAAAGGCCATGATGGCTACGAAGCCCAAACTCCACTATCCAAATGGACGAGGCCGCATGGAATCCGTGCGATGGGTTTTAGCTGCCGCTGGAGTCGAGGTACCCTACCTATATGCTGTTTCTGCACAGATTTGTCTTACAACGTTGAGACTTGAGGGAAACGTCAATGGCGGAGCCCTGTCCTCTCCCACTAATATTACAGACCTGCTTCAGTGAGTCAGAAGAGTCCTTCCCCTCAAGACTTTTTCTTTTTATAAATGGAGTGTAGTTGATGAAATTGTATTTAACTTTCAGCTTTAATCATTGGCTTCTGATCTACCACCAGTAAATATTTATTAATGAGGAGAAAAGGAACGAACCTGCAATTTGCCAGTTAACAGCCAGAACTTTTGTGAATATAGAATCTCTAGGTGAATTTCGTATTTATTCCAGTGGCTTCAGACTGGCAGCCTTCCTATCTTGTCTGCATTCCTTCCTGTATGTTTTGGCCCACAGTGGTTTTGGTCTTGTTTTTGTTCTGTTCTTGTAGCTTCTTGTTTATGGAAATTTTCAAATACGAGCAAAGATAGGACATTGCCATGAGATCCATGTACCTGTCACTCAGCTTCAACAACCATCAGCTTTATGCTAATCTTGTTTCACCTATCTCCTCCCCTCTGCTTGCTTTGTTGGGAATATTTTACGTTTCATCTGTGAGTACTTCAGTTTTGCTCTCTAAAAGATGAGCATTTTAAAACATAACCACAATAGCATTATTACACCCAACAAAATTAACAACAGTTCCTTATTATCAGCTAACAATCTGATTGTCTCAAACAGGCCTTGTTTCAGTCTGGATCTAAATCTGGTCCACACATTGCATTTGATTACGTTTCTTTCAGTATTTAAAAAAATCTGTAACATTTCCTCTGCATTTAAAAAAAATAAACTTTGCATTTTGAAATAATTTCAGATTAATAGAAAAGTTCTAAAGATAGTGCAGAGTGTTCCCATGTAACTGTCTCTGTCTCCCTTAATGAAAACATCTTACCTAACCACATCAAAACCAAGAAATTAACATTGGTGCATAACAAACTACAGACTTTATTCAAATCTGATTGGTTTTTCCACTAATGTCCTTTTACTGTTCCAGGATCCAACATTGTATTTAGTCATCATGTTTCCTTCGCTTTCCTCCATCTGTGACAGTTTCTTAGTCTTTCCTTTATTTCACCACCTTGACGGTCTTGAAAAGTATTGGTCAGGTTTTTTGTAGAATCCTCCACATTTTGGGTTTGTCTGATGTTTTTCTCATGATTAGACCGAGTTTGAGGAAAGAAGACCACGGAGTGAAGTGTCCTTCTTATTACATCATATGAGGGGTTACAGGATATCATGAGTCGTCACTGGTGCAGTTAAGCCTGGTCACTTGGCTCCTTCATGCATCAACTAATTTTCCCTCTGTTCTTTGGAAGAGAATCATTAAATTCAGCCCACACTCCCAAGGATGGGAATTAAGCTCTACCTCCTGGTATCTGCATTTAGAATTCTTATGTAAGGAAGATTTGTCCCCCCCCCCATTTATTTATTTATTCCATCATTTGTTTATATCAGCATGAATTTAAGTATATTTATTTTATCCTTTCGATTAAAATTCAATAATACTTTCTTTTGTTGCTCAAATAGTTCCAGCTTTGGCCACTGAGGCTCTTTCAGGTTGGCTCTTGTGTCCTTTCCATGTAGCCCTTTTTACTTTTTCTTTTTCCTTCAACATTTTCTCACTTTCTGACACTCCAAGATGCTCCAGGCTAATCTTGCATTTTCCTTGCCCTAGCCCTAGTACTTCTCCAAAGAGCCCTGGTCCCTTTTATTAGAAAATGGTATTAGCAGCCAAGATCTGGGTGCCAAGTGTCTGCATTTGTTTCTGGTGCCATTTGTGGAAGAAACTGCGTTTAGAATGCCCCTCATTCTGGATTTGGCGGCTTTACTCTCATTTTAACATGTTCTATTCTCTATATTTCCTGTAAACTACTAGTTGGATCCAGAAGTCTGATCAGCTCCAGGCTCCTTTTTTTCTTTCTATCTCTTTTTTTTTTTTTTTCCTGCCAGACTGCGGCAGAGGGGATACTGCGATCATATTTCTCTTGTGCGACATCCGGGGTGCATGACGTCTGCCTGTCTCGTTTTCAGCGTTGCTGAGTTTGATCAGTGTGTTCCTGTGACCTTAGCCTGTTCCACACACTATGAAGTTTCCTCCATCACCCTTTCAAGTGTCGTTTGCAGCCTTGATCATCACCATTGTTAGAGGTTACAAAATGGTGATTTTTCTATTTCTATCATTTCACCTACATTTACTAACTGTGATACTCTTATAAAGAGTAATTGTTCACTGATTACTTAATTACCTCGAAGTACAGTTCAAATAAGAAAAGCAGCATAGATGCTTGATTCTGCCACTTTTATCAGTTTTCAGAATAATGAGTCGTTACCCTAGCAGCCTCCAGAGGTGACAAATGAGGGTTGATGGGTTTGGGGTTTTGTTTCTTATGGTTGGTTTGGTTTGGTTTTGGTTTCCTTACCTATCGTTATGACTTACCACACAGTGTTTTTACAGTTTTCTAAATTAATCGATATCATTTTTATATACAAATTCTGATTTCTGACTTCTCTTGAGAAGTTGGAAGATCTGATGATCCTGGGGCCTCATTTCCATAGGGCAGCAGCTGCTGCTTCTGAGTAGGGACGGTCCCTAGAGATGGACCTTTCTAGCCTGCACAGTCCCCATCATTCCCTATTGTCTCAGGACATATTTTCTAATTGTGTTAAGAGGAAAGCGGAACAATTCTTGATCCTTTGATCACCTGTCACCTGTCTAACCCCTGTATGCTTCTGAGTTTGCAATTATTTAATAGGTTTTGAAGAGGGTGGCTTATATGTGTATGTACTGGAATCCCTTGTCAAAGCTCCTCTTCCCTAGCTTCATTCTGCCCCTCCTACTCTGCTGTGAGTCAGCATTCTTGGCTACAGTCATAGAAACCCAACCCTAAGTAAGAAAAACAAAAAGGAACATGGGTCATGTGATCTACCTACCCTCAACCAGGCAGGCAGGTGGGGTACAGTAATTAGCCCAGCGTGGGTCTCAAGCCCACTCCTCTGACCAGGGTGGAGGGAGCTAGACTGGCCTCCTTCACGAGGGCTGACCACGTGGTTTGCAGGAACAATTCCCAAAAGGTGGTACCAGGGGTCCCTCTCCTTTCTGTGCCCAGTGACATTTTCAGCTACATTTGTGCTCATACAGATCTGAAACAGGAGGGCCAGGCTGGCAGCCGCTGGGTGAGTCCATGATTCCCAGGGTCACGATGTCGGTTAGAAGCTGATGTGTAAAGCACACGCATCCCAGTAACTAGGTACCTCGCACCTGCCGAGAGACAGCCTGGCCTAATTCAGGGAGCCGGCGTCTTCCATTTCACGCGCGGTTCGAGTCCTCAGACCTTGCCCTGTGCCGGGTGCTGCTTCTCGGCTGCTTGGAGCTTCATGTGCCCAAAGACCACCACCCCCCCCGAACCTGGTCAGATCCTCCTTGTGGAGAGGGGGATGAACAGTAAAAGAGAAGATGTGAAGGCCACAAGCTCCTCATTCAGGACTTCTAGGCAGTTCACTTAGAAGAAGGGGGCGTGCGAAGAGGGAGCGCGTGGTGTGGACGCGGGCGCTTCTCCAGGGATCCCAGCGGGAACGGCACCCCATCAGGGCACAGAGACGGCTGATGGCGCAGATGGAAGCCACACGCTGTCTGTCCTTACAGCCCGGAGCAGCAGCCAGACAGTCGCCAGCTCCTCCAAGCTCTGCCTGGGGACTTTTTCCCTTCCTCCCTCTCCTACCCTCTAATCTCCTGTTCCGGTGCTAGATTCTTCTTACAGACCAAGTTTTATAAAGTTTGACTGAAGAGAGCTTCTCTAATGAGAGAGAGCATGCATTTTGCTACGTGTTCCCAGAAGTCAAAAACCAGAATCGGAACAATTTGGAAGGAATTAAAAGAAAAGTTTTTTTAAATTAAAGTATAGTTGATTTCGGGTGTACAGCAAAGTGATCCAGTTATATATATCTTGCACATTATTTTCCATTATAGCTTATAACAAGATATTGAATATAGTTCCCTGTGCTGTACAGTAGGTCCTTTTGTTGATCTATTTTATATATAGTAGTGTGTATCTGTTAATCCCAAACTCCTAATTTATCCCTCCCCCAGCCCCTTTCCCCCCTGGTAGCCATAAGTTTGTTTTCTATGTGTATGAGTCCGTTTCTGTTTTGTAAATAAGTTCATTTGTGTCATTTTTTTTTAGATTCCACATATAAGTGATATCATATGATATTTGTCTTTCTCTGTCTGACTTACTTTGCTTAGTATGTTAATCTCTAGGTCCATCCATGTTGCTTGGAAGGACTCGTTTTTTTAAAATGTACATTTCTGGTCTCTCCCAACTACTGGATGTGAATCTCTGAGGGATGAGCCTAGAGACACACACACAGGCTTTCCCATGTGCTTTATAAATGATTGTGGTCATAAAAGTGTGAGAGCCGTGGTGCAGAGGGAACACCACCAACATCACACCTGACCAGCTGGGCATTTGGACAAATGCCCAGAACATTCTTGCCCTGAAGTTACTGCTTCCTGGGCCACAGATGGAGTGCTTCTAGGGGCACTGAGGCCCCCTTCTCACACGGGAGGACCCTGGGAGTAGGAGAAGCCATGCCTACACATCCTGATGCCCGTTGAGGCGGAAGAGAGAATGGCCATGTCTATGCTGTCAGCTCTGCCCCTCCTGGGATGATGGGGCAGCGCAGGGAGAGATGCTGGTGGGGAACCATCTGGGGACTCAGTGGGCATGTGAAGGGCATCAGTACATTAGCACGAGTTTTATCTATCACAAGAAAAGAAACTTTTCAGTGTTTTTCCCCGCCCCACCCAGCCTTTTAGTTTGAAAACTTGAAAACCTACAGAAAAGTTGTAATAGTACAATGGACACCTTCTAACTAAATTGACCAGTTGTTAACATTTTGCCATGTTTGCTTCCTTCCCTCTTCTCTCTCTGCTTTATTTATTCTTAATCACCTGAAAGTAAGTTACAGACATCAGCATGTATCTCCCTGTTAAGAAAGAAAGAAATAATTGTCCTAATAACTGCAATATCATTGTCACAACTAAGAAAGTTAACACTAACTTTACAACATCTAATATACAATTCATATTCAGAAGTTCACTCTCGTCCCCCAAAAGTCTATGTAACTGTTATTTAACTATTTAGCAGTTATAACTGCCCCTCCCCCATCCAGGATCTGATCAAGATTCAGATATTTGGTGGTTATTTCTCTAGTCTCTTTCCATCTATCAATAGAACAGAGCCTGCATTTTGTTCGTTTCTTCCCTACCCTTCACTTAACAGAAAAGGAATGTGTGAAGGAGGAATTGACTCTCTTGCATGAATTTCTGCCAACAGACGTAAGGGATCAGTTATGTGACTTGGAGGCCAAATGACATAAAGAATTATCAGAAGAGGGCTACCTGGCTAAAGTCGATTCCCTTTTAAATAAAGGTTTGCCCTTGAGAGCAGAATTCATGCTATTGGTCGGGAAGAGGATAGATGGCTAGGAAATGGGAGCCAGACAAGTGGTGAGGACCACAGAGTGGGAACAGCAGAGGCAGAAAGTTCCCCAGACCAGTTTCCAAACCTTGCACATCCTGGAGGAGCTTAGAAACAAAACAGGCCATTTATGTTACAGAGTGTCCCACATCCTGGATATGCCCCATTTTCACCTTGCAGTTTGATCCAAGTGAAATCGGTTGGCGAGCTCTTTCTGCAGTGGTGCAGTGTCCTCACTGTGTCACAGCAGGGAGCACATGATGTCTCAGGATGTCCCCCAGTGGGGAGCTGAGTTTGACCACTTGGTTAGCTGGATGGTGGGATCTCCAGATCTGCAGAGGTGTTTTTTCTTTGTCATAATAAGGAACTTGTGGGGTGACACTTTGAGATTGTGTGAATATTCTATGCCCCATGACCCAATGATTTCAGCATCCATTATGATCCTTATCAGAATCAATTACTACATTATAGGGTGAAAATTGGTGATTTTCTAATTTTATCATTAATTAGGAATAATTCTACATTAATTAGTGCTAATTCTGTAAAAGAGAGCTTTTCTTCTCCCTTTTTTTTTTTAAGAATCATCATTTATGGACACAGGGATTTTTTTGTTGTGTTCTAATCCATAACTGATATCACTCTTTTCGATATTTAAATTGTCCCAGATGTGGCTAGAGAATCCCTCGGGTAGGGTCCTGCATGCCTTTGCTTTTGACATACCCGTTAGTCTTTGAGTACGTCCTCACTTTCTGACATAACAGAGTCAACCTTTGCTTCTGGGAGTCCAGTGATATTTAGAAACAAGATGTGGGTACTGAGTATGCTCTTTCTCTCTGCTTCTGAGGCAGTTTAACTTGGTATTTTCAGTCCTGAACCTGGAATGACATTTCGCTTCTTTTTTTTGGGGGGGGTGTCTTTTTGAATTTAGTTTGATGAAGACTTTTTAGAAACAAAAGAACAGTTGCAGAAGTTGCAGGATGGTGAGTATCAAAATGTATTACTGTCGGTAATGCTGATTTTCTTTTCTAAGAACCCATATTTACGTGGAAGGGCAAAGATACTGCTGCACTAAGAATCCAGACTAGTATCCTAAAACCAGACAAGCAAGAGGAAACAGTAGCCGAAATTGCCAGGAAGTCTCTTCGTATTCAGTAGTTCTATACAAGCTGGCGAAAGGGAAGGAGCCAGTTCCTCCCTCTTTCCCAGTGGGCAGCCCTTCTCCATCTCTCTCTCCTCCCCTGCCCTCCTGTACCTTTCCCCCCCTTTCTTCCTCTCCCTCATCCCCTCCCTCCTCATTTTCCACCTCCTCTTAATTACCTGAGGCATCTGCACCTGCTTGAAGTACTCAGGTAAAAGTCACCATTTACACTGGGCTGCTTTCTGAAATAAGTACAAACAGGTGTGACATCAGTGAAAGGCCCCCTTTTAACTCCTGGTCACACCTCCCCCTCCACACCCAGGCCCCTGTAAGCATCCTCCCTCCCGGCCATCAGCAGGATCCTGAGGCCCAACTCAAGGCTCCTCGAAGAGGGACCAGCTCTGCAGGTCTGTGATGCCCCCGTCATGAGTGACACTGCCTGGCGTCACTAGGCCTGTGCTGAGTACATATCTCCCCTCGACCCGCATGCGCCCCCAAGCCTTGAGCCCCCCCAGGGCTGGGCCGTGTGCTATACTTACAACTCTCCCCGACGTTTGGTGTGGGGAAAGTGTTTGAGACAGGCTTCTTGAAGAAAGCAGTGGGTTACTTTTTGACCAGTGACAGCGTACTCGGTGGTAGGTGGACTGTGGTAGTGGACGCCTGTACGTGAGTATCAGCTGGTGACTTGGGTTTCATGATCGGATTGTCAAAGCAGTGCAGTCATAGAACATTCTAGAGCGATGGGAATGTTCTGTTCTACAATGGCCAGCACAGGAGCCACCAGCCACATGTGGCTTTTGAGCACTTGTAATGTGTCCAGGGCGACTAACAAAGTGAGTTTTAAATTTTTCAAAAGTTTGATTAATTTAGAGTTCCCTGGTGGCCTAGTGGTTAGGATTCTGGGCTTTCACCGTTGTGGGCCCAGGTTCAATCCCTGGTCGGGGAACTAAGATCCTGTAAGCTGTGCATTGCAGCCACACACCAAAAAATTGATTAACTTAAATTTAGGTTTAACTATACACACGCTGCTTACTGGCTACTGTATTGGCCAGCGCACCTCTAAAACAACGTCTTCACTACGTCTCCCCTACCCTTTGTCACTGGAGCTAGGTGTTTTTCCTGGGGTGAAAGTCAAAAGGGAAGATTTGGATCAATGCTAGTTTTCAGGCTTGTTTTTTTTTTTTATTTTTTTTACATCTTTATTGGGGTATAATTGCTTTACAATGGTGTGTTAGTTTCTGCTTTATAACAAAGTGAATCAGTCATACATAAACATATGTTCCCATATGTCTTCCCTGTTGCGTCTCCCCAGGCTTGTTTTATGGCTAAATCTGCACCGCTGAATGAAGTTGGGGAGCTTTACACTAAGGCTGTGATCCCACTGTCCCTTTTCATTCAGCAGAGCATGTTTTGATGGGGGTGCAGGAAAGAGATCACTTCTAACTCTGGGCTTCTGTTCCCAGGTAACCACCTGCTGTTCCAACAAGTGCCAATGGTTGAAATTGATGGGATGAAGCTAGTGCAGACCCGGAGCATCCTCCACTATATAGCAGACAAGCACCATCTCTTCGGCAAAGATCTCAAGGAGAGAACCCTGTACTGTGGCCCCTCTGGCGTGTTCTCACTTGTCCACTTACCGATGCTTAACCGATTAGTCGTCCTCTACAGCACACCCGTCCACTTCATGTCCTGTATCGTTAGTGGGAACAGGGAACAAAGCCCCAGAAAGGTCAAGACCAGTTAGAAAATCAGTACAGAGAGTCTGAGTAAAATGAGAGAAAGGAATTGAGTTCAGATATTAGAGCCTGTGTCTGGGGTGTGGTGTAGGTTTCGACATGTTTAAATGCTTTGATAGGTTTTTTTTTTACCTTTCTTGCAAATGTATTATCGCTGAGTATTAGGAATAGAAAGCTGCTGTGACATTCAAGGCCCAGGATACTGTGCACTGGATGATAATTTGAACTCAGAGCCTGGTCCCTGTACCTCCTGGATCATGACCCAGGGCAAAGCGTTACGCTCCAGTGTCCTGATGAGTTTCCAGTATGGTGGGGATGATAACAGCATATTCCTCATAATGCCATAGGATTCAGTGAAATATCGGATAGAGAGTGTTTAGCACCGTGCCTGGTACACACCAAGCATCCTATAAATAATACCCACTATTTTTACAAATGTGAAGCTCCACCCGCCCCAAGCCCGGGTGCTGGAGTGAGGGCGGCAGAGTAGGGGCCAGGAGAGAGGACATTCGTGCCTCTTGTGCTTTGAGATGCGTGACAGGTTTTTCTGAAAGATTTTTCTGAATCGCAGCTAGAATTGACTTTGCATCTTGGCTCTAAAGGGACAGGTGGAGATGAATGCTTCTTGGTGCTTAAGTTGCCAGAGCCTTAAGAGAAAAACACTCTAGATGCTTAGTTGTGGAAGCCAATGAGTTCAAAGAGAGGGGTGACTGAGAAAACGCTCTTTTGTGTTTTGAAGGATTGACATGTATGTGGAGGGGACCCTGGATCTTCTGGAACTGATTATCATGCATCCTTTCCTCAAACCAGACGATCAGCAAAAGGAAGTGGTGAACATGGCCCAGAAGGCTATAATCAGATACTTTCCTGTGTTCGAAAAGGTAGGTGGCAGTGAAGCCTGTGAACACGGTATCACCAGACCACAAACACCCCTTTCTACTCAGGCGGAGTAAAGCTGAGCCCTGCTAGACCAACCTCCTGGACTCCTGAGGGCTCACAGGTGCCATCGGCACAAAGCCAGGATGTCTCCCAGACTCTTCCAGAGTCTTCCATGTTTTCTGGGAAAAAGATGGGCTCACCCATGTGTGCAATGTCATTGCTTACATTAGCCAGGTGCCACCTTGTGCATGATACAGAAGAGAAGAAACCACCTACTTCATTCATTCTTTCATCATCCTACCTGATAGTTTGGTATAAAGAGAAGAACCATTGCTGTTCTATTTCTCTTCCCTGTGCTCTTTTTGTTTTCTCTTTTGTTATTTTTGTCTCATTACCGTATCTGTTTTTCTGAGCTTCAAACTCCTCCTCTCTTTTCCTCAACTCAGAGGGACTATTTTAAATGCTTTAGTTAAAAACCAAGAGAATGTGAAAATCTGGAATTGGCAGACTTCCTCTGGCCATTGATGTAGAATTAGATGTAAGAAGGAGGAGAGATATTTTTTGAGTGTTTCTGTCCTTGGTTTCGTAGCCTCTTTTTTTTGTTTAGTTTTTTTCTTTTTTTTTTTTTTTTTTTGCGGTTCGCGGGTCTCTCACTGTTGTGGCCTCTCCCGTTGCATAGCAACAGGCTCCGGACGCGCAGGCTCAGCGGCCATGGCTCACGGGCCCAGCCGCTCCGCGGCATATGGGATCTTCCCGGACCGGGGCACGAACCCGTGTCCCCTGCATCGGCAGGCCGACTCTCAACCACTGTGCCACCAGGGAAGCCTGGTTTCGTGGCATCTTGCCCATAGGCAGTTTGTGAATGTAAAATACGATGATGCAGAAATGTGCTGGGACGAGGGAGGAACAGGTGCCTTGAGAAGGGTCACTGCCAGTTCCTCTGTCCCTGTGGCCCAGACTGTGTCAGGGCTCCACCGAACATATGAGCTAAATAATTGTCACCTTCTTTTTACCCGTAATGAAATAGAATCACAGAGAGACTGGGTGACATGCCTAAGTCAGGAGCCAGGACTGCAACTCTGGACTCTTCATCCTCTCCCTGTCTGGCTCCAGTAACTCTGTTTGATTTGGAGTCATATTAGGGTCCTTGTCACACACACGTAAACACACACTCATGGGCATCCGCAAAGGGCATCTTCCCTGTTCTACCACTGTCCCTTGCCCCTTCCCGATCACCGTCTGTGCCTATGAATCTCTGCACCTGTGTTACTCTCAAAATGGGAGTCAGGATGAACTCTCATTCTTTCAATGTTCCCTGTCTTAGAAGATGAAAGGAAGCCTGCTTTTTTACTGTCATGTCTAGTTTATGACTGTGAGTCCTGACACACAGAAACACAGAACTGGCAAATGAGATCAGACTCCTTGGACAGGACCAGTGGCTTACGTCTTACATCACTTCCCCTGAATGCATCAGGGCTAATTCTTTTCTGTAGATACATTTATGGAATAGAGGTATCCTTTTAAAGCCCTGGATGCTAAATCTAGAATTAATAGTTCCTTCCCTTTTTTAGGGTTTCGTTCTGATGTAAAGCAGATACTTAAGGATGCTTTCATTTCTACACCTTTTTTGCTCTCTCCCTCTCATATGGGGAACTTCTTCTTAGTTGATGTTATTCGTAAAAGGATAAAAGGACAAGGTTGTAGTTTCAGCCCTTCTCAGATACTGCACTGATTCCACAGCTTCATCATTTTCTCCATCTCAAGTATTATAACCAATGTAAAATGTTTATACCCTGCAGGTTTTACGGGGTCATGGACAAAGGTTTCTTGTTGGTAATCAGCTGAGCCTTGCAGACATAATTCTACTCCAGACCATTTTGGCTCTAGAAGAGAAAATTCCTAATATCCTGTCTGCCTTTCCTCACCTCCAGGTACATAAAACAACGTTTGAGAAGATTGGCCCAGAACTCTTAGGCCTTCCTTCGATATCTGTTGTTTGGTAGGCTGTGTATGTGTGTGTGTGCACATGTGTGTGTGTAATTCTTTTAGGTTCTAGTTAGTAAAATGAAATGAAGGTGCAGACTTGAAATTGGTTTTCTGGTTCCCAGACCCTTAGAGCTGAAAGATCGTTTACGTGTGAAAGAAGTTGTCCCTCGGTATTGTTGCATGACTACACTCTTGCAACAAACTCCGTACACAGTTTGCCAGTAGGGACCTGCTGTAGACGTAGTTGTAGGGACCAGGGGCTGCTCATCTGCTTGTGCTGTATGTGCTGACGGGAGGACCCGAGAGTCACCGTCAAAAACAGCCTCGTCATCAGGGTGTGGCTCCCTTTCTCAGAAATAACATGGTCTCAAATTGGAAATTTTGGAGTCTGAATTCTGAGAGCTAATAAGAGGCACCCTAAACATCACCCCAGAGGATTCTTACCTTTCTTCTTCCTCAGATTCCAAGGACAGACTTTTGTGCGTGACTCAGTTTATGTTTCGGTGTTATTCTTGCAGGATCGATCATAGAATTTAGAAGCAGAAAAGGGCTTTAAAAAGCAAGTTTCATCCAATGCCTTCAATATATTGAATACATATGAAGAAATAGAGACCCAGGGTAAAGACGTCAGCAGCCTGATGGCCTCGTTAATGGGTATCTCAACTTTGTCTAGAATCTTAGCCTTTTATCTCCAAATGCAATGGGCTTTCTTCTGTGCTGGTGGGTTGGCCCCTTGGGCCAAATCAGGCCTGCCACATGTTTTTGTATCACTCTTGAGCTAAGAGTGGTTTTTACATTTTTAAATGGTTGAAAAACTATCAAAAGAATAGTGATACTTCCTGACACATGAAATTATGTGAAGTTCGAATTTCAGTGTCCGTAAATACATTTCATTGGCACAAAGCCAGGCCCATTCACTTATGCGTTGTCTAAGGCTGCTTCTGTGCTACCACAGCAGAGGTGAGTCGTTCTGATACAGACCATATGGCCTGCAAAGCCTAGAATATTTACTAACTGGTCCTTTATAGAGAAAGGTTGCCAACCCCCTATAAATACCAGATGGACACATCTTTGACCAAGTTATCAAAAGCCAAGAGAGACACACGCTAAATCTCCAAAGAGTAGTAACACATATACTTTAAAAAAATTTTTTTCCCAAGTGTAGTGAACATCATTTGGACTTACTAATGAGGACAGCAACCACCGGTTAAATACATAGACCCAGAAAATGAGAACAGAAATCTTCAACAAGGCAAATAGCCATTATATAGTTTAGCTCTCTGTTCCTTTCTTCCTGCAGGCACAGAGATGGGCTTCTTTTTTTTTTTTTTTTTTTTTTTTTTTGCGGTACGCGGGCCTCTCACTGCTGTGGCCTCTCCCATTGCGGAGCACAGGCTCCGGACGCACAGGCTCAGCGGCCATGGCTCACGGGCCCAGCCGTTCCGCGGCATGTGGGATCCTCCCGGACCGGGGCACGAACCTGTGTGCCCTGAATCAGCAGGCGGACTCTCAACCACTGCGCCACCAGGGAAGCCTGAGATGGGCATTTTAAAGTTTGACTTTAATACCAATAGATCCCTGAAATGGCCCAAGGACCTGTGGATATTTTCCATCCATGATGCTAACAATTTGTTTTTAAATCCCAGGTACTTCTGTGTAAACAAACTTAATACCTGAACAGGTCAAGTATCAATATTAAAGGACTTCAAAATCTAACACCAGATCTGATTAAATTAAAGGGTCACTCTTGCATTGATTAAAGGGGGAAAAAAAAGTCAAAAGTCACAAAATTTTTATTATACATAACATGTGTAAGCCCCAGGTAAATCTTGAAACGATAAATCCTTTGGAAAAAGCTTCTAATTATTGGTAATAACACAAATAATACAAATACCGTAATACAAATAGTTCAAATAAGTAATAAGAAGAGAAGATTGTCATATTTACATAGAATTAATTGACATAATTATTAGAGTTTTTGTTAATATGAGTGATATATGTATGAATGTTCGTATGCCTGCTTAATTAAGGCTGTGCTTTGTACATAGTAGACATTTAATAAATTGTAGCTTTTTAAATAAATGACCTCTTTATTTTGAAAGATTTTGTTAGAATACTTATATATGACGGATATACAGTTCTTTGTATAGTTCAGAATTTTCACCAGATCAAATGGATTTTTATTCTTAATTACTGAAAATTGGTAAGATTTGACTCTATGAATGAAAAATAAGATTTTTTTTTTCTTCCATTACAGTTAACGTGAATATCTGGTATCTGATAACTGAACCCTAGGCTACAAAAAAATGCAACTGGCCATCTTTCACACATAGCCAGAAAGAGGATTCATTTGTTAATAGGAGTAAAACTGTCAAGGCAGCTGAATCTTAAAATGTAACTTGCACTATCTGATGAATTTTTAAAACAATTTTTTTAAGTGACTTTTATTTAAATGCATTTTTTCTGAGATCAATACATTTGAGGTACTTCCTGTGTCTTTTTCGTCCTTCCTATTTTCATTTAAGCAAGTATACTCCTATCCTAAGTATCTTTTTTATTTTTCTGTCTCTGAAAAGAGTTCACATCTTGGTATGAACTGTGAGATTTGTATAGAGCCTGGCCTAGATTCCAGCCACTGTTGGCAGAGATTATAAATGATCATACCAAGAGATCAGACCCTAAACAGGTGCTGGATGACAGTTCTATTTGGATCTCTATAGCAAATATTTATTGAATGTATTCTGATGGACCATTTTGGGGTATTTTTTGTTTACTTTTTTATTGAAGCATAGTTGATTTACAGTGTTGTGTTAATTTCTGCTGTACAGCAAAATGACTCAGTTATACACATATCTATTACATTCTTTTTGATATTCTTTTCTATTGTGGTTTATCCCAGGATATTGAATATAGTTCCCTGTGCTGTACGGTAGGAACTTGTTGTTTATCCATTCTATATGTAATAGTTTGCATCTACTAACCCCAAACTGATGGGCCATTTTGCACCGCCCTATTTTCGTAGAAATGAATACCTTTGCTTTTAGCCTTGAACTTTTGCATTTTCCCTTTGCAGGAGTTCACAGTGAAAATAAGTAATATCCCTACAATTAAGAAATTCCTTGAACCTGGCAGCAAGAGGAAGCCTCCCCCAGATGACATCTACGTGAGAACCGTGTACAACATCTTCATGCCGTAGGACAGCAGCACGGCCATGAGTGAGCGCTGTCCCCCAGAAATCGCTGTGTCCACAGTTGTGTCTTAATTGAAGCCAGGCTGCCGTGATCCAGCTCTGTCGTGGTGCTGTGTATATTGTTCCTAAGTTGGTCTTTCATGTCAAGGAGATCTCTTTTAGAAACATCAACCTTTTTTGTCCAGTGAGTGATTGTTACGGGACCTCTTCTGAACACCTTTTCGGAGGGGCTGGCATTTAAGTTAGATCTGCTCTGTCTACTCATTTCCTGGTAACAAGGATGGGTAGGACTTCATGTTGTCCCCTGAGCTTCTTTTCTCCTCTCCTTATCCCATTCTCAACCCCCTCCAGTCTCTTCCTGTTTTCAGTGTCTAATAACAATGGAATTCACTAGATAGTAACTCTCCTCTGAGCTATAATAATAATAGATCCATGGTAGTAATGAATGCCATTGATATTTGCCAAAATAAAGGATTTACAATTCATTGCCCTGCTGCTAGAATTTTTAAATTAAATCGTTTGGAATACATTCACATGGTTCAAATATCAAAAAAGTATAAAAGGCTATACAGTTGGAAGTGTTCTTTTCAGCCCTGTCCCCCCAGTTTTCTTTGGTTCTGCTCCCTACAGGAAAACATCATCATCATTTGTATAATCCTTCCAGTTATATTTGACACAAGTATAAGAAAATATAAATATATTTAACTTTTGTCCTCTTACTACCCAAATGGTTATTTGGAGGCTTCTAATTTTTTGCATTTCAGAACTAAAAGTATGGCTTATTAATACTGCTTTAAACATGTGTTGACTTACATCTCAGATATTAATTGAGCACCTGTTATGTGCCAAGCATGGTGCCAGGAGACAAAACCTTAGATCAGAGGCCTAGATCAGAATATTTTGCTTTAGAAAAAATTCACCACGCAGTAGGCAAGATAGATGTGTCAACAGCAGAAGTAATTTTAGAAAAGAAAGAATTGCCGCTTTAAGAGTGTCTAATAATTAGGAATTTAAAAACGGGAAAAAGGCAAGTGTTTGATCCGCGTCTCATAAAGTGGACACACTCATTCCTTACTACAGGAGGGATTTTTGCCCAGATGTGAAAAACAGACAGTTGCGAGGTGATCCTTAATGCCTGTCCCAGTCAATGCAAGCCCCTCAGGGTTTTATTAGAGGAAAATGCAACGCAGACGTGAAGATTGTCTTCACATTTTCACAATGCAAGCATTCTGTCGTCACTCTAATATTTAGAACTACTAAAGGAGCAGAGGCAGGGCAGCAGGTGCACCACTGGACGGGCCCGAGGAGCACTGGTGGTCCCGGCTGATGTTTCCGCCAGCCTCCTGGGAGCAAGAGAACAAAAAGAAGAAAATGGGGATGGGGATGCAGTAAAGAGTCTCACCTTCCCCAGAGACAGGTCTGGCCTTGGCTTCTGGGAGGTGATCTCTAAGCCTTGGAACCTCTCCTACCATTTTGGTGGGATTTTACTATCCAGAGACACGCCCGATAGGAGTATCTCTGTTTGCCGGGGGCCCTGGGCCAGCCAGATAACAACTATATGATTTCGGGTGTAGGCTTTGAGCCGCACCAACAATATGATGTTGGGCAGGGGCTCCGGGTCATGTGGGGTCAGCTCCACTCTGGAGGGGCTGGAGACAGATCAGCCACGTGGGCGGTCAGTCATGCCCACACGATGGCGCTCCTGTAAACTTCTGCACTCAGACGCGGGTGGGCTTCCCCAGTGACAGAATTCTGTTGTCACACATGCTTGTCAGGAGGAGTTAGCGCTGTCCATGACTCTGCAGAATGAAGACCTCTGAGCGCTCCAAGCCTGGAACATTCCTGGACTCTGCCCTGTGCATCTCTTCCCTGGGCCGATTTCTATCTGTATCCTCTCCGTGTAATAAACCGAAGCTGTGAGTAGGACCGTTTTCTGTGAGTTCTGCGAGTACTTCCAGCAGATTACCAGACCTGAGGGTGTTTGGGGGACACTCCCTGAACCTGCAGTTGGTTTCTGAGCGAGGGCGGGCTTTTGGATTACTCCTTCCAACTCTTCAGGGAGGGGAAATGCTTTACACTCATTTGGAGATTAATTTACACGTGGGAACCAGACATTGACTTGATTACACCGAGGGGTCTCTATCATTGAGTTTTATGGGACGGCAGGAAATTTGAGCTAAGACCGTTTGGGCGGGATTTTGCTACCCAGGGACACTGCCTGATACTATTACTCAAGGGCCTGCTGTGTAGACTGTAAGCCGTAGTGCAAACAGTGCTTTGGGAGTTTTAATTCTCTTAGACACAAGAGGGCCCTCAAGGCTGGCTCTTTGAGAAAACAACCAGGGAGGAAGTTGGCTTCTGCACTGAATTGGAGGATTAGAGAAAATAAATAGGACAGGCCAAGCTGCTTCCTCTGAAGACAGGTTCCCACGTCTTTCTGCTCACGGTCACGTGACCTTAAATTGCGCAGTTCACTTCCCACGTTGGAAACAATCTCCCCTTCCCCATCCTGCACAGGTGGAGTCCCCCAGCTTTTGGGTCCAGACCCTTTAGTCTCAACACCCTCCACCCTCCCATCTTCACGAGCCACCGGACTCCAGTGAAAGAGCAGGCGGTCAGGCAGCGGATGGTTGTCCTCAAAGACGTCAGTGTGTTGAGCGTTCAGGAATGAACTAGGCAGGGCCCGTGAGGCCGGGAGCCGGAGCAGAGGGCACCCACGAGGCTCACCGGCTAGACACCACAGCAGCTGAGCCAACGGGGTAGAAGTGCACGCCTTCGTGGGTCCTCCAGTGTCTGCGACAAAAGGGGGAGCTGGACGGGTGTGGGTCTCTGGTGTCTGACAGAGGAGGACCTGCAGCGCCTAATGAGCCTGGGACCCAGCCTAAGCCACTCAGAGGGGCTTTGGCGGACTGGGTGCCCGAGGGAACGCCTGACGCTCTGGACCAGGTGCCTGGGGGGCGGGGCGATGCATGGAGGTGCCAGGCTCCTGGGGACGGGTCAGCAGAAGGTGAATTCTAGGGGGCAGTGTCTGCGGCAAACAGCCGCCAGCCCCAGCTCTCATACCTGCTCCTGTTCCCTCTTTCCAGAAGATTCCATGGTGGGCTTCTTGCTCTATTAGCGCCAACATCCCCACCTAAGGGAACCCTCTGATCACGAACTCTGTAGCTCACTCCACACACTCCATACCTCTTTTTCACCACCCTATTTTATTTTCTTCAGAGCACTCGACACCGCCTGGCAATCTTCTCTGTTTAATCAATCTGTGCCTTTATATTTAAAGTGGGTTTCTTATGGAAAACATAGAATTGGGTCTTAAGCCACTCACAATAGCCTCTGTCTTAAAATTGGTGTATTTAAGACATTCACATTTAAAATGATTATTGATGTAGTTGCATTAATCTCTACCATGTTTGTGGCTGTTTTCTACTTGTTGCCCTGGTTCTTTGTTTCTCCCCCCACCTTTTTTTTGTCTTCCACTCTTTTTCTGCCTTCTCTGGTTTTATTTTATTTTTATTTATTTATTTATGTTCACACACACTGTATTTTATTTTTACAAGAGATAAATAAACTGACACCAAGCATTGTAAATGGATGACCACAACAAAAGCAACAATGATTGCAATTACCAAACACGAAACACACTCACACTATGTCATAATATTGACATTCAGTCCAGGAATCCCCCACGGTAACAGCTCCTTTACTTTGCAGTGCTTCTCTGGTTTTAATTGAGCATTTTATATGATTCCATTTTCTCTCCTCTCTTAGCATGTCAATTATAGTTGTTGTTTTTTTTGTTTTTAAGTTTTAGTGGTTGTTCTAAAGTTTCCAATATGTTTATGCAACTACACTAAGACCACTTTGAAATAACACTATACCACTTCACGGGTAGTGCGGGTACCTTATAACTATATTCCCAATTCCTCCTTCCTACCACTTATAACACTATTGTCGTAGATCTCATTTATTCATAAGCTATAATCATGTGATATATTGTTACCATTATTATTTTGAATACACTGCATTTATTTGTTTATATATTTATACTGCCTATCTTCCCCAACTAGAATGTAAGCACCACCGATGACACTGGGTCTGTCATGCCTACCATTGTAGACCCAGGGCCTAAAACGGTACCTGGCACAGAGTGGTACTTAGTAAATATTTGTTGAATGAGCTAGTGGAATCTTACTTTCTTCTTACTTGAGTATCCTGATGCTCTATCAAATACCCAAACAAGGGATGTAAAGTGAAGCCCCAGAGGTGTGTACAAACTGGAATGCTCATTGGCCAATCCCTTGAGGGGGTGGAGATTTCAATTAGAATGGAAAGGGTTATAAACCCTCACTTAATCCACCCACAGCACCCCAAGACAAGAGCCAGGAAAAGCTAAGGTTAGTGGTGATGTTCTTATCCACTCTTTTTGGCCTTGGTTGGATAGTTTTTATGGCCAAATTTGCAACTTGTAGTTAGCGGTTGTTTTAACTTTATGGTTAACTTAATGACTATTATTTCTAAACTTGTCTAGATCAAATAAAAGGCAGAGATATTTTTTTCTTTCGAGTTGATACATAAATGAAAACGAGATGCAAATGTACATCTAGACAAAGCCTTTGAAGACTTTCATTGCTTGTGCATGAAATGTGCATAATATCATACGTTAAAATGCCCCCCACACCGTGTCGCACGTTAAATGTAATTTCAGAACTAAGTATGTGGTGCTTCAGTTGATAACACACTTGGTAGAACTTAAGCATTTATTAATTCTTGAGCCATTACATTTTTTTCCTCCTCTGCCAAATCTCATGTTTTTGGACACAGTTGGAAAGAACACAGGCATCACCCACTCTGTGCCAGGTGCCTAACGGGTAAACTCAACCTCCTGCCTTCGTCGGATGCTTGGAAGATTCCGTCCAAATGATGTGACACTGGGGTCTTCCTCTGGGGTCCTGCCTCCCCAGGGGATGGCACCAACTTGAAAGCAGGAGTATCTAAGTCAAGTCCAGGCACAGATTTTTCTAGGACTTGCTCCAGTCTTGAAACAGCAGTGGGCCATGTAGTGGTTCACTTTGTTTATTCTCCAAGCAACCTGGGGTGACGTCTCCTTCTCGGCTCAGCTGTATTTTTCATTTAAGTAAGTTTGTTAGCCTTGGGGAGATGTCAATATGAATCAATCCATTAGACCCTAACGGAAAGGAAATTTCATTTCTATAACTGAAATATAGGGCTCTCCACAGAAGAGGCTTATTAGCATGTGAGCTTGGAACAGAACTACCTCCCTAACCATCCTATTACGTAAGTAACCCCTACTCCCTCCCCACCCTGGAATAGGGTTCAGTTGTTTGTGTCTTAAAAATGCCATGTAAACACTTGAGCTCTTTTTCCCGGGGGGCTAGTTCCCTGTAGGATACTTTCCCTTTGGTAGCATGTCAAATCCAACTAATTAATATGTCAAATCCAACCAAATAAGTATTTTGCTAATATGTCATAAATAGAAAAATAGAAGAGAAATCATTCATAATCAATTAAATGTGGCCTTTCATCAGTATCTTATAGTTTTCTGCATACAGGCCTTTTGCCTCCTTATGTAGGTTTATTCCTAGGTGTTTTATTCTTTTTGTTGCAATGGTAAATGGGAGTGTTTCCTTAATTTCTCTTTCTGATCTTTCGTTGTTAGTGTATAGGAATGCAAGAGATATCTGTGTATTAATTTTGTATCCTGTGACTTTACTAAATTCATTGATTAGCTCTAGTAGTTTTCTGATGGCATCTTTAGGATTTTCTATGTATAGTATTATGTCATCTGCAGACAGTGACAGTTTTACCTCTTCTTTTCCAATTTGGATTCCTTCTATTTCTTTTTCTTCTCTGATTGCCATGGCTAGGACTTCCAAAACTGTGTTGAATAATAGTGGTGAGAGTGGACATCCTTGTCTTTTTCCTGATCCTAGAGGAAATGCTTTCAGTTTTTCACCATTGAGAATAATGTTTGCTGTGGGTTTGTTATATATAAAACAAACAAACAAGAACAAAAAAAAACCAATCAAAAATGGGCAGAAGACCTAAATAGACATTCTCCAAAGAAGACATGCAGATGGCCAACACACACATGTAAAGATGTTCAACATCACTAATTATTAGAGAAATACAAATCAAAACTACAATGAGGTATCACCTCACACTGGTCAGAATGGCCATCATCAAAAAATCTACAAACAATAAATGCTGGAGAGGGTGTGGAGAAAGGGGAACCCTCATGCATTGTTGGTGGGCATGTAAATTGATACAGCCACTATGGAGAACAGTATGGAGGGTCCTTAAAAAACTAAAAATAGAACTACCATATGACCCAGCAATCCCACTACTGGGCATATAAGCAGAGAAAACCGTAATTCAAAAAGACACATGCACCCCAATGTTCATTGCAGCATGGAAGCAACCTAAGTGTCCATCAACAGAGGAATGGATAAAGAAGATGTGGTACATATATACGCTGGAATATTACTCAGCCGTATAAAGGAACGAAAATGGGTCATTTGTAGAGACGTGGATGGACCTAGAGACTGTCATAACAGAGTGAAGTAAGAAAGAGAAAAACAAATATTGTATGTTAATGCATATATGTGGAATCTAGAAAAATGGTATAGATGATCTTATTTGCCGAGCCAAAATAGAGACACAGACCTAGTGAACAATTGTATGGATACCAAGGGGGAAAGGTGGGGGTGGGAGGAATTGGGAGATTGGGATTGACATATATACACTATTGATACTATGTATAAGATATATAACTAACGAGAACCTACTGTATAGCACAGGGAACTCTACTCAGTGTTCTGTAGTGACTTAAATGGGAAAGAAATCAAAAAAAGAGGGGATATATGTATAGGTATAGCTGATTCATTTTGCTGTACAGTAGAAACTAACACAACAATGTAAAGCAACAATATTCCACTAAAAATTAATTTTTAAAAAATGGGCTGTAATGTTAAAGCTATACTGAAAGTCTTGGTTGTGCTGTTAATATTGTTCTTTCAACTTTAACATATTCTTTCTCTGAAACATTATACACAAAGCTAGAATAATGCTACATCTTTCCAAACTGGCATATTTAAATTCTGTGGGGAATACAGGATTCTCTCGGAGCATTTTTTGTCTTGGTGACGGATTTTGATCTTGCTGGTTGTTACGAAGCTAGGCAGTTTTTATCCATTGGAGAAGCCAGAGTAAATGTCAAGGATATTTCTAGTGATAATAGATTTAGAATTGGCATCTTGCACAACATTGTAAAGCAATTTGACTCCAATAAAAAAAAAGAAGAAGAATTGGCGTCTTGTATTTTGGCCCCAAGCATCTGCTAAAACTGGCAACTTCTTAAGTTAATCCCTTAAAACTTTCGTTATCTAGAAAATTCAATAAAAGCCTGCTTTTTACCTAACTGAAATTAAGAAAAATGTGCATTGTTTTGCCTAAATTATCCAGAATGACTGTTAACGTTATCAGTAGAATTTCACCCCAGAAGACCGGCTGATTTCCCAACGTGTGTGTTCAGCAGATAGGAGCACAGGGCAAATGAATACAAGGGAAGAGAAATAAGACCAGAAAGATTGTTAAAACTGGTGGAGACGAAGGTGATCTAATTCTGAACCAACTCCTCATTTTAGAGTTGAGGAAACTGACATCTCTTCCAGACCTGCCCAAGGCTGGAACCTACACACCTGGTACTTGGTTAAACCTGGGGATTGGAGGAGGCCTCGCATCTTAGGAATTCTTCTTTTAAAGGGGGTCAATATAAATGATCCAACATCGGAAACGTACTTATAATTCTCCCTAATTCCTCTCCCCTTCCCTTTCTCTGTTCTTAGCCTCATACACTCCTGCACATCACAATTTGCTCAGCCTGCTTTTAGTTAATTTATTTTATTTTATTATTTTTTGGCTGTGTTGGGTCTTCGTTGCTGTGCGAGGGCTCTCTGTAGTTGTGGTGAGTAGGGACTACTCTTCGTTGCAGTGCGCGGGCTTCTTATTGCGGTGGCTGCTCTTGTTGCAGAGCACGGGCTCTAGGTTGCACGGGCTTCAGTAGTTGTGGCACGTGGGCCAAGTTGCTCCGCGGCATGTGGGATCTTCCCGGACCAGGGCTCGAACCCGTGTCCCCTACATTGGCAGGCGGATTCTTAACCACCGCACCACCAGGGAAGTCCATCAGCCTGCTTTTTAAACATCAGATTCTGCACTTCGTGCCTGCCCAGCAGACCCTGGGAGGACCTGGGGCCACACACTGAGCCCCAGGTGTAGTTTAGTTGGGTTCTCACTCTAGACCTGGTTTCTCAAACTCGATTTTAGTTACAGGCACACCTTGTTTTATTGTGCTCCGCATATACTGCGCTTTTTACAAATGGATGTTTTGAGACGACACTGCTTCAAGCAAGTTTCTCAGCATCATTTTTCCAATCAGCATTTGCTCACTTTGTGTCTCTGTGCTGCATTTTGGTAATTCTTGGGGTATTTCGAAACTTTTCATTATTGTTCTATTTGTTACGGTGATCAGTGATCTTTGACGTTACTACTGCAAGAAGATTATGACTTGCTGAAGGTTCAGGTAATGGCCAGAATTTTTTTTTGCAATAGTGTTTTCTAATTAATATATGTACATTGTTTGTTTAGACACAATGCTATTTCACACTTAATAGACTACAGTATAGTATGAACATAACTTTTACAGGCACTGGGAAACCAAAAAAAAGTCAAGTGACTCGCTTTATGGCAGTATTCGCTTTATGGCTGTCGTCTGCAACTAAACCCACAATTTCTCTGAGATCTGCCTGTGTACAAGTGAATCACCTGGGGAGCTTGTGAAAAATGCAGACTCTGATTCAGTAGATCTGGCCCAGGGACTGAGATTCTACATTTCTAACAAGTTCCCAGGTACAGCTGGTGCTGCTGGTCCAAAATCACACTTCTAGAGAATGCCTTCCGCTCCTTTTTGAAGCAAAATTGACTTTTTTCTCACATGTGACTATTGCTGCAATCTGGAGATACAGATATGTGAGTGTGTGTTTGTGTGTGTGTGTGTGTGTGTGCGCGCGCGTGCCATTTTTTGATTCCTTACTATGTTCAGCAATTTGCACACATCACATTTCCATCACTAAACAAATGAATTAGGAACTATGAGGAAACTGAGGCTGAGAGAGGTTAAAAAAACTTGCTCAAATGAGAGGGAGAGCTGAAATTTGGATGTAGGTCTTTGATTTTCCTGCTACCCAGAGCCTAACTCAGATACGTGTTCTTCCACATTTTCTAAAAGATATTTAAAATTTTTTATTTTATCTGCTCACATTTTTTGCCCACTGGTTTTTTTTTTTTGGCCACTGTTTTAATTGTTGATTTTTGTTTTTATTATTGATATATAAGAGTTCTTCATATATTCTGGATGAGTCCCTTTATCAGATATGCTTTACAAATAATTTCTCCCAATATTTGGCTTGCCTTTTCTTTTTCTTAAAAATGCCTTTTAAGGAGCAAAGTTTTAAATACTGATAAGTGCAATTTTTTAAAGTTGTGGCTTATGCTTTCTATTTTTTATCAAATAAATCATTGCTTACTTTACGGTCACAAAAAAAAGAGGAAAAGAAAAAAAAAGATTTAGGGCATGTTTGTTACCCAAGGACCACAAAGGTTTTCATGCCATTACGGCTGCTTTCTGTCCACCTTGCCTTGGGCACCTGGGGCTCTGGGTGGGGCCGTGCATACCCCTGCTCATCTCAGGTAAAGCTGCACCCAGGTGAAGTTCGACAGCCTTCAGAGGTGGGGTCTCATTTCCCAAGGTCTAAAGTTTCATGCGCGGAGCCTACTTGGAGAACCAGGTGTGTTTAATTCAGGACAAACCTGTCGGTCAAGGTCAGTACAAAAAGCAGAGTTGAAGAGGTGGGCGTGAGTTTAGACTCAGCTTGACCCCCTGGGTTCTGGTTCTTCTAGCAGCTGTGTTCTCAGAGTGTTTGCCTTTTGGGTGAAATCCAGAAAGAACTCCTTTGTTCCCGGCTCTTCGTTTCCCACGGGCAGAATGAATATTTCCGTTGCACCTGTTCTTTTAAGCTTTGACAATGTACTTTTTTTAACAGTGAGAATTGGGTTTACTTTTTGAAGCATAAACTTGGTCCTCTGTATTACCAAGCTGTGGTTTATCCTAATCTTTGTTTAAATTCATTAGAGGTCAAGGAAAAAGGACTAACGGACTTGGTTTAGGCCCTTAACCTATTATGCCATGGGGCAGGGAAGGGAGGGGCTGAAATAACCAAACATATTTATATATATCTATTCTGTAATACATACCTATTCCTGTAATACTATATTATGCTTTTATTAAACACTTATTTCATTCTGACTTACCTCTTGGTAGTGTGGATATTCCCATCACCAGATAGAAGGTTTGTAAGGTTTTCGATGACAGGAACTGCATCTTATTTATCTTTGTATGCTTGGAGCGTCCAAACCTACAACTGTAGCCAGAGAAGGAGCTCCATGAATGTTTGATGTTGAAAGAAAGAATGACAGATCCAACACAGAGATCTTAACAAATGAAGAAACTTGTCTCTCAAAGTGGCTCACTGAGGTAAAAGCCACTGTGTGTCGGGGATAACATGGGGTTGCTTCTGTAGGAGGTGGAGGAACCATGCCAAGATCCCTGCCTCCCAGGAGCTGGCCGTCTCCTTAGGGTCTTGCAGTGCTGAATCCCGGGGAACAGTTGGCTCTTGGCTAGGGTGTGAGACTGAAAAAGATATTGGGCCCCTCCTCTGTCTCTGCTATTCTAGTTCCTCCTGGGCGGGTTTGGGGTGGGGACTGCAGTCCTGCTGAGACTCCATCGTTCACCTGGGAGCCCAATTCAGAATATTGTGGAGCCCAGGCTAAGAGGTGAGGGAGGGCAGCTGGCTGGCTAGAGACAGCCATCAATGGGGCACACAGACATTTGCTGAGACTTTTACACGAAGTAGTGGCTGGTTATTAACGACCAGAAAAAAAGTCTCCTTCTTTTGGGCAGGAAGGTAGGATTGCAGATTACAGTCCTGTTTATCTAAAGTGGGGTCTCCTTCATTGTAACCCTGGGCTTTGGGGGCTACCTTGGGCACCAGGGAAGGCTTGGAGGTGGTGGCGGGGAGGGGAATTATCCTGTCCCTTGGAATCCCATTCTGGATTCCCGAGTTACATCCTTCAACCTCCTACGTGCCTTGAGAATGTGCGAGGGGTGAGCAGAAGTAAGTGGGGGAAAACGGTGGGCACAAAGAGTCACATAAGATTCCCAAATACATATATGTATGTATAACGGAATCACCAGAAACTAGCACAACATTGTAAATCAACTACCTCAATTAAAAAAAAAAGTCATTTCCCCAATATCTAATTGCACCAAAAAAAGTGGCGAATCAGGAAACTCCATACTCAAAGGTTCCTCTCCGACTGAGAGTCCACCTGTCTTGTCGGGATCTACATGTATGCCCATGGCATCCTGAACCTTATGATGGTGGCGCTGGCTGCGTTCTAACCCCCAGAGGAAAAAGAGGAAAACCCAGCTTTAATAGTGAAGAAAGCTAAAACCCGGCATTTCCCTGTCTTTGAAAAGGTAGGCTGCAGGGATCTATTTGGCCGAGGCGGGTGTGGCACAGGCTCCGGGTCGGTGACAGCTGCGCTCTCGGATCCTACGGCGGGGAGAAGGGCGGGGTAGGGCTGACATCTAAGATGGCCCCCCCAAGTCCCCGCCTCCCAGGGCCCTCCAATCCCCTCAGCCCAGGAGGCAGTGGGGGAGGGGCGGACGAGAACTGGGGGAGGGGGGTGCACAGCGCAGCAAGTCCCCTCCTCCACCTCCAGGATCCAGGACTGTGACATTTCCTACTGCTGATGAGAATAAAGAGTGAAATCTGAAAAAACGGAAGCTCTGTTAGAGCTGTACTGCATTTGGACCGAAATTTTAATCAGGATCCCCAAACAAAGTGTAATTATGGAAGCTCTAACCAAACAGAATTGGAGTAAACCAAGGGTGATGAAAGGACATGAGATTTCTGTTCAGATAGGATTTTTAGGAAGTAAAACCTTATGGAGGGAGAAAGAATAGATTATTTTGATTTCTAGCATAAACATTTAGTGCTTTCCATTTCTTGTAGTGCTCTGAGTGTGTTTTTACTGAAGAAGCAAGGCTGACAGGTCTGCTTGTGTTGTTTTCCTCCCCAGCTCCTACCAGACCATTCTGCCCCGTTAAGTCCCCCTGATGCCAGGGGTCCCCATGAAGCCCCTCAGTTGCTCAGAGCCTCTGCTCAGAGTATTACCAGACACAAGTTCATGTGCCCAATGCACCGTGAGGCCAAACAAAGCAAAATGTGGGAGTTTGGAGCAAAAAAAGGTTTATTGCAGGGCCATTCAAGGAGATGGGTGGCTTGTGCACCCAAACCCTGAACTCCTCAAAGGGTTTCAGCAAAGCACTTTTAAAGGGAAGGTGAGGGAGGGGCATGGTCAGTTGCTGCAAACTTTCTGGTGTAGGAATCCTTTGTTCTTGCAGCTGTCCAGTAGGTCAGGTCACAATGTTCCTGTAAACCTTCAACAAGACAAATGTTATTCTCTGTTCTGCAACTCTTTATCTCTATATGAATGGAGTCTTAAAGGTTAGAGCCCTGAAAATAGGCTATCCTGTATATTTCAGGCCACAGGCAACATTCTTTTACAAAAGGTGCAAAGCCAGCATGACTAAGCACAGGAAAAGGACCAGATCTAATATGGAGTCAGATTTGTTCCTCCTTATTACAAGACAGCACTGCCTCTTTCCTGATGTGTTGCCCATCCTCAGACCTCTCTCTATGATTCCTGCCACTGCCAGACTTTACCTGGCTTCTATTCCAGTTCCTTACAAACATTTTCTCTAATAGGTGACCATAGGTGTTGTAGTTTAAGAATAGCATTTTTTAATTATTAAAAAAGAAATACATAAGGCATTCATAAAAACCAAAAGGAGAAAAGAAAGAAAAAAAAGAACAATAATCCTACCAGCCAAATGTTTCTGCCTTAGACTTCCTGACGTCCTATTTTACATTTTCCTCCCAAATGGCATCATACTGAATATTGTTCTGTGGCCTGCTTTTAACATTTTTTTACATGTCAACACATGTATGTGTTTATTTACATGTCAGTATTCTTCTGCAATATCATTTTATTTTCTTTTATTTTCATTAAGCAATAGAGTCACATCTTTTTGAAAAATCAGAACTAATATAAAAAGGGCATTAATTATGGAATCTCATTCTCACCACTGCCCTCCCACCTTCCCACCCCCATAATCTTTTTTATTGGTTTCCTGTGTACCCTTCCAGGGTTCCTATTTATGCAGATATAAGAAAATATAAATATATACCTATCTCCCCTCCTCCCACTTTCTCATACAAGACAGAAAATAGTGTATATTATGTTCTGCCCTGGGCTTTTTTTTTTTTAACTAAACGATGCAATGCATTGCATTCTCTGTCAATACAGGGATCTTCCTCCTTCCTTTTATATATATATAATATCATTTTAAGTTGCTGACTTATATTTCTTGCAGGGAGGTAACATAATTTATATAATCAGTTATATTTTCCTAGAAACATAGGTTATTTCTAGTTTTTCATTGTGGTAACATTCTTATAGTTATTTCATACCCATACTTATTCCCTTATAATAAATTCCTAGAACAGGAATTGATACTTCAAGAAATATGAATTTCTAGAGTTATTAATATGCATTACCTACTGGTGTCAATTTTTCTTTTTTAAATGTATTTATTTGTTTTGGCTGCATTGGAGCTTCGTTGCTGAGCACGGGATTTCTCTAGTTGTGGTGAACAGGGGCTACTCTTTGTTGCAGTACACGGGCTTCTCCTGGCAGTGGCTTCTCCTGTTGCAGAGCACAAGCTCTAGGTGCACGGGCTTCAGTAGTTGCAGCACGTGGGCTCAGTAATTGCAGCTCGTGGGCTCTAGAGCACAGGCTCAGTAGATGTGGCACACGGGCTTAGCTGCTCTGCAGCATGTGGGATCTTCCCGGACCAGGGATCAAACTAGTGTCCCCTGCCTTGGCAGGCAGATTCTTAACCACTGCACCACCAGGGAAGTCCCTCAATGATTCTTCAGTAAGAAAATTTCACTAATGCTAAGCAGGCCAGCAATTCTTTACCCTTCTCAGGAATACCCAGGAAATGTGTATTGAGGATTGACTTGGAGTCAACACTCTGGGCCTCACAAGCTGACAATCTCAGCTTCTCCCTCTCATGACAAAGTTTTGGTTTTTCTTAAAGGTTGTGACGGCTCTTGAGACCCTGATTTTACTGTTTCACATTTCAGGCATTTAAAACAAGAATCAGCAACATCCCTACAATTAAGAAGTTCCTGCAGCCTGGGAGTCAGAAGAAGCTGCCCCCCGGATAGCCACTATGTTGCAGTTGTCAGGAACATTTTGCAGTTCTAAAGGCAGCAGGCTTATAATGGCAAATTAATAAACCAATGGCAGCATCGGCTTATGTCGCCAAGCAACTGTAGATTCTAGGAGTAAAGTGTAGATTCTAGGAGTAAAGTGTCTGAAAAGAACAAAGCCATATTGCCATCTGCAGCAAATGCCAATTAAATGCAATATAAAACCATTTTGGGGCTTCCCTGGTGGCACAGTGGTTAAGAATCCGCCTGCCAACACAGGGGACATGGGTTCGATCCCTGGCCCGGGGAGATCCCACATGCCGCAGAGCAGCTAAGCCCGTGCGCCACAACTCCTGAGCCTGCGCTCTAGAGCCTGTGAGCCTAGAGCCCGGGCTCTGCAACAAGAGGAGCCACTGCAGTGAGAAGCCCATGCACCGCAACCAAGAGTAGACCCTGCTCAGCGCAACTAGAGGAAGCCTGCGCGCAGCAACAAAGACCCAATGCAGCCAAATAAAAATAAATAAATTTATTAAAGAAAAATATTCTGATGTGTGAAAATTTTTTTAAGCTTGTCAACTGTGGTTGATGGTTACAGTGATTACGAAATCACTGTTCTGTGTAGAGGAGGCTGATATATTTCCGGCAGTGGCCTACAGAGGGCACTGTTCTTGCTGTCTGCATCAAGACCAGGACCATAGAGGGAAGAGTGAGGAGAGATTTCAGGCGGCAGGATCTCTCCGACATCCACATTGATGCTGAGTATTTGGGGTAGAAAAAAAGTGGCAAATGACAAATCAGGAGTAAGATAATGGCTGACACCAGTAAATCTGAAGAGGAAGCATGGGAGACAGAGAGCGTCTGGGAAACATCATTTTGCAACCCTGAAAAAAACTTGGACAGTTAAGACAACCTTATTCCACTTAACAGAGACACCTGAGGCTAGGTTTTGCTTTGGTCGAACAATTCCAAGTAACACTGAGATTAGATATAACTGAAGAATATTTACACAAATTGACCCAAAGATTCCCTAGCCTTGATACACATTCTTTAAGGGTAACTATTATGTTCTAAAGCCGTGAAATTTGGAACTTGGCCCCTGTCAGGACTCTGTTTGGCGAGGGGTGGAGAGCTATTCAGGGTGATGTTCCAGGCCCAGCTGTGGCTCCTCCTGGGGGGTCTCTGGTCTGGAGCAGAGCCCCTGCCAATGGCTTGGGGTACACAACTTTACCACTCTAAGCTGCTGCTGGTACGTCCCGCCCAGGCTACGCACTGGATCAGTTTCTGAGCATATATCCAAGGTTCATGGCCTTACTTGTGAAATGACTTAATGACCCACCAGACTTCATGCTGCTTCTTCAGGACCACCGTGGGACGTGACCTTCCTTATGCTATACCCTGTCCCATCAATTCCTCCTCCCCATTCAGAGGACGGATGGACTGATCATCAGTTATGACAACCCTGGCCAGTCAGCACCTCTTGCCCAGTAAGGCCTGAGCTCCAGTCAGTCAAAGCCCAGTCTGGGGATTGCATTTAGCAAATAGCCCCATCTCATCCCCCACCTGCACAGCCATGGCCAAAAGATGGTGGAGAGAGAGGGATGGTGTCTCAGAGGAAACCCGGCCCACTCTGTGTGGGATGACTTTTTCCTCTTTCACCAAAGCCAAGAGTCTGACCTGATAGAAATTAAGTGGAAAAAGAAAAAAATTGTTTGGAGATGATTCAACACTATAAACCAGTTTCTTTTCAGTATCATCGCGTGGTCTTGATAAACAGTTCAAACAGTTTGGAAGCTTTTACAGTGACAGATAAAATCCTTTCCTCCTTGGATTATTTTCAAAAACAACCACTTCCTGGATCCTCCCTCACTCCTTGCCCCAGCGCCTCCCTTGAGAAGCCGAGCACCTCGTGGTTGAGTTCCCAAAGCTCTAAGCCAGATTTGCCTTGTTCTGCTTCATGGGTTTTGAACACAAGCCCTAGGTCTGACCCCAGCCTGGCACGCACCCCAAAGGCACTGACAAAGGCACAGCTCCCTAAAGCCCCAGCAGTTTTCATTGCCCGATAATCCCATTAAGTGCAACTTGCTGTCTTTACTATAAGAGTCCTAATCGCTTCGTCCTTCCCTATAGGGTTCTCTTTGGGCCCAGGACCTGCTACACAAGCTAGTAACTCTGGGTGCCCAAGGAAGTGAGCCTCAGAGATCCCAATGGCCCCCAGCAACATTCAAGGTCCCACTTTTCCTCTTCCGACACCGGGGAGTCAGCTTTGGATGGAAAGAGAAGGGCAAGTGAAGGCTGTCAGCTCAAACTGCCCACTGAGATGGGGGGCGGGGCCTTGTGAGTCCTGGTCCTCTCTTCCAGGAGATGCTGGGATGGTGCTCCTGGTAACAGCCTTGCTCTCCCATTTCGGGAGTTTGGAACTCTGACAAATGAGAATTTTTCTTCTAGGTGACTATGAATCTCCCCTATTTCAGTTAAAGCCTATTTTTGTTTGTTTGTTTGGGCCTCAGCATACAAAGAATTAAAACCTAGGCAGGGGCCCCATAATGGCCCCTCCTAACTTGATGTTGATATTTAATCATCCCTTTGAACTCTACCCTGGACATCAAATCACGTGTTTGCTGTATGAGCTTCTCGGCACAGGGCCAGGGAGAGGAAAGTTATGAACAAGTCCGAGATGGTCGCTCCCACTTGGTCACCAGCCCGAAGAAAAACTGGGAGAGAGGGGTTGGCTTTTGGTTTCCGTTTTTTATTTTTGGGGTGGGGGAGTGGAGGGTGGTTTGCGAGCTGTGGTTATTGCTTTTAAAGAAGGAAGGGGTTTATTTGCACATATGTTTGAAAGAGCAAGTGTGAATTCAGGGACTTCAGACCACCAGGACTGCCCACATCTCATTGCGTGCTGGCCTCAGTCTCTTCCTTGTTCTGTGGTTGGCTTACCCTTGACCAGGGTGGTCCTGGGGCGCTGCTACCGCCACAGCGGAACCAGGTGGAGGGGGCAAGAGAGCTTCCTCAGAGGAGTGGAGCTGGTGTTACCCGGAGAAAAAGGAGAGGTGCTGGGCAGACAGAACCCCACAGGTCCACAGCTCCCCAGTTTACAGAGAAGGAAGGTGAGGCTCAGCAGGCCCCTTACCCCACAGGCTAAGCTCCCACTGTGGTGTGCGGCCAGCATGGATTGCATCCTGGTTTTAGGGATGGGACACACTGGAGGGAGGAGCCACATTTGTCTAAGATCACAAGCTAACGAGTGGCTTAACCAGAACTTGGATCCCGAAGGTGGGACCCGTGGTCTTCTCAATATATTTGTCAGTGGCCTAGTGTTCAGTTTGGGAGACTGAAGATAGGTAAGAAATAGTGTTACTGAATCAAGTCCGCTGCTCGCCACTCAAAAATCATTACCTGAGAGAGGCAGATGTTGGTAGAAAGGAAAGTTGCTTTAATCAGAATGCCAGGGACTTCCCTGGTGGTCCAGTGGGTAAGACTCTGCGCTCCCAATGCAGGGGGCCCGGGTTCCATCCCTGCTCAGGGATCTGGATCCCGCATGCATGCCACAACTAGGAGTTCACGTGCCGCAACTAAGAAGCCCGTGTGCTGCAACTGAAAGACCCCTCATGCCACAACTGAGACCCGGCGCAGCCTAGATAAATAAATATATGTTTTAAAAAAAATCAGAATGCCAGCAACCTGGGGAGATGGTAGACTCAACGTCCCCCCCAAACCACCTCCAAGTATTCTGCTTGGCCATGAAAGTTTTTAAAGGTTAAAAGGGAAGTAATCTCAGTTAATCATTGAGATGGGGGGTCGGAGTTGTCGCCATCCCCCACTGTGTGCAGGCTTGTGTGCAGCCTTGTCGACTTCTCAAGATTTTTTTTTAGATGTTTTCTTGTTCACACAGTTTGTTCGCAAGACTACTGAAAGGGAAGCTAGAGAAGAGATCTGGTCATCTGTTAATTACTCTTTCTTCATTTCTACTTCCTTAATCTACAGAAGGAACCAACAGGTTACGCAAGGTATTGTGTGATCAAAAATTTGAAAGGTGTGCAAGGGCAGGAGATGAGTAGAACATGAGGGTGCCTAGTGTAAGGTTAGTGTCAAGACAAAAGGGGCCTCCTGCAGAGAGCTCTTTCCTGCAAAGAGCTCTTTCTTGCCAAAAGCTGCTTACAGTAGATCTTTCCCAGCAAACTTGGACCTGGTGTTTCTATTCATAGCCTTCAGCAGCCATTATAATGCTATGATTAGTGTATTTCGTTTTTTGCCCCAAGCCCATTCGCATCCAATATCTATTGGATCCTCCCCAAATCTTGCAAGGGTGGACTTTTTTCTTTCAGATTATTACACTATTGGAACTTGGTGCATTGTTTTTTGGATAAAACTTTTTACTGAAGTAAAACAAACAATAATAAAGGGGACAAATCTTACCTTTACAACTCAATGTTTTTTTGGTTTTCTTTATACAAATGCCACGTTGCTATGTTTGAAGCAGCATCACTGAGGGATAATTGATATATTATAAAGTGTTCAATAATGTTTAGTAAATTTAGATAGTTGTACCAGCAGCATCTCACTCAAGCTTTAGAGCACTACCTCACCCCCAAATTGTCCTGTTCAGGTTGATCGCTGTTCCTGCTGGGGAGATCTCAGAAGACCCCAAATCAGTTAAGGGCTTTGAGGTATGGTCTCAAGAAAATCGGATTTAATGCAAAAGTAAGCTGTAATTCAACTGGCAGTTCTCCCAAAGGGCAGGAATTTGCAGACTTTTCTAGTACTTGAACATGAATATTCTGGGCCGCCTAAGGCAGATCTTTCCCACCTGTGTGTCCTGGATGGGTTGCAGCTGGAGTAGTCTGGTAGCTTGCCCCTAGGGCTTACAAGTATTGCCATTTCTTCTCTCTGCCAGTTTGTGAAAGGTTGGGAAGTTGCCCTGGGGGCACTGATGGTGGCTCCTGAGTTAATTGTTGCATGAGTCAAGTCAGCTTTCAACATCACCCCGCTTTCCTAGCATTGCTTCTGTGTTCATCACAGCTTCTCTCTTTTTTTTTTTAACTTTTAAAATTTTATATTGGAGTATAGCCAATTAACAATGCTGTGCACCTGCAAAGCGACTCAGCCATACATATACATGTAACCATTCTCCCCATAACTCCCCTCCCATCCGGGCTGCCACATAGCATTGAGCAGAGTTCCTACAGTAGGTCCTTGCTGGTTATCCGTTTTTAATAGCAGTGTGTACATGTCAATCCCGAACTCCCTAATTATCCCTTCCCTCCACCCTCCCCTGCCCCACCCCGTAACCGTAAGTTCATTCTCTAAGTCCATCACAGCTTCCCTTGTAGATTTTTCTCCAGGGTTAAGGGTGTGTTGGTGTGTCAGGAGCATTCTGGTCCTCCTGGAAATTATTTTCTTCTTGTAAAATAACAGATATCTCTGGTTTGTATATATGTCTCTTATGTGTGTTGTACTGTGGTAAAATATGCATGACTTAAAATTTACTGTTTTAACCATCTTTAAGTGTACATTTCAGTGGCACAAAACACATTTCCACTGTAGTGCAACCATCACCAGTATCTGGGATCCTGTTCTTTCTGGATTCTCTAACCACAGCCCTCTTCCCCTTCACAATTAGTTCTCAGATTTATGTAACCTCTCTCTACAGTTTGTCCTTTATGCCTCGTATTTAACTGTAGTGAAAGCTTTCTCCCTTCAAAAAGGAATTTCAGGTATCGGGAAATAGGTGTGGATATATCAGGGATCAAGGGTCCCTCGTGCTGTAACTACATCACATTGAGATTAGAGATTGCTTTAGACAAAGGTCATGAGAAAAAAGTAACATTTACCAGGCATATTCTATGGACCAGGCTCTCTTCCAGGTGCTCTATATCTATTATATGATTTAATCCTTTCAACAACATTCCAACAGGCATATGATCATTTGAGTTTGCACAGGTGAGGAAATTGAGGCCCTGAGAAGCCTGAGGACTGAGATTCCCAGAGCCAGGACCCGGACGGGCGGAAGAAGCCAGGCTTGCTCCTGCCAGGGCCAAGGCGCCTTCTTCTTCCAAAGTTAATAAAAAATGATTATAAAACACAAGGCTTTAAAAAGATCCAGAAATTGTTGGGAAGAGAGCATTCCATCTCGTTTCCCAGCATGACCTCTGATGGCATTGAGTCCAGCCCTGCAGGGACCTCCTTGTTTGGCCTAGCCTCTGGTGAGGGCATTCTAATAAGCAGGTCCTCTAGACTGGTGGCCCAGGGTGGGAAGAGGGGGGTGGGTGATTCACGTTCACTTCCCTGGTAGTGGTGGTGGTGTTACTGTTACTGAGTCCAAGCTCATACTGCTCGCTACACAACAGGCCAATAAATCGAGAGATGAGGTGTTGGGACAAGGAATAGAGACTTTATTCAGAAAGCCAGCAGACCAGAAGCTGGTGGACTAGTGTCCCAAAGAACCATCTTACCTGAGTTAGAATTCAGGCTTCTTTTATACCAAAAGGGGAGAGGTGTGGCTGGTGGCTGCAGACTTCTTGGTGCTGGTCAATCCCCAGCAGGGATGCGAAGCCTTTGTTCTTGCAGCTGTCCATGTAGGTCTGGTCACAGTGTTCTTGTACATCTCCAACAAGACAAATATTGTTCTCTGTTCTGTAACTTTTTATCTCTGTATGAATGGAAAAGTGCCATACTTTCAAAGGTCAGAGTCTTGAGAACGGGCTACTCTGTGTATTTCAGCCCACAGGCAACAGTCTTTTACAAAAGGTGCAGAGCCAGCATGACTAAGCACAGGAGAAGGACCAGATCTAATACGGAGTCAGGTTTGTTCTTCCTTATTACAAGACAGTGCTGCCTCTTTCCTGCTGCGTTGCCCATCCTCAGACCTCTCTCTATGATCCGCCAAAAGGGAGGGGCAGCCCTAGTCTCTCCTGGGGAATGGAATTACAAAACCTTTTTAGTGTGAAGGATTACCCCCTACCTGAACAATTTCCAAAATCATCTTCTGTTTAATCAGGGAATCTACATCAAGAAGAGCAAAAAGATACCCTTGCAGTGTCCGGTTTGTCTATAAACTCCAAAGACAGATGTTTATTCACACACGTGAAATGAATTTAACAAAAATTAAAAATCAGGCGAGTTTGTGAATCCAATGGTGGATTTAGGCTCAGTGCTTGGCGCATAGCAGACCCTCCTCCGTAAATCTCAGTTTTTCTCTCCTTCCAAACCTGCAACGGGGTGTAGAGATTTGTGCTGATGACCCTGAAGATGACAGCTGCCTCCAGGTCGGCCAGTATGAGCTAGGAGGCCTAGACATCCACGACAGAGACACGTCTGGTGGCAGCACGGCGGCTGGTCCAGGGCAGGGAAGCCTGTCTGCTCCCAAATGCCTGCCAGGCCCTCCTGCAGTTGGGGTTTGCCCCTTAGGAGTCTCTCTAGGTCTGGGCCCACAGTTCAGGCCTGCTCCCTGTAATTCAAAAAGAATTAAACATTGAAGAGTGGGATTGTGGGGAAGGGGGTGCTTTAGTGACAGAAAGATGAAATGAGATGTCTGCATCCTTCAACACAGGTATCTGCCGGAAAATAAATGTTCTGCCCCACGTGTCAGAACACTGCAGAAATCGCTGATAGAAAAGAGATAACACCCCGAGGTCAACAATTCTGGCTGAACAGTGCCTTGTGTGTCTTTTGCCCAAAGCGAAAGATTAAGACCAACAGCCTGACTGTAATCAAGGCAGAACGCTGTGTCTGAAACCCCGATTCTTGAGACTTCAGCCGTGGGCCCCAGTGTCTCCCACCCATCGTGGTGTGGACGGCTCCATCTGGAGAGCACTCGGGTCTGAACTACTCACATGGTACACGCTTATCCCTCAAGCGCGGCCCCAGACCAGCGGCGTGGGGGGCCCCTAGGAGCTGAAAGGCAGAGTCTCAGGCCTGGCCCCAGACCTGCTGGATCAGAATCTGCATCCTGACAAGATCTCATGTATCTATGTGCCCACTGACGTTTTAGACACGGCCTGTATCCTTACTCATCTTTCCAAACAAACACAGTCTCAGCTCCCCATGTAGAATGTGACCCCCACCAGGTGTGAGAATGTTCTGTCTTCTTTCATCCCCTGTTTGCTGTCTATACCATAGGAATCATCAAGCATTTGCTTATTAAGGACGATTCCAAAACCCTGCCTCCGACTCAAACTAACCAGACACAAAAGGTACCCAGGAGTAGGGTTGTAGATTTAGCCAATAAAAGTCCAAGATGCCAGTTAAATTTGCATTTCAGATAAGCAACAAATCGTTCTTTGGTACAAGTACGTCCGAAGTGTTGCCTGTGTCCTGTATTTTATCTACTCAGGAGTCAAAGTCCTGGGCTGCCCAGTCCACCTCCCGGCTCTATCTCTGCCTGCTTTGTATTTGAGACCCTCACATGCTCCCAGTGGTGGTGGCTTTGGTTCATGTTTCAAAGCCCAGTTCATGGCTTGCTTCCTTTCTTCCACCGAGGGTGAGAGGCATATGGTGAAACTGGCATCAGAAAGACCTGGCGTCTGGCTCTGCCAGATTGGCGACGAACCAGTTTTATCTTCCTGAGCCTCTGTCTCCTTCCCTGTAGAATGAGGGTATTGGTCCTCGCAACGCCATATAGATAGTGCCTGGAACAAAATGCATCCCCGCTCCACCTCCCTGGCGGCCGTGATTACCTCTTCATAACTGTTGTACCTGGGTCCATACCCTTCTCCAGTAACAACTCCAGAGAACGGGATGTGAACTGCACTTAATGATACAAACCTGGGCTGCCTCCACATAACATCTGTTACTGGTCTGCCCTGAATTCAGCTCTGATTTAGGCAGTTCCTGGTTTGCAAATTTAGGTTGAGATTCTTTACTCTAGTTGCTTCCCAGGTAAAATGTGGTAATGACATGGTTGTTATTTTTGCAACTATGGCAACCTTTTGTTTGAGAGGAAACGGTGTTTAACCACCACCAATCAATGAGTTTTCGTGTCAGTGGTCTAAATTGCATTTCTAACTAAAACTTGTTTGGGATTTCCATGCATTCCACAAGGAGCGTGTCTTTTTTTTCCCCTTCCATTTCCACCTGCTTTTTCTGTTCTTTTTAACCACAGTTGCTGACACCACTAGAGGTTAGCAGAGGCAAGAAAGCCCATTCTATCCCTGTTGGCAACTCAGTGAGAGAGGAAATTGAATTTTTCAGCGGTATTTTTTCCCAAATGGGGAAAAAAAAAGCTGAAATTGATGTATATATTTAATCTTTATTTTTATTAAGTATTTGTACAAGCCATATATATATATTTGATAATATCTGAATAATCAAAAAGTTAAAGAAGTACCAGTTTTATGAAGTGTGTTGCTTCTACAGTTTAATTTGATTTTAAGGTAAAATTAGTAGAGAGTCCCAGCACCAGCCCTTAACGTTGCAGACGAAGCTTAGGGGTCTGGGTTACAGTTAAGGAAACAATATTTCAAAATAATGAGAGGAGCTTGGATTAAAATATTACGTCTGGGGCTTCCCTGGTGGCGCAGTGGTTGAGAGTCCGCCTGCCGATGCAGGGGACACGGGTTCGTGCCCCGGTCCGGGAAAATCCCACATGCCGCGGAGCAGCTGGGCCTGTGAGCCATGGTCGCTGGGGCTGCGCGTCCGGAGCCTGTGCTCCGCAACAGGAGAGGCCACAACAGTGAGAGGCCCGCATACCGCAAAAAAAAAAAAAAAATTACGTCTGCTTGCTTTTCCTCAGTCAAGACTTTGTTTTGTTTTATTTTTTAATATATTTTTTATGTGGACCATTTTTAAAGCCTTTATTGAATTTGTTACAATATTGCTTCTGTTTTATGTTTTGGGTTTTTGGCCGGCAGGCATGTGGGATCTTAGCTCCCCGAACAGGGATCGAACCTGCACCCCCTGCATTGGAAGGTGAAGTCTTAACCACTGGACAGCCAGGAAAGTCCCTGGTTTTGGGTTTTGGTTTCTATAAACCCATCTAACATTGTTCACAATAGAGTAGTGCCTATCAAGGGCCACTATAAATCTCTTTCAGACACCCGAGAACTGGAAAATTACTGAAGACTGCAAGTCTATTCTCTGAAAATCCACATCCTGTAGAGACACAGCCAGCCTGGGTACTGCTGGACGAGAATAGCCATAAACCCGCCCCCTTTTCCTGCACCTTGCCCTTTGAAGCCCAATAAAAGACTCAAACTCCCACCCTTCGGTGCCGATGCCACTCTATGTGCCTGGCCCCTTTCCTCCCTTGGAAAGTAAATAAAAACTCTCTTTTCTCTCCTTGCTAATATTTCTGTGAATTCTTTCACAACCTATGTTGGCTCACCTAACAGTTTCCAGCTTGCCCAATTTTTGTTAACACAGATATTTTGACCCATGGGTTTGCATTTCTAGCCTGGGCCAGGCTTGGTCTTCTCTGTTACAGACACTCACTCACACACAACATAACTGTAACTAAAATGAAAGTTTTAGCAAAAAGTACTTAGCCTTACTATGTATGATACACCTTGGTATTTATTATTATATTGCAATTGAAAAATGGTAATTAGAACCCGTTGTGTTGATTTCACAGTCCACAATGGGCCACAACCCATAGTTGGCAAACACTGGTATGGAGACGTTCCAAGACATAGGTGTCAAATAAAAGTGCATTTGAATAGGTTCCCCACTTGTTTTAGGCTAGTCGCTTAACCTCTAGAGACATCAAAATCCTCAACTGTAAACTTAGAATAATAACAGAATTTACCTCAACTAATTTTTATGAAGATGCAATGAGGATAAAAATGAGAAATGCCCACTATGTCGTAGACACTAAACATATGTTAGTTCCTTTCCATATACTATAAAGGGAATGTACTAACATCTCTTTCTCTAGATGGTAAAATAAAAGTCACCCAGCAGTGAAAAAATATAGAATTCCGATAGAAAAAAAGGAATGAGCTTCCTCTTCTGTGGAGAGAATTTAGAAGGGTTTGGGGACAGTCAAGGCAGGATTCAGCCCCAGTTAATGTTTTTGAACAAGTGCATAATGGCAGCCAAAGACTGACACTGCTCCCTGCTCCTCTCTGTAAGTGAAGTTTTCTGGTTTCAAAGCCCCTCACAGGCCTATGGTGACAGCTGTGTAAGAACAAAGCTTCTCTGTTTATGTCCTCAGAGTGAGGACAGATGCAATCTGAGACTTGGTTCGGTGCCATTTCACAATGATGCCCACTGATAGGTGAGAATTTGGTCCAAGGAAGAACCATGTGGGACCCCTCCAATGCCGCCATGAAGAAGGCAGACACTACCCCTTCTGTTCGAACATACGTTATAAAGTGCAGTTTGCTTCTGTGGTCTGATTCATCCAGCTTCACGGTAACTGGGGGACTGCTATCATGGCAGGAAAGCCCAAGCTTCACTATGTCAACGCATGAGGCAGGATGGTGGCCATCCGGTGGCTCCTGGCTGCAGCTGGAGTGGAGATAGGTCCTCCTAACTTGGATCTAAATTGACTATCAAAGTGCTTTTCTCGTATAAGCTAGGAGACTTCCACACTTGGGGAGCTGGGGATGATTTTTCATTACATAAAAATAGCTGCACATTAAAAAAGAAATGGACTGATTTGACCAAATGAATACGTAAATAATCCTGCCCATGGAAGAGCAGGAAAACAATTTTTTTTTTCAATTTTAAAGGAAACAAAAGAAACATCAACTAATCCAACTGCGTGAACCTTATTTGGATTTCATTTCAACAAACTGTAAATATTATTTGTGACACATACAACAAGTGGAAACTTGATGGTTGATTAAGCATTAGTTATTAAAGAACTATTGTTAATATTGTAGGTGTGATTTTAGGTTTAGTATTGTGTTTATGTTCAAAATAGTTCTTACGTTTTAGAAATATGCATCAAGTATATAAGGATGAAATGATATGCTATCTAGGATCTTCCATTTTTACAAGAAGGGGAGGGTGGATGGGCATATAGATGACACAAGATTGGCTTGAGTTGATCATTATTAAAGATGTAGGAAGGATATGAGAACCACTGTACTTTTATTTTTGTACATGCTAGAAATTTCCACAATAAAAGGATGAATGTATATAATATTAGAAAATAAATGTAGTTAAAGTTGATATAATCACAAATATGGGAATGAGCCGGCTGTAACACACCATCTGTTAAAGATTTAATATATTCACTCAGCAATGATTTGGGGGGAGGGCACCTCTAGTACCAGGCTCTGTACTAAGTTCTGGGGATACAGAAATGAATGAGACAGACACAGTCCTGGCCCTCAGGCAGCTTACACTCTAGTGAGGATGCAGACAAGGAAGTGGGGGATTAAAAGAGGGGTGGGAGCATCTAGGAGGACACCCAAGCATTTTACAGTGTTAAAATGCCATATTCCCTGGAGCACATGTGGGACTCTGTTGAGTGCTTCCCTCTAGAGGTATCCCTGAGAAAAGCACATCTTAACTCCGGTCAGAAGGACACAGCAACTCTGTGCCGGTTTCCTGGGGGAGGGAGTCATGGACAGACTCCAGAGATCTGGTCCCTCAGGGGAGAGCAAGCAGTAAAGGAGGGTTTCAGGTGAGGTGTTGTCCTGCAAAGGGAACCTCTAGTGTGCTCTCTTCGCCTCCTAACAGCATGTTTACCTAAGCCTCGGAACCTCCAGTGTGCTCTTCGCCTCCCAACAGCGTGTTTACCTAAGCCTCGGGATTACACTTTGTCGATCGCTTCACGAATGCACAGGACGTTAGCCTTGTCCGTTATCAAGTTCATGAAGAAACAAGTACATAAAAATGCAAACAGTGCCAGTTTAGGTTGTTTAATTTCTATAAATCAGCAACCCACAGTTTTCGTTGTGGTCCAGCTTTGGGGTTCAAGGATGTGTTCAGAGCCCCCAGGCAGGATGAGTTCAGCACAGGAGGCTGAAGTAGGGGGGGATTTTGAGAGGATCCCAGGCCTCCTTTTCTTCAGCCCAACCTGACAGAGGAGGGTGTGGGACAAGGCTTACCAGAGGCTCTTGGTCGGGACTTCTGGGTTCTCTGGGCCCAGAGGCAGATCCTCACAACCCCATCTCCGTCGGTCTCACAAGCAACAGCCCACCAGCAAGTCCCATCCTACCTCGGCCACCCTCCCACACTGACCACCCACCACCCCCTATGTTATCTAGAGCTGGGTGCTTTATAAATTGTTGCCCACACACCTCACCGTCTGTATAGTCTGACCCTATGGGATCATGTAGAGCCACAATACACTGTTTAGCAAGTTAGAAACCCCCAGTTCCCAAACTTTTCACCATCAAGACCCCTTTTCAAAATATAAAGTGAATGGAGGGAGGTAATATACAGCAGAGGCCCCTGGTGGCAGCATCTTGGGGGTCAGTGGCCCCATGGGTACTGCGTGCTGGGGGACACTCAATACCCTGTCCTGATCTCACAGGGAGAGAAAGTCTTTCCAGAGATATTAAAACTCCATAACTAGAAGAACTTCCCAGTCCCTTCCCACCAGTGATATCCCCCTCCCAAATCAGTACCTAATCACTGACATAGGTGGAGACAGGGTGGAGGTGAATTGAACTTGCAAAATAAGCAGTTACGTGCTGCAACCCATGCTTTTATCTTGGTGGCTCTAATCCAGATTTCCAGGTGGCCATGATCACTGTCTTTTGTGTGATCATCCTGCCAAACTCAGAAATCCTACAGTCTCCATCGTGTGCACCAGACAGAGGCCATGCTGTGGAATGAAATAACAAAAATGCTGTGGAATGCATGCTCAGTAATGCTGTGGAATGAGATAATAAAAATTCACTATTTCTGCTTTCCAGTTTGAAGAGATATTTATGGAAACTTCAGAAGACTTGGATAAGTTAAGAAATGGTAAGACCAAGAAACTAAATTCCTCTGATGGGAGGATCGAGTACAAGTCATAAGTTGAGGTTTCAACCCCAGCAATGCCATGTGTGTGCATGGTGGGAGTGGGGTCAGTGGAGAGGGAGAAGCATGGTTAAAGGTAAGGGGTGGGGCTTCTTGAGCAGGTCTTGCAGCTCACTCAGGACTAGGAAGGGCTGGAACTCTGAGTATTTGCTAAAGGAGCCGGCCCGGGCGGTGCCCTGTGAATGCCCTCTCTGTGCACTCCCTGCCTTTCTGCATCGTGAGTGACTGTATCAGTTCAGGATGCCACACAGCCCTCCCACCCAAGGAAAACAAATGCATTAGAAAGAAGAGGGGAGAAACAGGTCCAGCAGTTGCCTTGAATTCTTTTCTCTGGCAAGTTTGACAAGGTAACATCCTAGCAGTATTGCGGAATTGGTGAGCAGGGAAAGGGTCCTCCACATAGAAATCTCTCAAAACCTGCCTTATATGATGTGAGACTTACTTGAGAACTTCCCATTTGAAATGGCAACCTACTGCAGCTTCTTCCAACTTCTTTCTAAAATATCCGTGAAGACAAATTGACACAGAATTAAAAGGGAACTCCCATGTATCTGAATGGGAAATAAAAAGAGAAATGAAATAATAAGTTCAAAAGTAAAAGGCAGATTGATAGGAAAAAGAAGGACTATAGCAAGCTAAAACCAAATGCCATCCTGCTTAAGCGTTCCAGATCATTTTAGTGTTTCATTTTATATCTGCGGTTATTTCCACATCTTTTCATCCTAGAAGGGTGTAATTCATCCAATACTTCACTCTATTTCTTTTCTTCTTTCAAAAGAAGGGAGTTTGATGTTCCAGCAAGTGCCCATGGGTGAAATTGATGGGATGAAGCTGGTGCAGACCAGAGCCATTCTCAGCTACGTTGCCACCAAATACGACCTCTATGGGAAAGACATGAAAGAGAGAGCCCTGTACGGTACTTTTTCTGTTCTTTCATCAATGATTAATAGGAACGATCTAGGTCCTTCCCTGAGTGATCAGGATGTGCTCACACGGATCATGACCGACAGCCGTATAGACCTTAGTGGGTATAACTGAGTACAGCAGAGACCTATGAGGATGAGGGAAGAGTGGAACTTGGAGTGGAATCAAGAGCTTATGAAAGAGGATGTGGTCCATGGATATAGTACAGTGACAGAGGTTTCCAAACACAGGTGAACTATAAAGCCAGGAGGATGCTGGAACCATGACCTCAGGAGCTCAGGCTGGACACCCACCAACAGCTAGAGACAAGGGACAAAGTGTTTGAGTGTCTAGAGGATAAAGACTGGAAAGGGAAGGATCTAAAGGAATTGATTCTTAAGTTTCAGAAATTTTAGAATGATGACCAGGAACCTAATTTATCAGTCCTTTATATGGACTGGCCACTTGAAAGAGTAAACAAAGGCTGGTCCTCTAGATGCCAGGATTATCTGCACCATTTTACTGTAAGTCTGAAGCAGCCAGATTTATTCAATACAAGCATATTTGAGGGAAATTTGTTCTCTGTTGTGATGGGGCCACATGACTGATACTAAAATCATGTAATGAACTGTGAACAGTTACTCAGAAAGTTAAACATATAGTTACCATATGACTCAGCAATCCCACTTCTAAGTATATACCCAGGAGAGTCAAAAATACATCCACACTAAAACTTGTACACAAAAGTGCACAGCAATGTTGTTCATAATATTCAAAAAGTGGAAGCAAACAAAATGTCCAACAACTGACGAATTGATGAACAAAGGATGGTACATCCACACAATGGAATATTTTTAGCCATGAACAAGAGTAAAGTACCAATACATGTGACAACATGAATGAACTTTGAAAAGTACTAAATGAAAAACACTGGACACAAAAGGCCACATACTGTATGATTCCAAATGTATGAAATGTCCAGATGTTCAAATCCATAGAAATAGAAAGTAGTTGAGTGGTTACCTGGGGCTGGAATGTGGAGGAATTGGAGAGTGACTGTCAAGGGTACTGAATTTCCTTTTGGATAAAATGATAAAAATAATGTTCTGGAATTAGAATGTGGTGATGGTTTCAGGATGATAGTACAATTTAAAGGATGAAAATGATACCATGTGAATATATTTCAATAAAGTTTTACTTTAAAAAACTCCTATAGGAAGCCCTGTTTGGAACAAAAACAAAAAATCACCCGGAATATACATTGTTGAAACTGTGTGAAGAATTGCACTATTTCACGATATATTTTGGTTTTTTTAAAAGATTTACTTATTACTTATTTATTTATTTTATTTTATTTTTTGGCTGCATCAGGTCTTAGTTGTGCCACACAGGATCTTACGTTGTGACGTGCAGGTTTTCTCTCTCTAGTTGTGGCGCACAGGTTCCAGAGTGGTGCGCTCTGTAGTTTGTGGTATGCAGGCTCTCTAGTTGTGGTGCTAGGGCTTAGTTGCCCCTCCACATGTGGGATCTTAGTTCCCTGACCACGGTTCAAACCTCGCCCTCTGCATTGTAAGGCGGATTCTTTACCACTGAACCACCAGGGAAGTCCCCTCAGGATATATTTTGGGTGGAGTCTTGAGAAATGCAAACAAGGCCAGAGCCAGGCAACCGTATGTGGAGACAGTTGTGGAGTCATGTTCTGTGGGAAATAGTTGGAGGAACTACTGATATTGGGCATCTAAATGGTCCTGGTGGTGTAACAGGATGGGACAGGGAGAGGGATGTGACTGGGACCGTGGTGCCAGGACTCTCTCTGGACATGACTGAGGTGGTACTAACGCAACACACTGTGCACAGAACACACCACAACAGACATGGCAAACCCTATGTGTGGTCTCAGTGGTTACCTGTAGTGATTCACCCATTTCTCTCTTGCCTCTGACTCTGGATGGGTCACCGGTGTGCTTTGTCCCTATATTTGATTTGTGTATAACCAAAATATTAGACATATGTCTACCTTAATGGCTTTGTTCTAGAATGAAATGTTAAAATTAGTAAAACTCATAACTGAATGACTGACATAGAAAAATGCACCCAGTATCACCTCCTTTTATCACCTCCTGATGTCCCACTCTTATCCATTCTTAAACTATAAAATCTAAGGCAGGAGACATTTGACAATTTGGTCATTTTGTTTTTCAGGATTGATATGTATTCAGAAGGTGTGACAGATTTGGGTGAGATGATCATGCTTTCGCCAGTGAACCCACCTGATCAAAAGGATTGTCAAGATGACGCTGATCCGAGAAAGAACGACAAACCGTTACCTCCCTGCATTTGAAAAAGTAAGTGGACTGTTTAGTGTTTTTGGCACTGAGATCAGAGGACCAAGAAAAATAGTGCCTGGCATTGCAGGGGCATTGACCTTCACCTCTGTGAGTATTTCTGAATACTAATGTAACATCCTGATTCTCAAGGTATTTTATAAAAATCGACTATGAGGAAGAATTGTACCAGTTTTACCCAAGTTCTAATTTTTCAGCAAAATTTTGATTTACTTAGACCCAGTCTGGAATTCTCTACTTGATTGAATTTCGTGGTTGTACTTAGAGCTTGGACTGAGAGCCACACTGGAGCCTGGAGTAGATGGATCCTGCAGAACACAGTGCAGGGCCTTTGATCCAAGAGGAGCACAAGGACAGCAATGCATCAGGAAATATTCTGGTAGCATGTGTAGGGGGACATGAGACCAGCTGCCCTTCAGAAGAATGTGGTACTGTTTCAGGGATGAATGAGATGTTTCTAAATAGAGATGGGGGCAGTGGGGTGGGGAGGAAGAGACAGAGGAAGAGCTGTTCAGGAAAAAATAATCTACAAATTTTGAGGACATGGCTCTCAGAATTTTGAAGAAAATCATACAAAACCAAGGAAATGATGTTCCATCATTATACCTAGTATATATCTTAGTTAATGTTTCTCTTTTAAGGTAAGAGGAGAACATTTCAAGATCAAAACTACCTGAAATCATGTGAAACAAAAATCATGAACCAAAAAAAAATGACTTAAAGAGATTCAGGAGACTTACATATAAATAAAAAGATTAACATCAACACCCACATCTTTATAAAGCATAGGGTCATTCTTTCATTTATTCAGCAAATGCTAATTCATTGCTTGCATGTCCAGCCATGATATTCAAGGAGTGAAGCATTTAACAGTAATCACAGAGCACACCCTCCTGGCCCTCGTGGTGCTGAGGGTTTATGGAACCTTCACATGGTGATAAGCTCTTCAGTGATTGCAGTTTGAGTACAGCTATACTTTGAAAACAACGGGCCCCATAACAACATAAGTAAAAATTATATATTACAAAATACATTTATTGTTTGTTTGTTTGTTTGTTTGGCTGTACTGCGCGGCTTGCAGGATCTTAGTTCCCCAACCAGGGATCGAACCCGTGCCCCCTGCAGTGGAAGCATGGAGTCCTAACCACTGAACTACCAGGGAATTCCCTATTACAGAATACGTTTTGATGTTATTATATTCTTTTCCAAATAATTACCCATTTGTCCATACTTCTATATGTATACATAAGCTGAAAGTGTATTTGCTAAAACGTTATTATCTTTAGTTGGTGGTGCTGTGTGTGTTTTTTCTCTTTGTACTTTATGATTTCCAGATTGGTGGAATATTTTAATAAATATCACATATTTCCCTAACATATTATTATAAAAAGTTTCATACATGCAGAAAAGTTTAAAGATGTATAAAATGAACTCATATGAACCCACCACGTGGATACCAAAAAGCTTTGTTTTCCATTATCATATGTCATTATCTCTCCATTCTTGTTCTGTCAATCAAATGTATTATTTTGGATAGATTTCAAAGTGACTTTAAGTCATCAGGGAAGTTCATTCCCAGACATTACAGCATGTGGATCGTACCATGCTGCAAGTTAGGAGCGCAAGCATGGAGTGCAAGTTAGGAGTCAGGGAGACGGGAGTTCAAGTTGATCCAGGTTTATTTCAGGTCCCAGAGAGAGAGACCAGGAAACCAGGAAGCAGAAAAGAGGAGAAATGTAGACTCTGAAATGGTTTTCTCAGGGTTGAAGAAGACTGTCAAGAAGTTGGAGTCACCGCCCAAGGGAGAAAGATGAGAGAGATATGAAGGGCCATGTCATGAAGCCCAGGGCTGCACACTTTAGGGTGTGGGGCAACAGAAACACTGTGCAGACAGTGCTAAGCCCTTGGCCCAGGGGAAGAAGCAAGTAAGTCAGCCAGAGTGAGGTGGGCCCAGGACAAGGAAATGGTGGCCGGGCTTCCACGGAGGATGAGGAGGGAACACCAGGAACCCACCTGGCCTGTCTTACTGATTCTGGGGGAGCAGAAGGCTTCTTTATTGAGAAGCCTCCTCAATGAAAAGCCCAAGTAGTCCCCACTCACCACAACTAGAGAAAGCCCGCCTGCAGCGACGAAGACCCAACACAGCAGAAAACCAAAACAAAACATGTCACGTTTATGGCAACATTATTTAAAAAAGCGAAGACATGGTAGCAACCTAAATGTCCATCAACAGATGAATGGATAAAGAAGATGTGGTACATATACACAACAGAATATTACTCAGCCATAAAAATGAACAAGGTGGGGCCATTTGTAGAGACATGGATGGACCTATAGACTGTCATACAGAGTGAAGTAGGTCAGAAAGAGAAAAACAAATATCATATATTAACGCATATATGTGGAATCTAGAAAAATGGTACAGATGAACCTGTTTGCAAGGCGGAAATAGAGACACAGATGTAGAGAACAAACTTGTGGACACCAAAGGGGGGAAAGGGAGGGTGGGATGAATTGGGAGATTGGGATTGACATATATACACTAATATATATAAAATAGGTAACTAATGAGAACCTGCTGCAGGGCACAGGGAACTCCACTTCGCTGCACAGTAGAAAGTAACACAGCATTGTAAAACATCTATACCCCAATAAAAAAAATAAATAAATAAAATAAAATTTATTATGTAAAAAAAAATGAAATAATGCCATTTGCAGCAACATGGATGGACCCAGAGATTATCATATTAAGTGAAGTAAGTCAGACAGAGAAAGACAAATGTCATATGATAATATATTGCTTATATGTGGAATCTAAAAAGAAAAAAAAAAAGGATACAAATGAACTTATTTACAAAACAGAAATAGACCCACAGACCTAGAAAAAAAAAAAACTTATGGTTACCAAAGGGGAAATGTTGGGGAGGGATAAATTAGGAGTTTGGGAGTAACATATACACACTACTGTATATAAAATAGATAACCAACAAGGATGTACTGTATAACACAGGGAACTCTTCTCAATATTTTCTAGTGACTTATAAGGGAAAAGAATCTGAGAAAGAATATATATATGTATATATATGTAAATATGTATAACTGAATCACTTTGCTGTACACCTGAAACCAATACAACATTGTAAATTAACTTCAATTAAAAAAGAAAAAAAAAGTTAAAAAAAAAACCGAAGGAAAAAAAAGCCATACTTCAATATTTCACTCACTGGCAGAAAGGGTCCAATCAATCTGAAATTTTGTATTTAATTGCCGACCTTGAAAAGATATTAACCAGTCGTATCATGATAAGGGAATGACTCATCATTTTTCTTTTTTTAAATCTAGCATGGAACCAGTGGCCCTGAATGCTGTGGGAGGGGCTTTTCCCTAACCCGACTCTCCCTGCTTCAGAGAGGAGTTCAGTCAACTGTAACAACAGCTTATAAACACATGTGGACTTGGCTTTGAGGTGCTGAGCCAAGTGGGAGACAGACTTTCATAAGGTACGTACTGATTTTATACATCTGTATAGTGTGCTCATAGCACAAGAAAAACTGTTTTATTCTCACATTGTGCCTTCTTGCTGTGCTTAGGGGAGAATTTTAGTCCATTGCTGTTGGATACATCGTTACAGATATGTAAAAATGAAGAATTTAGAAACCTAGGCATGAGAATTTAGATCTGAGAAAAATTAATGATACGAGGAGAAAAAAGAATGATAGCATTTTAGACAATTGGAGAATATGACCGGTGTGTGAGAGAGTGTAGGTGTTTATGCTGGGGTAACTTTCTCTGTAGAAGTAGTCAGTTCACAACAAGTGCAAATTGTGATGCTGTAATACTGTGTGGGCTGTGAAAAATCAAAATTAAGATTCATTAAAATGGGAATAAGTCTGAATGTCAACAGAAAATTAGAGTGGGCTGTGGCAATTCCCCTTCTCTCTCTGGGATTTAAGCAACTCATGGCAAACCTCCAAAGGAAGTCTTGATGGGAAAACTAGCTAATACGGGAGCAGAGAATTAGCTTTTAAAAAATATAGAAATCCACCTGGCTAGAAGGTACAAGTCATTCAAATTGGAATATAGGCGTGAACAATGCACTGTTATAAGTATTAATGTTGGGGGGAAAAAACAAAGGCCTTAGACAGGAGAGGTTCAGTGAGATCCCGTGGAAGTCCTAGAGCTGTCCAGGGCAGGATGAATTCACGGGAGAATTATAGTATCTGAGACTGAAAAGAGAAGATATGGATACAGCAATGTCGAGAAGCACTTTGCAAGGTGCTACAGACAGCAGCATTTGGATCCCATGACACGTGGGGTAGAGTCATTAACTTGGAGGCTGAGATGCAGTGGAGCTGAGGCCACCTGGGCAGGTGGGCAGCAACCTCTGCTTTCTCAGCCTACAGCCGTTCCCCTTGCTCTGCCCTGCTTGGCTAATTAGAGAATCATGGTTCTTGGGTAGAACCAATAAAGTGAAGTCACTGATGGGCCCTTTATGCGCTGTCAGTTGTCTACAAACCTGTTTTTCTGACTAGATTTAAACCCCTTTAGGGCAGCCACCACATCAGGCTCCTATCGTGTTCCCCAGCAGCCATCATTTCTTAGCACAGGAAACTGCCCAATGAGTCTTAGTTGAGGAAGTTGGAAGGAAACTTGTTAAGAGAAGGAAATACGTTTATACGTCAACCAGAAACAAGGTGTTCAAGAAGGATCAGAGAAATGTCTGCATTTCCAGGGGAGAAACAGGAGGTAGGAGACAAGGGATCTTTTCCATCAAGTGTTGACAGTGAGACCCTGAGCTCCTGCTCTAAAAAGCAGTGGGTGGAACCCACTGCCATGGCTGGAACGCATGCAAAGGGACTGGGGGACCAGCAGATTCCGGAGTTGTCCAGATCCGGGAGTGAGTGGGGCTGGGGCCAGGCCTGAGGGGAAAGGCAGGTGGGGTGCATGGTTCAGGGGCAGAACCAGGGGTTAGCTGCGGTCCTGGGGTTTCGAAAGGCTGTGTTCAGTGCTGTGCCAGCCTGCACTGAATCTTCGCCAGAAACTTCCTGCATTCCAGGTTAACTAATCAGTGAACATCACTCGTCTTTCACACAAGCCAAATAAAAAGGGAGCCATTGTATAACTTGGCTGAAAAAAGTCTGGATATGTATAAAGTCTCATTCCTACTGGAGCTATGGGTCAAGAGGTAGGTAGGTAGATAGATAGATAGATGTAGATAGACAGACAGATACAGACAGAAGAAAGAAGACGCGTGGGCTATCCAGTGTGCTCAGAGACTCGCCTGTCTCTCAGGAAATGAGAGCAGGAGGGAAATTGGATTTCCTGGTCCCTATTATGAATTTTTTATACCTTATCTAGTTTTCTCAACCATCCTCACTAATAGATATAACTATATAACTATATAACTATATATATATATATTTTTTTTTTTTTTTTTTGCGGTACACGGGCCTCTCACTGTTGTGGCCTCTCCTGTTGCGGAGCACAGGCTCTGGACGCGCAGGCTCAGCGGCCATGGCTCACGGGCCCAGCTGCTCTGCGGCATGTGGGATCTTCCCGGACCGGGGCACGCACCCGTGTCCCCTGCATCAGCAGGCGGACTCTCAACCACTGCGCCACCAGGGAAGCCCATTAGGAGGTTTTTAATAAATTCTAGCTCTCTAGTTGTTCTGCTCCCAAACCCCCAGCCATGCATCCTCACCACAGACTCACCTCTTAGCCTGCCAAGACAATCAGATTTTACCCAATGGAGACTGGACAATGGTTTGGTGCAATTTCCCACAGTTGGCTATCGGGGGTGGGAATTTGGGCCAAGGCAGACATTCCAGGGACTCTTCCGACTCTGCGACAAAGGAGGCCAATACTTCTTCAGCATTGTTGGTGCTGTTCAGTCATATATCATAAAGTACATCTTGCTTCTGTGGTTTTATTCTTTGTTCATTCATTTACTCATTCATTCATTCATCCATTAAGGTTTAGAGAAACCAGGAGACTGCCATCATGGCGGGGAAACCCAAGCTTCACTACTTCAATGGACGGGGCAGAATGGAGGCCATCCGGTGGCTCCTGGCTGCAGCTGGAGTAGAGGTAGGTCCTGAGTTTGTTCATCTGAAGTTGAATCTAAATTAACTGTATCAAAGTACTTTTCTAACATAAGCTAGGGGACTTTTCATACTAAATGACCTGTTAAGAGTTCTGCATTAAAACAAATCTGTCAGTTATTTAAGAGATAAACAGATTTGTCCTAATATGTTATTAAAATGTCTTCTTATTAGAGAGAATAAACAGAGTAAATTTAAGAAACTAATTACATCGTGTGGGCCTAATTTGGATTTTGATTTTTAAAATTATAAAATTTATGACGTTTATACAGCTGTCAAAAACATGAACATTAAATATCAGTTGATATTTAGTAAACTTTGTTAATGTGTTAGGTGCTATAATGTATTGTGGTTATTTTTAATAGTTTTAAAGTTTTAGAAATATACACTGAACTATTTAAAGTTGAAATATAAGGTATCTGGGATCTCTTTCAAATTATTACGAAGGGGAGAGGGGGTAGGCATATAGATAACTCACAGCTGGGTTGAGCTGATAATTATTGAAGCTGGTTGATGGGTACAAGGAGGATTATGATAATTTGCTGTTCATTTTTCTGTATGCTACAAATGTCCATAACAAAAAGACAAAAATATACATATTAGAAAATAAATGTAATTAAAGTTAAAACATAAACCAGAAATACAGAGAGAGGTGGATTGTAACAAACTCTCTGTTAGATTTAATGCATTCACTCAGCAATGAATTCGTTGGGCACCTTGAAGTGCTAGGTTCCCTGCCAGGTCCTGGAGATACGGGGGTGAACTAGACAGACACAGTCCCTTCCCTCAGGCAGCTTACACTCTAGTGAGGATGCAGACAAGTAAGTGGGTGATTAAAGGAGGGGTGGGAGCATCTGGGAGGACACACAAGCACTTTAAAGTGTTAAAATGACATATTCTCAGGAGCAAGTGTGGGACTCTGTTGAGTGCTTCCCTCTAGAGGTGTCTCTGAGAAAAGCACTTCTCAGCCCAGGTCAGAGGGACACAGCAACTCTGTGCGGGCTTCCTGGGGAGGGAGTCATGGACAGACGCTGGAGACTTGGTCCCTGAGGGGAGAGCAAGCAGTAAAGGAGGGTTTCAGGTGAGGTGGCATCCTGCAAAGGGAACCTCTAGTGTGCTCTCTTAGCCTCCTAACAGCATGTTTACCTAAGCCCCTGTGTTCAGAGCCCCTGGGCAGGATGAGTTCACCACCAGAAGGTGAAGTAGGGGGAGATGCTGAGAGCATCCCAGGCCTCCTCTTGTCCAGCCCAGCCTGACTGAGGAGGGTGTGAGACAAGGCTTACCAGAGGCTCTTGGTCGGGACTTCTGGGTTCTCTGGGCCCAGAGGCAGATCCTCACAACCCCATCTCCATTGGTCTCACAAGCAACAGCCCACCAGCACATCCCATCCTACCTCGGCCACCCTCCCACACTGACCACCCACCATCCCTTACATTGTCTTGAACTGGGTGCTTTATAAATTGTTGCCCACACACCTCACCGTCTGTATAGTCTGACCCTATGGGATCATGTAGAGCCACAATACACTGTTTAGCAAGTTAGAAACTCCCAGTTCCCAAACTTTTCACCATCAAGACCCCTTTTCAAAATATAAAGTGAATGGAGGGAGGTAATATACAGCAGAGGCCCCTGGTGGCAGCATCTTGGGGGTCAGTGGCCCCATGGGTACTGCGTGCTGGGGGACACTCAATACCTTGTCCTGATTTCACAAGGAGAGAAGGGCTTTCCAGAGATATTAAAACTCCATAACTAGAGGGACTTCTCAGTCCCTTCCCTCCAGTGATTTCCCCCTTCCAAATCACAACCTAATGATTGACAGAGGTGGAGACGGTGTGGAGGTGAATTGAAGCTGCAAAATAAGCAATTACGTGCTGCAACCCATGCTTTTATCTTGGTGGCTCTAATCCAGATTTCTAGGTGGCCATGAGCATCGTCCTCTGTGTACCCTGCCAAACTCGGAAATCTTAGCTTCTCCATAGTATGCACCCGACATTGGTCATTCAAGCTCAATAATGTTATGGAATGAAATAACAAAAACTCATTGACTGTTTCTGCTTTCCAGTTTGAAGAGATATTTATAAAAACTCCAGGAGACTTGGATAAGTTAAGAAATGGTAAGACCAAGAAACTAAATTCCTCTGATGGGAGGATCGAGTACAAGTCATAAGTTGAGGTTTCAACCCCAGCAATGCCATGTGTGTGCATGGTGGGAGTGGGGTCAGTGGAGAGGGAGAAGCATGGTTAAAGGTAAGGGGTGGGGCTTCTTGAGCAGGTCTTGCTGCTCACTCAGGACTAGGAAGGGCTGGAACTCTGAGTACTTGCTAAAGGAGCCGGCCCGGGCGGTGCCCCGTGAATGCCCTCTCTGTGCACTCCCTGCCTTTCTGCACCGTGAGTGACTGTATAGTTCAGGATGCCACACAGCCCTCCCACCCAAGGAAAACAAATGCGTTAGAAAGAAGAGGGGAGAAACAGGCCCAGCAGTTGCCTTGAATTCTTTTCTCTGACAGGTTTGACATGGTAATATCCTAGCAATATTGCAGACTCAAATAACCAGGTGGTGTTGAATTAGTTCGAAGTCCAGGTGAACGTGTGAGGAGGGAGATAAAGAGCAAGGACCAGCATCGGTGGAGTTGGGAAAACAGACCTGTCCTGCACACCATCTAGTGGTGGGATTTGAAGGGCGTACAAAACACTCTATGTAGGAGTCTCTCTTAGAACTGGCCTCAATGCCATGAACCCCATGAGACTTACTTTGAGAATTTCCCTTTTGACTTGGCAACTGGCTGGTGGAACTTCTCCTACATTCTTCTTAAAAATCCATGAAGACAAATCAAACACATAAAATAAAGGGACATACCATGCTCTGAATGGGAAATAAAAAGTTAACTGAAATAATAGATTGAAAAGAAAAAGGCAAATTGATAAGCAAAAGGATTACAGGAAGCTAAAAGGTATTTCCATTGAAATTTTACCAGGTAAAATTTTTGTTTCCTTTTATGTCTTCAGTCATTTCAACAAAAATTTTGATACATAAAATGTTTCAGTTTACCTTAACAGTATGATTCATCCAACATTTCACTCTGTTTCTTTTCTTCTTTCAAAAGAAGGGAGTTTGATGTTCCAGCAAGTGCCCATGGTTGAAATTGATGGGATGAAGCTGGTGCAGACCAGAGCCATTCTCAGCTACATTGCCACCAAATACAACCTCTATGGGAAAGACATGAAAGAGAGAGCCCTGTACGGTATTTTTTCTGTTCTTTCATTAATGATTAATAAGAACAATCTAGGTCCTTCCCTAAGTGAGCAGGATGTGTTCACAGGGATCGAGACAAGGGACAAACTGTCTGAGTGTCTAGAGGATAAAACCTCAGAAGGTAAGTATCTAGACAAGGTGATTCTCCAGTTTCAGAAATTATAAGAATGATAACCAGGAACCTAATTTATCAGCCCTTTATATGGACTGGCCACTTGACAAGGGTTTGCAGAGACTGAGCCCACGATGCCAGGGTTATCTGGAACATTTTAATATCAGTTTGTAGCAGGCAGATTTATTCAATACAGCCATATTTGGGGGGGGTCTCCTCTGTGTTGTGATGGGACCCCATGATTGAATCATGGAATGTGGCAGTTACTCAAAAAGTTAAACATAGAGTTACCATACAACTCAGCAATCCACTACTAGGAATATACTCAAGAGAATTAAAAATATTAAAAATACAACCACACTAAAACTTGTACACAAAAGTTCATAGCACTATCGTTCGTAATATTCAAAAAGTGGAAACAACAAAATGTCCATGAATGGATGAACAAAGGCAGGCGCATCCGTACGGTGGAATGCTATTTGGCCATGAAAAGGAATGGAGTCCTGATCCGTGTCACAACATGGATGAACCTTGAAAACATTCTCTTACAGAAAGAAACCAGACACAAATGATGCATATTGTATGATTCCGTTTGTTTGGCATGTGCAGAACATTGCTCTCCGTAAAACCAAAAGTAGTTTAGTGTTTGCCAGAAGCTGGAGGGAGGGAAGAACACGGAATGCCTGAAAAAACACTCAGCGTCTCTTTTGCAAGTGATGAAAATATTTTGGATTAGAGTATGATGGTGGTACAGGATGCTGTGACTTTACAAAGAAAAATCACACAATTTTACACTTGAAAAGGGTGACATTCTGGTATGGGAATTATATTTCAATAAAGCTTTCATTTAAAAAGACTATTGTAGGAAACCATGTTTGGAAGAAAAACAGCAAAGTTACCTGGAATATGTACTGTAGGAACGAAATGAAGAAACGCACGATTTCGGGGGATATTTTGGGTGGAGTCTTGAGAAATGCAAACAAGGCCAGAGTTGGGCAACAATATGTGAAGAGGGTTGTGGAACCATATTCTATGGGAAATAACTGGAGGAAGTGCTGGTTGGGCATCTAAAGGGTCCTGGTAGTGTAACAGGATGGGACAGGGAGAGGGACATGGCTAGGTCCGTGGTGCCAGGACTCTCTCTGGACATGACTGAGGTGTTACTAATTCATCACACTAACTGTGCACAGAACACACCACAGCAGAGACGGCAAACCCTAGGCATGGTCTCAGTGGTTACCTGCAGTGATTCCACCCGTTTCTTTCATGCCTGTGACTCTGGACAGGTCACTGATATGCTCTGTCCCTACATTTGGTCATGTATATAACAAAAATATTAGACATATATCTTCCTCGATGGCTTGCTCTAGAATGAAATGTTAAATTTAAGAAAAATCATAACTAAATGACTGACATAGAAAAATGCACCCAATGGGGGTGATTTACTCTGCCACCTCCTGATGCCCCATCCTTACCCATTCTAAACTGTAAAATCTAACACAGGAGACATTTGACAAGTTGGTCATTTTGTCTTTCAGGATTGATATGTATGCAGAGGGTGTCGCAGATCTGGGTGAAATGATCATGCATTTGCCACTGTGCCCACCTGATCAGAAAGATGCCAAGACGACCCAGATCAAAGAGAGTATAACAAACCGTTATCTTCCTGCATTTGAAAAAGTGAGTGGACTGTTCAGCGTTTTTGGCACTGAGATCAAAGAACAAAGAAAAATAGTGCTTGGCATTGCAGGGGCATTGACCTTCACCTCTGTGAGCCTTTCTGAATACTAATGTAGCACCCTGACTCTAGGGCATTTTATAAAAATTGACTATGAGGAAGAATTGTACCCAAGTGTTACCCAAGTTATAATTTTTCAGCAATTTTTTTTTTTTTTGGTGGTATGAGGGCCTCTCACTGTTGTGGCCTCTCCCGTTGCGGAGCACAGGCTCCGGAAGCGCAGGCTCAGTGGCCATGGCTCACGGGCCCAGCCGCTCTGCGGCATGTGGGATCTTCCCGGACCAGGGCACGAACCCATGTCCCCTGCATTGGCAGGCAGACTCTCAACCACTGCACCACCAGGGAAGCCCGTCAGCAAAATTTTGATTTACTCAGACCCAATCTGGAATTCTTATACTTAGAGCTTGGGCTATGGAAACTCTGAGAGCCACACTAGAGCCTGGAGTACATGGATCCTGCAGAACACAGTGCAGGGGCTTTGATCCAAGAGGAGCACAATGACAGCAATGCATCAGAAAATATTCTGGTACCATGTGTAGGGAGATACGAGACCCCACCCATCAGGAGAATGTGGTACTGTTTGGGGGATGGATGAGATGTATCTAAACAGAGATGGGGGCAGAGTGGTGGAGAGGAAGAATCAGAAGAAAAGTTGTTCAGGGAAAAATAATCTACAAAGTTTGGGGACATGGCTCTCAGACTTTTGAAGAAAATCATACAAAACCAAGAAAATAATGTTCCATCATTATATGTAGTATATATCTTAGTTAATGTTTCTCTTTGAAGGTAAGAGGAGAACACCTCAAGATCCAAACTACCCGAAATCATGCTAAACAAGAATCATGAACTGAAAAAAAAATGATCGTAAGAGATGCAGAAGGCTAACATAAAAATAAAAAGCTTAACCAACACCCTCATCTTTATAAAGTTTAAATCATTCTTTCATTTCACAAGTATTAATTCATTGCTTATGTGTCAGGTCCTAGTCAAGGAGTGAATAATAGTAATCAGAAACTACATTCTTCTGGCTTTATGGTGCTCAAAGTTTAGGCACATTCACATGGTGGAAACCCCTATAGTCATTGCAGTTTAAGTACATCTGTATTTTGAAATCAAAGACCCCCATGATAACGTCAATGAAAAATGTATATTACAAAATAGCATTTGATGTCTTACTATGTTCTTTAATTTTTAGCTATACTTCTATGTTCATACATAGTCTGGTAGGATATTTGCCAAAATGTTATTATCTTTACTTGGTGGTGATATGTGTGTTTTTGCCTCTATGATTTTCATATTGTTGCAATATTTTAAGTAAGCATCATATATTTTTTCCAATATTTTATTATGAAAAATTCAACCATAGAAAAGTTGAAAGAGATGTACAATCAACTCATACATACCCACCACCTAGAATCAAAACTTAGTATTTTGTTATTATGTTTGCTTCATCATGTATCTCCCTATCCTTTTCTCCTCTGATCAAACGTATTATTTTGAGGGGTGTTTCAAAGTAAGTTGCAAACATTAAGTGCAATCACCCCTAGACAGTTCAGCATGCAAATTATAATATATTCCACAGTGTTATTGACAGACACAGGTGGAATAGGAGTCAGAGTCAATTTTGTCAGGGAGATGGGAATTCAGGTTGACCCAGGTTTATTTCAGGTTCTAGAGGGAGAGACCAGGAAATGAGGAGAGCAGACAAGAGAAGAGAAGAAATACAGACTCTGCAATAATTTGCTTAGGGTGGTAGAAAGCTGTCATGAAGGTGGAATCACTGCCCAAGGTGGGGGAGGGGAGAGAGAGAGACGGATGAAAGGCCGCATCATGAAGTTCAGAGCTGCACGCTTTAGGGTGTGAGGTCAACAGAAACACGGTGTATATAGTGGAAGCAAGAAAGGCAGCCACAGCGAGGTGGGAACAGGAAAAGAAAATGGTGGCCTGGCTTCCACTGAGGTTGAGGAGGGAACAGCAGGGACCCACATGGCCTGTCTCACTGATCCGGGGGCAGCAGAAGGTCTGAAGGTCCACACCCACCCAGTGAGGCACAGAGGGGGAAGTGGGGCAGGGGAGACAGAGGAAGAGCATTGGGCCCAGCCTGCCCGGGCCTGTGTTCCTGATCTGACCCCTCCATTCGCCAGGTGTTGAAGGGTCATGGACAAGACTATCTTGTGGGCAACAAGCTGAGCAGGGCTGACATCCACCTGGTTGAACTTCTCTACTACGTGGAAGAGCTGGACCCCAGCCTTTTGGCCAACTTCCCTCTGCTGAAGGTGAGCTCTCTCACAGCCTTTGGGGGGAGCCCACATCTCCCACCTCGGCATCTGCTCTCTGGACCCTGGGACTGTGATGCTAGGGTCCCTGACACTGTCCAGGCCTCACTGCCCCCAGGTCTCCACAGTTCACTCCAAGGCCTTGGTCTGGGGCATGGAAAGAATCTGGTCACGCCAAAGACATTGGAGATGGTCGCTGCCCCAAGGAGAATGACTTGCCTTTTCCCAGGAGAGAGACCCAGGACTTAGCGCCTCTCTCTGCCCCTGTTCCATTTCAGTCTCTTTCTTCATTTCCTCTTTGCTTCCCTCCCTCCCAGGTGTGTCCTCCTCTTTCTTTACGTGAGTCTGTCTGCGCAGGTCTGCCACCATCTCATTTCTTCCCCTCAGCTCCTGTTCCTTCTCTTCCAAGTTCATTTCTCTCTCCCCATCTCTCCCTCTCTCCGAGGGCAGATTGGTTCTGACTGGCCTCATTGTCTACCTTTCATGTTTTCTGTCTTCAGTTCCAGCCCAATTCCCCTATACCTTCCTGTCTTGATATCTTGGAGCCTTTATCTGTGTTGTCATGTGAGACACGTTACTCTTCCTCGTATTGCACGACAGGGTGAATCTGCAGAATTTACGTGTAGGAAGAACATGAGGAAGACTTGAGCTGAGTAAAGTCTTAAACTAAGACATCTCTGGGGAAAACGTTATTATGCTTTTATCTTCCTGCCTCACTAGGTGTCTGTGTCCAGCCTCATCCTGGTGCTGATGGAGGGGCCTCGGCTGGCCCTTTTCTGGGAGGGTCTCAGAGTCCCTGGTTTGTGCTCACGACGGGGCTGGTCTTTGGCTGCACTCTGAGCTGTGCTCTTGTGCGTTGCAGGCCCTGAAAACCAGAGTCAGCAATCTCCCTGCCGTGAAGAAGTTTTTGCAGCCTGGCAGCCAGAGGAAGCCTCCCATGGATGAGAAAAATTTGGAAGAAGCAAAGAAGATTTTCAGGATGCAATAAAGCGGGCGTGGCTGCCCAGAACACAGGGAAAACTTCAGGAGATTGAAGTTTTCCAACAGTGAAGTGCTTTACCTATATGTAGATCCTGGCTACTGTGAAGCTAATAAATATTCCAAAGTATAAGGGCTAATTTAATTAGAATGCAGATTTAGTTGCAGAGCAATCCATTTTGTTTTGATCACATACGAAATCATGATCTCCTCCTAGAATGTGCCTGGGACTTAAACATAAATAAAGGGAGAGAAAGTGTCATGGACTCTGATCTGTTCAAAAAATTGTCATACACCAACTATCATAGTCAAAAAGAGTTAAGTAGAAATTGTCATCTGGTATTCTTGGTGACACAAAGATAGTCTTTTTTGAATTTTGCTGCCTTTCTGACCCACAACCTAAAAACTTTTCTTCTCTTTTTTTTTCAGAGGACCTTTTTCCTTCAGGTAATCAAACTTTTTTCCTATTCAGTTATGGAACTAATATTTATTTTATATCTAATATGGAACATTCTGTGCTCCAGGAGCTCAGTAACTAAGGATAAATAAGCCAGATATAGTCCCTGTCCTCAAGGAGGTTACACTAGTGAGAAAAACAACAAAATGGGTAATTCTAATCCAGAATCATGCTGGCCTTGTGTATCACGCTCCTACAGATGCTGTAACAAATGACAACAAGTATAGTGGTTAACACAATGGAAATGTATTCCCTCACAGTTCTGTAGGCTCTTCGTGTGAAATCAAGGTGTGACAGGGTCATACTCTCTCTGAAGGCTTTAGAGACGATCCTTCCTTGCCTCTTCCTAGCTTCTTTTTTTAAAAATTTACTTATTTATTCATTTATTTAATTTTTGGCTGCACTGGGTCTTTGCTGATGCACGTGGACCTCCTCTAGTTGCTGAAAGCGGGGGCCACTCCTTGTTGTGGTCCACGGGCCTCTCATTGCGGTGGCTTCTCCTGCTGCAGAGCTCAGGCCCTAGGCGCACAGGCTTCAGTAGTTGTGGCTCACGGGCTCAGTAGTTGTGGCCCACGGGCTCCAGAGCACAGGCCCAGTAGTTGTGGCGCACGGGCTTAGTTGCTCCACGGCATGTGGGATCTTCCCGGACCAGGGCTCGAACCTGTGTCCCCTGCATTGGCAGGCAGACTCTTAACCACTGCGCCACCAGGGAAACCCTCTCCCTTTTTCTTAGTTTCGTGATTCACACGTCTTTCTTACCAACATGCTGTCACACTAATCCCATCCAATCCTGCTTCATTTCAAAAGGTCAAAATTTTCATGAAATAAATAATGTATTATCAGTGACAGCCCTCCCCTCTCTGGAGCTCAGGCTTGTGAAGAAGGCTCTGAAAAGGCTCCAGAGTCTGACGTTGGGCAGAAATGCAGCGTGTGGCAGGGCAACCTGGATGAGTACCAAGAGCGGCATGGTAGGGATATGAAGAAAATTAAATAGGGTCTGTAACAGAGACTAACTGTGGGGGGAGGCGAGGGGAGAGCTCTGCTCTATTTTTTCCTGCTTTAATGCAGTATAACTGACAAATAGAATTGTACAATATTTAAAGTGTATCATGTGCTGTTTGATATACACCGTGAAAGGATTGCCCCCATCAAATTAATTAACACATCCATCATCGCCTTACATATTTACTTTTTTTAAATACAATATAGTGTTATCAACTAGAATCACCATGTTATACATTAGATCCTCAGACCTTATTTATCCTATAACTGAAAGTTTGTACCCTTTTCCCAATGAGAGCTGTACTTTATTTTTTTTTTAATTTTTATTGGAGTATGGTTGCTTCACAATGTTGTGTTAGTTTCTGCTGTACAGCAAAGTGAATCAGCTATACATATACATATATCCCCTGAGAGCTCTACTTTAGATGGATGGTACGGGAAGGTCACTCTGGGGAGGTGATAGATAGGGTGAGACATAAAAGTGAGAAAGAACCAGACATACGAGAAGATGGGCAAAGAGGGGTCCAGACGGAGGAACCAGAATTTTCAAAGCCTTAGCATGGAAAGCAGTGTCTTTGGTGCACCAAGCCAAAAGAGACATTGCTGGAGAACGGGTGTGCCACGTGGCATGAGAAGGGGCAGCAGACGGCAGATGACACGCTCCTTCAGTCCTGTCAAGGAATTTGGATTTTATTCTAGGTGAAATGGGAATCCAATGTCTGGCTTTCCTCCATAAGATTTTGCCCACATGATACAGTATTTTAGGAGGTATAGTTTCACACTATAGCTATTTGAAAGCATTGCTTGAACTAAAGAAGTAAAATTCATCTGCTTCTGCACCAAAAAAGGATGGAGAGAAAACTGAAAACCAGTCACAGAGTGTGGATTTGCCAAACTAAACTAAATTAGCTTTCTGGGGTTTCATGGATAAGTATGCTGGTATAATTTGTAAAACTTGTAAAATAAATGAATTGTAAATGACATTAGAAGGACAGGGGTCGAGAATTCCCTGGCGGTCCAGTGGTTAGGACTCTGCACTTTCACTGCTGAGGGCCTGGGTTCAGTCCCTGGTCGAGGAACTAAGATCCCACAAGCCGTGTGGCCAAAACATAAAATAAAATTCTTAAAAAAAAAAAAAAAAAGGACAGGGACCAACTAATAAGACTACTATTTACCATTTGCTGGTATAACTCACTGAGAAGGTAAGTATGGATCAAAACATTTTAATAGAATCATTTAAATATACTCAGGGAGCTATCTGCTTAACCTCACCAAATCATTTCAAAACCTAAAGCAGCCCTGTAATAGTGGGACTAACTGCCTCTAATATTGTTTTTGTTTTTGTTTTTTTCTGCGGCATGCGGGCCTCTCACTGCTGTGGCCTCTCCTGTTGCGGAGCACAGGCTCCGGACGCACAGGCTCCGGATGCACAGGCTCAGCGGCCATGGCTCACGGGCCCAGCCGCTCCGCGGCATGTGGGATCCTCCCGGACCGGGGCACGAACCCGTGACCCCTGCATCGGCAGGTGGACCCCCAACCACTGCGCCACCAGGGAAGCCCACTTTTTGTTTGTTTGTTTTTTTTTTACATTTTTAAATAAATATTTTAAATAACAAGATCTTGTGACAGGTCTAATAACTTCTGTGATTTTGAGGTAGAAAAGAGTGCAAACAATAACAAATGGATATTTTTATGCTAAGCTTTCTTGAAACAAAGCTTCCAGTACAAGAATGGATTTGTGGACTTCCCTGGTGGCGCAGTGGTTAAAGAACCTGCTGCCAATGCAGGGAACAACGGGTTTGAGCCCTGGTCCGGGAAGATCCCACATGTGGCGGAGCAACTAAGCCCGTGCGCCACAACTACTGAGCCCGTGTGCCATAAATGCTGAAGCCCGCGCACCTAGAGCCTGTGCTCCACAGCAAGAGAAGCCACTGCAATCAGAAGCCTGCGCACCACAATGATGAGTAGCCCTCACTCGCTGCAAATAGAGAAAGCCTGTGCACAGCAACAAAGACCCAAAAATAAATAATAAATTTCTTTTTTAAAAAAGAATGTACTTGCGCATTCACACAGATGCTCCACGCACACATACATCCGTGAAGCAAGCATGTACTAAATGCTGATGGGCTGCATTGCACTTAATTGCGAAGTTCCATATTTTAAAATTCTTTGAGAATTTAAAAACATTAGATAAGGGATAGTTAGGGGGTTTGGGATTGACATCTACACACTGCTATATTTAAAATGGATAACCAACAAGAACCTACTGTATAGCTCAGGGAACTCTGCTCAATGTTATGTGGCAGCCTGGATGGGAGGGGAGTTTGGGGGAGAATGGATACATGTATATGTAGGGCTGAGTCGCTTTGCTGTGCACCTGAAACTATCACAACATTGTTAATCGGCTATACTCCAATATAAAATAAAAAGTTTTAAAAAGTAAATAAAAAAACATTAGATTGATACATAATATGTCATTGGGATTTCTTAGAGAATTGATTTTGCCTAATTTTTTTCCAATATATTTTAAATAAATTAACTTGTTTGCTTATCTAGATATTATCTGATTGATTGGTGGATTTTATATATTTTTTTACAAAGCCTTATATTCCACTGTCAGAAACAATTTAGTTCCTGGTACCAGTGATCCTTCTGCAGGGAGACTGAAGCACAGACGTTTCCAAATCAGAGCAGCGTGTTCTAGGACAGCATCTTTATGGAACAAAGCAAACCTCACTTTATGTCATAAGCGGGACATAAAGACTTTCCATAAACCAGAAAATATATATTCAATATCCCTTAGATGGACACAGGAAAATGAACTGTGTACCAGGTTACTAGATGACTTTCATAGAAAGGAATATCCTTAGTCTTTCTCTTAAATTACCCAAGAATTCACATTACTAAAACCCAATTTCCATGGACAACACAGAATGGAGGCATGATGCCAAGACAATTGGAGACAAAGTTCTAGAATGTAGGCTGAGGATAAAAAAAATAAAGGCATGCAGTTACTGCTCTACTTAATTCCTTTTATTCTTACACACTTTAAACAATGGATTATGCCCTTTAATTTTTTGACTTCAAAGGCACATTTGAAAGGTGTTTAGACAGTGCCCGCAGGGCTTGAAATCATTAAACCTGAATTCAGAAGGCTCATCTGGGTGGAGCATTGATCACACCCGTTCATCCCTAAAGCTGGAGTGAACACAGTTCCAGGTCTCATGATTCAGAAGTCACACCAGGGCCTTTAAAGCTTTAATACATTACGAATAACATCCGTTTTTGCTGAGCAATTAAAAATATTTTTTATGATGGGAAATTTCATACATTCACAAAAATAGAAAGAAGTGTATAAAAAGCCCTATGTACCCATCACCCAGCCACAGCAATTAGTAACAAAATGTCACTCATGTTGCCTCTGTATTTCTACCCACTCCCCCTCACAGCTGGGTTAATTTGAAGTAAATCCCAGTATCATATTAGTTCATCCATAAATACTTTGACATGAGTCTCTAAAAGATAAAGATCCTTTGGGGAAAACATTCTATAATATTATTATACTTAAAAAATTAACAGTAATTCCCTTATATAAATGTTCAGTCATGGTTCAAATACTCCTGATTGTATCACATTTAAAAAGAATAACTGCTATGTTAGAACGAGAAGCTAAAAAAGGTCTACACATTGCATTCATTTGAAGAATGAATTCATTCTCTTAAATCTCTTTAACCTATAGGCTCCCCCTGCCTCTTTGATTTTCATGCAATTTACACATTTTCTTATAGAAATATAAAAGTAGAGAGTCATTTGAAATGTATTAATCACTTGAGCTGGAGAACAGTGCTTCTAAACTTGAATGTACATACAAATTCCCAGGGGTCTTAAAATACAGATTCTGGGGTAGCGCTTGAGTTGCTACAACCTCCCAGGTGATCTGTATGTTGCTGGTCTGGGGACCACTCTATGAAGAGCAAGCCTGTTGAGTTCCACATTATAAATATTGCTGATTTTGCTGATTACATTCCTGAGGTGCTTCTCTGTTTCCTGTGTTTCCTGTAAGTTGATATCTAGAGGTTTGAATGAATTCCAGGTCAATTATTTTGGCAAGAATTCTTCATAGGTACTGCTGCATGCTTTCTATTGCTTCACACCAGGAGGACCATCATGTCTGATTGTCCCACATTTAGTGATGTTAAATATTTAGGGCAGTCAACCCCGATATTTCCACTACAGAGATCCCTATTCGTAGTTTTAGCAGCTATTGACATCATCATCATCGTGATGAATGGTTCTCAACACTGGCTACACAGTAGAATCAAGAGTCCTCTTTGAGATCAATTATATCAGAATCTCTGGGGTTAGGCCCAGGCAGAGAGAGTGTGTGTGTGTGTGTGTGTGTGTGTGTGTGTGTGTGTGTGTGTGCGCTTGCACACTCGTGTACCTGAATGTGCTTTAAACCCCTCACATGGTTCTAACAGGTATCATGTAGGGTTGAAAAACCATTGGCCTAGATCACTTTTTTTCATTCTGGTTTCCAAATGGTGATATTCTCAATCGATCCTTTTTTCTTCATTTATTTTGCTGAGCTCTTAATGTGTGGAAGCACTGGCTTAGAAAATGAGCCAGGTAACAGGCTACAAAATAAATCAGCTCCCATTCATACCATGAAGACACTCCTCGTCCTCCCAAAGCCACCCCCTACCCTCCCCACAGCCCTCCTTGGTTTCAGGGACCCCCCTCCCCAGGTACCTCAAGCTGTCCAGAGCCTATCACTCCACCAGGTCTCCCCCATCATGCCCCATCAACCTCTCAAGGCTATCTTGGGGAGGTGGGGATGGGCTTCTAATTTCTATACTATTTAACCTTCTTCAAAATGAGCATGGGTTATGTTTCTAAAAAACATTTTCATTTTCAGAAGAAAAGGAAAATGTGAAAAGACCCACTTTTCTAACTCTGCACTTTTGCTTTAAATCCCCATGAGTCATTGAAAATCCTCTTGATTGACGTCTTTGGGCTACAGATGCCAGCATTAAAATACAGAGATGACTGTAATTTGGAAAGTGAAAAACCTCAGCATCCCCTAATCTCACCCCATTTCACCAGTCAAGGCTTGTCCTGGAAGGAGGATGATCTGCAAGTAGATAAACAGAGAAAAATCTGAAAACCTAAAATCTTGCCACCTGTCACAGGAGGAAAGCTGGTCAGAATCTTATTCTTCTATCTTCCTGGCTTCATCACTCTCATCCTCTTTCTCTATTTTAAAAATATATCAGTTATTTAGGGCTTCCCTGGTGGCACAGTGGTTGAGAGTCCACCTGCCAATGCAGGGGACATGGGTTCGTGCCCCGGTCCGGGAAGATCCCACGTGCTGCGGAGCCGCTGGGCCCGTGAGCCATGGCCGCTGAGCCTGCGCGTCCGGAGCCTGTGCTCTGCAGCGGGAGAGGCCGCGGCAGTGAGAGGCCTGCGTAACGCAAAAAAAAAAAATAATAATAATAATTGAACACTTACATGTTAAAGATGATTTGAGTATACAGAGAGGAGACTAAAATGAGAGAAACAGGTTTAAAACAGAAGTTCTTTTATTTGAATACTGAATACATTCTGTTGGTACAGAGTGTGCTGAGGATGAAGTATTTTAAAGAAAGAAAAAACACTGGTAGCAATACAATTAAAATGGAAAAAAAAAATTTAAAATATAACACAAATGACAAATAGATACATTAGCATTCTGTGAAGCCCACTTAGGGCATTCCATCATCTGTAGGTTGTAGTTTAATTTAAGCTTATTTCAGACATGAATATTTGGAACTGTCAAAAAAAAAACCCCAAACCCAAAAACACACAAAACCACATGACACAGCAAATCAAACAGTGTATCACGATTTATTAAATACCTTTAATGAAACCAGTACCTGACGATTAGAAAACAGTTAAACCATTTGTTTAAAAAAAAAAAAATCCCTCAAACCAGTGTCCATATTAGAGGTGACAGTGTTTCTTTTGCAGTTCCTACCATAAAATAAGACCACGGTGAACATTCCATATTGGAATTTATCTTTTCAATACAAAGAGTGGGCTCTGCCCATTACAGCAGAATGACTCAAATTTAGTTTTCAGTTCCTGCGGATTCTCAGAGCAGCAGTAAGACAAGTCTCAGGATCATCATGAGGCTAGATTAAAACAAAAGACAGGCAAGGGGAGGGTGACTCAGGAGGTGTGAGACGGAAGGGTTGTGCGTTCACCTAACCCATGTGGTACTAAACCCTGGCTCCCAGCGTTCTGCCCTGCTTCTACTCCCTGGGGCAGGGGTGATCTCACCATCCCTGGATCCCTGTACTTGAACTTCCAGATGTGACTGAATTAAAAATGTTCACTGAATGAAGGAGAAAAATCAGAACTCACTGTTCTGAAAATCTGGGATGAACCTTTGCGAGAGAAAGGTTTGGAAAGAAACACAAAACTTTCAAAACCTAGTAAAGGCAAGCAACTTGAAAAACTAATCAAGGGGTGATCTAGGGATGTCATAATGACAATCTCAGCTTCTTTCCACGTTTAGGGTCTTGTCTTCTTGACCTATAAACCCTACTTCTGACTCCTTCCACCACCAAGTATCATTATTAGAACAGGGCTATCATTAGAAAGCAGTCCTTTATAATCACACTTTCATTCCCAAATCATAAACATTATATCCAGCCACACTAGAAAATTCTATTGAAAAATAGAAAGGAGAAAATTACCCATTGCATTACCACCTAGAGATTACTAACAATTTGAAATATTACTTCCTATCTTGTTTTTATATACCGAGACTTTTAAAAAATTGAGATCACGCTATATTTGCTTGTTTATTCTGTTTTCATTTCCTATTATGTCAATATTTTCTAATGACACTAAACAGTTTTTGAAAACATGACAGGTAATGCTTGCTCAATATTCCATTAAGTGGACAAAACACCTATTGAACCATTTCCTTACTGGTGAATTTTCAAGCTGTTTCTAATTTTTCTATTCCACTAGAAATAAACTTGCAATAAACATCAGTCTTTGTATACATCTCATTATTTCTTTGGAATAAATTCCAAAAAGTGAAAATGTACATCAAAGAAAATGAACATGTCAATAGCTGTCAACATATAAAGGCAGCTTCCAAAGAATTTAAAATGTTAAGTATAAATTTTTACTTGGTAATGTGCTTAATCTCATGGACAGAATTACTGAGATTAAGAGAAACTTGAAGCTCCCTATTTATCTTTTTAAAAAATATTAAGTTTTCTCCCTTAAAATTTCAAAGTAACTGCGACAGACTTTCACTTTGTCCAACTCTCTAACAGAGATTATCAGATTTAAATGAATACCTTTACTGTCTCAGACAGGTAAATCCTGAGAAAAAATGAGTCTGAATTTAATTCTTTATTCTGAAAAAGGTAACTGTGTACATGTGATCAGATAGCACAGCAACGCTAAGTGTATTTGATAAAAATGTTCACTCGCACATAAATGTCAACGATTGAATGGATGATATTTTAAGGTTTTATAATCATGCTGATTGTAATACAAATTACTTTGACCTTTTAAGTTAAAACAACTGACTTTTGCCAAAAATTCAGCACTTCAAAATGACGGCAGAGGAAAGAATAGATCAAAATAAGTTTTTCTTACCTTAAACCTGCAACCAGCCCAGCTGGCATGATTTTCTTGGATCTCTTAAACCTCACCCCCATTATGGTGGCCAGGAAGAAAGCTGTAACTAAAAACCAAACCGGTGCGTGAATCAGCGTCTCAAACATGTTATCAGTGCTTGCTTGGGGAAAAAATGGATTTCATTTCAGCTTTCTAATATAACAACTATTATGTATTGGTACTGAGTTGCTATTTTCTTGAAAAGATAAAGTGCTCTATTAAAACACTTTACAAAATAGCTTATCAAAATAGTTTCTGAGGAAACAAGCACGTTAAAATCCATTCCTGAAATATCTTCAAAAGAAAAAGTCTTTTTCTAACTTAATTTCTATTTATAGAACACTCCTGGGAAGGTCAGGACTGTGTCTTATTCAAGTTTCCTTAGGAACACTAGGCAGTATACCTGGACCCACAAGAGACAGCCAAAATATGTTTAGTTAGCTGAACGGAAGGAAAAGAATCAGTTTCTAAAGTAAATCTTTAAAGTAAGACCTGATTAATAAAATAATCCTAAGAAAAGGCTGACTGTTTTTATTTTATAGCATTCCATTTTGGAAATGTGATGCCTGAAGAGTACATAAAAACAGCCTAATAATATTAAATTCAGAAGCATTATACCAGCCTTTAGAAGCTAAACCAGCATGATGAGAGAAGCAGTTTTATGGAAGAGATTAGGGCACTGATGTCACAATTTAAGAACTTTCAAGGAAAAATCACTTGCTGATATAAAAACCATGACTGACAATAAACATACATTAACTATTTAAGTGCATATGCATAAAAAGCCCTATACATATACATACATATATATGTGTGTGTGTGTATATATATATATTTTTTGCTGATATATTTTTATCTTCTGACATAATGTCATTATTAAAAATATCCCTTGCTCCTATTTAAAATAAGGGGAAAAAATCCCACTTAATCTCTTCCTCTCCCTCAAACAAAGAACTGGTACAATTTGTCTTCCTTTGTATTTTCTTCCACACCCACCAGGGCACTTTGAATAATCATCAGGTTAAACAGAGACCATTTCCTTGGTGTAGTTTTCCAAACCTTCCCTGTATTTGTCTTTCAACCCAGACAGAAGAAAGCCAAGCATCCTGGGACTTTAAACACGCACAGGTTTTTTCCATTTTCCCTGTGGACATTCTCCTACTATAAGCTCAACAAGGGAAGAAGCTAGAAGAGTCAGCCTTGCTTTTCTAAATCTTAAGGCAAAGTGGGACCTAAAAGCTGTTTGTGAATTAAATAAAATAATGCAAGGCTGTCTCTTTTTAGATATTTTCACAGTAACACAAACTATGCTAATATGCATTTAGGAGCATTAGCAGAAAATCCAGACATAATTCCTTGCTTTTTCTAATTTTATTTTATTTTTCTAGTAACACGTTTTATAGAAATATTCTTCTGAGTTGGAAGGCCTGGCAGCAACATCATTACTTTTGATCAGGTCTGTGTAGAAAGGAACAAGAACAGTGTTCTGTCTCTGCACATGCATACGCCCACCTGCCATGTCACCAGTATCTTCTAGTACACCGAGGCTAGGTATCAAAAAATTATCCCCAAGCTTTGATTCTCCGTAACTGGGAAAAACGCCTTACTCACACAGGGACAATTTTACGTCTCGCTTGTCATTGGAGACACGGTAAGCTCCACAGCCAGCCAAAAATCCAACGGAAAGACCAGCAATCAAAGACAGAACACCACCTGGTGAGAAAAAGTACGGGCTCAGAGAGAGAATCCCCAAATGAAAGGTATACCTTCATCGCTCCACATGTGGAAAAATGCATTTCTTCCTGGGCACTGTAACTGGTCAAAGCCAAGTTAGGTATCGGCTATCCATGGACAGTTTCTAAGACATGACTGTTTCATGGTGAACCCCAAATGTGAGGCAGAGGAACCCCAGGTACATAGCAATGGGAGGGGTAGGTATGGTGATAAAGCCTGCCTGTAGTATTGCTTCTGACAGTGACTGCGTGGTCTTGGACAATTACCTGACTTGTTTACGCCCCTCTTTTATTCCCCCTGTTCTCCTTGCCTCCATTTTTTTACTGAGGTTGTGATGATAAAAATAAGATGAAATGATATTTTCAACTCATGGAGATAGAGAGGGGGGCCTATTCAAACCAAGCGATGGTTCTGTCCTGAATAATTAACAAACCTTCCAGCCTCAACACATCAGGACTCAGGGATGGACTGTGACCACAGAGTAACAGGAAGAACCTGGTCACTGACGCAGCCAGCCAGCCACCAATCCACCCCCTCCCCCACCCAGCGCCCGCCCTGCTCAGCGCTGCCTGGGGCACTGTAATAGACACGAGCACTGCAGGGTGCACGTGCCAGTGCCACTGTCACCAACACACACAGTCCCCACTTCCGGGCACTCAATCTATTTAGAATCTTATCGGATTGGAATCCCTAGGGTCAAGGCATCTCTGGGGTTTTTTGTTTTTGGTATTTTTTTAGATTTAAATTTATTTTTTATTTTTATTTTTTATTGAAGTATAGTTGATTTACAGGGTTGTGTTAGTTTCCGGTGTACAGCAAAGTGATTCAGTTGTAAGGTATCTCTGTTTTTTAAACAGCTACAGGAAAGTCAGATTGCAGCAGGGTTAAGAACCACCCTTAAATTCAGATCGCAGCACCTCCCACACCAAAACACACAATCCATCCAGAACAAGAAGCCACATGCACTAGGTTGTAGTCTAATTCTACAGGCAACAAGTGAAGGAGGATGCCTGATAACGGAAGTAATCCTCTCCTCCCACACCCTCCAGCTGCCCCAACACACGCACGCACACGCACGCACGCACGCACGCGCACACACACACACACACACACACTCACACTCTCTCTCTCTCCCCCCTTTTCCTACCCTTTGAAAAACTGCTAATGAAGGAAGTAACCCTGATAACCATATAGACCTGAAACTCAAGTCCCCCAAGGTCACCAATATAACACTCTTCGAAATATAACTTCATTTAATGAATTTCTTAAAAATATAAGAAGCAAATATGAGACACCATGACTGCAAATGCTTTTACCTTAAAACAAAGCAAAATAGAAAACTTGATCTTTCATTTTTCTCCATGAAAATCCTTCAATTTATCAACTGGGTTTTTTTTTCCATCTTTGCACAGAGATGAAGAAACCACTTCAGATATCATATCTAAGTAATTTTCCTTTGCAACACACAGTATCAACATAATTCAGTTTTTTGACACTATGAGTATATAAACAAACCAAAAACCTCATTTGACAATGAGTGAGTAGCCCTGAAGAGGGTAAGTCAATTAATTACGCAATAGATATTAACAGGTAAAGGGAGACCCAGATGCCCAGGCTCTGGAATGACAGGCTCTGTCCACCCAGCCCCATGGAACCCCCATCCTTCCGAGAATCCCATCCACCACGTGCTTCTTAGCTTCTCGTCCTATTTACAGACCCTCAGACAATCCTAGCACAACCACCAACCTCCCACCAGGTCGCTTATTAGCTTCTTGTCCTGCTTACAGACCCTCAGATGATCCTAGCACAATGACCAACCTCTCTTTGATGAAAAATCTGGTTTGGGCTCACCTCTCCGCTTATATCCCAAAATGCTTCCGAATGTCACCAGGGCTGCATAACCAAAACCAATCAGGTCCATTGGCAAGGTTCAAGTCTAAAGCAAGGTGGAAGAGACATATTTTACAAGATAAGACTCTGGGGGAGCAAATGTGTATAAAAATGATATGCATTCCACAGAGTTACAGAAACGAATTTCTCTAACATACTAAGAAAAGGGCAGCTAGATCTTCACTTCTCCCAGCACTCAGTGCTGCCACCCTCATCACTCTCAAGAACGCTCAGGGCGACACCTGAGGCTGATTCTCCTTCCTTATCTTCAAGACTTGCTGTTCCCTCAGCTGTGTACTCCCTTCCACTTCCCCATGATGACTTCTGCTCTGGTTAGCCGGGTCTCGTCACAGGGCCGTGATGCTGCCATCTCCGCTTTGCACTCCCGTGCCTGGAATGTTCCCCCGCTCCCCCACCTTCATCCCCAGCCGCCCTCTACACCCCATCTCCCTCTGAACCTGCTCCCCTTGTCAGCCGCCCCACAAGCTCCTTAACCACTCCTACCTGCACCGTCCACCTGGTCTGCAGCATCTGCTCTTCTTCCTCTAAATTCCCTGATCTCAGCAACTCCACCTTATAATTCTTTCTTTCGTATTTGTACAGATATTTGTCCCCCCTCCTCCTCACATCGAAAAACAGGAAAGGGGTAATGTGGACGTTTGCTTGTTGACTGAAACAAAGATTTCCTTTCTGTTTTTGTTTTTTTTTTTTGGCTGAGCCATGTGGCACGCAAGACCTTAGTTCCCTGACCAGGGATCAAACCCATGCCCCCTGCACTGGGAGCGCTGATGGAGTCTAAACCACTGGACCGCCAGGGAGTCCCCAAAGATTCCCTTTCAACATGTGCTTTGCACTAGCTTGGTTATGAGACAGCTCTCCTGTGGTGGCAGAGATGCCCACGCTTGGTCCATGGTAAACCATTAAAGGGTACAATGCAGCCCTGGCATGAAGTTAACTGAGTAACCATGACATTCTGCAGGTATCACAGCAGCAGCTGAAACATCCAGGGGCTGGAAGTTCTAAGAAGCTCCACTGAAATCCTGCCTGGGATTCTCTAAGATGTAGGAGAAAGTGTGCTAGCTACAGGCTGGAGACATGGGTTCTGGTCACTAGCGGCTGCTGGGCCCTGGACCACCCCCCATCCCTAAGAACAACTCCCCCAAAGTGAGGGAAATAGACAAGATAAGCTCTAAGGTTCTTGCAGATTTTTAAATTCTAAGATTCCTGGTGGTGATTGCACATCTTAAGTTTTTTACATCTCTATTTCCTCCCTGGAGAAAGTAGTTCTTTGCATCTACGAGGAATGGTATATGAGAATTCTTTGTATTTTCACAATTTTCTCACTGCTGCCATTCAGGTTAACCTGGTCTTTAATTCTCTGTAGCAACTGGTAACAAACTGACCCAGAAGAATGGAAAAGGGGTCTTGAGTTGATCTCAGAGAGTAAGCTAGCACTTAACTGTGAGGAAAGGTCTGGGGAGGGAGCCCAAGGCACAGGAGGAGGTGATGGCACTGAAAAGGAGGCAATGATGGAAAATCCTCAACGTCTGTGGGACAAAGAATTAAAACAGGATAGTTGTCGATGCCCAAGAAGTTGTCCAGTGGGATTGAACATATAGGAAGGAAGGACCTGTGTTCAAAAACCATTTGTTGACTGAATGAGGGATAAACAAATAATGAGGATGATGTTTCTGAGCAATCACCATGTGCCAGGCACCACCCTAAGGCCTTATATGTAACAACCCATTTAATTATCACCACAACCCTACGAGGTAAGTACTATCCCCATTATTATCCCCATTTTCCAGATGAGGTGGCTGAAGCACAGAGAAGGCAAGCAGCAGCCCCGAGGTTACACAGCAAAACCAAGATTTCAGACTCAGAGAAGTCTCATTCCTAACCAGCAGTACCTCTGAAAACTGAGTTAGCTGCTGAAAGAATGAATGTGAAAGTGAGCCTGAGGTTCCTCAGAGTTTTGAATTCTGGATTAAGTAATTCTGCTTGGCCTCGGAGCTTAGCCCACGCTGCACCGTCTTCCACCTGGTGACCTACCATCTTCAGCCCTATGAGAGCCTCACGTCCAGTCCTACTTCCTGTCTTTCTCAAAGAGCTCATCACATTCCACAATGCATGCTTGGACTTCAGTAGCATGTGATATTAGGCAAGTTCCTTGATCTCTGTACCTCAGTTTCTCCATCTGTAAAATAGGGATAATAAAAATATCTACCACACAGAGCTGTTGTGGCGATGAAATGAGTTAATGCTATAAGGCACTCAGAACCATGCCTGGCACACAATGAACACCCAACAAATACCAACTGCTCATATAATGATTCCTCTCTTTCACACTTATATACATTTTTAAGCTTGACATAAACAAGGGCAATACTATTTCAGCACAGTGAGAAATCAACTGAGGTAGGGTGGATTCATGATGCTGGCATTCATAGACTCAAACCATAATAGTACAACCTGCACTTATACCAAATTCCATCAACGACTTTTTCTTGGGCGTCTTCTGTGTGCAGGCAGCAGGAAGGGATGGAAAGCCCCACTGATGGACACGGTCCTGGTATGCCAGGACTTCCAGTGCAGCACCATGGAGGCGGCAGCTGCGTGAGGGAGCCCTCAGGAGGATAGGCACAGGCAACGCAACCAGGAGCTGCACCTACTGAGGCTTGGACCCTAAAGGAAAATTCCTCCAGGAAGCAGGGACCCAGCTGAGGTCACGGGGAGGGCAGGAGTAAACCAAGGGAGGAGGGTGGCAAGGAAGCACATGTCCTAGGCAGAAGGGAGACATGTGCAAAGGCCTGGTGGCATGAGAAAGCATGGCATGGTTTCAAAATGGAGACAAGTGCAAGGGGTGTGAAAGTGCAGGGGGCTGGTGAGCAAGGGCCAGATCACCCCTGGAAGCCCTGTAAAGGGAGTCTGGTGAAGACAGGCTGGGAGGCAGTAAGCCAAGCAAGGGATGATGGTGGCCTGGCCTGGAGAAATGAGGGTGGAGCGAGGTGGACAGATGTGAGAGGTCAGGAGGTTGACTCAACAAGCCCAGGTGTGGGGAGGGAGCAGGGGGGATAAGCCTCTGGCTTGGACCACTAAGAAGAGGGGAGCCTTGATGCTGTTCCCTGAGACAGGGAACAATGGAACAGCAGCAGGTGTGTGGTGGGGGCAGGAGGGGGGTGCCCTGGAATGATGGAGCCCAACTTAAACATAATCAGTCTGAGATGCCCAACACACAGTCAGGAAGCACCCTTCCACAGAGATGTGACGCTTATGAGAGAGATCACTCCTCATCAGGTAGTAATTGAGGGACCTAATTCTCTTCTTAAGTTAATCACCTGGGGTGGAAGCCTGGTTCTTCTCCCTCCTCCGAGTCCCCCAGTTCTTCCTCTGACCCTCTCTTGGGGACCCATCCCTTCTACCTGGTGTAGACTTACTTCCCTTGAGCTTCTCTCTCCTCTGGGCCAGTCAAGCTCCTTGAGGACTAAGCTCAGGTTCAATTCATCTTGTCTTCCTCACAGCACCAAGCCCACTACCGAGCACTTAGGCAGGTGCTTAGTAAATGCCTGCTGAGTGAATGAGTAAGTGAACCAAAGGAATAACTTCTGCCTTAAGACATTACGTAACTGACCTACCCTCGGTATAGCTCTAGTGCCAGGAAAAAGCCCTTCATCGCCTTAGTGAACTGAGTGTTGTTCTAAGGAGGCAAAATAAATCTATTCTCAATCCTTGTAAGAAGTTTCGTGCTTACAGCGAAAATTCAAACAAAAGGCAATCAGCTCTGGTGCTCCTTTTCCGTGGCAGGACCGTATGTCCTGCTCAGAATCACACAGGAAAGCCAGAGGCTGCGTTAACAAGGGCGGGATGGGCGTGGGTACGAAGCATCACGCGTTCCCATCGCAAACGCTATGCCCAGCCCTTGGAAAGGCCAGAAAGCATCTTGGGTGCAATGCAGCAAAATGATTTACTGCACAACGCACAAAACCAGATGAAGGGGCCCTGCCTTGCCCTTAGCCCTCCAAAATTTGGGGAAACCACTAAGAGATTTCCCGTAAGCTATTATATAAAAAGCATTTTCACATGCTGAGTATCAATAATTACCTACCTTTGAACTCCTTGAGGCTCGAAAGACACATTTTCGAGTGAAGTCTGGATGGTGCTGGGAAGGTTTAAAACCCTGCCAAGCATTTCTAGATGGTCCAAGAGCCCCACCCTCTTCCCCATCTCTCCTTAGCTCTAGGAAGGTAGGAAGGAGAACAGGTGGGAGATTCAGGACCGCGGAAGGAAGAAACTCCGGCAATTCCCAGGAGGAGAAGAGAAGCGATTTCCCCGGGAGAACAGACTCCACCCCCTGCAAAATCCTCCCAAGGTTCTCTGCGTCTTTAACTGCCTATTTCTGCACCGATGCAGAAAATTACGGGCAGGAAAGTCTCGATTGCGAGATGTACAGCTCACCTGCAGCCCCGAGCTGTCTCCGCGGCTGAAAAGAGCAAAGTCGGGAGCTAGGTGCGGGAAAACTTCGTACCTGGAGAAGAGAAGCTGACCCCGCCGCCTGCGCCTTCTACTCTGCGCGTTACCTCCCAGTACTGGGTGGGGCCGCTGATTCCGGGAGGCACCGCCCCCGCCTCTCGCGCGCGCATGCGCGGCACTCCTTCCACTGCAGCTCAGCCCTGTCCCGCCCACGCCCGCCGGGCGCCGTGGAGGTTAGTCGGTTCTACCACTTGCAGCGCCTGACTGTAGCATCCCAGGCGGCGGCCACACCTGGTCACTCGCTCCGGACCCGGCCACTCGCTTCGGCGACCCGGCTTTTGGTCCTGGCCCTGATCCCGGGACTCGGGTCTGGTGCCTCCTGCCGGACGGACCTGGAGTGACATGCATTCGCAAGGAGTGGGCCTGGGTGTACCAGGGATTCCAGATGGCGAAAGATTTTTTAACCGTTGAAGAAGTTCCTTCAATATTTAAGGGACGTTTGTGGGACCTCTCCAGCAACCCAGGCCTTTTACATACTCTCCACCAGATTGTCCCCATTTTCAGCGGAGGGAGGTAAAGTTCAGAGAGGCGAAGGGATTTCGTTGTCCACAGACTCAACTCCACAGGGTGCAAAGGCTAGAGCCTGAGTTTGTCTGGTTTCAAAGCCCGAGCACCCTTTATTACACCGCACCATCTACGAAGGCATCTAGATGTGGTGGGGAGACCAGGATCCCGGTTTCATACTTCAAGCCCAGGATTTGCTGGACTTAAGTACCTGAAGGGGAAAGGTACAGAGTGCCAGAATTGAAAGGCACTTTAAATCATCTTTCGTTCCAGAATAATACGTTCTCAGGGATGAACCTTAAATTGATCTGGAATCCTGCATCCTGGCTACAACTTCTCATCTCACTCCAGTTTTGCCTTCCAGGCCACTGACAGTAACTCCAACCCTCTTCCTTCTATAATAGCTCTTCAGAGATTTGAAGAAGGCTGTCATCTAGGGCTTATCAAGCAGCTCTAGGGGTGCCGTGGGGCTGGGAATAATAGAATTTCTTAAAATTAAAAAAGAAAGAAATCTTAAGAATATATCTTATATCTTGTGAAATTTGCTGAATCTATTCTTTGTGTTTAAAAGTGCTTCAAGGAAGCAATGAGACTATCTAAGATGAGAAGTCTAAGGTGGGCATAAGGAAATAGGGTTCTGGGAGATTCACAGGAGAGTTGATGGCAGGTGCCAGAATGTGGATGGAGGAAGTGGTATCCTGAACTTCGGCTCCAGGTTCTCCCAGCTCTCCCTCTCATCCCCTTCTTTGCCCATCCTTACCTCAGGGCATGCTGGCACCTTTGCGGGTGCATGCTCTCACTCTGTCTCTCTCTCTCTCTCTCCCCCCCCCCCAGACTCCCAGGACACTTTCCCTAACCTGAATAAAACCAAAAACCCTCTTGGGATGCCTCAGTGTCTTTAACTAATATGAGCCCCCCCCCAAGTAAATAACTTCCCCCTGGACCCCAGTGCCTGGATGTATAAGATGCTGAGATCCCTTCCCCCCCTGTCACTGAGGTCTTAGAGACTGAAAACAGCCTCATGGTATTCCTACTCAAGGCGTTTTCACCCAAATTGAAAAGAGCAAGGTGAACAACATGCGGGAACAGGAAGGTTCTTAGGCAAAAGGGCCACTGTCCTCTCAACTCACATGCCTCCAGCTGACACCTACTCCGTCTAATGGGAAGGTTAGACAGAGCATGAGACGAGAGTGCAGTAAAGCCTATTCACCTCCACCTCTTTGTAAAGCTGTCTGCTCATGATCCACAGCATATTCTTAACTTCCAATGTGCCATCAACCCTTGGGCAGTCTGGACAAATGTACAAGATAAAGTATGTAGGATTGACAAGGAAGCCAGTTTTATTGAAATAAAGTTATCAAAATATTGAACGTTTAAATCTGTGATATAAGATGTGCTTCATTATTAAATTATGAGATCTAGAAGTGGGTTTTAATAATTACCATAATTTCCAAGTAGTTGTGCACATAAACAATACTCTGAGGTGTCTGCAACATGAACATCTGATTTCTGGGGATGACAGTCACAGGTTCTAGCGCTGCTGTGGTTTGCTGCCAATTTTCCTAATGGAAAGAAATGCTAAATTTTACTTAGACGTTGGTGAGTACAAAAACTTCTTTTTCCCATCCAAGTTCTCAGATCTTCTGATTTCTATCCTCAGGCTTCCTTGGATTTGCAGAACTCCCAGTCTCTAGTGATGCAGGGTTTCCTAAGTTGTATTTGGTGGACTTGGATAAAGGGAAGGCAAGGCTGAGAGCCCAGGCAGGACCTCCAAGGACGTCTGCGCCTCAGCGAGTGATCTGGGATCCTCAGCCTGGTCCCCATTTTCAAATGTTCAGAAACTCAGTTTATATCCATTCTTCCAGGGGCACCCTGGCTTTGGAAGACTGAGTCATAAAAACCAAAGTCACAAGGGACTTACTGATTTTTAAGCAAACAAACAAAGCCTGTTTCAGGTCCTCGATTCTTCTCTTCAGATCCCACACGATTACTTACCATTTAGGCCTCTCTCTGCTCATCAGTCCAGAATGAGACAGGCAAGTGCCTCCAAACCAACCAAAAAGTTTACATTTGTGCTATCTGACGAGTCTGCACATAGATGAGCGAAGTCTAGTTCGTATTTGGGCAAAATACCAACAGCCTTTTGTTTTATGATTTCGGCAGTTTCATTAAAATCCTCATAGAAATCCAGAAGACGATCTGAAACTCCATTTTTCAAGTCAAAGTACCTGAGAGCTAGAAAGAACATTTTTTTGTTGCCATGATTTGGTGCATGGCTTGCAGCCGATATACTATAGAAAGCATGATGGTTGGTGAGAGATGACAAAATCAGCTCTACACTGTAAGGGACCGACACATCTGTTATCAAAATTTCTCCTTCTGTTTGCCCACAGAATATTTTGGTCACAACCTCTGAATCAGGAAAAGTGACTTTACTCAGCTTCATAGAACAATCAAGGCAGCCATAGGACAAGGCATGTCTGTCTGTGTAGGACGCCCATGCTAATTCACCAGCTGCTACTTTTGGGTGAATGCTGATTTCATTTCCCAAAAAGACACCACCTTTGGCTGGTTTGGGGGCACTTGCCTGTCTCATTCTGGACTTGTGAGATTGTCTCGAAATGCGCTTTCACATCCCGTTCTCCACCACGCCCCATCCCAAATTCTTTCCCACACAGTGTGCAGGATGCTCTGTGTGGGTTATGTACATCCCTGATCCAGTTGTATGTGTCCTTACATTTGTCGTTAAAATAACACAGTCGTTTAGCCTTCTTTTTTGGTGATGGGAATCATGCTTGCGTTAGTAGTATAAACGTTCTCATTTTCGTTATCTGACCTCTTAGAAAACATGGTCACAGTTCTCAGTGTTTTAAAAAAAAAAAATTAAACTAGCACTCTTCTGATACAAAGCACAACAGTTAATCCCCAGGCTGGTATCACAGCTCATGCCACCAACGAACAATTTTCTGAAATGGTCGGGTGAGACACATGGCCACAATAAGTCTTAACAAGGAAGCCATGAGCTTTGAATGTCTTACTAGAAATCCATGAGCTAAGGTAGGGCAAGATCGCCCAAAGCTTTCACTGGAAGGATTACAAATAAAGCCACCATCCAGCAGCAAAAGTCCACTCCCACGCATCCTAAGTATGAAAGATTGTACCTTGGAAAGACGTTAACAAATTTATACCACCTTCTTACTGAGATCTCAACTCCACAGCCCCTCCAGGCTGGGAGGGGAAAGAAAGGGCAACCTGGCCACAGCGGAGGCCACAACTGGAAGACACCCTCCTATCAAAGTGCTATCATCAATCTCTATCTTCCTCTGTACCCAGATGTTGCTGTCGAGGAACTTGGCCTTCCTGGGGCAGAGACTGCGGTCACACAGCGAGTCTGTTCCCAGCGGGAGGGGAGGATGGAGGCCCTGGGTAGGGCGCGGCTGGACCTGGCTCAGACCCAGTCCGAGATCACACCTTGCTCCCGGCCACCTACCCTCTGGGCCAGGCGGTTTGGGGACTGCGCCCAAAGCCACCCAGCGACTCCCGCCAGCTCCCCAGCCCCCACCCGCTCCCTCCTCGCTCTTGCCGGGTTCTCGGGGCGGGTTCTGGAGGCAGCCCCGTGCCTGTTCTCGGCCAGGCGCGTCATCTCCACGGGCTGCTCGCCCTCACCTGCTTCTGACGCGCAGGTCAGACCCTTTTGTCCCCTCCCCGCCGAGGACGCCGCGGAGACCGCTGGTGGGCAACTGCCCCGTGCTCGACAACTGGCCCAAGTATCTTTACGCGAGCGTTTCGGAGCGACCGTTTATAGGGCCCAAGTCCGCTGGGGCGGGCCCACTTTTCCTAAAGCGTATGCTCATTGGCTGAACCCGCCTGACACTCAGCCCTGGGCCGGCGTCCTGTTGACCCTGACGGCGACCTCTCAGAATCCTGGGAAGTTTGGCGTCTTCGGAGGCAGCGGAGCCGCGGCGCCTCAGAGGGTTCCCGAGGGCCGTGGAGCCTGCGAAGGCTACCTCCGCCGGCTGACGCCTCAGCCTTCGCCCCGCGCGCCGGTCTCGGGCTTCACGGAAATGAAAACAAGCCAAGAGTAAAACAAAACCAGTACAAATCCCCAAGTCAAAGCAGCTACAATCAAATTCAAGGAAAGCAAAGGTAAATGAGTTTTCTCAGTATAATTAAGCAAGAGTCATTTTTTGGCAGAGGCAAAGTAAACAACTGAATTTCAAGGGGGTGAATTCAAGAAAAGGTGAAACGGGAATCTAACTTCAGTTATAGGATATTTATACCGATTTCTTTTTAGACCTTGATAAGCAGAAGTTCGCTGTCAAAGAATCCAGCTTTTCTTATTTGGTTGCGTTTCCTACAAACGGCAGCAGGGGGCACTAGATGCTCTAGTTTCATTCAGGTAGGCGAGGCGTTTTAAACCTTGTTAGAGTTATTATCAAACTCCAAATGGTTTCCTCTTAGAAAACAGGGCGGTGGTCTGACTAAAAGGATGTAGGAGGACTTCCCTGGTGGCGCAGTAGTTAAGAATCCACCTGCCAATGCAGGGGACACAGGTTCGAGCCCTGGTCTGGAAAGATCCCACGTGCTGTGGAGGAGCTAAGTCCGTGAGCCACAACTACTGAGCCTGCGAGCCACAACTACTGAACCCCACGCGCCTAGAGCCCGTGCTCCACAAGAGAAGCCACCGCAATGAGAAGCCCCCGCACCGCAACAAAAAGTAGCCCCCGCTCGCCACAACTAGAGAAAGCCTGTGGGCAGCAACAAAGACCCAACGTGGTCAAAAATAAATTAATTAATTAATTTTAAAAAAAGAATGTACCAAAAAGATAACAATTTCTGCACTACAACCTGTTGACTAAGGATTACAGTTTCCTGAAATATTGTGATGGGGAGAAAAGGTCAATTACAGGACCTAAGGGGGAATTTTCAGGTGGGCTCTAAAAGAGACAGGCAGTGGAGAGTGAACAGGGTACCGCTGACTCCCTGTCCTAGCCCTGCCATCTGGACTCATTTTGAACTTTTGCCAGGAACACGGGACTTTCCGTGCTACTGGGACTGAGAGGTTTCCTGGAATTTGGCACTTTACTATAAACAATAATGATAGTAACTAACGTTTAATGAGTATTGTGGGCCAGCCACCTTCTGAGCATTTAATCCTCCCAATAACCCTCCGGGGTAGATACTGTGTCATCCCCATTTTACAGAGGAGGAAACTGAGGCAACTTGCCAAAGGTCATGCACACAGCTGATAAGTGTCAGATCCATGTTATAGAAAAGAGTGTGCATGCAGGCTCTGCAATCATTCTGCCTGGGCGCCAATCATGGCTCCACTGCACATTTTATTAAGAGAGGAAAGCACAAAACATTATGACTGGCACAGAGGAAATACTCAGTAGTGTTTGGTATTATTATTAAAAGTAGTCCTTGCTCTCCAAGAGTTTAAAATTTACTTTAAGAGGTTGGTAAGATTCATAAGGCAGTAGAGATGCCTATTGAATGGGTGAATGGGACAGAGAAGAGATGTGTGGAAGTATTTGGAGGAGGGAACAGCTGTGAAACAAGAGTGGTTAGATCTGGGTCACAGGTCACTCAGCATGGCCCCTGCTTAAATGAGTAATCTGCATGTCATCATTAGAAGGTGGTCTCAGATCATGAATGGCTTGAGCTAATCACTATAATCTTTGTGTTTGGTTATCATATGGGTGGGTGTGTTTAATTAAAAATGTAGTCGATTTTTACTAGTCACTAAAATTGTCTTAAGGAATGGTATGGTATCTACTCTTTTAGCTAGAGGAAGCATTTATTAATTTACTAATTTTTCAGAGAAAGCATTTATTAATTTAACAAAACTGTTGCATGTTATATGGTCAGGCCCTTCAAGATGGCTGTTCTCCTGCTCTCTGTGCATCCCCTGCTTGAGCAGGCCCTGCTTCCCTCACATAACTATTCAATCCTCTTAATTATAGGGCTGAATTAGTCCCTGGTAACTGAGCCCACCTGATGTCAATCCCCCCGTAAATGGTAGCCTCCTTCTCCCCTGAGTAGCAAAGACTGTTGCCATGTCCTGTCCTCTGGACGCAGTGGGGAGTTTCTCCAGGACCCTTTGTAGGATTCCCCATGTCCAATAAACCATTGATGTCTCTATCACTGTCTCTGGGCTCTGCCGTCCCGAGGCTGGACAACTACAAGACTTGCATGCCTGTGGGATACAGCCCAACAGATGTCAAGCCATGGAAAAGGAGTCTGAGTTAGAATAGGACTCTGAGAGTTAGAGACTGACTCTCGAGGGGGATGGCAAGAGGTATTATAATTGAAACCTGAAGTCTGAGAGGCAAGGAGTCAGGGGAACCGCATTGTGGGTAGCAGGAATGGCCTGAGCAAAGGCCCTTCGGTGGGGAAAGGGCTCCATGCCTTCTGAGAACCAAAGGAGGGTGTTTGGTTGGGGCTAGAGAATTGTGAATTAGAAGCAGAATAAATTGGTTTAGCAACGAGCTGTGTTCATAAAGAGCTGGGCTGAGTATGGTTTCCTGCTTCTGAGTCTTCTATTTAAATCTGGACTGTGCAGTCGCCAGATGTTGCTGCGGGGAAACTTCCCATCATGGGGTGAGGGGTAATCTTTGTGTGCATCTTGCTTTCCATTGGTTGTCCTTAACTGAGTTTAACGCTCTGTGTCTGTGTGTGCTTGAACCCAGAAGAGCCTCTGTTTTGGATGAGGATGACTCCTGACTCTTCTCTTTTGCTTAGCAGGAAAAGAATGGTAAAATGGATTTACATTCGTTCACTAGCATACTTGTCTAACTTCATCTTCCCCAAAAGATTTCTTAGAATAAAAAATAAAAACAAATATTAGGGCTTCCCTGGTGGCGCAGTGGTTGAGAGTCCGCCTGCCGATGCAGGGGACACGGGTTCGTGCCCTGGTTCAGGAGGATCCCACATGCCGCGGAGCGGCTGGGCCCGTGAGCCATGGCCGCTGAGCCTGCACATCCGGAGCCTGTGCTCCGCAACGGGAGAGACCACAACAGTGAGAGGCCCGCATACCGGAAAAAAAAAAAAAATTAAAGATAGCTCAATCTTGGGACTTCCCTATGCAGGGGACCCAAGTTCGATCCCTGATCAGGGAACTAGATCCCACATGCATGTCACAACTAAGAGTTCGCATGCCACAAGTAAGGAACCCGCCTGCTGCAATTAAGACCTGGTGCAGCCAAAAAAAAAAAAAAATCCTGTTCCTCTACATCCTCATCAGCATTTGGTGTTGTCAGCGTTAAAAAAAAAAAAAAGCTCAATCTTTCCTATTCTGATGGCCTCCATGGAGCCACTACTGTACTTGTAGCCACTACTCCTATTCTGATGGCCTCCATGGAGCCACTACTGTAAAAATCAAACATGTGAGAAAGAGGACTTGATGTACAGAGTTAATCCATGTGTCTTCTTCAGATCTCTTTGAGCAAACGACCCTTAATGCAATAAAACTGGCATCTTTGAGGAAAAGCAGATTATCTTGTGTGATAAGGGTGCCTTTTCTCATTACGTTAATGTTGCTCTGATCATGTGTTTAAGCAATGTTTTTAATTTAAAAGAAAAGGTCCCAAGAGACAGGGCATAATAATACTTGGAAACATGCAATGGAGAAACATTCTGAAAATCCACTCAACAGTGCAGCGGGACTCACTGTAAAGGTGAAATTGGGACCAAATTTAAAGAAAAGAAAGATTCAGCCCCTTTCTCTCTCCTTTTTTTTTTTTTTTTTTTTTGCGGTACGCGGGCCTCTCACTGCTGTGGCGTGGCCTCTCCTGTTGCAGAGCACAGGCTCCGGACGCGCAGCCCCAGTGGCCATGGCTCACAGGCCTAGCCACTCCGCGGCATGCGGGATCTTCCCGGACTGGGGCACGAACCCGTGTCCCCTGCATCGGCAGGCGGACTCTCAACCACTGCGCCACCAGGGAAGCCCCTCTCCTTTCTTCTTATAGTTCATTCTAAGGGGCTAATTGTTAGAGCAAGTTTAAGTGGTATATCTAACAAATTTCATGGAAAGAAAGGCAATGAATATTAAAAGTTTCTGAAATTCAAACCAGATGTGGATGGAGAGTTAATTTAAAAACAACCACACACCTGTAACACCTTGGGCAGGCTCTGGAACATCTAGCAGCATTTGTATAACTCATCTTTTCAGGCTGGATTTAATAAAGATTTGGGGGATGAAGACGGTTAGGAAGAAATTGAACTATTTATGAAATACATTTTTTTAAATTGGTAAATTATTCCAATTAGCAAAGTGGTTAATAATGCTGGCTTTTAGGCTGAATTTTTCAATTTGTGAAGCTTCAAGACTAGGAGACTGCCAGGTGAATAAGAAACGGTCAGGGCTTCTCCCTGAAATTGACTGGGGCTGTGGTCAAAATGTAATAGGATGCTTCTGTGTCATTCCCTTTTGCAAAGATGTCGCTACAGACAGACCTTTAGGAAAACTCTATTTCATTCATCTTAAATTGTCTCCTTGGAGGCTTCTCAAATGCTTAATTCAGTGGTCCCCAAATTTGCTGCCCATTGGAATCACCTGGGCATCTTTGAAAACTACTGATGCCTGGCTCCCATCTCCTGATCTTGTAATTTACCAGGTATGGGCTGCAACCCAGGCATGGTTTTGTTAAGCTTTTTATATATACATGGGTTGTAAGAAATCATACAGAGAGATTCCTTATACTCTTTCTGTTACCCCATGGTAACATCTTCCAAAACGGTTATACAATATCACAACCACCTTATTGACATTGATACATGCAAGATCTGGAACATTTCCATCACTACCAGGATCCTTCCCTCTTGTTGGCCTTTTATAACCATACCTACCTCCCCACCCACTCCAACCCCCTCCTTAACCTCTTGGCAACCACTAATCTATTCTCTATTTCAATAATTTTGTCATTTCAAGGATATGATATACATGTGATCATACAATATGTAACCTTTGGGGATTAGCTTTTTTTTCCACTCAGCATAATTCTCTGGAGATTCAGCCAGGCTGTTGCAGGTATCAATATTTAGTTCCTTTTTATTGCTGAGTAGTGCTTCAGGGTGTGGATGTACCACAGTTTGTTTAACCATCTGGATTGTTTTCAGGTTTTGACTATTAGGAATAAACTGCTATAAACATTAATATGTACATACTTTTGTGTAAACATGCACTGTCATTTCTCTGGGATAAATGTCCAGGAGTGGAATTGTTGGGTTATATGGTTAGTGCGTGTTTAGTTTTTCAAGGAAATGCTGAACTATTTTTCCAGAGGGGCTAAACCATTTTTACATTCCTAACAGCAATGTATGAGTGATTCCATTTCTCTGCATCTTCACCAGCATTTGGTGTTGTCCGTCTTTTATATTTTAGTGTAGTGATAGCACGTTGTGGTTTTAACTTACATTTCCCTAAGGGCTAATGAAACACCTTTTCATGTGCTTATTTGCCACCATTTGATGAAATGTCTATTCATGTCTTTTGCCCATTTTCTAGCTGGAGTATTTATTTTTTACTCTTGAGTTTGAGAGTGCTCTATATATTCTAGATGCTAGTCCTTGGTCACATTTGTGGTTTGCAAATGTTTTCTCCCATCTGTAACTTGTCTTTTCATGCTTCTGGTGGAGTCTTTCCATAGAGCAAAAGTTTTAAATTTTGATGCAGTCTAATTTATCATTGTTTTATGGGTTGCGCTTGACATTATTCAAGGACTATCTAGCATTATGCACTAAACAGACATTTGGTCAAATCATCAGAGTCCCTCACTACAAAAAGCTTTCATGTTAAAACTTTCCATCCAGATGAAGATGTTTCCTTCTGTTGTCTTGTTTAGGTGTGTTGACTTTTAAAAGATATATGTGGTTTCAGAGAAACCCCATGGACATACAGATAAACTTAAAACTTCCAAAGATGTGAACTTCAAGACTACTATTGCTTATCAGATCTTGTCCTTGACATTCTAGACAGGCTTCTTTCAAAGAAAGCTCTTTACTCATGGGGATAAGGGAGTTGATGGATAAAAGAGAAATTTCTGGACTGTCACACAGAGGCAATACAACTCCCACCAAATAAATAGTTCATTGTATAAAGAAGAAAAGAACTGTTGTCATGATGGGAAGAGGTCAGGAAAAGGCTCAGATGTCCCAAACAGAATTAAAACTCATTCATTTGAATGGAATTACTACTCATTCATTTGAAAAATAAAATAGGGGGATTTAAGCACAGTCCATGGGGATTATGAATTATGGTCAGTGTGTCCCTTTATTTAGAATGTTTGGGGAGGAAGAACTTTTGTATAGTCGGAGGAGTGTTTCCAGTTACTAGAGATTTTCAAGAAGACCCTGGACCACCACATAGCAGGGGTGTTGGAGAGGCGAGTCAGACACTAGAAAGTAAGGTATACAAGGTGAGCTTTGAGAACCTATCTAAATCTAGTGTCTCTGGCATCATGACCTTTCTCCAGCGCAAGATTCAGAATATCCTGGAAAGGAAGAGTATAGGTAGGACTGATCCCAAGAAATATAGGCAAAGCACCAGGAAGAAGCCAGATAACTGGAGGAGAGACTTATCTAAAAGTTGGATTTATGGAGCTGGAAAAGACTTTGGCAGGCAGCTATCTTGCTCTTGATAAAGAGATGGAGGGAGAAACTGTATTAGTCAGATAGGCTAGACTATGATGCACTAATAAACCATGAAATCTCAGTGGCTTAACATAAGAAAACTTTATTGCTCCCTTATGCAAACTCCTGGTCAGGCATCTCCTTCAAGTGATGACTCAGTGATCCAGGTTCCTTCCATCTTCTTGCATGTCCTTTCAACACATGGCCTCTAAGGTCCATGGGAAAAGGGAAGAGGATTGAGGAAAGGCACCTGGCTACTTTAGACATCCAAGCCCTGAGTATTCCATTCATCACTTCCACTCGCATCCGTTAGGCAGAATGCATCCATCCCACAGCTAACCCAACTGCAAAGCAGGCTGGGAAACAGAGGACCACACAGGTATCAGTGGCACACCTATAGTTTCTGCCACAGGAAACCAAAACCTAGAGGGATGCCATGATTTCATTATGACCATTGTGTTAATGTTGACAGAACTAAGATCAGATTCTAGATAGGATGACCTAGAGGGTTAAATGTAGTATATGATGAAGCCTTCTATGGCTGGATCCTGGTCATTCCAAGATTCTTTTCTGCCCCTTCCCACTTGGCAGCTAGAACCTCAACAAAACAGAACTGTTTATAGTTCCCAGTGCCTGCTTTGCTCCTGCAGCCCCTTACTTGTGTGTGAATACCTTCTACTTCTTCACCTACCTCCTCTTTGCCTACTTATTCTTTAAGACTTAAGCATCTGTGCTTCCAGGAAGCTGATCTCAATCTTCTGATGCCCTGCTCTCCAGATTGGGTTAGGTATCCTTCTGTGCATCTACAGTATCCTGTGCACCTCTAACATCACAGTTACTAACGGTTGTGTCATTATCAATTTTTTATTCTATTTCCTGCCCTAGGTTGTGTGCTTCTTGTAAGTGAAGGACATTATTAAAATTGTAATAATTTAAAAATTTTTTTGACATACAGCAAATCTGACTTTTTGTGTACAGTTTATGAAGTTTAACAATTGTATGTATTTATTAGAGTTGAGATTTTCCTGGTTCTTGGTATGCTGAATAATTTTGGATTGAATCCTGGACACTTTGAAATTATGTATGAGACTCTGAGTCTTGTCTGAATCCTATAAAATGTTGACATTTCTGTTTTAGCAGGCAATCAACCTAATTGGTTTCAGGCTTCAAGGTCTGACCAACTTGCTGTGGGAGGTGTTTGCAATATCAGTTCTGTCTTCAAAGCCTTTGCAGGGCTCTTCTGATCTATCTGGTGTGTACACCACCTAGTGGCCAGTCTGACGGTGGGCGGTGATCTCTCCCAGGGGTTTATTTCTCAGTCTCCCATAGACTTTTCATGGTCAGATTCACACATACACAGCTTCGGAATAAGCCCAAATTCTTAAACAACTTGAGCAGCACCCCAAGCTGCCTCCTCTCTGAGATCTTTTGAGATCTCCCTGGTGCTCTCTGGTTCCCCGAAGTGTCCCTTTCTGACCCTCATCTGCTATGCATTTCCCTTAACTGTGCCCATGTCTGGAGCTGTTGGGGTCACTCAGTGAGAGTGAGATAGACCCCCATCCCCAGGTTTTTTTTAGTTTGGATATTAAGATCAATAATGCCACACATACAACAATAGGGCATGAAAAAGTTTATTATTCACATTCTGGAGAGAGCAGGGAGAGCTCCCAAGCTGGTCTAAAAATGGCTTGAGAGAGCCAGGAAAGAAGGCCGGCTTGGTGTTTGTGTGCTGGGGGGTGAGGCTGGGGTGAGTTCCTGGAGCTGGAGCTCCATGGTTTGAGCCGCCTGCTAGTTACAAGGGAGTATCTGAGCTTTCTATCAGTTTTGCCCAGATATGTGGCAGAAAGGGAAGGGGGAGTGGTAAGGCTTGAGAGCTATGAGCAATTGAACATCAAGAAGAGAATCAGATCCATCGTTACAAGGGCCAAATGGCGGGAAGACAGAAAAAAGCAACAGGCGTTTGTGCTATTCTCTTGGGCCAGTTCTTCTGATTGGAGAGGAAGATTCCTCTCCCTCAGTTTTTAGGTACCTGTGGGCCATCACAGTCTAGGTCGTGTGAGAGATTAAGGAAAAGAGAAAGAAGGAAAAAGAAAAATGGGGAATTTTCCCCATTCTCTCTGAATGTCAGGAGACCTCTTTCTCACTCCTCGTGTCAGAACTAGACGGCGTCTCCTGGAGCCTTCATTCTCCATCCTTGCCAAGGTTCACCTCTAGGTCTGGGGCTGCCCTGAGGCGAGGCCAGGCCAGGGGATACCAGAGGGAAGAAAAGTGTCAGACTCACCACCAGTACAGTGGTACTTCAAATTCTGGTCTTGTCTCCAATCCACCTGCTACTATTTACTTTTCATTGTAAATACCTGCTCCGTGTATTCCGTCCAGGTTTTATAGCTGCATTCAGCGGAAGACACAGGGCTGCCTACCCCATCTGACATAGAACCAGAATCTATCTAATTTCATTTTACTCACCTGGGCCTAGCACAGGGCCTGGCATATGGAAGAGACTTAACAGATTTTCATTGAATGAACAAAGTGAACGGATGAATGAACAAGTCAGTCATATGATTTATCTACAAATAACACAGAAATACTCATGTTTCCAAAGAACAAATTTCTGATGACCATTCCATGGTCAATTCTTCTCTCTTCTCTTCCTGGGAGAGTGAGGCATACAGAACAGATCTAGCCTGAGTTTATTTAAAAAATAATTTTTCTTGTTGAATCTTTAAATCAGATAAGTATTTCAAAAACCAAAGTTTCTACCTCTTTGGAAAGGGTTTGGGTTGCATAGGTTTCAATGAACTTTCTTAAACTCTTTTACCTGTTCTAGGATTAAAAGAAAATAAAATGAAATTGATGAGGTACTTCCTTTAGTTGCACGTGTTTACAGCCTAATTACCACCTAAACAGGCTGAACGGTAAGTTTAAAAAAACTCTGCAGAGCTCTATGGCCCATTCATCTATCTGCATATAAATTATTGGAATCCATTTACAATCACAATGCAAGAAACCCCCAGGTTCTTGAATAGCAGGCTCTTTTATTTCTGCCTCTTTAATCCTAGGCTGCTCTGACCCTTGCCGGCAACAGAATTTAGCTGGTGAGTTCAACATGAAATCGACTAGGGTTCATCTTTTCCATTCTTGAAGTTGGCTTTGACAGGGACCACAGGAGTCAACGGGACCTCTGTGCGTGGATGGGATTCCCAGGAGAGTCAGGAAGGGACGGATGATTCATGAGATAAAGCATCCCAAAGGGACTCCGCTTCCCTTTTAATTTTGTGCCCGTGTGAGGAATTTTGAAAACTGATGCTGCTGAAGACAAAATTCCCATCATGAGCTAAACAGGATCCCTGACAGAGAGGAAACACAAGCTTCTGAGAACCAGGACCCAGTTCTCTTTACATAGAGGCCACACCGGTGGAGAAGGGCACCCAGCCAAGTAGGGTGCACACTCTTTCAAGTGAGTTGAGGACTTGACCCCCTTCTGAAGTCCCTTTTTTCACTCCGTCTGATTCCATAAGAACAAATCAGTAATCTGCTCTGAGTGATCAAATGCCATTTCTCTCCGAGTCTGCTTTTCTCTGCTTCCTTTTTGTTCTGTGTGGCTGCTTTGGGTTTTTGAATGGCTTTTTCTGTCCTGATTTATCACAGGTATGAATTGCATCCATATCAGGAGTTCTCTCTTATGGCAGGTTTGGCACCAAACGGAGAAGTTAAAACCCTTCCTAAGTCAAATCCACTTCCAGGGAGCTCCAGGGAACTATCCGTGCACTTTGGATGCTGTGGTTTTGGTTTTATCTGAGTTTTGTATAATTTGCTGCAACCTGGAACATACTTGATTATATAAGAATTTTTATCGACATGGGGTTGGTCTGGCCACAGAATCCACTCCCTGCCCCCACCCTGCAGTCTCAAAAGCCCAGCAACCTGCTGGGGTGCATCCTCCAGATGGGCTGCCATTTAGTCTAAGCTGACTCCTTGAGGAGGGCTCCTGCAGGTGGACTTTCTTCCTCTGAAGACCTGGCCCCCTTATGGGGACCTCCCCGCCGCCACAACTTTCCGGTTGCTCCCTGGGAATGTTTGTTCTTTTATTTATATATGGATCCGGCTAATGGAAAGAGAATGTGACAGATAGTCTATGTTTAGGATTTTTCTTCCTTTATTTCTCCTCTCCTCCCGAATGCAGAGAAGGGCAGATTAGCATCATAAATACGTCTTCACCGCAGGTATTGTGTGTCCCTCCAATTTTCTTTTGTTTTAGAGATTTTCCCCTCTTGTAAAAACTGCACAAGTAAAGCATGTTTGTTGCAGAAAAATTAGAAATAAAAAGAAAAAAGAAACGTCCCATTTTTTTTTTCATTAAAATATCAGGCTGAGGTCACTTCCCTCCTTCCAGTCTTTCTGACTTATCTCCTGCTCACTTTCATCGAGTACTGATCTTGCCTTGCCTGGGGATGGCGCCCCTAGCAACCAACATTGTTTTATTCCTAAACCACTGTAGCAAAGGTGCTTTAAGGAAAGTGTTCTCCCACATTAAGTACAAAAGGAACATGTATCCATGATAGAACAAAATATTTTAATGAACAGTTTAAACAGCTCTCTTATAAGGAAGCTTCGAAGTGTGCCACGACACTGCTTCTTAGGTTGGCTTCCTCTGACCAGCCTTGGTCCTGATATTTCTTGACCCTGGGTGATTTGTCTCTTGAGGGTAGTGTCCAGAGTTCCCTTCTTAGACCCTCTGAATGGTGGTTCCTTGCCAGGCTGACCGGGCTCTCAGCTCCCAGTCTGTAAGAGGATGCCTTTCCTTGCACATTCTTCTTTTTTTTTTTTTTAATGGGCTTAAATAAATTTATTTATATTCAAAATAAATTATTTTTTATAAAAATTTTTATTGGAGTGTAGTTGATTTACAATGTTATGTTAGTTTCAGATGTACAGCAAAGTGAATCAGTTATACATATACATATGTCCACTCTTTTTTTAGATTCTTTTCCATATAGGCCATTACAGAGTATTGAGTAGAGTTCCCTGTGCTATACAGTAGGTTCTTATTAGTTATCTATTTTATATATAGTAGTGTGTATATGTCAATCCCAATCTCCCAGTTTATCCCTCCCCTTCTTGTATATTCTTAACCCCACGTCTCTATAAACTCCTTTTCCCATTTTTGGGGGCAAGTGTATCAGGTATGAACCTCAACTTATAAATTCAGGAAAGTAGACATTTAATATTCTTTTTTCTGTAAACCAACTTATTTTCTACTTCAAACCTCCATTTCCTCTGATGGCAGGAGTTTAGTCTGTCAAAGTGGGCTTTATACACACGCACATATCCACCTAGTCTGGGTCACCATCTATCCATGCTGGCCTCCCCCCTATTATGCCTGCTCCTACCTGGCCTTTGGACTGTTCTGGTCACTGCTAAGTGATCCCTGACCCAAGGCCCCCCCAGTTCCAGCTTGCTGTCAGCTCAACTTCTTACTACTTTGAGTGCAAAGGATGGGTCTTCTTTTCCCACGTGGTGCTGGGAAAAGCAAAAACCTCCGTGGGGCTAGCTTTGCACTTCCTTTCATCTCTGCTATTCTGGGGTGTAGAGGTCTCTGTGGGCTATTTCAAGCCTGTGTTTGGGGCAGCTACATCGTTTGCCAGATTCCATGCAAAATGAAAACACAGAGCTGGGTTGGGGCTGGGGAAGTCAACATCCCCTTCCCAAGGGCCCACAGTGCCAGCCCACAGCGGACAGCCAATCCTCAAGGGATGGCCACCTTCACGCCGGTACACATGTACATACTTGGTCCTGGATGGGTGGGCAAGAGACCTCACCAAGTTGCACACCCCACGATGTCTGTGGTACCCTCAGCCTGAGGCCAAAAGGCAGATTCCTTGAATCCCACCCCCAGATGCCATGGGGTGGGTGCACCAGGCCCTGACACCCCCAGTGCCCACAACCGCGCCCAGGCCCGCGCCAGTTGTGGAGAGAGCTAGCGGAGCACGGCCCAGGCAAAGGGAGGCTGGCAGGGCCTGTGGCACCAGGGTACGGGGGGTAGGGGGGGCGTACCTCAGGGATCTCAAGCCAGACACAGTGGAGGCAGGATGCACAAGAGCTGAGGCTCCAGGCCCCCGGTGCAAGCTCCAGTGTCCTGTGGTCTGCTTTACAAGTCAGGTTCAAAGCTAAAACTATTAAGAATTTCAAGGTAGCCACCGCAGAGCATCAGACCCAAGTGCGAGGGCCTTTTGGGAGCGGTGCCCCGTGCGCGGTACTGGCCACACAGCCAAACAGGCAGGCCTGTGTGATTAGACACACAAAAGCTGGAAATAGGCTTCTTGTTTCTTGTACTACCTCAGCCCTTGCTTGGTGCAGTGAGAATAAAAGTGTTCTAGCGTGGGGGGAGAGGTGTATGTAGGGGACGTTCCTAGAGTAATAGGAATTATCAGAAAGAAAAAAAAACCCTGAATTCATATTTTAAAAATGTTTTCCCACCACACAAGCATCAACAGATCCTAGCCCTCCTGGACCCCTGGCTGTAGTCCTGCATCTGATTCACAAGTGGGCTCATCTGTGGGGCACCAGGGGCCCTTCCACCATTGCCCAAGCTGCACCTCCAGCTCTGGCCGGCATCTCTGCTGGGGGATGAGGTGGGAGGTGGAAGGAAGTAATCTACTCCTAGTCTACTAGAATCTAGGACTAGGGCAGCGCAGTGTGGAGGTTTCATGTCAGCCGGCCAAGCTCTCTCAGAGGTGTATTTTAAAATCTAAACCTGATCTTCAAAGTGGGGTGCCACCCAGACAGAACTGCAGCATCGGCATCAGTTGGGAACTTTTTAGAAATGCAAATTCTCAGGCCCTGCCCCAGACCCACTGTACCTGAGGCTCTGGGGATGGGGCCAGCAGTCTGTTTTAACAAGCTCTCCAGTGAGTCCAATGCGCAGTGAAGCTTGAGTGCCACCGCTCTAAATGTGTTACGTGGGGGATGCTTTTCAGGATTCTTCAGTAAGGTTTCATTTACAATCTTATAAAATGACTGTTGGACCTAGTGCTCACTGACAGTTCAGAGAATTCTAAGACGGTTCAGCAACTCCAAGTATGTCCTCTAACCATATGCTACAATATTTGGAATTCCTGCATTAGAAGTTTATTCCTTCAGGGTCTCTTTTAAAAGGTAAAGCTTCTACTGGGTAAGTTCATATAAAAGTATCTGTGATACCTGTCATATTCTGCTTACCATGGCTGGAAGGGAGAGGAGTACATCACAGAATAAGGAAATAGCTGAGCCAAGATAAGCATTGCCTGGGCTTGGCAATTTTGCCTAGAGTCGGCATTTCCAGAACTTGTGCAGCCGCTAGAGTAAAACCATTTGTTTGAAATGGGCCTGATATCTTAACTGTAAAATCAAATGAGGGGGAGAGAAGGAAAGAGTGAGTTCAAGGGTGTAGAGGTAGGTGAAACCTCAGTTCACGTGCTGGCAGCAACTAGCTAAAATCTTAGGTAAGTTACTTAAACTCCATGTCTATAGAATGTGGTGATATAACCCAAAACATTATATCAATTAGGATTTGGTTGCAAGTGACAGAAACTCCAACTCGAACTGGTTTATGCTGTCAGAGAAGAAGGTTATCTATTGGCTTTTGTAAATAAAAACTCTAGAGATAGTTCAGACTTCAGAAACAGCTTGGACAGTGTTCAGAAGAGGCCACAAGAATGCAGTGGTTCTTCATTTTACTCTCTGCTGCTCTGTGTGTTGGCTTCGTCTTCAGACTATGCAAGTTGGCAGGATGGCAGCCCCAGCTGCAGCCAACATGTCTCGAGGGTTCAAGTCTGGATCTGAGGGCAAACCCTGGAGCCCAAACAAACCCCCAAAAGAGACTGATTGGCTCTGATAGGCCTCCCTTGAGTTATGTGCCTACCCCTGAGCCAGTCACTGACCACAGGGGAAGCTGACGCTCTGGATCAGACACCAAGCCTGAGTTGTACACTATCCCTGGGGTGGGGGTGGTGGGAGGCACTGCCAATGCCACAAAACCACAGGGGATGGAGGTGGGGCGGGGTGGTTCCCCACGAACATGGGAGGTTGTTACTGAAAACGGAGTGAATGGAGAAGGGCTGGCCAGGAAGCCACACACGTCCACCACGAGGATCTCGGTTCCCACATCTGTATTCTGTGAGGTCCTCCCACGGCCCAGGGTGCTGGTGTCAGAAGCCACATTCATCAGACCGCCCTCCAGATGGAGCCTGGGTTGGGCTTGGGGAGGAAGGAATCCTTCTTCTATTTAGGATGACTAAACTCATCCCCTTCAACAGCTCCGATGGAAAGGCTGTCCCTCCTGGCACAGCAGCCCAGCTTCTCGTTTCTCTGTGAGAGTGCCATCCACACCACACATCTGCTGGCCCCACCCCTCTGTTCACTGCCTTCTCCCCGTCAGCCTCCCTCCGTCCTCCAGCCTCCTCTCTCAGCACATGTGTCTCTCTTTCTTTCTCCCTTCACCCCTGACCCCCTCTGTCTCCTGTTTGGCCTTCTCTGCTGCCTGTCTCTGTTTCTCTCTCTCTATTGCTGACTGGCTGCCTCTGTCTATCTATCTGTCTATCTCCCTCTCTCTATATATATATGTCTAGCTCTCTCTGAGCTCCTGTCTCTGTTTCTCTCCATCCTCTCTTGCTGGGATTCTGACTGTCTCTGTCTCATTCATTCTTTCTTATACTGTCTGTTCTTCTCTATCTCTGTCTATTTAAGTACCTTCCTGTCACTTTCTCTACCTGCCTGTTTCATTCTTTGTGTCTACTTCCTTTTCTCATCTGCCTTTGTCTCACATTTTTCTTTCTTTCTGAAATAGTTCCCACTGCTCTAGACATGACTCTAAAATGTTCACAATCCATGCTTACTCCAAATGTTTCTTAGCCAACAGACAAAGAGTTTATAAGGATGGAGCAAAGACCGTGAAGGGAGGGAAATTTAGAAAGAAAAAGGAAGCATTAATGGGGCACTGTGAATAAGAGGTTATTCAAGCCAAAAAATACACAGCACACACACACATTAAAGTCACAAGCCACCTTCAGGCAGGCATTGAGCTTCTCCACCACAGTTAGAGTTGAGTTTGGTTGAAGTCTTGTTTTTCTTAGTTTACTTTTTCTTAACGGAATAGTTGCTCCCTGGGTCTCTAAGCGGTCTGGATGTCCATAACTGATACACAGTCTCAGCCTACAGCCAGCTAGTTTACAACAGGGGCAATGAATGTGACCTGACTCTGCTATAGGACACCTTTGTGAGTCCCATCCTGTGGACAGCTCAGTCCTGATTTTCTTTGTGGTGGCCACCCAGGTCCTGCTCCTCAATGGCTAAATACACCTCTGATGCCCAACTCAGCAAGGGCTGACATTGGGCCCTTCTAACAATCTGCAATTTCCAATTCAGTAGGAGACATTGCTGGGTTTTGAAAAATAGAATGTTTTTCAAACATTAGAAGGAAATATCTATCCAATAGGCTTGGCACCGAGATTTTATTTCCATATACATTTAAAAACTGGCTTCACATAGCATCCCGAGGACTGTCCTGATCTTCAATGAGTTAGTCTTCATTTACTCATGTCTACATTTTCAAAGGTCAGACATTGGCTTCTGCAGTCACTAGCATATTTTTTAACTACTATGACGTAAATGGAAAAAAGAGTGTAAGGTCATAGGATCTTTTATTCTTTCCTTTCCAACTTTAACACTTAGCTGCTCTATCATGGTAAGCAAATCAACCTCTGTGAGTCTCAATTTCCATGTTAGTAAAATAAAAGATAACAAGTGCCCAGCACAGTGCCTGGTACTTAATTGGTACTGAGTAAAAATGTGTTTTCATGTAAGAGAATGATGCTCAGCTTTGGCTGCCCATTAGACTCTCCTGGGAAGCTTTTTAAAGCCTGAAGCCCAGGCTGTAGATTAGACCCGTGATACAGTGGATAAGACTGGGTCTGAGACCCGGCAGCAGTATGTTTTTAAAAATCCTAGCACTCATTCTACCCCAGGTAATTATAATATACAGCCAAGCCTGATAACCACGAATTTAAGAGGAGGTTGACCTTAGGTTTGTGATTGTTGTGTGCTTAATAAAGGGTCAAAGCCCTCTTTTTTTTTTTTTTTTTTTTTTTTTTTTTGCGTTACGCGGGCCTCTCACTGCCGTGGCCTCTCCCGCTGCGGAGCACAGGCTCTGGACGCGCAGGCTCAGCGGCCATGGCTCACGGGCCCAGCTGCTCCGCGGCATGTGGGATCTCCCCGGACCGGGGCACGAACCCGCGTCCCCTGCATCGGCAGGCGGACTCTCAACCACTGTGCCACCAGGGAGGCCCCAAAGGCCTCTTTTTTAAAAAGTGTGCTCTTGGACCATAGTCCTCACGAATCAATTTCCCCAATTTCCAAAGTTCGCCTGTTCCTATAAGCTTGTCTACAATAAAAAAAAAATGACCCCTGGGCTTTCCTGGTGGCGCAGTGGTTGAGAGTCCGCCTGCCGATGCAGGGGACATGGGTTCGTGCCCCGGTCGGGGAGGATCCCGCATGCCGCGAAGCGGCTGGGCCCATGAGCCGTACCGGTGAGAGGCCTGCGTACTGCAAAAAAAAAAAAAAGACCCCTAAAAGTTTCTCTTTGGTCAAGGGGAAGTACATGTTAAACACTCAGTTCAACAACTCACACTGAATATTTTCCAGGTACTGAGAATTGTGCTAAACCAAAAAGCCTCTATCTTCAGAAAATAAAATCCGTAACTTAAAAAGGCCCACCACAAGTAAAAAGCAATGCTTTGTAAAACAAAGCAAAACAAAACAAAAGAAAAACTTCCTTTCCTTAGAACTTGATGCCTTTAAGCACACACCCTGCCAAGTTAATTTTCTGCTGAATATCAGCTCTCCTGCTGCCTGTAATGAGGGGCCTAAGAAGAGGAACAGGAAGTTTACACTGATGTGGGAGGTTTACTGGAAAATTCTGTGCTAAGAAAATAATTTCAGTGGTCAACACTGCTAACAAAAATACATTGGGCTGACCAAAAAAAAAAAATCAAACAAGCTTTTACTTGGTGGGACACTGTTTTTAATCGAAAAAAATTATATGTACATTTATGAATTTCTCCCTCATTTTGATACTTTTGGCACTCTCTGGAAATGATATGTTTCTGTTTTCTTTGTTCTTCACTCTGCATTGGTTGTTCTCAGCCCAGAAAAGAGGTATAATCTCAGAAGGGAAATAAATATATGAAAGGGGATCCAATTCAAGAGAGTCCATCAGAAGCTCCTCTCCTCTAGCGCTGAAGCCCTTGCTGTGGTGTTTGTGTGCAGCATCTCACATCTGCTGCCTATGTCTCCAACTTTCCCCTCACTCTCTGGATCCCCAGATTCATAGGCTAGTCTGGGCTAATTTTCTGCTGGCCAGTCAATAATAACTACTCTCAAAAGAATTCAAACTGTCATCTAGCATTCATGGACCATCTAGTGGGAAAAGATTTGGAGCCAGGAGGCCAGGGTTCTAGGCCTCGTTTTCTTCCTTACCACGTGTATGACACCAAGCAAACACACAACTTCTTTGAGCCTGTGTTTCCTTGTTTAGAAAATGAGTGATACATTACCAACCTCGCAGAATTGTTGTTAAGGTTTAGTCAACTATAGGCTTATTTGTACATGCAGTACAAATGTCCAGTGCTGTTTTGTAACACTATTTTCCCAGGTTTGGAACATTTCACCCTTAATATGAAAAATTTATAAATGACGACTTAAATGAACCAACTGAACTTTTTCTACGAACGTTAGCCTGCAAACTCCCCAGCACACACCTTAGTGCAATCCTGCCCTTTTGGAACAGGTAACCCTGAATGCACCAGGAAGAAAGTCAGATTTCTAAACACATTACTTTGTCCTTTTCCCTTTTCTCAGGTAATTTATTACAGAGATCTGGTTCGGCTTCAGAGATCTGGTGGTTCTGCAGGGGGTGACAAAGGCAGAAATGGATCTTGTCTTTAAACAAAAAGGAAGGAAGGGTAGAGAGACCTCTACACGCCTGCCCTCCCTGACACACACTGGGGAGCATCATTCAGGGTCTGAGACTCATCTCTGCAGCCTGTGCTGACGTGTCCCCACCACCAGTTCATGGGAAAGTTGGCCTCCCACACACCAGCTGGGTCCCAGATCAATGCTTTCTAGGGAGAACAACAACAAGAAATGGCTTTCCAAGTACACTTTCATCGAGAAGCATAGAAACTGCAGACAATATTTTCATCATTAGTTATTGTAAAATGTTTATGATGTTCTAGGGAGATAAAAGGCGAGGATCGCACAGCCCTCCCACTCCCACCTGCCTCGATCCACCTATAGCCACCTCACCTGTAAAACAGTTCAAACTGGGCTTGTATAAATTCCCCAAAGAAGGTCCAGATTTCAGAGTGTACCTACCTCTGAAATATGGAGGAAGGAACATTCTTCACTGTTGTCCTCTGCTAAGGAGTTAAGGGAAGGCAGTAATATTTACTGAGCTCCTGGCAGATGTCCAGGCATTTTCTCAGATGATATTTAATCTTCATTATGACACTTTGAGGTATATATTCTTAGGCCTATTGATGAGGAGACTGAGGGTCAGAAAGATGAAGAAATTTATTCAAGATCACATAACAAATATTGTTAATTGGTAAAAACAGCATTCTAACCGCAGTCTACCTCATTCCTTTCATTAATTCATCTTCTAAAATATGAATGGAGAGAAGTGCGGCATAAATTACCATTGTAGTTCTTCAGTTGGTGAAATAGAAAAAATATTGACCTTATTTTAAAATCAATCAATCAATCCTGGTTGTTTCCTCCTAAAGGCAATCTTGACCAGTTTAAAAAAAAAAACCTAAAAAATGAAACCTCTCTGGTATTTGAAAATGACCACATTTTTTCAATAGGTGTCAATGGGTCAAATTCTGACATTCCATTGAAATCCCTGAGAAGGCTAGAAAATTCCACCTTTCTAAAATTCTAAAAATTTCTCAAACCGTGAGACCTGACAAGGGAGGAAAAAGCCTTTTATTAGAAAGTCAACACACAGTCATTCTTGGCTCATGAACAAGTGGGGAATTAGTTGTGGTGTGTGTCTAAGCAATTTATTGCCAGTAACAGAAGTTAGCAAATCATTAGTCAATTACAATGGAGTACTCATAAAAGTATACTTTCTACTGTTCTGTATGTTTGAAGTTTACATTAACAAAAAGATTTATTTTGTTTGTTTTTAATTTTCCCCATTTTTATTGAAGTATAACTCATGTACAGTAAAAAGGACCGCTCTTTTTGTTTTTTATAAATTTATTTATTTTATTTACTTATTTTTGGCTGCATCTGGTCTTCATTGTTGCATGCGGGCTTTCTCTAGTTGCGGTGAGCGAGGGCTACTCTTCGTTGCAGTGCGCGGGCTTCTCATTGCGGTGGCTTCTCTTGTTGCGGAGCACGGGCTCTAGGCGCGCGGGCTTCAGTGGCTGTGGCGCACAGGCTCAGTAGTTGTGGCTCACGGGCTCTAGAGCTCAGGCTCAGTAGTTGTGGCACATGGGCTTAGTTGCTCCACGGCATGTGGGATCTTCCCGGACCAGGGCTGGAACCCGTGTCTCCTGCATTGGCAGGTGGATTCTTAACCACTGCACCACCAGGGAAGCCGGAAATGACAGGTCTTAAGTGTACAGTTCTGAGTTTCAGCAGTCACATCTGTCTGTGTAACCCATACCCGTCACGATACAGAATACTGCCATAACCCCCCAGATACCCCTCAGGCCCATCCCTGTCAACCCCTCCCAGCCCACCACACTCCACAGGCAACCACTCCCCTGATTTCTTTTGCCACAGGTTGGTTTTGCCTATTTCAGAACTTCATATAAATGGAATCAGTATGTATCTTTTTGTACCTGGCTTCTTTCACTCAGCATAACGATATTGAGGCCCATCCATATGTTGTGTGTGTCAGAAATGATTTTCTTTTGTTATTTTTTTCTTTGTTGCTGAATAGTATTTGTTTGTATGGAAGGACGTGTTTTGTTTATTCATGCTCCTACCGATGGACATTTGAGTTGTTTCTAGTTTGTGCTATTCTAGTTTTGAAGCCAGGGCTAGGAAAAGAAAAGAGAGAAAGGTAAAATTTTTTGAAATCTAATTTTCTTACTGGAACATTCTGTGTTAGGAATAAAACTGCTATGAATGTTCATGCACAAGTCTTTTCTGTATCCAATGTTTTCATTTCTCCTGGGTAAATACCTAGAGGTGTATTTTCTGGGTCATAGGGTAGGTGCATGTTTAACTTTACGAGAAACGGCCAGACCAGTTTTCAAAGTGGTTGTACAGTTTTACTTTCCCGCCAGTAACATATGAGGTTCTGTTGCTCTACATCTTGGCCCACACTTGGTGCTGTCAGTCGTGGCATCACCTGGTGACTGTAATTTGCATTTCCTTGATGACTAAGCATTGGTTTTCATGTGCTAATTGGCCGATCCTCCTTTGTGAAGTGTCTGTTACAGTCTTTTGCCCACTTTATTGGTTTTTTAACTTAAAAATCATGTAATCTCAACACCCAGAGATAATATTTGAGGCTTTTTTCTATACATTTATTTATTTACACAAATATATTCTTTACAAAATTGGGTCCGTATTATATAAACTGTTCTGTAACCTATTTTTTTTCATTTAGCAATTGGTCATGAACATTTTTCCCTATCAATAAATACACTTCTATGTCATTTCTTTTTCCATGAATGATCATTGCAGTTTTATTCACACTAATGGCCCAAATAGGATACAACCCAAATGTCTTTCATCTGGTGAGTGGATAAACAAAATGTGGTGTATATCTGTACAGTAGAATACTACTCAACAATAAAAAGGAACAAACTACAGGTAAATACGACACACATGCAAAACCATATGCTGAGTGAAAAAAGCCAGACCCAAAAGTATAAATACAAACTATAGTGAAAATGCAAATTTAGTGACCAAAAAACACTTCGGGCTGAGAGATGGACTGCCAAGAAGGAAGATGAAACTTTTGAGGGTGATGAAAATGTTCTATATATTGATTGCAGTTATAATTTCTTCGGTAGATACATGCATCACAACTTATCAGATTATGCATTTAAAATGGGTGCATATTGAAGCAAATTATGGCTCAATAAAATTGATGTGGAGGAGATGCAATATAGGATACAGGCTAAGCACTGAAGAAAGTGGGGTAAGCATGACAGACACAGTTAAAGAAAGGAGCAGAATTAACTTGAGATAAGAAAGTAGAGTTTTGATCTCAGAAAAAAAATAGTTTTAAGTTGAATTAGGGCTCTTCGTTAAACCCCATTAAAGTTTAGGCTAGAAGGGTCATTTATTCCTCACAGCATACAAAAAAAGATTGAACAGCTGGAACCAGACCCAAGGCTGTCCCTTTTGGTCCTTTGGCTAGAGCCAGCAGGCTTTTCTAGAGCGTGTGTGTGTGTGTGTGTGTGTGTGTATCTGTGTGTGTGCATGTGCGCAGCCATTGGCATTTCCAGATTGCTGGCTTCTCCAGCACCCAGTCTGGGATATATGAGGCAAAAAGAAAACCCAGGGAACTTACCACCTTGTTCCTCAATTCCTGAGGTCTATAGCTGGTCTGCCTTTTCCCCCACCTTTCGGAGTATTCTTATCTTTGCTTTATATAGAATGTCCAGAGTTTTTAGCTGTACTTAGCAGGAGGAGTATGGGAAAAGTATGTCTACTCCATCTTTCTGAAAGTAGAAATCTTCTTGACTACTTTTAAAAAATTGGTTTGTTCATCTTTTAATTATTGAGTCATAAGAGTTGTTCATATATTCTGGATACAAGTCCTTTGTCAGATATGTATGTTGTGAATATTTTCTCCCACATATAGTTTGCTTATCCAATGCCCATTTTTTTTTTTTTTTTTTGGCCTCGCTGCACGGCTTGTGGGATTTCAGTTCCCTGACCAGGGACTGAACCCGGGCCATGGCAGTGAAAGCCCAAAATCCTAACCACTAGGCCACCAAGGAACTCTCGTCAGTGTCTTAACAGGGTCTTTTGATGAACAGAAGTTTTAAATTTCGATTAAGTCAATTTTCTCAATTTGTTTCTTTTATGATTAGTGCTTTGCGGGTCCTGACAAAGAAATATTTGCAAAGATAACCCCCTGTGTTTTTTTTTCTAGAAGCTTTATGGTTTCTGCTTTTATATTAAAAGCTATGATCCATCTCAATGTATTTTTTGTGTTCGGTGTGAGGTATGAGTTGCAATTGATTTTTTTTTTTCCCTAGATAGCCAGTTGTTTCAGCACCATTTGATAGAAGTAGTTTTTTCCCTTATTGAGCTTCTTTAGTACCTTGGTCAAAAATTAATACATATGGTTCTACTCTTATACAATGTTCTGATCCAGTGATCTGTTTGTCTGCCTTTATGCTAATACCACACTGTCCTGATTACCATAGGATTTTAGCTATCTTGAAATAGTGTATATCCTCCAACTTCTTTTTTTCAGAATTGCTTCATCTCTTTCAGACCCTTAAAATTTCCATAAAATTTTTATAGTCTATTTGTTAATTTCTACAGAAAAAAGTCCTCTGGGATTCTGATTACAGTTGTGTCAAATCTTTAGGTCACTTTTGGGGAATTGACATCTTAACAAGAGACAGTAAATATTTCTCTCCATTTGTTTTTGTCTTCTTTGATTCTATTAGCAATATTTTGTAGTTTTCATGGTATATATCTTACATATGTTTTATTAAGTACATATCTGACTTTGGGGTTTTTATGTTATTCTAAATGGCATTATTTTAAGCTTAATTTTTCAAATGTTTATTAGCTAATATATAGAAATACAACCGAGTTTTGTATATTGAGCTTGTATTCTGAAACTTTCCTAAATTCACTTAATAGTTCTAGTAGCTTTTGTTAAGTTGTCTAAGGTTTTCTATGTATAGGATGATGTCATCTGCAAAGATAGTTTTACTGCTTCTTTATACTTTTATGCCTTTTTTTTCTTGTCTTATTACACTGTTGAAGACCTCTACTAGGAGTGGTGAGAGTAGAATACTTGTCCTGATCTTAATCTTAGGGGAAAAAGTTTTAATCTTTCACTAGTATGTTGCTAGTTGTAGATGTCCTCTATTGGGTTAAGAAAGTTTCCTATTATTCTGTGTTTGCTGAGAGGTTTTATCATGAATGAGTGTTATATTTTGTCAAATACTTTTCCTGCGTCCATGGAGATGATCACATGATTTTTCTTCTTTATTCTGTTATTGCATCAATTTGTATTCAAATGTTAAACTAGTGTTGCATTCCCAGAATAAACCCCATTTGATCATGATAATTATTCTTTTTCCATGTTACTGGGCTCAATTTGCTAAAATTTTGTTAAGGACTTTTAAATCTATGTTCTTGATAATATTGGTCAGCAGTTTTGGGGGGTTTTTTTGTAATGTCTTTTTTTGGTTTTGATATAAGAGTAACTCTGATCTCATAAAACAAGTTTGTAAGTGTTCCCCCCTCCTCTATTTTCTGAAAAGGATTGTGTAGGATTAGTATTATTTTCTCTTTAAATGTTTGAGATAATTCATCAGTCAAGTTTTTTGTGTGTATATGTAACTTACCTTGTTTGTTTCCCTTCTTTCAGGAATTACAGTCCTCCCAGACTATTGTCCAGTGTCTATTTTATATACTGTACCTAGTTTTGTGGTTGTTTATAGTAAGAGGGCTGTGTGGTACCAGTTTCTCCATCATGGCTAGGTCAGAGGTATCTAGTAAGAAGCTTGTCTAAATTGATGTTATTATTAGGGAAAGTCTAAATTCAATAGATTCAGTATATTGCCCCAATATTGAACCTCCCGCAATAGATTGTCGTAATTGCATTTCTATTGAATCTATCCCCCAATTAAATATTAATGTAATTAGTATAATTCAATATTAGCAAAGACTAGTACAATGAACAGAAGTCTAGATTCAATATTAATAACATTGCTTTTACTTACTTTTACTTACTTCAATATTGATATGCTTTCTTGTAAGGAGTGCAAAGTAGCAAAGTTATAGGTACAATTATTTTGTATAACTCTGATACGCTTCAGGAGAGTGTTTTGCATTCCATCTATTATGCTTATTAATAGGAGATTAAAAGTTTGAAAGCCATTATTTAGAGACTTACATGTTTCAGACAGGTTATTGCTTAAATGTGCTAAACTTTTCTAATAAAAAAGTGTGTATAATTCTGGTATCTTAGCAGAAACAAGGTGTTTCCCAGTAGAGAACTTTGCCATTACATCTTCTGCGTGGCTTTGTTCCTGCTGCTTCTCATCACGGGATTAGACCATGTAGAAAACATTTTACAAAATGATACATAATATTTAGGTTAAGTGGATTTTTTAGGCTCATATCTCTCTGCATAAGGAACCATGCTGGAAAATGAATACTTTGCTTATGAGGCCTATTTTGGGCCTAAATCTACCTTCTTAGACAATCAAATTACTTCATCTTCCTTTTTGGAATTAAGTGGCAATATTAAACAAATGATAAAGTAAAATTAAAAAGTACTTGGCAATTGTGGTTCTTGCCTTCAGTTAGGATAGGTGAAATAGTTTAGCCTGTGCTTGCTTGAAGCACCCCACCCTTTGGACAGCCCCAGGGTCTGAAGTCTGCATCCCAAAGTGGGTCCAAAGGGAAATCCTCAGAACTAGGGGTCACCATAGCTATTCCAGTGGGAACTTAGAAGCAGGAGTAGATTAAAAAAATAAAACCCTGACATTACAGATTGTACATATTGTTATAGTGACACTGTAATTAAGGGTAATGTTACATCCTTTGAAAAATCTTCTATGATATTGCAACAGGGAGAACATGTAAGAACAGCCAACTGATTAGCACTGGGGAAAACTGTTTTTTAAAAAACACATTATAATGAATTGAAACAATATATCCCTTTGTTGATAGCACTGGTGAATTCCGACACTGGTAAATTTTAGCTACGATTACTCTAGACCTTTTCCTACCATCTGTCCCCATCAAAATTACCACTAGAGCCATGAGTTCAAAGAGTCTTGTTAATCTCTGCCAACAAATTCACAATAAAAAAAAAAAAGACTGATGGTTTATTTAATGCAGTGGATTACAAACCGCTGGTGCTTCAGAATCACCAGGGTGCCTTTAAAAATTTAAATGCCCTGGTCTCATGCCCAGATATTTGGATTTAATTGATCTGACTAGAGACTAGTCATCAGTATTTTTTCATAGAATTTTTTGAGATATAATTTACATACCATAAAATTCACACTCTCAAAGTATGCAACTGAGTGGTTCTTAATGTCTTCACAGAGTTGTGCAACAATCACTACTCCCTAATTCCAGAACATTTTCCTCTCCCCCAGAAGAAACTTGTACCTATTGACTCCCCATTCCTTCCTCCTAAATCCTGGCAACCACTACTTTACTTTCTGTCTCTGTGGATTTGCCTATTCTGGACATTTCATAAAAATGGAATCATACAGTATGTGGCCTTTGGTGACTGACTTTTTTCACCTAGCATCATATTTTCAAGGTCATACTTAACTGTAGCATGAATCCCTACATCATTCCTTTTTATGACAGAATAATATTCTATTGTATAGCTATACCACCTTTTGTTTATCCATTCATCAGCTGATGGACATTTGGATTGTTTCCATTTTGGCTATTATGAATACTGCTGCTATGAGCATTCGTGTACAAGTTTTTGTGTGGATATATGTTTTCAGTTCTCTTGGGTATACATTTAGGAGTCAAATTACTGGATCAGATAGTTACACTATGTTTAGCTTTTTGAAGAACTGCCAAACTGTTTTCTAAAGTGGCTGCATTATTTTACATTCCCACTAGCAGTGTATGAGGGTAATCGTTTCCCCACTTTCTCCTCAGTAACACTTGATATTATCTGTGTTTTCAATTATAGTTTCCTAGTGGGTATGAAGAAGTAGTATCTCATTGTGGTTTTGATTTGCATTTCCCTTGTGACTAATAATGTCAAACTTCTTTTCATGTGTTTATTGTGCATTTGTATATCTTCTTCTGAGAAATGTCTATCCAGATTTCTCATTCACTTTTCTATTGAGTTATATGTCTTTTTATTGTTGAGTTGTAAGAGTCTTTATATATTCTTGATACCAGAGTATAGATTTATTGGTATATAATGTCTAATATATGATTTGCAGATATATGATATATAAATATTTTCTCTCAGTTTTTGGTGGGTTGGCTTTTCATTTTATAGTGCTCTTTGAGGCACAAAAGTTTTTATTTTTATTTATTTATTTTCTGGCCGCGCTGCACGGCATGTGAGATCTTAGTTCCCTGACTAAGAATCAAACCGTGCCTCCTACATTGGAAGCACAGGGTCTTAACCACTGGACCGCCAGGGAAGTCCCAAAAGTTTTAATTTTGATGAAGTCCAATTTATCTGCTTTTTCCTTATTGGTTGTGCTTTTGGTATCAAATATAAGAAACCATTACCCAGTTCAAAATCATGAAGATTTACACCTCTGTTTTCTTTTATAGTTTTACCTCTTACATTTATGTCTCTGATGTATTGCGGGTTAATTTTTTATTTATTTATTTACTTTATTTATTTATTTTTGGCTGCGTTGGGTCTTTGTTGCTGCGCACGGGCTTTCTCTAGTTGCGGCAAGCGGAGGCTACTCTTCGTTGTGGTGCGCGGGCTTCTCATTGCGGTGGCTTCTCTTGTTGCAGAGCATGGGCTCTAGGCGCGGGCTTCAGTAGTTGTGGCTCGTGGGCTCTAGAGCGCAGGCTCAGTAGTTGTGGTGCAGGGGCTTAGTTGCTCCGCAGCATGGGGGATCTGCCCAGACCAGGGCTTGAACCCATGTCCCCTGCACTGGCAGGCGGATTCTTAACCACTGGGCCACCAGGGAAGTCCTGGGGTTAATTTTTGTATATGGAATGAGGTAGGAGTCCAACTTCATTCTTCTGTGTGTGGATGTCCAATCATCTTAAAATTCTGAATCTGGTCTTACTTTTGATCACCAACTACAATTCTGCACCTAATTCCAGTGTGTGAGTTTTCCCCCTATGTCACCAAGCAATTCTCTGACACCAACTGGGTGTCCTACAATTCAACTCAATATCAGACCCACAAGTTAAGGGCTCAGTCCCCTAAGACCGCCCCCTCCCTAATTTCAGATGCTAATAGCATGTCCGGATTATCACCTGGGCTCTGGCTATACATCAGAGATTCCCACAACGCCTGCTTGAGTTCTAGTAATTGCTGGAGAAGGTCACAGAACTCAGGAGGACATTTGCTTACTAGGTTACTGGTTTATTATAAAAGAATATGATAATGAAAAAAAAAGTCCTCTCCATCTGGTTCTACAAGAATTAAATCACTAGCCACTGTAGTCACTGACCTTTAACACACCCTGAAAGGAGTTCAGGATGGAGATCAGAAATGAGGCACTCTTTGCTCTGGAAAAACTGGCAGAACGGGCCTTTAGATAGTTAGATATTTTCAGAAGAAAGTTTTATGAACCCAATTTTTGCATCTTCTCATATCAAGAAAAGCACTAAAATCACTAACAGAGACATCTGCTCCTTGTTACTAGCAGCAGCCTTCCACCGAGATCTGTGCTTGATGGCATGTACCCCCTTCACCAAATCATGAATATACTGACCTCCATCCCTACCTCTTTGGAGCAGTTCCTCAGAGGCATCTGAGAAGCTGTCTCCACGGCTATAGTCCTCATTTTGCCCCAAATAAAACTGAACTCACAGCTCTTGAGTTGTGCACTCTTTTTTCAGTCAACAGATATAATTCAGGAATAGCCAGATGGAAGAGATGCCTAGGGCAGGATACAAGTGGAAAAGGGCATGGAAATTCTGTGCCCTCCAGGCGTGCCACCCTCCCTGCTCTCTGGATTGATCCCTTGATCATCATGTAGTGTCCTTCTTGGTCTCTTGTAACAGTCTTTATTTTTAATTCCATTTTGTCTGGTATAAGTATTGCTACTCTGGCTTTCTTTTGATTTCCATTTGCATGGAATACCTTTTTCCATCCCCTTACTTTCAGTCTGTGTGTCTTTAGATCTGAAGTGAGTACCCTGTAGGCAGCATATATACGGATCTTGTTTTTGTATCCATTCAGCCACTCTGTGTCTTTCGATTGGAGCATTTAGTTCACTTACATTTAGGTGATTATTGGTATCTATGTTCTTACTGCCATTTTGTTAATTGTTTGGGGGTTGTTTTTGTAGACCTATATTTTTTCCTTTCTTCTTCATTTGTTCTCTTCTCTTGTAATTTGATGACTATCTTTAGTGTTATGTTTGGATTTCTTTTTTTCTTTTTTGTGTATATCTATTAATAGATTTTTGGTTTGTGGTTACCATGAAGTTTTTATAGAGTAATCTATCTATCTATCTATCTGTCTCTCTCTCTCTCTCTCTCTATATATATATATATAGGTGATTGTTTTAATTTCAAATGCATTTTTAAAACCCTGCATTTGATTTGTACTCTCCTCCCCTCACAATTACTGTTTGATAATCATATTTTTCATCTAATTGTTTTATCCCTTACCTGCTTATTGTGAATATAGATGATTTTACTACTTTTGTCCTTTAACCTTCCTACTAGCTTTGTGCATGGATTATTTCCTACCCCGTCTGCATGTTTGCCTTTACCAGTGAGCTCTTCCATTTCATAATTTTCTTGTATTTAGTTGTGGCCTTCTTTTTTGCCTAGAGAAGTTTCTTAACATTTGTTGTAAAGCTGGTTTAGAGAATTCTTTTAGTTTTTGCTTGTCTGTAAGGCTTTTGATCTCTCCATCAAATCTGAACAAGAGCCTTGCTGAGTAGAGATTCTTGATTGTAGGTTTTTCCCTTTCATCACTTTAAATATATCATGCCATTCCCTTCTGGCCTGCAGAGTTTCTGCTGAAAAATCAGCTGATAGTCTTATGGGAGTTCTCTTGTATGTTATTTGTTGCTTTTCCCTTGCTGCTTTTGATAGTCTCTCTTTATCTTTAATTTTTGTCATTTTGATTACAGTGTGTTGTGGTGTATTCCTCTTTGGGTTAATCCTGTATGGGACTCTCTGTGCTTCCTGGACTTGGGTGACTGTTTCCTTTCCCAGATTAGGGGAGTTTTCAGCTATTATGTCTTCAGATATGTTCTCAGTCCCTTCCTCTCTCTCTTCTCCTTCTGGGACCCCTATAATGCAAATATTACTGCCCTTGATGTTGTCCCAGAGGTCTCTTAAACTGTCCTCATTTCTTTTCATTCTCTTTTCTTTTTTCTGTTCAGTGGCAGTGATTTCCACTACTCTGTCTTCCAACTCACTTATCTGTTCCTCTCTGTCATTTAGTCTACTACTGATTCCTTCTAGTGTGTTTTTTCATTTCAGTTATTGTATTCTTCATCTCTGGCTTTTCTTATATTTTCTAACTCTTTGTTAAAAACTTCTAAATTCTTGCTTGTGCATCCATTCTCCTCCCAAGTTCTTTGATTGTCTTTATGATCATTGCCCCGAACAGTTTCTCTGGTAGATTGCCTATCTCCACTTCACTTAGTTCTTCTGAGGCTTTATCTTGTTCCTTTGTCTGGAACATGTTCCTCTGCCACCTCGTTTTGCCTAAGCTGCTGTTTGCATTTTTATGTATCTGGTAGGTTAGTTACGTTTCCCAACCTTGGAGAAGTGGCCCTCTGTAGGAGACATCCTATGTGTCCTAGCAGTGCACTCCTCCCTCGTCCCCCAAGATACATGCTCTCAGCGTTCCCCCTAGGAGGGCTGCGTGGGTCCGTCTGTTGTGGCAGGCTGACTATGTGGGTGGTCTGGTAGGCTTGGTTGGCCCCTAGTCTGGTTGGTTACTAGGCCCTGCCTTGTGCAGATGCTGCTAGCTGCTGGGTGGCGGGACCAGGTCATGAGGTGGCTGACTGCAGAACCTCTGGGGCTAGTGCTGGCTCACTGGTGGGTGGATTCAGGGTCTAGAAGACTCCAGGACAGTTTCCCACCCACTGGTGGGTGAAGCCAGGTCCTGGGATTAGTGCCAGACTACTAGCAGGCAGAGCCAGGTCCTGGAGTCTGGCTGCAGGGCCCAGGGATCCCAGAGCTGGTGTCAGATCTCTGGTGTGGGGGGCTGATTCCTGACACAGTTGGGTGTGGAGTCCAGGGTGTCCCAAAGCTCGAGGCCATGGCCCAGCTGGTGGCAGGGCAGGGTCTGGCCTGCTATGGGCAGTCTGGGTCAGCAGGCTGTGGGACTGTGGTTTTCTTGTGGCTTGTGTCTACCTCCTGGTGGGCGAAGCTGGTCCAGGGGCTAGGGCAGGCTTCCTGGTGGGTAGGGCCATGTCTAGAGGCATATCTAGTGGTTGCTGTGGGCTCAAGAAGCCTTTGGCAGCCTGGATGCTGATGTGGGGTGGGCTGTGTCCCCTCCCAGTTAGTTGTTTGGCCTGAGGCATCCCAGCACTGATGCCTGCATGCAGTTGGGTGGGGCCAGGTCTTGGTGCTAATGAGTATTTCACAGTGGCGCCTGCCAGCACCAGTGTCCATGCTGTAAAAGAAGCTCCCAAGATGGCTGCTGCCAGTGTCCATGTCCCCAGGGTGAGCCACAGCCGCCTACTGCCTCTCCGAAGACTCTCCAATACCAGCAGGTAGGTCTGGCCCAGGCTCCTATCACATTACTGCTTTTGCCCTGGGTCCTGGAGAGTGTGAAATTTTGTGTGTGCCCTTTAAGAATGAAGTCTCTGTTTCCCCCAGTCCTTTGGGACTCCCAAAATTAAGACCCACTGGCCTTTAAAGCCAAATACTCTGGGGGCTCATCTTCCAAGTGCAGGACCTTCAGGCTGGGGAACCCGACATGGGGCTCAGAACTCTCACTCCTGGGGGACAGCCTCTGTAATATAATTATTCTCCAGTTTGTGGGTCACCCACCTGGGAGTATAAGACTTGATTATATCATGAGTATGCCTCTCCTACCCATCTCGTTTTGGTTCCTTCTTTATGTCTTTAGCTGTAGAAGATCTTTTCTGGTAGGTTCTGGTCATTTTCATTGATGGTTGTTCTGCAAATAGTTGCGATTGTGGTGCGCTCGTGAGAACAGGTGAGCTCATGGTCTGTCTACTCCTCCATCTTGGCCCCATCTTTTCTCTACTCTCTGAATCCTGTCCTTTTGGGGTTTTATGGAGGCTTCATTGCTTAGACATGATGGATTAAATCACTGGCTATGGACAATCGATTCAACCTCCCTGGAGTTCAGGGGAGTGGGACTGAAAGTTCCAACATTCAAATCACAGGGTCGATTCTCCTGGCAACAGCCACCATCCTTAGGTGCTTTCCAAAAGTCTCCTCATTAACGTAACAAAAAACCTTTATGGCTCTCATCACTTAGGAAATTCCCAGTGTTTTGGGAGTTCTGTTTTGTCCAGCAAATTATTCTCAGAGACTGAGATTGTCTTTGCCGATAATTTGTTTAACACAGGTTCAAGGCAGTAATATAATTTATAATAGTAATATTTCACAAGCCAATAGCATATAGGATAATGTCTCAATAAGCCAATAAAGAGATTTCGTACTTCAAACCAATGATAGATGAATTACACTACTGCTCCAGGCAGAGGGGAGGTGAAAGAAGTAAGTCCAAATTTAGTTGAGGTGTACCTTTCTACAAGCTGGTTCTCAGTAGAGTCAGCTTAGTCACCCAAGAGCAGATATCCAGCTGCCAGCGCAAACAGAAAGTCCCTTTTGTTGCTAGAGCTCAGTGCTAGTGGAGTGAAGGTGCCAGTGTTGGCCAGTAAGGTGGGCTGCTCCGGGGACCCTTACACGACTTGCACCAGTCCTCTGAGGAGTAGCCTCGCCAAGGCAGGAACAGATGTCCCTTCTTTTCCTGAGACTGCTGCATGGTTTAACACCACTGCTCACCAGGAGTGGCCATGGCAGGAGCCAGTGTCTTAAGCTCTTCGGAGAGCTATTTTGTTCAGCAAAGAATAGCCTTGCACAGACTGAATCCTCTCAGTAAACCTTCACAGATACTCGGTATTTAAAGTGTAAATGTCCATCACGTGTTAGCCACTCTTCCACATGTTCTGATCCATGACCCCTCAGCGACACCTCTCAGTAGCTGAACTACTGCATGCTGATCCACAGCAGACGTCAATGACATCACCTTGGCACAGCTTCCTCAAGATAAACAAAGTCACCCTTAGATCAAACGACTTCACTAGAGTCATAAACAAGTGGATTTGAAATCATAACCAATCCACAAGTTTTGTGCCAGAAATGGGGATGAAGACCAAACATATCTTAGTGTGAATCACAGTATCACACGTCCTATCACCATTTGTTGAAAAGACTATTCTTTGCCCACTGAATGTCTTGGCAGTCTTGTCAGCCGACCATAGACACGTGGGTTTATTTCTGGACTCTCAGTTCTATCCCATTGATTTATATGTCTAACCTTATGCCAGTACCCAACAGTCTTGATTTCTGTAGCTTTGTAGTAAGTTTGAAATTGAGAAGCGTGAGTCCTACAACTTTATTGTTCCTTTTCAAGATTGTTTTGACTATTTTGGGTCCCCTGAATTTCCATATGAATTTTAGGATAAGCTTACCACTTGCTGTAAAATAGCCAGACTGGATTTTGATAGGAATTGCATTGACTCTATATATAAATTTGAAGAGTATTACCATCTTAACAGTGTTAAGCCATCAAAACCATTAACATGAAATGTTTCCATTTATTTACGTCTTCTGTAATTTCTTTCAATGGTGTTTTATAGTTTTCAGTGTACTGAAAGTTTTGCAGCATCAATTTTTTTAAAGCTCTTCAGATAGTTATAATATGCAGCCAGTGTTAAGGATCATTGTTTAATGTCCTGAAGATTATCCCCCCAAATCACAAGTCTTAGGTTATATGTCCATGTGTGGCTGTGTTAGGCATAAGGAAGTGGGGTTTACTTTGACCAGGATGATCCACTTCTGAGAGATGTCCGTTTCATGACATTCCATAGGAAAAATGTGGTAGTAAACTTTTATTACACCCTATAGAGAATGATAGAGTTGCAAAATCTTAAGAGGCCTGAGAATTAATTTGTATTGGCCAAGTGGGGTGAGATTCTATCCTGTTTTAATGTCTGCTGAGAACAAATGTCCTTTGAACAATCTTCATCAATATAACCCATTCCAATGTTAACTAACTCTCTCCTCTGAAAATCTTACCCACTTCCCTATTTATCACTAGATTTTTAATCCCCTGGGCTCTCTGTCGCATCTGTACCAAAATTATGATATGTCTAAATTCTGATTGTTAAAACTTAAGGCCATTTCTCAGTGATCTGAGGAACAATCTGTTCACCGTCTCTAGTACAAAGACTAGAAGGACTTTGTTGCTTGTTTTTGTGTTGTTGGTTTGTTTGTTTGGTTTAGTTTTGGTTTTTTCCTTTTGGCTCTTGATTGTCACCCTTCTGACACACACTGCATTCTAGGCTTGACAAAATCACCATGAGATCTAAAGGGAATGAAGTGACCTCTCACTTTAATCCTACATCTTATGATCCCATCAGTGGCTGAGTTAAGCTGTGTATAGCTGGAGGTGTTGACTTAAAATGCTTTCCTGACAAATGGTCAGTCTATCTCTGGGGAAACTGGAACAAGTCAACACATCGACTTACTTGTGACTGTCATCTATTCCTGACTCCACACCTCTCTCCTTCCCATCACTCAGCCTCAGGGTCCCTCCAGGTCCTGACACCATCTGCACTCCGAAAGTCCAGTCCACGTGAACTGCCTGGAGATTGAGGATCACTCTGGATTTCTGGGATACCGATGTAGAGATGATCTCTTCAGATGGGACTGAAATATAGGCCCAAGGTTCTCGTCTTTTTCCTACTGCAACATGAATGATGGGTGATGTTCACAACCATGCCGCTCTTTCATGATCTATCCAGATATTGAAAAATATCTGAAAATATTTTACAGAAAAAAAATAAGAAAGTAGTACTACCGACTTTTTCTTCTTGATTTGACATTAATACAATTTTATCCATCTGATAAATCAGTCATTTGGATTTTTAAAAATTATAATACAACATAGAAAATCACAGCGTTTGTCTAATTTTTAAACTTTATTTACAATGCAAGGTGAGTTGTTTTTCAGCTCATTTCTTTACATGTATATTACAATGGCAAGGAAATAATACAACTGAAGAATAAGCTTAGATAAAACTTATCTTAATATGCCATATGTTGATTTTTTTTAAAAAATTAGCATTAATATAAATAACATGAGGGACTTCCCTGGTGGCACAGTGGTTGAGAATCTGCCTGCCAATGCAGGGGACACGGGTTCGAGCCCTGGTCCAGGAAAATCCCACATGCCGTGGAGCAACTAAGCCCTTAGTAGAGCAACTAAGCTCTACTGAGCCTGCACTCTAGAGCCCATGAGCCACAACAAGAGAAGCCACCGCAATGAGAAGCCTGCACACCACAAAGAAGAGTAGCCCCTGCTTGCCGCAACTAGAGAAAGCCCTCACACAGCAACGAAGACCTAACACAGCCAAAAATAAAAATAAATAAATTTATTTATTTAAAAAATTTTTTAAATAAAAAAATGGACCAAAGACCTTAACAGACACCTCACCAAAGGACATACACAAATGGCAAGTAAGCAAATAAAAAGATATTCCAGGGCTTCCCTGGTGGCGCAGTGGTTGGGAGTCTGCCTGCCGATGCAGGGGACGTGGGTTCGTGCCCTGGTCCGGGAGGATCCCACATGCCGCGGAGCGGCTGGGCCCGTGAGCCATGGCCGCTGAGCCTGCGCATCCGGAGCCTGTGCTCCGCAGCGGGAGAGGCCGCCACAGTGAGAGGCCCGCGTACCGCAAAAAAAAAAAAAAAAGATATTCCACATCATATGTCATCAGGGAAGTGCAAATTAAAATAACAGTGAGATACCACTTCACATCTATCAGAATGGCCAGATTCAAAACACTGACACCACCAAATGCTGGTGAGGATGTGGAGCATCAGGAACTCTCATTCACTGCTGGTGGGAATGTAAAATGATACAGCCACTTGGGAAGGCAATTGGCAGTTTCTGAGAAAACTAAACATACTTGTACCATATGAGCTAGCAATCATGCTCCTTGGTATTTACCCAAAGGAGTTGAAAACTTCTGTTCAACAAAATTCTGCACACAGATGTTTTTGGCAGCTTTATTCATAATTGCCAAAACTTGGAAGCAACCAAGATGTCCTTCAGTAGATGAATGGATTTGTAAACTGTGGTACATACAGGCAATGAAATATTATTCATCATTAAAAAGAAATAAACTATCAAGCTATGAAAAAACATGGAGAAAGCTTAAATGCATGTTGCTAAGTGAAAGAAGAAAATCTGCAAAGGCTACATACTGTATGATTCCAACTATAAGACATTCTGGAAAAGGCAAAACTATGGAGACAGTAAAAAGATAAGTGGTTGCCAGGGTTGGAGGGTGGAGGGAGGGATGAATAGGCAGAGCATAGAAGATTTTTAGGGTAGTGAAAATTCTCTGTATGATACTATAATGTTGGATACATATTGTTAGACATTTGTCCAAACTCATAGAATGTGCAACACCAAGAATGAACCCTAGTGTAAACTATGGACTTTGGGTGATAATGATGCGTCAGTAGAGGTTCATCAGTTATAACAAATGTGCCACTCTGGTGGGGGATGCTGATAATGGGGAGGCTGTGCATGTGTGGGAACAGAGGTATGTGAGAAATCTCTGTACTTTTCTCTTAATTTTGCTGTGAACTTAAACCTGCTTTAAAAAATAAAGTCTTTAAAATTAAAAAAAAAAATAAAGCACACTACCTGTATAAGAACTGAGAGTGATAAACTGAATCTGCTCTGATTTTTAAAAATCCCAATCCAACTTTTTTTTGCACATACCCCTACCATTAAAAATGTGAGCATGAACATCCCATATGTGTATGTATATTTATTTTAAAAGTACATTCATGTACCACTGTGCTGATGTAGCCTGTACACAGGGGGAATAGAAATTTTTAAAAGGTGACATGAAAGTAAATACAAATCAAAACTCTAATATGTTCTTGCTCCATCTATATGGATTGTGTTGCACAAACCTTGGCAAGTTTATTTTCCCTCCAACTTTCAGTAAAAATAAAGCAGAGAGAGAGAGTTATTTACAGATCCACCAGGGAATACAGGCCTTAAATTTTGCTCTTTGGTAAAGAACTTCCAAACTACTAAAGAGCAGGTCAGATGTTTGTTTCTTCTGTGTCATCTGTGTTCTGTGGGTATCAGGAGGACTTTGGGTCCCATCCAGAAGCTTCCAGATTGGATTGGTTTTGACATCTCTTGTGAACTCTGGAAAGAAGATGAAAATGAGTCATTATAGAGACTTGGGATTTTTCTTTTATTTCCGCCTTTCTTTCCATTGTAGGAATAGCACAGAATTTTATGTAGCTTTCACAGTCTTTTCCTTTTGACAAAACATTGAAATGATGAGCCTTTGTCAATTGTCTGTAACACAAGGTGTGTCATGGGATTCTTCATAGATGTCTGCATTTGACTTTGATCTATCTGTACTTTGTTGTTTTTGTTATTTATGTCTCCAGTGTAAATTATATGGGAATTGCAGTTATTTCATCCTCAAAGGAACCGAACCAATGATATTTCTTTCCTAACTTACTTTTTCTGATTATAGCTATCATAAGATGTATCTATATATCTACATATATCTTTTTATATATATTCTCTGTATATAATCGTGATTATAAAAAATTTGGAAAATATAAGAAGTAAAAGAACAAAATAAAAATTTCCTATATGTTTATCAGCTAGAGATAATACCAAGCTAGTTTTTTTTATTATTTTCAAAATTAGTATCATGTTGAATTTCCCATTTTATTTCATCCTTATTAATTAATACCTAATGATTATGAGTATTTTTTCACGTAATAAATTTGTTAAAAACCTAATTTTTAATGATTGCAAACTATTTCATCAAGTATATATGTTAATATCTAACCATTCCCTTGTGATGATTACTTAGGCTATTTCTAGTTTTTTGTGTGTGCTTTATTTTTTCTCTGGCTTTATTGAGAAATAATTGACAAATGTAATTGTATATATTTAAATTATACAACATGATGCTTTGATATACATTTACATCTTGGAATGATTACCAAGATCAAAATAATTAACACATCCATCACCTCACATAGTTAACTTTAAAAATTTTTTTTTTAGGGAGAATGTTTTGTTTAAGATCCACTCTCAACAATCTTAAGTATACAGTACTGTATGAATAACTGTAGTCACTATGCTGTACATTAGATCCTCAGAACTTATTCTTCTTTAGCTGAAAATTTGTACTCTTTGACTTACATCTTTGCAATTTCTAATTTATTGAAAACATTTTTGCAGTAATGAGCATCCTTATATGTATATGTTTTATTAAATCTCATATTATTTGCTTAGGATAGACTCCAGGAAATTCAATTCCTTCCTTAGTAAAGAAATTTAAGAATTATGAATACTTTGGATAATATTATAAAATTGCCTTATAGAAAGCATCCACTAATTACACTCCTATTAATGATGTACAGAAGTGCGTGTCACACAACATAATTACAAGTACCGAGTATCAGCTCCAAAACATTCTCAAGAGGGATTGAGTGGGAAGGGAGCATGAGAGAGTCTGCCACGGTTTTGGAAGTGGTCTGTATCTTGATTTGTGTGGTTTCACTGTGTGTGTGTGTGTGTGTGTGTGTGTGTGTGTGTGTGTGTGTGTGTGTGTTGCACATAGGGGTCAAAATTCATTGACTATTACATTCAAGATTTTGCCCTTTCCTGTATGTATATTATTTCTCAATATGGTTTTTTTACATTGTGTTTATGTTTTAAATTTGACAACTTGATGGGAATAGTATGTTTGTTTGTTTGTTTGTTTGATCTTACTAAGTGAGTCATTATGCCTGAAAGAGGAATCACAAATTTCTTTGATTATCAATACATTTTTTTTAACAATTATAATTTCCCACTCTGGCCAATTAGTGAAAGTCTTATTTGTATTGTATCTGCAGATCAACATTAAATCTTCTTGGTGGATGCTACTTTTGAACGTTGTAATTCATTGTCTCTTTCCATCTTATTCATTGCTTTGTTCAAACATTGTTTTGTTATATTCTCGAGACCACATCTATAAAATAATTTTTAAGGGTATCAAAGCTTTGAAACTCTAGGTACAATTTCAGGGTTTTTAGAATGTAGAAGAATGCAACTCAAACTTGAATGCATGTACAAATCCACCTGGGTTTTTGTTTTCTGTTTTTGTTTTTCATAAAAGATATAAAATTTACCATCTTAACCATTTTTAAGTGTACAGTTCAGTAGTGTTAAATATATTCATATTGGACAGCAAATCTCTATAATTTTTAATCTTGTGAAACTGAAACTCTAAACCCATTGAACAATAACTTCCCATTTCCCCCTCCCCCTAGCTCCTGGCAACCACCATTCTACTTTCTGATTCCGTGAGTTTGACTATTTTAGATACCTCATATAAATAGAATAATACAGTATTTGTCTTTTTTGTGGCAGGCTTATTTCATTTAGCATAATGTCCTCAAGGTTCACCCATGTTTTATCATGTGACAGGATTTCCTTTTTATTTTGGCTGAATAATATTCTATTGTGTGTATATACCACATTTTGTTTATCCATTCACCTGTTGATGAACACTTTGGTTGCTTCCATCTCTTGGCTATTGTGAATAATACTGTAATGAACATTGGTGTGCAAGTAATTCTTTTGGATATATTATCAGTAATGGGATTGCTGGATCATAAAGTAATTCTATTTTTAATTTTTTGAGGTACCTCCATACTACTGTCCATAGTAGCTCCACCATTTCGCATTCCCACCAACAGTGCACAAATGTTCCAATTTCTCCACATTCTCACTAACACTTGTTATTTTCTGGTTTTTTGATAGTGTCCATCCTAATGGGTGTGAGGTATGGTTTTGATTTGCATTTCTTTGATTAGTGATGCTGAACATCTTTTCATATGCTTGTTGGTTGTTTGTATATCTTTGAAGAAATGTATATTCAAGTCCTTTGGCTATTTTTTAATTGGGTTATTTGTTTTTTTGTTGTCGAGTTGTAGAAGTTCTTTATATATACTGGGTATCAACTCCTTATCAGATACATAATTTGCAAATATCTTCTCCCATTTTGTATGTTGCTTTTTCGTTATGAGAATTGTTTCCTTTGATGTGCGGAAGTTTTTAAGTTTGATGTAATCCCATTTGTCTATTTTTGCTCTTATTGCCTATGCTTTCAGTGTCATATCCAAGAAATCATTGCTATATCTAAAGTCATGAAGGTTTTCCCCTGTTTTCTTCTAGGAGTTTTATAGTTTTAGGTCTTACACTTAGGTTTTTTATCCATTTGGGTTGATTTTTGTATATGGGGTAAAGTAAGCATCCAACTTTATTATTTTGCCTGTGGATTCCCAATTTTCCCAAAGCCATGTTGAAAGGACAGTCCTTTCCTCTTCGAAGGGTCTTGGCATCCTTGTGAAAAATTCCTTGACCATATATGTGAGGGTTTATTTCTGGGCTCTCTGTTCTATTACATTGGTCTTCATATCTGTCTTTATGTCATTCCCATATTGTTTTGATTACTGTAACTTTGTAATAAGTTTTAAATTCATGAAATATAAGACCTCCAACTTTGTTGTTTTTTTCAAGATTTTTTTGGCTATTAGGGGTCCCTTGAGATTCCCTATGAATTTTAGGATGGATTTTTCTATTTCTGTAAAACACACCATTGAAATTTTAATAGAATTGCATTAAATGTATATATCGCTTTTGGATAGTACTAACACATTAACACTATTAAGTCTTCCAATCCATGAATGTGGGTATCTTTCCAGGCTTTCTCCCTTTTAAGAATAGTTTTTTTCATATCCCCTGCCTTTTCCAGGCAGTGTTAATATCTTTCATTTTTCAATGTTATTGAACTCTTTATATATTCAGAACATTAACCTTTTGTCATATTGTGACAAATATTTTGCCCAGCAGTATACTAATTTAGACTAAATTTGGGCTATAAATGAGGTCAAATCCTCTTTAAAATGTATTGGACAGTGGTATTTCCTTTTTTGCAAATTATGTTTGTATCATTTTCATTTTTAAGTTAGGGGGTGGCATTTTAAATAATTGATCTGAAAGAGTTAATTTTATATTGTAGCAGACACCTGTTAGCTTGTCTGCATAACACATCTCGTTAGTAATTGCCCTCTCCTCTGCCCATACGGTTGCAACAGGGAAGCCATGATTTCACGTGAACTTCTGACCCACCTCAGTCAGTTGGTCACCTGGCCACAGTCAGTTGGTCCTGGGATAGACATCAATCCAACCAAGTTAATCACAGCCTTCCCCAGGGAGTTGGAATAGAACCAAGAGAGTCAGGTCATCTTCTCCCCAAGTAGCTGGACAAGTTATGGTAAAACTTGGGTGCTTCTGGGGGCTCTTTGACCACAATGTGCTCTGGGAAACAGAGATGGAGACCTGCAGGGAAACATAAGTATGAAGCAGAAGAGAGAGAAAAAGAGCAGTCTCAGATTCTGAAAATGTTCTCATGCTGCTTCTAGTAACTGAGGTCTAGCTGCCTTCCCACCCGTAGTCAGTTTTAACTTAAGGTAGCTCAAATGGTTCTCTGTTGATTGTAATAAAAGTACTAATTAATAAGTATATTTATTCTGAGTACTATATGCAGATACTGTTCGAGATGCTGGAAATAGAGACGTGATCAAAGTAGACACAACACCTGCCCTCACAGAGGGTATGTTCAAGAGGCATGTAGACAGAAAACAGAAGAACAAGTAAATATGTGGAATGTCAGTGAGGACTGGTGCCATGGAAGAAAATAAAGCAAGCCTCCAAGGAGGGGTAACCATTTTTAAAGTGACATAGGGGTCTGAAAAAAATGAGGGAGAGAGGCTTAGACAAAGGGAACAGCAAGAGCAAAGGCCAGGGAGTGGGACTGTGCTTGGTGGGTTCAGGGTACAAGATGGTCAGTATGGTTGGAGTGAGAAATAGAGGGAAGGAGTGGGAGGAGATGAAGACAGAGGTGGCACAGCCTTGAGGCTGCTGGAAGACTTTGGTCTCTGCTTGGAATGAGATGGAGTTCTTGGAAGGATTGAAAAGAGGGAGGTGGTCTCCTATGCTGTAAAAAGATCACTCCATCTGAATCTCTTTGTCACGTATGTTGAAGAAGTGCTTTTCAGTTCTGCCTTCATTTCATTTGGATGGTGGTGGTTTGATATGCAGAAGCAAGGCTGTGGGGCTGGGCAAGCTCCAGCAGTCACCATTCCTCCTTAATCATGTAACTCAGAAGCCCCGTAAAAGAGTTTTACTTTTTTCTATGCTCAAAACATAATCTTTCCTCTTATGACCTCTTTTTTGTTTATGTTTAGAATGTCCTTCTCTCTAAATATCAATTATATCTTAATCTACATTTTCAAATAAAAATTGTATGTCTTATGGTTATATGGAAATTTTGAGGCCAAAATTTCTGGAATTAGGCTTGGCTTTATCATTCTTTTCATATAGCCAATTAAAAATATATATCATCTGTTGAATAATCTTTCCTTTTGTCATTGGATTGTGATATTTATCTCACATACATATATTGATAGAACTGTTTCAGGACAGAAGTTCTATTCTGTTGTATTAATTCTTCTTTTCTTACAACAATACCACAACATTTAAAAAACTGACATTCTGTGTTATACTTTAATATGTAGTGGAACAAGAAAAATCTTAATTTTTCTCATCATTCTGTTCTTTCAAGTGAATTTTAGAATCATGTCCTCAAATTCCAACAACAAAACAAAATTCCATTGGGATTTTTTGATGGGATTGGCTTAATCTTGTAAGTTAATTTGAGAAGGATTTGTTCATCCTTTCCAACAGTTTGTTTTTTTTTTCACCCAGCAACATAATCTACCTCTCCATTTACATATTTCTTAATAAAGTTTTGGTCATATCATGCCTGTGTATTCTAGGATGCTTTATGCTCTGCTGCTGCTATTATGAACATAATTTTTTGCATTAGTGTCCTCCAATCAATAATTAATCGTATATTGGAGAACTAAGCATAGCTCTGGATAATTTACTCAATTTCACTTTATTCTATGGGGGGTTGGTTCTTACTTACTTCTAAGTTTACTCATTAAGTATGTCCCAGTAATAAAGGTTTTCAGAAAGAAAGTCTTAACAGTTTCATTTGGTTATCTGTTTTATAGTCTCAAAACACCAACTAGTGGAAAACATGGTTTCTTAGTCTCAATAACACCAGTGGAAATTCTTCCTTGAGAAGTCTAAATTTCCTTAAGAATTTTTTGTTTTCTTTTTCCTACATGAATTTGGCAGATAGCTAAGTGAGATCCTCAGTAACCCTAAAGCCTGTTGTCTTTCAAGTGAACTTATATTTTATAATTAATACTAATTTATAATTATACAACAAATGCATGAATATATCTGCTTATAAAAACATTATAGGGCTTCCCTGTTGGCGCAGTGGTTGAGAGTCCGCCTGCCGATGCGGGGGACACGGGTTCGTGCCCCGGTCTGGGAGGATCCCGCGTGCCGCGGAGCGGTTGGGCCCGTGCGCCATGGCAGCTGAGCCTGCGCTCCGGAGCCTGTGCTCCACAACGGGAGAGGCCACAACAGTGAGAGGCCCGCGTACCACAAAAAAAAAAACAAAAAAAAATTATAAATAAAACTGAAGACCCCACTTTGCCCTCACCCCCTATCCTGTTCTCCTCTCCAGAAGTGATCACTCATCCATTTGCTATGTATCTTTCCAGAACTTTTTCCAATACATTTACTCTCAGAAAAGATATAGCATTACTCAAAGTTAGTTTTACCTTCTCTTTTTTAATACTTAAAGGTTGTCTAACTGTCCATATTATCCTGCAATTTACTTTTTCCACTCAACTGACAAGGAGACTTAGCCGCCTGAGTACTTATTAGTACCCATTAGTACTTCCTTTTCCTCTTTGTACGATATTCCACAACATGACTACACATGGGTCATTAATCATGACCCATGATTAAAGGGTCTTCTCCCATTAATGGATATTTAGGTTGTTTTCTGGGTTTTTTCCAATCACAAGCAATGTTGTGGTAAGCATCTGTGCACTTGCTTCCTGGGGCAGATAGTAAGTAGCGGGATATCAACTGAAATATTGACTTCTCATTGAGTTGCTAACCTATTTTCAAGGTCTTGGATCATTTTCATTGTTTTTTCCATTGTTAAATAGTTAAACAGCGTTGAGGCCCAGAGTTATCTTCTCAGACTGGAATTGGTTAACAAGCAGACTGGGCCGTTGTTTATTGGGCAGGGTGATTCCTGGAAACCTCTGCAAGCAAGCTGCTGCTGTTTGCTTTTTACCCTGGGCGGTTTGACTTGGAACATTTCTGAAGTTGTTCAGTTCCTGCACATCTAAATGAACGGCTGTTTCTGGGTACAGGTTGGTTGGTGGTTTTTAAAACCTGGACATGGGCCTCTGTGTTTGGAGGACTCCGTTCTGTGTACTTGTGTTCTTCCATACAAGGGAGCCTTATGTAAGGAGCCATTCATCACGCCTCCCAAATGGGCCATAGGAGAGAAGCAATTTCCCTCCAACCAACTGGTTATTACTATAAGGTGTGGGCCTGAGTTGAAGTCAGTGGGGGAAGCATTAGTCCTCCTCATTTTGCATGGTTTAAATTCCGCTCTCCCGTATCTCATCAGTACAAATCACCCCAAAACACCCCTCACCCTCTTCCCTGTACATCCTTCCTTTACTTGTTTCTTCATCCAACGCCATGTGTATCTGTTATATACCTACCAATCTAGGCAAAGCATAGAGCAGCCTATACACCTGGACATATGAGGAAGGGTGACAGAGAGGAAATATCCTAAAACATCTTTGATTAATACAGAGTAAATTTCAACTAAACAGACCTTAAAATTACCTGTTCTAGTTCTGGGTTCAAATTCCAGCTTTCTTTGTTCATAATAAACAAATATTTACAAGCAACCCTAAGACCTCGAGCCAGTTGCTTAAACGGAGTCACTTTTCTCATCACTAAAATGGATGTAGTAGTAGGTATCTCACTCAATGTCATGTGAGTGTATGAGTTTGTAGTGAGCACTCAACCAGCGATAGCTATTATCTTTATGGCAAGAGTTTGATAGGAAATACCACCAGGTGATAGACTAGTCTCTGTATTCATTTAGGCAAATCTCCTATATTATTCTCTTAAGGCCCTATAAGAGCTTGGATTCTCAAAGACTGACTCAGTTGGATTTCTCATACTTTTAGGACTAATGCAGGGAAATTGATCAAACATCTTAACAAGATCATGAACAATAATCCTAGAAAGGAAGACCTTACTTAACGCTCCCAAGCACTCCACTTCGGATTTGTGGGACTCGGGTACAGCATTCTCTAGATGAATCTGCTGCTTCAAACCCATCCAGCCTAAACCTGTTAGCCTCATTGATGAGATCTCCAGTGATCTGGGCTTGCTTCCCTCTTCAGCCTCTCTTGCAATTTCCCTACATACACCACACACACCACACACTTGTTTCATATTCCATTCTGATTCACATTCTCTAAGTTACTCAAACCCAACCTGTTCTCATCACCAGGCCATTGAACACACTGCGTTTTCTGTCTGGTACACACTTTCTTCAACTTCTTGCCTAACTGCTCACTTTAGATGTCATTTTCTCTGAGTGATGTTCCTTGACTTCTGCAATGCTGGATTAGCCGTGGTTCTGTGCTCCCGTCACATCCGGTGCTTAATTCCATCCAGTGTTCCTTCTGTCATTGTCATGGTCAATTCATTTGGCTGTATCCTTGTCTAAAGAATAAGCTCTTTGAGTGCAGAAACTGTACACCATCCTTTATCATAGTACTGCCACACAGAAGATATCCAATTCATTCTTGACTAGATGAATAAATAGACTGGACATAGAATTTTAGCATAATAATCTGACCAATTTGTCTGAGCAGAAAATTTATAATGAGGAGTTGTGGGAAGAAAGATCAGAAAATAAGTTAATTCCAAATTTAGAAGCTCTTGATCTTGAGTTAAATTAAGAGTTTGATCTTTATCCTGTAAACAGTGAAGAGCTATGGGAAAGTTTTAACTCCATGAAATGACATGATTAAAATGTTTATTTAGGAATCTTATTTTGGCCAGTGGAATGCTTGATAGAGAAAGTAGATGAGATTTCAGGCAGGAGATTCAAATTGGACCTTTAGTTTCTCACATGTGAGGAAAATACCTGAGAAATATTTAATAACTGTGACCCTTCAGAAGCTTTGTAAACTTCTTAATGGCGAGAACCAATTCTTATTTCTATTCACTTCTTA